>NW_028324162.1:3320833-3985000 GCF_054372755.1 Phalangium opilio | reverse complement strand
AACCAGCGCCTTAAACCACTCGGCCACTCTACCTGGAAACAAATGTCACCTCAGACTTATAAGCAAAAGCTTCATATTATTAATCCTAGAAAACAAAATAGATTGATAGAAGTGGGATTCGAACTCACGCCTTCCTAAGAGACTGGTGCCTTAAACCAGGGCCTTAGACCACCCGGCCACTCTACCCGAAAGCAAAAGTAAACTCAGTCTATTAAGCAAAAGCTTCATAATATTAATCCTAGAGGTGAAAATAGGCTGATAGAGGTGGGATTCGAACCCACGCCCCCAAAGAGACTGGTCCCTTAAACCAGCGCCTTAGACCACTCGGCCACTCTACCTGGAAACAAAAGTCACCTCAGACTAATACGCAAAAGCTTAATATTATTAATTCTAGAAAACAAAGTAGGCTGATGGATGTGGTATTCGAACCCCTGCCCCGAAGGGAATGGTGCCTTAAACCACTCGGCCACTCTACCTGGAAACAAAAGTCACCTCAGATTTATAAGCAAAAGCTTCATATTATTAATCCAAGAAAACAAAATAGATTGATAGAAGTGGGATTCGAACTCACGCCCTCCTAAGAGACTGGTGCCTTAAACCAGGGCCTTAGACCACCCGGCCACTCTACCCGAAACCAAAGTAAACTCAGTCTATTAAGGAAAAGCTTCATATAATTAATCCTAGAGAACAAAATAGGCTGATAGAGGTGGGATTCGAACCCACGCCCCCAAAGAGACTGGTGCCTTAAACCAGCGCCTTAGACCACTTGGCCACTCTACCTGGAAGCAAAACTCACCTCAGACTAATAAGCAAAAGCTTCCTATTATTAATCCTAGAAAACAAAGTACGCTGATAGATGTGGGATTCGAACTGACGCCCCGAAGGCAATGGTGCCTTTAACCAGCGCTTTAGACCACCCTACCACGCCACCCGAAAGCGAAAGTAAACTCAGTCTATTAAAGAAAAGCTTCATATTATTAATCCTAGAGAAGAAAATAGGCTGATAGAGGTGGGATTCGAACCCACGCCCCCGAAGAGACTGGTGCCTTAAACCAGCGCCTTAGACCACTCGGCCACTCCACCTGGAAACAAAAGTCACCTCAGACTAATAAGCAAAAGGTTAATATTATTAATTCTAGAAAAAAAAGTAGGCTGATGGATGTGGGATTTGAATCCACGCCCTCGAAGAGACTAGTGCCTAAAACCAGCGCCTTAGACCACTCGGCCACTCTACCTGGAAACAAAAGTTACCTCAGACTAATAAGCAAAAGCTTAATATTATTAATTCTAGAAAACAAAGTAGGCTGATAGATGTGGGATTCTAACCCACCTCCCGAAGGGAATGGTGCCTTAAACCAGCGCCTTAAACCACTCGGCCACTCTACCTGGAAACAAAATTCACCTCAGACTTATAAGCAAAAGCTTCATATTATTAATCCTAGAAAACATAATAGATTGATATAAGTGGGATTCGAACTCACGCCCTCCTAAGAGACTGGTGCCTTAAACCAGGGCCTCAGACCACCCGGCCACTCTATCCGAAAGCAAAAGTAAACTCAGTCTATTAAGGAAAAGCTTCATATTATTAATCCTAGAGAACAAAATAGGCTGATAGAGGTGGGATTCGAACCCACGCCCCCAAAGAGACTGGTGCCTTATACCGGCGCCTTAGACCACTCGCCCACTCTACCTGGAAACAAAACTCACCTCAGACTAATAAGAAAAGCTTCATATTATTAATCCTAGAGAACAAAATAGACTGATAGAGGTGGGATTCGAACCCACGCCCCCGAAGAGACTGGTGCCTAAAACCAGAGCCTTAGACCACTCGGCCACTCTACCTGGAAACAAAAGTCACCTCAGACTAATAAGCAAAAGCTTAATATTATTAATTCTAGAAAACAAAGTAGGCTGATAGATGTGGTATTCGAACCCACGCCCCGAAGGGAATGGTGCCTTAAACCAGCGCCTTAAACCACTCGGCCACTCTACCTGGAAACAAAAGTCACCTCAGATTTATAAGCAAAAGCTTAATATTATTAATTCTAGAAAACAAAGTAGGCTGATAGATGTGGTATTCGAACCCACGCCCCGAAGGGAATGGTGCCTTAAACCAGCGCCTTAAACCACTCGGCCACTCTACCTGGAAACAAAAGTCACCTCAGATTTATAAGCAAAAGCTTCATATTATTAATCCTAGAAAACAAAATAGATTGATAGAAGTGGGATTCGAACTCACGCCCTCCTAAGAGACTGGTGCCTTAAACCAGGGCCTTAGACCACCCGGCCACTCTACCCGAAAGCAAAAGTAAACTCAGTCTATTAAGGAAAAGCTTCATATTATTAATCCTAGAGAACAAAATAGGCTGATAGAGGTGGGATTCGAACCCACGCCCCCAAAGAGACTGGTGCCTTAAACCAGCGCCTTAGACCACTTGGCCACTCTACCTGGAAGCAAAACTCACCTCAGACTAATAAGCAAAAGCTTCCTATTATTAATCCTAGAAAACAAAGTAGGCTGATAGATGTGGGATGCGAACTCACGCCCCGAAGGCATTGGTGCCTTTAACCAGCGCTTTAGACCACCCTACCACGCTACCCGAAAGCGAAAGTAAACTCAGTCTATTAAGGAAAAGCTTGATATTATTAATCCTAGAGAAGAAAATAGGCTGATAGAGGTGGGATTCGAACCCACGCCCCCGAAGAGACTGGTGCCTTAAACCAGCGCCTTAGACCACTCGGTCACTCTACCTGGAAACAAAAGTCACCTCAGACTAATAAGCAAAAGGTTAATATTATTAATTCTAGAAAACAAAGTAGGCTGATAGATGTGGGATTCTAACCCACCTCCCGAAGGGAATGGTGCCTTTAACCAGCGCTTTAGACCACCCTACCACGCTACCCGAAAGCGAAAGTAAACTCAGTCTATTAAGGAAAAGCTTCATATTATTAATCCTAGAGAAGAAAATAGGCTGATAGAGGTGGGATTCGAACCCACGCCCCCGAAGAGACTGGTGCCTTAAACCAGCGCCTTAGACCACTCGGCCACTCCACCTGGAAACAAAAGTCACCTCAGACTAATAAGCAAAAGGTTAATATTATTAATTCTAGAAAAAAAAGTAGGCTGATGGATTTGGGATTTGAATCTACGCCCTCGAAGAGACTAGTGCCTAAAACCAGCGCCTTAGACCACTCGGCCACTCTACCTGGAAACAAAAGTCACCTCAGACTAATAAGCAAAAGCTTAATATTATTAATTCTAGAAAACAAAGTAGGCTGATAGAGGTGGGATTCTAACCCACCTCCCGAAGGGAATGGTGCCTTAAACCAGCGCCTTAAACCACTCGGCCACTCTACCTGGAAACAAAAGTCACCTCAGACTTATAAGCAAAAGCTTCATATTATTAATTCTAGAAAACAAAATAGATTGATAGAAGTGGGATTCGAACTCACGCCCTCCTAAGAGACTGGTGCCTTAAACCAGGGCCTTAGACCACCCGGCCACTCTACCCGAAAGCAAAAGTAAACTCAGTCTATTAAGGAAAAGCTTCATATTATTAATCCTAGAGAACAAAATAGGCTGATAGAGGTGGGATTCGAACCCACGCCCCCAAAGACCACTTGGCCACTCTACCTGGAAGCAAAACTCACCTCAGACTAATAAGCAAAAGCTTCCTATTATTAATCCTAGAAAACAAAGTAGGCTGATGGATGTGGGATTTGAATCCACGCCCTCGAAGAGACTAGTGCCTAAAACCAGCGCCTTAGACCACTCGGCCACTCTACCTGGAAACAAAAGTCACCTCAGACTAATAAGCAAAAGCTTAATATTATTAATTCTAGAAAACAAAGTAGGCTGATAGATGTGGGATTCTAACCCACCTCCCGAAGGGAATGGTGCCTTTAACCAGCGCTTTAGACCACCCTACCACGCTACCCGAAAGCGAAAGTTAACTCAGTCTATTAAGGAAAAGCTTCATATTATTAATCCTAGAGAAGAAAATAGGCTGATAGAGGTGGGATTTGAATCCACGCCCTCGAAGAGACTAGTGCCTAAAACCAGCGCCTTAGACCACTCGGCCACTCTACCTGGAAACAAAAGTCACCTCAGACTAATAAGCAAAAGCTTAATATTATTAATCCTAGAAAACATAATAGATTGATATAAGTGGGATTCGAACTCACGCCCTCCTAAGAGACTGGTGCCTTAAACCAGGGCCTCAGACCACCCGGCCACTCTATCCGAAAGCAAAAGTAAACTCAGTCTATTAAGGAAAAGCTTCATATTATTAATCCTAGAGAACAAAATAGGCTGATAGAGGTGGGATTCGAACCCACGCCCCCAAAGAGACTGGTGCCTTATACCAGCGCCTTAGACCACTCGGCCACTCTACCTGGAAACAAAACTCACCTCAGACTAATAAGAAAAGCTTCATATTATTAATCCTAGAGAACAAAATAGACTGATAGAGGTGGGATTCGAGCCCACGCCCCCGAAGAGACTGGTGCCTAAAACCAGAGCCTTAGACCACTCGGCCACTCTACCTGGAAACAAAAGTCACCTCAGACTAATAAGCAAAAGCTTAATATTATTAATTCTAGAAAACAAAGTAGGCTGATAGATGTGGTATTCGAACCCACGCCCCGAAGGGAATGGTGCCTTAAACCAGCGCCTTAAACCACTCGGCCACTCTACCTGGAAACAAAAGTCACCTCAGATTTATAAGCAAAAGCTTAATATTATTAATTCTAGAAAACAAAGTAGGCTGATAGATGTGGTATTCGAACCCACGCCCCGAAGGGAATGGTGCCTTAAACCAGCGCCTTAAACCACTCGGCCACTCTACCTGGAAACAAACGTCACCTCAGATTTATAAGCAAAAGCTTCATATTCTTAATCCTAGAAAACAAAATAGATTGATAGAAGTGGGATTCGAACTCACGCCCTCCTAAGAGACTGGTGCCTTAAACCAGGGCCTTAGACCACCCGGCCACTCTACCCGAAAGCAAAAGTAAACTCAGTCTATTAAGGAAAAGCTTCATATTATTAATCCTAGAGAACAAAATAGGCTGATAGAGGTGGGATTCGAACCCACGCCCCCAAAGAGACTGGTGCCTTAAACCAGCGCCTTAGACCACTTGGCCACTCTACCTGGAAGCAAAACTCACCTCAGACTAATAAGCAAAAGCTTCCTATTATTAATCCTAGAAAACAAAGTAGGCTGATAGATGTGGGATTCGAACTCACGCCCCGAAGGCATTGGTGCCTTTAACCAGCGCTTTAGACCACCCTACCACGCTACCCGAAAGCGAAAGTAAACTCAGTCTATTAAGGAAAAGCTTGATATTATAAATCCTAGAGAAGAAAATAGGCTGATAGAGGTGGGATTCGAACCCACGCCCCCGAAGAGACTGGTGCCTTAAACCAGCGCCTTAGACCACTCGGTCACTCTACCTGGAAACAAAAGTCACCTCAGACTTATAAGCAAAAGGTTAATATTATTAATTCTAGAAAACAAAGTAGGCTGATGGATGTGGGATTTGAATCCACGCCCTCGAAGAGACTAGTGCCTAAAACCAGCGCCTTAGACCACTCGGCCACTCTACCTGGAAACAAAAGTCACCTCAGACTAATAAGCAAAAGCTTAATATTATTAATTCTAGAAAACAAAGTAGGCTGATAGATGTGGGATTCTAACCCACCTCCCGAAGGGAATGGTGCCTTAAACCAGCGCCTTAAACCACTCGGCCACTCTACCTGGAAACAAAAGTTACCTCAGACTTATAAGCAAAAGCTTCATATTATTAATCCTAGAAAACATAATAGATTGACATAAGTGGGATTCGAACTCACGCCCTCCTAAGAGACTGCTGCCTTAAACCAGGGCCTCAGACCACCCGGCCACTCTACCCGAAAGCAAAAGTAAACTCAGTCTATTAAGGAAAAGCTTCATATTATTAATCCTAGAGAACAAAATAGGCTGATAGAGGTGGGATTCGAACCCACGCCCCCAAAGAGACTGGTGCCTTATACCAGCGCCTTAGACCACTCGGCCACTCTACCTGGAAACAAAAGTCACCTCAGACTTATAAGCAAAAGCTTCATATTATTAATCCTAGAAAACAAAATAGATTGATAGAAGTGGGATTCGAACTCACGCCTTCCTAAGAGACTGGTGCCTTAAACCAGGGCCTTAGACCACCCGGCCACTCTACCCGAAAGCAAAAGCAAACTCAGTCTATTAAGCAAAAGCTTCATAATATTAATCCTAGAGGTGAAAATAGGCTGATAGAGGTGGGATTCGAACCCACGCCCCCGAAGAGACTGGTCCCTTAAACCAGCGCCTTAGACCACTCGGCCACTCTACCTGGAAACAAAAGTCACCTCAGACTAATAAGCAAAAGCTTAATATTATTAATTCTAGAAAACAAAGTAGGCTGATAGATGTGGTATTCGAACCCACGCCCCGAAGGGAATGGTGCCTTAAACCACTCGGCCACTCTACCTGGAAACAAAAGTCACCTCAGATTTATAAGCAAAAGCTTCATATTATTAATCCTAGAAAACAAAATAGATTGATAGAAGTGGGATTCGAACTCACGCCCTCCTAAGAGACTGGTGCCTTAAATTAGGGCCTTAGACCACCCGGCCACTGTACCCGAAAGCAAAAGTAAACTCAGTCTATTAAGGAAAAGCTTCATATTATTAATCCTAGAGAACAAAATAGGCTGATAGAGGTGGGATTCGAACCCACGCCCCCAAAGAGACTGGTGCCTTAAACCAGCGCCTTAGACCACTTGGCCACTCTACCTGGAAGCAAAACTCACCTCAGACTAATAAGCAAAAGCTTCATATTATTAATCTTAGAGAACAAAATAGACTGATAGAGGTGAGATTCGAACCCACGCCCCCGAAGAGACTGGTGCCTAAAACCAGCGCCTTAGACCACTCGGCCACTCTACCTGGAAACAAAAGTCACCTCAGACTAATAAGCAAAAGCTTAATATTATTAATTCTAGAAAACAAAGTAGGCTGATAGATGTGGTATTCGAACCCACGCCCCGAAGGGAATGGTGCCTTAAACCAGCGCCTTAAACCACTCGGCCACTCTACCTGGAAACAAAAGTCACCTCAGATTTATAAGCAAAAGCTTAATATTATTAATTCTAGAAAACAAAGTAGGCTGATAGATGTGGTATTCGAACCCACGCCCCGAAGGGAATGGTGCCTTAAACCAGCGCCTTAAACCACTCGGCCACTCTACCTGGAAACAAAAGTCACCTCAGATTTATAAGCAAAAGCTTCATATTATTAATCCTAGAAAACAAAATAGATTGATAGAAGTGGGATTCGAACTCACGCCCTCCTAAGAGACAGGTGCCTTAAACCAGGGCCTCAGACCACCCGGCCACTCTACCCGAAAGCAAAAGTAAACTCAGTCTATTAAGGAAAAGCTTCATATTATTAATCCTAGAGAACAAAATAGGCTGATAGATGTGGTATTCGAACCCACGCCCCGAAGGGAATGGTGCCTTAAACCAGCGCCTTAAACCACTCGGCCACTCTACCTGGAAACAAAAGTCACCTCAGATTTATAAGCAAAAGCTTCATATTATTAATCCTAGAGAACAAAATAGGCTGATAGAGGTGGGATTCGAACCCACGCCCCCAAAGAGACTGGTGCCTTAAACCAGCGCCTTAGACCACTTGGCCACTCTACCTGGAAGCAAAACTCACCTCAGACTAATAAGCAAAAGCTTCATATTATTAATCTTAGAGAACAAAATAGACTGATAGAGGTGAGATTCGAACCCACGCCCCCGAAGAGACTGGTGTCTAAAACCAGCGCCTTAGACCACTCGGCCACTCTACCTGGAAACAAAAGTCACCTCAGACTAATAAGCAAAAGCTTAATATTATTAATTCTAGAAAACAAAGTAGGCTGATAGATGTGGTATTCGAACCCACGCCCCGAAGGGAATGGTGCCTTAAACCAGCGCCTTAAACCACTCGGCCACTCTACCTGGAAACAAAAGTCACCTCAGACTAATAAGCAAAAGGTTAATATTATTAATTCTAGAAAACAAAGTAGGCTGATGGATGTGGGATTTGAATCCACGCCCTCGAAGAGACTAGTGCCTAAAACCAGCGCCTTAGACCACTCGGCCACTCTACCTGGAAACAAAAGTCACCTCAGACTAATAAGCAAAAGCTTAATATTATTAATTCTAGAAAACGAAGTAGGCTGATAGATGTGGGATTCTAACCCACCTCCCGAAGGGAATGGTGCCTTAAACCACTCGGCCACTCTACCTGGAAACAAAACTCACCTCAGATTTATAAGCAAAAGCTTCATATTATTAATCCTAGAAAACAAAATAGATTGATAGAAGTGGGATTCGAACTCACGCCCTCCTAAGAGACTGGTGCCTTAAACCAGGGCCTTAGACCACCCGGCCACTCTACCCGAAAGCAAACGTAAACTCAGTCTATTAAGGAAAAGCTTCATATTATTAATCCTAGAGAACAAAATAGGCTGATAGAGGTGGGATTCGAACCCACGCCCCCAAAGAGACTGGTGCCTTAAACCAGCGCCTTAGACCACTTGGCCACTCTACCTGGAAGCAAAACTCACCTCAGACTAATAAGCAAAAGCTTCCTATTATTAATCCTAGAAAACAAAGTAGGCTGATAGATGTGGGATTCGAACTCACGCCCCGAAGGCATTGGTGCCTTTAACCAGCGCTTTAGACCACCCTACCACGCTACCCGAAAGCGAAAGTAAACTCAGTCTATTAAGGAAAAGCTTCATATTATTAATCCTAGAGAAGAAAATAGGCTGATAGAGGTGGGATTCGAACCCACGCCCCCGAAGAGACTGGTGCCTTAAACCAGCGCCTTAGACCACTCGGCCACTCTACCTGGAAACAAAAGTCACCTCAGAAACGTACTTGTTGGAAAATAAATAATTGGAAAATAAATAAAACTAGTGGTGATTCCTACAAAGTGGACAATGATTTCAAAAACGTGAAATGGGTCTATTTTCAAGATCTTCTGTTCCTTAAAGATAATTTTGAAAAACCACAGTACGAAAACTAAATTAAATAATTAGTGGTTTATATTTAATTTTAAATGTTTCAATTGAAGATTGAAATCAAATTAAGAAAGTGATCATTCTGATAATGACAGTGGTAAAGATGACTCTGCTTCTAACTCTCACTGTGCCGCATCAAACTCAAACAGAAGAGACACTGAAGTGGTGCATAGTTACCTATTTTTTTAAAACAGGGTTCGTACAAAATGTTTCAATTGAAATTCCCAGACCTTTCCAGGTTTTTCTCATTTTCCAGGTTTTTCTCATTTTACAGGTTGTAATAGTTGTAATATAAAACAAAATTATTTTCCAGCGTTCTTTTGAACATGAAGGCCAAGAGTATACGTTTCAAGTAGAGATTCAAGAAGAGAATACAGATGTTAATACACCTTCCGATGATGCTGGCCTTACCAAAACTAAGACAAATGTGGACATTTTAGATGAACCTTCTAGTAGCAGTCTATCAAATAAGTTCATAAATATAGACTCAACTTCAAGTGATAATACCAAAAAATCTACAAGTGCGAAACCCCCAAATTCTTTCAAAATCAAAAAAAAACTTCTAAAAAAGCTTTGAATCAAGATGACTTATTGCGAGAAATGTGCATGATTAACAAGTAAAGTAACATTGATTAAATCCAAACTCGAGTTAAATTTGTATTTAAATAATCACTTATGATATACAGCGAATTAAATAGAACTGACTCCGAAAAATTTGCGGAATATGTTGCCACTTTAATGGAGGCAGTTCCACCTGAGAAACGAAGAAAGTGTGAATTACATATAATTCAATATATTAACGAGTGTATTGAGTGATAAACAATATGTTTTATTTTCATTAAAAGTTATTTGATCTTCTATAAAACTACTTATTAATTCTTTCTTTGTAAAGTAATTGGTCTTGGTAATCTTAACATGTCCCACTGCCAATCCACTTCACCCTCTGGTGAATAGAAGTAGTTTGCGAATGCATCCCTCATATCTCTTGCAATTTCACATGAGTTACGAGCAGCTGTTGCTCTTTGTTTCAGTAGTGCTCTGGCAGGCGCGTCCATTAAGTGGGCTTCCCAATCTCCTACTATAATATTCCCAAGTGAATCCTTATAATCACTGTATGTTTTAGGACAGTATTTTTTATTGGGCCTATTTTCTTCCTCGACCAAGAGGAAATTGTGCAGAACAATGCAAGCCTTTACCACTAGGTCTACATTTTCTGGTTTGAGTACCAAGGGCATTCTAAAAACTCTCCACCTGCTAGCAAGAATGCCAAATGCATTTTCACTGCACCTTCTACGAATAAAAATAATTTTTTAGATCGGCATCAGATTCAATTACATTTTGATTTTTACCTTGCTCGACTTAGTCTATAGTTGAAAACACGTCGTTTGTTATTCAGTTGTTTCTGCGGATATGGTCTCAAGAAATTTGGGAGCAACTGAAACGCCTCATCCCCTAATAAAACATGGCCAACCCTAATTCGCGATCCTGGCAAAAACTGATCCTTTGGGAACGCAACAGTTCCATTTTCAACCGCTTTTCCAAAGGCCGTGCTCTTGAAAATCCCTCCATCAGAATTGCATCCATATGCTCTTATATCCACGGTCAAAAAGCGATATTTTGCGTCCACTACCGCCATCAAAACAATCGAATTAAATCCCTACAGTAAAATAAGGGATAATATCAAGGATTAGACTCCCTTTACATTGAAAAATAGATGCATCTGTTTTGAGTCATACTTTGTAATTGTAGAATTTGCTTCCACTGTTTGATGGCTGCTGAATCGCGATATGCTTCCCGTCGACTGCACCACAACACATTGGGAACTTTCAAATTTCCTCATAGTCCATAGCGGCGACTTTCCACGTGGACGACGTTGGTTTCTTTTTATACCATTAACAGTATATTACATATTTAATAATTATGCATTAAAAGTAACGATAAATTCTGGCAAATAGAGTGGCTGTAACACGTTCCATAGAGCTGCAGATGTTTCTTTCATTATGTTGTGACAGGTTGTTATTCCAAGTCGAAACCCGTATGCCAATGAGCGTAGGCTCTCTCCAGTTGCTAGGAACCTAAACATGTTCAACTTTAATGAAACCAGAAACTTTTTCGTTTAACCATATATTTCTTTCACCTCAATGTCACTGCCAATCTTTCTACGGCTGATATAGGTTTTCTCCCAAGGGTGTATTTCCGGATACTAGGAGCCACCAGAGAAAATAATTTGTCGTAATCTTCAGGAGACATTCGAGTAAAATTACGGAAATATGTATGGTCATGTTTTCTCATTGCGCTCATCTATTAAAAACAACATCATTTGTAAGGGATATTATGCTTGTCAAAAAAACTTACCAGAGTTTTATAATATCCTTCTTTTCGTCGGTTTTGCCAAATAGGATGTACCCACCATCTTTTAGTTGAATATTTTGGCTTATTTGATAAGTAAAGCCAATTTAAAATAATTTTCTTTCTCATAAGTAACTTTCGCCGTCTTTCACCGATAGCTATGTTTTCTAAACAATTTCGCCTCTGCGATAGATGTCGCTAGATATGCCGACTGATTATTTCTCTCGTCTTTGAAAATGCACCCGCGAGAAAACTGTTGCTAGAACTTACTTTTGCGAAAAACAAAATCGCGTAGACTACTCGCTCTGGACTCTCTTCTCGCGAAAGAGCAGCGAGAAGAAATTTTCTCGCTTGATTGAAAACGCGCCTTTACACGTCGGCGTGACAATTCAAATTGTCAACTAGAGGCCCGGGTATACGGACCCAAGGAGTTAAAATAAGAGCATCATCCGCGTTATTCGGAGAAGGAGGTTGTGGTGGCGGTGACACGTTTACTTCAATTGGATAGTTATTGTTTCGTAGAGGTGGAAGATCCTCTTCCAAATATCGAAAAGGCGACGGAGAAAACGGGGTGTCAACACCGTGTATACAACTAAAGACAGAGAGAGCCACCAGATTTAAAAGGTGAGTTAGTAATATTTAAAGGATAATACTAAAGCATATTTAACGTACCAATCAGGAAGTCCGGAACAAGTTCGAGAAGACACGTTTCCTTTAACCTTTGCTTGAAAATACTTTTCTTTCGAACAGATTATACTAAGCAAAATTCTCGAATGATGGTCCCGAAATAGGTCTTAATTCTCTTTATCTAAAAGAAGAGGGATAGTAAAAAGAGGGTTACCAAAATCATGTGGTCTTTTTGACCACCGATTAAGTTTATTTCGGTGGTAGAATAAAGGACTAGTAGAAGCAAAAAAAAGGGTTTTAAGATTTACATTGACATGAATGTATGTATGCATGTTCGCTAAAGAACTCCGAGTAACAACCCCATCTCTTTACTTTTGGTGGACGAAGTAACCACTATTTGATCCTTCCCCCTCAAAAGAGAAAGTTGTCAAGTTTTTTTTCCAAAGAGTAGGATAAAAAGGTATTTTTAGGGAAGACTTTGTTGAAAATAGAAGAAACAACCCCCACATTATATGTAGGTCAAGAAAAGTTTGTCAGCTTATATGTAGGTCAAGAAAAGTTTGTCAGCTTATATGTAGATCAAGAAAAGTTTGTCAGCTTATATGTAGATCAAGAAAAGTTTGTCAGCTTATATGTAGGTCAAGAAAAGTTTGTCAGCTTAATGATAACGTTGGTGGTAAAGGTTAGAGCAGAAGAAGAATTTAGTTAATAGTCAAGAAGCAGATGTCTTTTTTCTTACAAAATACCTAAAAAAAATTATTTGGAGCGTTAATTATATATTTAATAACATTTCTCATTTTTGATTCATTCGTATTATTATAAAGTTTGAAGTAAGACGTATGATAATACCTTTCGAACCTCCCGCATTGATATTGTTAGCCGGTAGCTCCGGTAGCGGTAAAACAGGATTCTGTTATAGAATTATTAAAGAATTAGAATATATGTTTAAACCTAAAATTGATCAAATTGATTATTATTATTTGGAATGGCAACCTTTTTATGACGATATCAGGCTTTCATCGTAAAAAAGGAGATTGAATAGGTAAAATCAAGATTTGAACTAATTAGTTTCAGGTTTTCATCGTAAAAGATGGGACTGAATAGGTAAAATCAAGATTTGAACTAATTAGCTTCAGGTTTTCATCGTAGAAAAGGGGATTGAAAAGGTAAAATCAAGATTACGTTCCCTTAAAACCTATTGTTCCTATAAAGTATTTCCCTGGACACCTTATGGTAATTATTGAATTTTAAATTGGTTGACTAATTACAGTCAATCTAGGTTTTAAGCTCAAAAGAAGAAAGGCTTAATTTTAAAATGAATCTAGTTTTCATCGCTAAATTGCTAATTGAAAAAATTCGCTTAAAACCTTTTTCTCTATGATTGTTCCTATAAAATATATCCATGGGAACCTCACGGTATGGAAATTATTGAATATTAAACTGCTTGACTAATTATAATTAATCTTAGTTTTAAGCTCAAAAGAAAGGCTAAATTTAATTCTCAAGAGAAATATTTTTTATTTTACAATTTTTTCAATTACTTTACTAAGTATCTCCAACATTGCCCTCCGCTCCTGTTGTTCTAGATTAAATTTTTCTTCTCTTTCTTTCCCTTTATCATCTTCCTTCTTTTCTTGCAAATTTAGTTCTCTCTCCCGTATATTGAGCACTCTTTCTTTCAACTTTAGTTCTTTCTCAATTCTACTTCTGCGGCATTTTTTTCTCGTAAATATTGGAAAACATCTTTTCTAGGCCTTTTTGTGTTCATTGAAACCGATTCCTGAGTTTCATTCATATCTAAAGCAAGGAAAAATTACATTAACAGGTGCATAAAATTACTAATTAATATATCTTACCATTAACGGGTGTCCTTGACAGTAAAGCCAGTTTTCTTAATTCGATTCCCTTAGCTGAATCTTCAGCTTCCTTGCGCTTCTTTTGATTACCATGCGACACCAGAACAATGTTACTCATGGCGTTTTCCCACTCTTCTCTTAGTTCCTTTAATTCTTGAAGTAGTTCTTCTCTTTCAGTAACTTCTCCTTCCGTGCCAGACTTACGAAGGTGTTTGTTATCTTCTTTAATGAAATCAGACAAAAGAAGAGTTGTTCTCTCTCTGCACCTCCTTGAGCAAATGTTTGGATAAAAGGTTTTCAACTTTTCGGCCACATTGGCCCAAGCACTCGAAGGTGACTTCAAATTGTATGGATTTGTCAGCAAAACTTCTTTTAACAGTCTGATGTCAGCAAGACAATTAAACCTAAACTGAGGTTTTTTAGTACCATCGGAAGACCCGTGAACATTTTTTCTGTGAAATAAATTTGATTAGTTGAGAAATAGTAACAATTTAATTGTAAACAACAGAAAACATTCTACGGAAACTTACTTTTTATTCCCCTTTTGAGGTGAATTTTCTTTTTCCTCAATTTCATATTCTTTGCCATTAATTTCCGTTAAAAACCTTTCTTCTAAAGGTTCCATTATCACTTCCTGGAAACTATCGTCACTGAGATCGTCAAAATTTGGCTGAATTAATTTTGAAGTATTATTACTTACTCTAGAAACAAACATCTTTTCGATGCAGCGAAGACTGAATAAATAAAAATGGCGGCGACCAATGAGTGAGAACAGTCGCTAGATTTTCGCTCTAGATGGCGCTATTCACCGCTATATTTACGCGTTTTGTCGTAGTATGCTTTCTGGCAAGCTTAACGATAAAACCTACGGGTACGTGTAAACTTTTCACACTTACCCGTACGCGGTTTGGAGGGGTCAACTTAAACTGTCTATTCTGTTAAGAATTAAACGCGTGAATCCCGAGAAAGTTATAATTAAAATGTTTATTCAAAAACTTTTGCGCCATGAAAGTTAGATTCGATCCTATTGTTGTAATATATTTCATACATTACGAAAACCGAATAAATTTCAATCAAATCAATGTTTTAAGTTTTAAACACCGAATTATAAAAATTGGTAAAGTTTTAGAACCAGTATTGGTCAAAAAATAAATAAACTTAAAAATATATAAATAAATAAATATATATAATAAATATATAAATAAATATATATATAATAAATATATAAATAAATAAATATATATATAATAAATATATAAATAAATATATAAATAAATATATATATAATAAATATATAAATAAATATATATATAATAAATATATATATAAATATATATATAATAAATATATATATAAATATATATATAATAAATATATATAAAATATAACTTTTATCTTAATTTGTTCTTTGTAATACTAATATACCTACTACAGTCTTGACAAAACGTTTTTAGTGGTGATAGTGTGGGGTGTTATTTAGCTTTTTCCAAAACATTTCGTGTTAAAAGTAAAAATCAATCAAAACGTTTTCGATCATTTACATTACATTTGATCAGGGATAGATAGACTTTTTTAAGACGGAATAAACAATGTTTGGCCTTTACTTCAGACCGACTCAAAAACGAGTATATAGCCCCTGCCTTCAACACGTAACCAAAAAATTAAATTATTTTATTGGCTCACTAAAACTACGTATTGGTGACGTTGCTGACAAGGAGGGGCAAAAATACTTAATTCCTGTTTACCTCTGTCGCTATGACTACGACCCCTCTTGCGTTGTACCATAGCCCACTCGATCACGCGCGTCACGACGCAAGCTGCTCGCGCTATAGCGGGAGCGCGGGTCGAGTGGCCTATGGTTGTACAGATAAGCGTCTTCTTAGGGGCTCAAAATCGAGCCGTCTAAATGCGAGGGTCCGATAATTATTCGGGAATTGTTTTTTATAGCAATTAAGAAGGTAGTCAGTGAATTTGGTGCCGGTGTTTTGGATTTGGAGTACATCTGTAAGGGTGAAAAGTGTTCGCTAATTCTTTCTTAAGCCAAGCATGTCTACTATCCTCATGATTTTGTAAACGAATTTGATGAAGCTAACCAAGGCTTAGTGAATGGGCAGGAGTTTTGTGAGCTTAGTGTTTGGTTAAAACCTGTTCGTGCTGTAATATCTATGAAGACTTTTACTCAATTCTAACTCACTTTTAATTTTCTTGGGTCTTCCCCGTTTTTTTTTTCACTTGCAAGCCGTATGTCTTGCGTAACTTCCATTTTTAAACAATGTTATTTCAAAAATTACAACCCGAGCCCATTCCAACTTGGCAGACGACGTTTATTTGACCCGGATAGTCATACAACGCCATAACGAAAATAAGACCCGCCTCTTCTTTTATATCCCTCTGTCACGGGTAAGGGGGTCGTGGACTTGGACGCGCACCTCAATAACCCTGTTACCCATTCCGTCTTAAAAAAGTCTATCTATCCCTGATTTGATAAACACGAAATCGATCTTTTAAAAGTTCTAAAATCCCATATGGGGAATTGAATAATCCACTGCAACGAAATCAGTCGTTTACGTGACATTTTTTGACACGAAAAGAGTAATTTGAAATGCATTGAGGAAAATTTAGCTAAATTTATCAAAATTAATTGAAAAAGTACCATTTTCAAATCGGTGTTTCACAAATATGGTGATTTATGGCTTTGGTAGGCATGACTGAGCTTGGGTCCCTAAGAAAAGAATTTATTACCTTTCATCAGTTTTTAGATTAATTGGAATTTATTTTGTCCTTTCTTCAATTGAAGGCATTCCAGGAGGTCTATGACCTTAAAGGGGGCGAGTCTGAAACCTAAAAAAAACTTATTCCCTTTGTCCTTTCTTTAATTGGCCATCCACCAGGTGGTTTAGGACCTAAAAAAGGGAGGGGCTGAACCTTAAGAAATGAATTTATCACCATCTGTTTTTTATTTTTACGTAAACACGTTCAGACGTGTCTTAATGGGTTTGGGGGCATGGAGTGATTTATGACTCGCACAAGCGTGTTAAGATATGTCCAAGTTTATGGAATTGCGGGGGAGGGTGATCTATTTTTCTAATTATATCACGAGAGTATAACAGGCCCGGTCACTCTAGCTTGCCATCAGTTTAGTTCTGACCTCTGTTAATGCAAGCCAAGAAATCTTCGGTCCCCAAACAATTTTGAGTTTTATTCCGTGTCCATATTTTTATCTTAGTGCTTTAGTATATTTCATTTTTAACTTAGTTTTTATAAGTGTTTTAGTATTTTCTTTTAATTTAGTTTTTACAAGTGTTTTAGTATTTTCGTTTTTATTAGTATTTTAGTGTTATTGTTTTGAGATTAGTGTTTTCGTTTTATTATTTAGTATAGGCCTATTCAGTTTTATTATTAGTATTTTGTGTTTCTTGTATTTTGAATTATTAAAATGGCCAAATCCAATGTACAAATTGCGTTTCTCAATGAGGATGATAGCTTTTTATTCGACTTTCCAGGCTCGTTAAAAATAGCATTTTTAAATGCCAATGACACGTTTTTGCCAGACTATTCAACCCCAAAGTTTATGGCTATCGATAGCCCTTCTTCACCGTTATGGCCTCTGGAATAAGCATGCAGCGCGTGAGGTTGCCCCAAGGCACTCGCCGAGGAAAGGCCATTTATATCTGTAGTTTCAAGACTTTTGCCAGGGAGAAGAAATGTATTATTCAAATCAAAAACAACGTTCGGTTATGGGTCCTACATGCTTTAGTTTTTGCTAGAGTACACAGGGAGCATACAATGCAACCCCTTGACAAAAGCCTCGAGGCGGATTTCAAAACCCTATCGTCTCGATATTAGCATAAAATCAGGAGAGAGGCTTAGGAAGACCCCGTGCTAACTTCACGCCGTTGGAGCGACGAACCAACTACAATGTTGGCCAGGGCCGAGGTTGGCATCTATGGTTCAGCTCGAATTAACGATGAATTGCATGCCATCCTTCTGTTTTCAACCTATTCCGCTATTAAAAGTAAGCGCAGGCCTATAAAGAACTCGTACAGTCGCTGCTTGACACGAAGCATTCTCCAAGGTTACCGGCATCGACAACGGCCTGTGCTTCGGCTACATCTCCTTTGCCTACGCGATCTCCGGCAAGTTCTTATGAGACTATAGTCGAGCCTGAGCCCGAACCTATACCATCACCTTGTCAATGCGTTAGGCTTGCGAGCTCCGAGAATGGCATATACGATTTGCTACGTATTACTACCGATTTCTTCGCTAACCTCTCTCTTCGTCTAAGTACGGCAAAAGGAAAAAGTTATTCCTGATCATAAACCCAGTATTCTCCATTGGTGGGGATAAAATCCCGATGGTGACGTTTAACGCCTTACTGGACTATTTGCGCCTTACATTCTCACCTAATGGCGTTGGCTTGGCAAACTTCGGGGATTAGATGACCTACGAGCATCTGGGTTAAAACCAAATCAAAAAATCCACATGCTTCGCAATTACCTTCTACCACGATTCATTCACTTGCTCACCATGTGCCAAATAACCATCGGTTCACTAAATGCCTTCGACCGACTGACGAAATCGTTTGTTCGGGGCACATTGGCCTTGCCTCACTACTCTCCCGTAGCGTTCTTCTATGCTTCATGTAAGGATGGCGGCCTTGGATTACTTTCTGCGCGATATTCTATTCCGCTTTATTGCTTTAATCGGTTAAACAACCTGAAGAACAATGACGCGCCAGCAATTACGGCGTACTGTCGTCTACCGTCTTACCAAACACTGCTTCCTTCCTGGCTCCAAAAGAGCCCACCATATTAGCCGTGATGCACTATTGGAAAACCAACTTAAGAGACAACCGTCTACGGTGCCGGCCGTAATTCCCATGGGTACCACCTTGACGTGGTGGTGGGGCTTGCGTGCAAGTGATGCGCGTCGCCGGTAGAGTTACTCATGCCGGTTGGTTATCGTGGAGTTGCTATTAGACTTAAAATTAAGCAATATGGGGAATTTAAATTAAATAATCGGAAGGCTACGTATTAAATAAAACGTACCTTCAGAATAAGAATTGGGTAATTGTAGGGTAATACGAATTTTTTGATTACTTTATCCTTACATTTAACGTTTTTCTGCATAGTTTTTAAAATGGCTGAGAAAGAGTTTACGGCGAAATATCACCCGTGGAATATTATTCTAATGGTTGCTGGATGTTCAGCACAGAAGTGGCAACGATATATTTCTAGTTTATTTTTTAAACAAAGCATCATTTTTCCAATCCAGATGTCAGTGATAGGCGCGTTTGGTTATTTAAACGGGATTCCACCTCAAATAATTTGCGATGCCCCGAGTTCAATAAAGTTGCTCATATTTATGACAACCCCTATAAAACATAGTTTTATTGTATCAATTGTGGGACAACAGCTCTGATGTTAAAATGTCTATCGGGAGCTACTCCTTGAAAAATAATAATTTCTGTTTTTTAAATGGCAAGAGGTAAATTGTTTCTAACTAACGTGTTAAGACCACGCATTTTAACTATTTAATATTTTTATCGTATATACGATTGGCTATTAGTTTGACCTGGTGTGTAGAAGAAGAAGATGATGATGATGATGATGATGCTGCTTCGTTCGTTATTTTTAAATAGTACTTCGTAAAACTACTTATAGGTGGCGCTGGCTCCATAAATTTCTTGTCAACTATTTTTAGCCACATCGTAAGATATACTTCTAAGATGAGGCTCTTAGTTTGGCCTGCCCTGTTGTCATTCTCGCAGCAGTAGTAGTAGTGCAAAAAATTTTGTTCGTCATTGAAGAAACAGTGAATATTTATTGTAGTTTGGATAGCGAGAGTACGTAAACGATGTGGCTTAATTATGGGCTATACCATCTTGTTTTTAATAGAATTCCTTCTGATGATTTGGAGAAAAACGCTCGTTTACTAGGCATTTATGATACAGATTTAGCATAATCATCTGAAATGTAATGTTTTCAATTTCACTTTTAAGCCAATAGATCCGTCGCCTACTTAAGTTACTATTGATTAGCTTTGACACTTAATTTCTTATATGGGAATCCCTTAACCAAATAAAATCATTGGGTAAGCTTATTGCTGTTCACTTAAAGGGACGACGAATGTATTCACTACCACTAAATGGCTTCATTGCTCTATAATTAATTTTTATTTTACATGTACCTTATTGAACAGAAATCGAAGCTCGCCGGCACCTGTAATAGTTTAGGATTCAGATGAAATTGACGAGGCAGATGAACTCCAATAAGGCTCTTTCATCAAAAAGTAAGTAATTTTGGTGGCGACAGATGTTTGTTTGAATTTTATATATTGTCAAACCGTTCATAAAGTACAATGTTTGGAATAGTTATTTTTAGATACGCCTTAAACAGCGTTAAAGTTTAAAAATTAATATTCTATTCCTTTCTTAATTTTCAAGTAACGAAAAAATGTTTGATGTGGCTGCTGGTGGCGCTGAGTCACCTGAAAAAACTGAGGATAATTCAGTTTACCAACCAAACACTCCTTGTAAAGGAGCGGAAAAGGCTGGTGTAATCAGCACACCAAATATAGCTTCGGTAAACGAAGAAGATGATGATGAAGATGAAGATGTTTTTTCCAGCGGAAATTAACGGAAAAATTATTACAACTAAAAACTGTCTGACCTGTTATTAAAGATTATAGAATGATTTGTACTTGTCGTTTCTATTTTGCGCCATCTAGCGATGAGCGCAAAATATTGGGGAGCATAAACGGAAAGTTTAACTTCTCCTTCGTTTCGTCTTCGTCACACCGCTTATTGAACGGCGTCGAAAACCCCGCCTAAAATTTTCACCCTCAGATGTCAGTCAACTCTAGCTTTAGAATATGTATACAGTACGCAAACAGAAGGGCAATAGCAGAGCTAGCCGTAGCCCAGAGGTAAAGCGCTCGACCGTTTTTTCCTCGTGGATTGTTTTAAAACCCACGCTAGCGCGTTCGAGCCTGCCTTGAAATTTTGGTTAAAATTTTTTATTTATTTTAAGCTATTTAATTCATTTCAAAATATTATTTTAAATTATATAAATTATTTATTTTAAATAATATGAAAGAATAATATTTTAAATAGTAATTTGAAGTATAATTTTAAATATATTTTGGAAAATGCCAGGTGTTGATTTCGCTAAAATATGCGAGATGTCGCCAGTGTTTCCACTTTGCGGCGAAAAGGTCCGTTTTTGGCGAAAATCGAGTCTGTGAATTATTGACTGTGGAGCTACTCTTCTTAATGCGATTTCTACATTAATTAGTCCAGCGAGATAACCAAATGTTTAATTTTATTTCATATTTATTGCTTTATTATAATAGGAGATAGGACTCATAATCTGTGCTTAATTTATACGAGATGTGGCGCAAAATTGTAATGGTCCTCTTGGGACCCTTGTTATTAAGACTAATGGATACATTTCTGTACTAAGTGTTTCAACTCGATTATTTACTATATTATTAGCACATTGGAAACCACACGGAGTAATGTAAAATTATTTTTGCCCAAGTATAATATTATTATAATAACAAGGTTATATTATATTAAAAAGGATTCAAGCTTCTAGGGTTGATTGTTTTTTTTAAGAAAATTATTTTCCAAAGTCAAATCATGGATTCAGTGCTAATTGAATATTTTCGGATCTACTAATCCCAAGGTCTTGAAACTTGAATGAGGGGTGTAACAATCTGGTCTATTAAATAAATAAGAATCAATTTCTTAAAGTGGATACGGTTTTTTTAATAAACATTAATTTTCAATGTCAAAATTTTAAATTCAGTACTTACATCCGTTTTCCAAGGTAAAAGAAACCGAACCCCATCCTCCTCGTCCAAAAACATGGCTTTTAGAGAGAAATAGATTAAAAAACCTAGACCTTTTGAACCAATTTTCTAAGAGTTGTAAACGTCCAGAGGGCCAGATGTCTCGAAAGCCTTTTTGGTGATGCCCTGACTACATTGCAAGCCATTCTGTCCATAATCAAACTATTTCATCAACACCAGAGCAGTTGAATTACTCAGAAAATGAAGTCTTTCATTGAGAACGTTAAGCACTAGCGAAATAGGTATCAGTAATTGCTAATGATACTGATAAAACAGTAATACTAATGTAAAGTCTACCACACAAGAAGCTTCTAATTGTCATCGACCAAGCCGAGGACGGCTTCGAGGAAGCATTTCTATTCTTGGCTGTCCTTGACAACTAATTATAATTTCCCGACTAAATCTTTGTGCTTTTATCAACAGAAACTATTATTGTGATACTTTTCCCCAACGTTCAGTTAGTTTCTTAATCCCCAGAACAGGTGTGTTTTAGGCTTTTGGGACTACAGTTTTGTTTAATTATAAGATATTTAGTGTCATGTGTAAGCAATACGTTTGTTATCGGAAAGGGGGTGAAAGTACTAAAATTATCATTTTGACAAAGCTAATTCATTTTGAACATTTTTAACCATTTTTAGAAATAATAGATTGTAACAAACGTCTCATTAAAATATCAGGTCAAAAGAATCAATGGGACAGAAGATCTGACCGAAAGCTCTACCTCCTCTCATTGAACTTAATGTTAATTTTGATTTCCTTCGAACTTTCCGCCGGTAATCCAAAAATTCGCACTTTTTGGCCTATTGAACGAGTTCTATGGCGCGATTAGTCTGAGTAGTCGAGCGCGTGATGAAGTGGGCTATGTGAAAACGAACGTGGACCATCATATGACTAGAAAAGCTATTCTCATTTTTCGTTTCCATTAACATCATATCCGGTTACAAGGATGTAAATAACGTCTTTCTCGAACGTCAGTATTAAATCCAAAGGCACTATTGCAGATCCAAGCTATAGACAATAAGAGGAAACATGATTTGATGGGTTTCCCATTTCCTTTACCAAAAACTTAAATTTTTTCGTCAATTTAGGCCTATTGCCTCTATTCGGACTAAAGATGCTCTAGTATAGCTAGATGGGAGTGAAAATTTTCTTTACCTTATATCTCACCTATTGTCGCTACTTGGACTACGAGTTCTTTTCGTTTTATGATTTAATATTCACGACGTACCCGCGCAAAAATCCGTACAAAGCCGTAAACAGATGACACGATAGAAGCCATTGTGTACATATTAGTGTGCAAGTGGAATAAACGATATCCAGTAGATAATTGAGTCCTGAATCTGAGGTTGGAGGCACCATAGAAAATAATGCGTTCCTCATTTACTTTCCCAAAAAAATAATACCTTTGAAAGCATTTTTGGCCTATTGACGCTACTCGGTCTACATATACTCTAATCTATACAACAATGAATCTATTACTAAAAAATGTTCTTGAAAGGGCTGCGTTTTTTAACACCATACCCATAAAGGGTATAAAGCTGAATGCGAGGGGTATTTGGTATCATTCTGGAAATATCTTATTAGGAGTGAACATTTAAAAATGGTTAAAGTTTCCATCAACTTCATTGAAGGAATTACGCGTGGCCGTCAAGGGGGAAGGCGAGGAGGAAGGCGTGGTGGTGGTGGAAATCGTAGGCATGGCACACGACTGTGCTACGCTTGTAGGCAGTTTGGCCATAAGGCTGCCAACTGTCCGCTGTTAAGAGGTAACGACTATTGTTTTTATAGATTTTATTAGCGATAGGTTAGTGTAATATGGGAAAACTAATAATATTTTTAATCATTAATATATGTTCAATAGATATACAACAGCAAGCGCCCACTCAGCCAGCGCCCACCCAGTTAGCGCCCACCCAGTCAGCGCCCACTCAACCTGCGCCCACTCAGCCAGTGGTCACTCAGCCAGCAGGCACCCAGCCATCGCCCACCCAGTCAGCGCTCTCACTGCCTGGTTTTCACAAGGCAAAATAATTACTGGTAATTGGTTATGAACAATGTTTGAACCTATTGGAATAGGTTAATGGTGAATAATTAAGTTTTTAAAATTCCTTTATCAGAGATAATGATTTTGCTTTATTTCTTTTTTTATATATATAGGTGAAACCGAATAAAACATTGAATTAATGCTGAACACGTTTTTGTAACCCATTATTTTGCAACTTTTGAGGTGTGAAAGGGGGGGGGTAGATAACACTCAGCATATCGGGGCATATAAGGGGAGGTAATCTAATTTTTCTAAGGCTCAAAAGGCTAATAACGTTATGTTCCCTTTACTGGCTTCTATACACCACCATCATCTGGTTTTTTGTCCATCCCACATGGACTGGCTTCTATCTCCATCATCATCGTTAAGGTTAAGACATACGCGGCGATCGGCTAGGGTTACGAGAAACGTCTGGCCTCCCAATGGTGGGGCTTCCACCAAAAGGTTCACGCAATTGCGCTGTTATTATTCATAGGTAAGATTTGAAACGTTTATATACTTCCGATTTGAGTAGGGCGAAACAACAGGCGTATCCTTCATTTCAAACGTCAATATTAGTCAAGTCTCCCAAGAGTATCTCGTTATTCTTTTTTAAAACTATGTAACGCTTATTTACATTTATTTTAGTATTTAAGATAATCTTGTTTCTCAACTAAAAATTAATACAGAAAGAGTTAAACAGCAGGTTATGTGATTGTCTGTGTGTGTCCGTCCGTAGTTACACTAGTGCACCGCGTTAGCAGTTCACCTTGTGTGAAGAAATCCAACAAAAATTTTAATTATTCCATTTTGCATAGTATAAAGTGAAAATGTGGAAATGTTTTTCGTAATTTCGATGCCTTAAGTAGTTTTGTAGCTATGAAGATCCGTTTCATTTTGATGTTCCAATAATATTTTTTGTATTATTATTTATTCAACAGAATTACAGTATATGCGCTATGCTTCGAATACTGCTTTAATAATTCGTAAATTTTTACTTAAAAAATGAGAAATATTTCAATATCTAGGTAAATAGTTTTGTAAGAAGTCTTCCTCTTGACTCGGAGAGGTAGTATTTTGGTTTTTCCAATTTGTTTACTATGGAAACGCAAGAACAAAAGAAAAACGAGAACAAAATGGTGTAAAACATGGTTGTTACAACGAAAGAGACATTATTACATTTATTGAACGATTTACGAAACGATCCCGATAAGTGGCGGTGTTATCTCCGAATGGACGAAACCACCAAAACCCAATAACTGCTTTTGGTGACACCTATTATAAAACGTCAAGATACTGCGAGGCGTCAAGCTATATCGCCGCATGAACGATTGAGCAGTACATTGCGCTTTCTAGCTACCGGGCGATCATACCGAGATTTACGATTTTCAACTGTCATGTCCCATCAATCTTTACCCGCAATTATCCCTGACAACTGTCGAGCCATCTATATGGTGTTGCGTAAGTAATACATGAAAGTAATACAAAGCTTTATGATTGTTGAACCAATATTTATTACATTCAATATACATAAATATACGTCTTGCGTATCTATTCACATGGGGTGGAAGTAGTTACATGTGAAGAAATGTTTTCATGAGAAGGCACATTATCGTCAGGGTTATTGACAGTTATCGTGGTTGTGGTATCGTTGGGTAATTCCTGAATATGCCAGTTGGGTAGTAGGGTGTTGATTATGGTAGGCTGTGGAGGGGTGGGTAATGGTAAAGCGTCGCTACTTGGAATGCTGATGAAACAACTTCGCGACAGAGTTCCTAATTCCCTTTCATACAATGCGTCGATAATGAGTTTTTCGACGTAAATACGCTGGACATTGGGCAAACGTCGCAACTTAGCAGTTACATTGCGCCCAAACGCGTCATGTTGGTCCTCATTTGTGATTTCGTTCAGCTTTTGCCCTACAGAAGCAATAACACTGTCGATCTCTAGCCCCCTTTTCTTATTATTAGGATGTCTCGGTGGAGCCGATGAGCTTTCACTACTTGGGGTAGGAGGGAACACGTCCTGGTCTAGAGCCGACTGATCAGTTAGAGAACTGCTGTTTGAACAATGTGATGGCGAGCGGTGCTCTTGGTCTTGAGAAGAGCTGACTGACTCGATGGAGTTGTCACCCTGAAATGATATTGTTATTTCGTAGGTGCCTACATCACAGGAAGAATGGAAAGAGGTAGCGCAGGACTTCAAAAGGAAGGGGAATTTTCCACATTGCCTGGGTGCTGTGGATGGCAAGCATGTCAAGATTATTCCGCCACCAAAAAGCGGGTCCTACTTTTATAATTATAAAGGCTTCATAGCATGGTGTTGATGGCAGTAGTGAATGCGAATTATGAGTTCACAATCGTCGAATTTGGTGTAAATGGACGAATCTCAGACGGAGGTGTCATTGAGCACACAATATTCCATCACAAATTGAACGATCATTCGTTGCGCGTTCCTGAACCGGAACAGCTACCTAATTCTAATACAGTCCTTCCTTACGCTTTCATAGGCGATGAAGCATTTGCGTTAACCTCTAATTTTTTAAAGCCCTTCAATCAAAGTAAAGGTCAGGGATGGTAAAAGGTCGGATAACAGGCCGAAAAGGTAACGGTAAAGAGTAGGCAAGGTTACCGTTTTTCTTGTTGGCTTAAGCCATCCCCAACACAAAAACGCATTGTGAGCCAAGTACACAGAACAAAAAGTGTTTAGAAACTAAACACTTGCCTAAACACGAAAATGCAACAAATATTTTATCAAGTTTAAAAACACTCATGTTTAAAAAAAAATGGTGTTTAGGTTTGCAACACCTTATGTTTAGGTTCAAAATGTGTTGATCGCTTGTCATATCTAGTATTTAAACATGTTTAAGGTGGTATATGTCATGTTATTGTGCTATAATGCTTAGTAACAAAACGTGTTTACACGATTATATGCCTAGTTGTATAACATGTTTTCAGGATTATATGTTTAGGTTTATAAGCAGGGTTGTTTGATTTAAATCATGATTTAAATCAAGCAATTTTTTTAAAAAAATCATTTGATTAAAATCACGAATATATTTTTATTTTTAAAAAATGTTTTATAAGATTCCAAGAAGTAGTTTAAGAAACTCGAGAAGAAACTTAACTAGAAAAGACCTAAAATTAAAAATAATCATGGTTTTGGTATATTTCAGTTTAAGTTTTTCCCAGAACTCCAGTTTGTCTTGCAGGAAAGGCTAGGAAATGAAATAGCGGTCAAACTAGTCTTTTTATACAAGCATTTGAATAGTAACAATATCCAATAGCTGCTTAAATGTCATGATTATTTTGCTTTTGATTAATTTTGACTCAAAAGTTTTCATGTTGGTAATTTACTATCTAGTAGTTCAATAAAAATCAAAAAAATCAAATAAATCAATTAAAATGAAAAAAATCCGATTTAAATCAAAAAAATCGATTTTTTGATTTTTTTTGAAAAAATACATAGGTTGAAATAATTGCTGCGAAATAAGATACATTGTTTTCAGAAAAACCCGTGCCGCTCCTCGTGGGAAAACACAATATCCGTTGAACTTCAACTTAGCTTAATTTAAACACTTTAGTAACATTGTGCCGAGTCCCATTCAACCGAACCAACCCCATTCGACTGAAAAACTCTCACTTCGGAGGATTTACGATGCTGTAAAATGGGACAATCCGATTGCACCGAAAAACCCTCACTTCGGGTTTTCCCGATGGAATTTAAATTAAATTAACTTAAAACAATTTACGGCCTACGTAAAATGAACACTAGATCCAAACATTTTCTAAATTATTATTTTAGAACTAAGGATTATAAGAACGAAATAGTAATAAATCAGCAATATATGAAATAATAAAATAAGTTGCTAATATTGCTTTATTTTTTTATGTTATATTCATTAGGAAAATATTTTAAGCCAGCCGTTTTACTGTACTTGAAGTGTATAACCAACCCAAAGAGGAAGAGACGTCCTAAACAAACCAAACCTAACCGAACAGTAACTTTTGGAAAAGGCATATTATTTGAGAAGTCAATGAAGATAAACATCAATATTTTGAAAAAGGCTTAACAATGTTAAATGATTTATAAAATATTACGAATCTAACCTGGTTTGGAACAAAAAGGTTTTATTGGACGAACGTGTTTTTGATAAATGCTTAACCCAAGTCCAATTTTCACTTTTTCTGTATACTATTATATTATATTTAGAACACACGGTGTTGAAAACTTCCCGAGGTCGTTTTTATTATCATCTTGTTGCATAGTTGTCAAATAGTGGCACTTCCAAGGCAGTTCGAATGTATTGAAAACGCTAGGACTTTTGAGGTCTCTTAAGTCGACAAATAGCGCCGTTTGAATTGTAAATATCAAACCCGCGGTTGGGCTAAATTCATTAGAAACTTCGGCGGAATTCTGTCTAATGGAATTCTGCGCAAAGGGAATATACCTATTTAAACAAATCTAGCCGACCTGTTGGAAATGTTGTTCTATTATAAAAGCCAAGAAGGCTTATTTATTCTTCATGTCGAACCATCACTTTAAACATATATTTTGCTCAAAATTTGAGTAATGGAAGTCATTTTCTCAATAGAAAATGAACGTCATTGTGGCTTACGTTATTAATATAGCCACAAGGTGTTAGATTATTCACCTTGTGGTAAAATATACCTCCACTTTTTAGTTGTTTTTCTAAAATATTATAATTCTTCTTAAAATAAAGATTTAAAAAACTTTAAGCTATATACCAACGTATTAAAAACATGTTACGTTAAATAACACCTGGTAAGCGTTGATGTTTAGCTTAGTGTTAAGATTATTCTGTGTTTACCTCTTAAACGTGATAAAAAAGAAGTGTTTCTATTTGCAACACATTTTAAGGACCCTTATAGAGAAACAAAGATGTAATTAGACATCAACATTGAAGCAATAAACATTACCTCAGCACCAATGTTTAACTTTATAACATGTACAGATGTTGCAAACCTAAACACTTTTTTCTGTGCACTTCTCTATAATACTCTTGTTGGGGTAATCACACGCTAATGATAATTTTGATAACGCATTCTGCGATCTTCTAAGATATGCTGTTTTCGCGTCTTCTGAAGCTGATGCATCTGGTTCTTTTTCTTTTCCATCCAGGAATCCCCATAAACCATAGTCTAATAATGCCATTCGCATATCGCGCTTCCAGGTCTCATAATTGCAATAATTTAATTTTCGAAATGATAGAGCATTGCCCTCGTTGTTAGTCTCTACGTAATCGGCCATTGTAATTATAAATATTCTCTACTGTAATTATAAATATTCTCTACTGTAATTATAAATATTCTCTACTGTAATTATAAATATTCTCTACTGTAATTATAAATATTCTCTACTGTAATTATAAATATTCTCTACTGTAATTATAAATATTCTCTACTGTAATTATAAATATTCTCTACTGTAATTATAAATATTCTCTACTGTAATTATAAATATTCTCTACTGTAATTATAAATATTCTCTACTGTAATTATAAATATTCTCTACTGTAATTATAAATATTCTCTACTGTAATTATAAATATTCTCTACTGTAATTATAAATATTCTCTACTGTAATTATAAATATTCTCTACTGTAATTATAAATATTCTCTACTGTAATTATAAATATTCTCTACTGTAATTATAAATATTCTCTACTGTAATTATAAATATTCTCTACTGTAATTATAAATATTCTCTACTGTAATTATAAATATTCTCTACTGTAATTATAAATATTCTCTACTGTAATTATAAATATTCTCTACTGTAATTATAAATATTCTCTACTGTAATTATAAATATTCTCTACTGTAATTATAAATATTCTCTACTGTAATTATAAATATTCTCTACTGTAATTATAAATATTCTCTACTTTACTTAATTTTCCAGCTTATCATGTCATATAATACTCTAATAATAATCTTTAAATGCTTATTTACTCCCTTCTTGTTTAACTTCCTTGTACTCCTTAACTTCTCAAATGGTTTTATGATTGGCTTACTTAATGGTCTTATTATTATTATTAAATTATGGTTCAAATGTTCCATTAAATGTTCATCAGTTCATACTGAGATCACCATTACTATTATACTTAAATTATAATTATTATCGCGTACTGTCCAGTCTTAGGTTTCTTCTTATTATGTGTAACTCACCGCCGTTGTTTGTACTGTTCTTGTCCTCTGTTGTATGGCTTCTTGTTTCTTAACTTTCTCTTCCTTGGTTGCTTGTTGTGAGCATGTTTTAACTTGTCCAAGACAGTTCCATTCCTCGATTAGCTGACACACTTGGTCTGGGTTTTCTAACCCTAACTTCCGCGTTGTACCGGATTGGCGCACTGATTTTGACTGCCCCGTTCGTCGCTAAGCCTAGGCTATATACGTTGACTCCGTCCGCGTAAACTGTTTATTACCGCGTCATTACCATAAATCACGTTAAATACTTGTTGAATACCGTTAAATACCGCGAACCACGCTCTGCTACCATGTTAAATTAATATTCAAGTAATGACGCCGGATTTTATAAAACCACATTAGTTTATTATTATTCAGTTTAAATTAAGTTAGTTCTAGTTCTTCATTTCGGTAAGGCACTCTTACTGTTATTACATACTGGTTATAATTATAAATAGTTGAATACGTCCTACTACAATACTAGGTCTACCTAGCGTTACACACGAGAGGCACATAATAATAAGGGAGACTCACTAGTAGAGAACCGATAGAGGAGTAAGTACATTATTACTAATTCAGTCTAATCCTAAACTCGGGTTAGGTGAAAAGGTTCTTTATCTATATCATGTGATTATAGCGAAGATAACTGTTCAGTTCAGTTCAGTTCCAACAATTAGTTTAGCAGAGCGTGGTTTCGATCCACGGACGTCTGGTTATGGGCTCCGCACGCTTCCACTGCGCCACTCTGCTTACATCACCGTTGTATGAAAAAACTAACTGATATCAAAATAGCAAGTTCTATTAAGCATTAGTTTAGCAGAGCGTGGTTATGGGCCCAGCACGCTTCCACTGCGCCACTCCGCTTACATCACCGTTGTATGAAAAAACTAACTGATATCAAAATAGCAAGTTCTTTTAAGCATTAGTTTAGCAGAGCGTGGTTTTGATCTACGGACCTCTGCGTTATGGGCACAGCGCGCTTCCACTGCGCCACTCTGCTTACATGATATTGTATGAACAAACTAACATATATCAAAATAGGAAGTTCTTTTAAGCATTAGTTTAGCAGAGCGTGGTTTCGATCTACGGACCTCTGCGTTATGGGCATAGCACGCTTCCACTGCTCCACTCTGCTTACATCACCGTTGTATGAACAAGCTAACTGATATCAAAATAGCAAGTTCTATTAAGCATTAGTTTAGCAGAGCGTGGTTTCGATCTACGGACCTCTGCGTTATGGGCATAGCACGCTTCCACTGCTCCACTCTGCTTACATCACCGTTGTATGAACCAGCTAACTGATATCAAAATAGCAAGTTCTATTAAGCATTAGTTAAGCACAGCGTGGTTTCTATCCACTAACGTCTGGTTATGGGCTCAGCGCGCTTCCACTGCGCCACTCTGCTTACATCCCCATTGTTTGAAAAAACTAACTGATATCAAAATAGCAAGTTCTATTAAGCATAAGTTTAGCAGAGCGTGGTTTCGATCCACGGACCTCTGGTTATGGGCCCAGCACGCTTCCACTGCGCCACTCTGCTTGCATCACCGTTGTATGAAAAATCTAACTGATATCAAAATAGCAAGTTCTTTTAAGCATTAGTTTAGCAGAGCGTGGTTTTGATCCTCGGACCTCTGGGTTATGGGCCCATCACTATTCCACTGCGCCACTCTGCTTACATCACTGCTGTATGAAAAAACTACACATTCGGATCACATCATATCTGCGATAAAAACGAGATTTTAGACATTTGAATCAGAACTTATCGTGCGAGAGGTTGTCTATGATTTATCAAAACACTGTAACTAGCCTCGACCAGGGATCCATGTAATTTTATTAGCAGGAATGGAAAACGGTTAGTCTAAACATGATCCTTCAATCTAGAAAGGCCAGAAACTGGCTGCTGCAACTGCTTACAACGTCTGTGCGCAGTTGCCCGCCAATTTCGCAGGGTACACGCACCGCGGTAACAAGTAAACAAACGTAACGCTTTTGGGAAGAGTACAAAACTTATGTTTTTACATTTTAATTTCTTTGCATCACTCTCACAATTGCCAAACGCACAAATCTTTAATTTTCCTATTTTTAATTACTTTATTAAACTCTACTTTTAAATTGATGCAAAAAAATTACATTTGTCCAAAGTCTTAGCGAAGTGAGACCAAGCGGCAATTTTACTAGTTTACATTGTACCGTCTTTCTCCAAGACCTTGTCGTCTGCTAGCTTTTTTTTCTTTATTATTTTGGGACACTTTAGCTAGAAAACTTTAGCATGGGATCCGCCATAAAGATTTTGGTCCATTATATAGAAGGTTCATGGTGTAAATTTCAGTCCGACTCATTGCCCAGTATAAATCCAATCCCTTCAACTCGTATTGAAAATTTTAAATTATCTAATTTTCTCACTTAAACTACGTTTTAATGACGTTGCTGACGGAGACGGCCAAAAATAGAGCGTTGCTTTTTACCTCTGTCTTAATGACCAGCCTCTTCTTTCATACCCCCCCCCCCGGCCCCGACTTGAGGAAAGGTGTTTGACGTGCGCAAAAAGTCCCCTGTACTCTATTCCTGCTTGTAAAATTACATGAATCTCTGTATCTCAGTCTTGGCTAAATTATTGAGGGTTTTAATGTGTACTGGAATGGTTGTACATGTAATCAGTTATTCCCAAGCCCGGGAAGGTTTCCTATCTCGAGGCGAAGGCATTTAGGCCCATATGCCTGACCTCCTTCTTCCTCAAAATCCTGGAGAAGCTGGTGGACAGGTACATTAGAGACGAGGTACTTTCGGTAACTCCTCTCTCTTCTTCACAATTTGCTTACCAAAAAGGTAAATCAACTGAGACGGCTCTTCACGGCCTTACGAATTGTCTGTATAGGGCATTCGAGTTTTAGGAATTTTCACTGGCCATTTTCCTCGATATCGAGAAGGCCTTTGATAAGGTCTCTAGCTTGGTTATTACTGAAGCTGTCAAGAGATTTGGCATCAGCGACACTCTTGGCCGCTGGATCAAGTCCATGCTGACCGACCGAGAGGTGACGGCGTCTCTCCTTGGGGACTCTCTAGGGGTGACTACCAGTGGAGTGCTCTCCCCACTGTTGTGGTGCCTGGTGGTGGACGAACTCTTGGAGAGGCTCAGGGGTTCTGGGGGCCGTCACTGTTTCGGGTATGCGGACGATGTGGCGATAGTCTTTACCGGGAAGTTCCCGGATACTGTCACCGCACTTATGAGATCTGCTCTCTCTAACGTGGAGCAATGGTGTCAGGCGGTCATTCTCACTGTTAATCCTAACAAAACTGTCCTTGTTCCATTTACGAGGAAGAATACTAAGGATCTGTTCAATGATATCTCTTTCTTTGGCCAGGTCCTGACAAAGTCCTCCGAGGTGAAATACCTGGGGGTGACCTTTGATTGCAGACTCACATGTAAGCCGCATCTTGATCGGTGTATTAAGAAGGCCAAAATGCTCTTCTGGAGGACCAGGAGCTCTGTCGGCCAGACTTGGGGCCTCAACCCCAAGGCTGTACACTGGCTCTATACTGGGATCATCAGACCCATATTATCCTACGGGGCACTTGTCTGGTGGACAAGGGTCCGGCTTAAAACGGTGCAGGCTGCCCTGCGCAAGCTTCAAAGGCTTGCCTGCATCGGTGTTACGGGGGCCATGAGATCAACCCCAACTACTTCCCTGGAGGTGCTCCTTGACATGCTTCCTCTTCATCTTTTTATTGAGGAGGAGGCTATCATGGGGGCCTACAGGCTCCACATTAATGGCTGTTGGGTCCCAAGACTCTGGGATTACAGTCATACGAAGCTCTTCCGGGAGTACGCCGCACTCGAGCCGTCGCTTACGATGTGCTCTGACAAAACCGTTACCAGTTTTGACTTCACTAAGCCATTCAGCATCCACTTTCCCAGTCGGGCCGAGTGGACTAACCTGCTGCCTCTTGGCACTGGAGGTGAAACTCTTTGGTTCACCGATGGTTCTAAGACTGACTCCGGCGCTGGCGCCGGCTATTACTGCCAAACCACAAGGGTCGGTTTTTCTGCGTGCCTGGGCACCTTTGCTAGTGTGTTCCAGGCGGAAATTGCCGCGATCTGTTATTGCGCAGATTACTGTATTAACAAAGGGTATACCGGACGGACTGTGAGAATTTACTCTGACAGTCAGGCCGCCTTGAATGCGCTGAACCAGTGTGAGATTACCTCTCAACTGGTGCGCAGCTGCCTTGATCTGCTAGCGCGACTGGCGTCCTGCAACAGGGTTCTGTTGTATTGGGTGCCAGGGCATAGCGGGTATTATGGCAATGAGCAAGCCGATAGTTTTGCGAAAAGGGGCTCGGAGGCCAAGCTCTTGGGGCCGGAGCCGGCCGTCCCCATCCCCTACGGGCACGTCAAACGGAGTCTGCATGACAGGTTGACAATCATACAAAACCAGCTCTGGCATAACATGGAGGGCCAGAGACAGACAAAACAGTTAGTCAATGGTCCCTGCAGGTCTCGCACTAGACACCTAATTTCGCTCAGCAGATGGGATATTAGGCTGGCCACCGGTCTTCTGACCGGACACTGTCGGCTTAATAGACACCTCCATCTGATGGGTTTTGCTGACGACCCTCTCTGCAGGTCGTGCCGGGAGAAGGATGAAACATCCGCTCACGTACTTTACGAGTGCGACTGCTTCGCCTCGCTTAGACTAGAACATTTTGATTCACACACTTTGGAGCCCTCAAGGGCCTCCTCTATTACGGTGGAGCGAATTCTTCGCTACGCTGTAGCTACGGGCCTATTTAAGGCCTGAATACGAGGATGCACAATATGCCTTGGGCATCGGTGCTAGGGCGCGTACCCTCCTCAACAACAATAATCAGTGTATAAAGTTAAACACGGATATCTGTAAAATTAAAAAGATATCCGAACAGATATAAGATTAGAAATCGTTCAGATAGCGCTAGGTCGGATGAAAATTATCACCTTATCGGATCAGATTTAATAAAGGAAAGTAAATACGACGTTCAATGAACTGTTGACGATTTCGCGGGAAAGATATCGCAATCAGATGTCATAAAAGAAGAAACAGTTCATAATTTTAAGCACTAGGCTTATGTAATGCCCCTGCCGCGTTTCCAGCGCATGATGAACGCTGTCTTGGGACCACTAAGACTTACGATTGCTTTAGCCTACATGGATGATGTGTTGGTACCTTCCGCCACGATCGAAGAAGGATTTGACCACCTAAGGCAAATTTTGGTAGTTTTCCGGAAGGCGAATTTGACACTCAATCTTAAGAAATGCTTCTTCTTCCATGGCGAGATTGATTACTTGGGCTATGAAATCAGCGAACGAGGAATCAGGCCGGGCCAAAGGAAGATATCTTGCGTGAAGAATTACCCGAAACCCGGTGACATCCATGAGCTACGACGGTTTCTGGGTCTTTGCAGTTACTTCCGTAGGTTCATAAAGGATTTTGCTGTCAAAGCGTCACCACTGTCATATCTCCTACGTTAGGAAGCGACATGGGCATGGACTGAAAGTCAAGAACACACATTTAACACGTTGAAGGACGAGCTCACGAGGAGACCCGTGTTGGGTCTTTTCAGTCATGAAGCTCGAACAGAGGTCCATACGGATGCCAGCAAGATCGGAATAGGAGGGATCGTGCTACAGGAGGGGACTGACGGGATTTACCACCCTATTTATTATGCCAGCCGGGCAAATACCAAAGACGAGCAACATTACCACTCCTATGAACTAGAAACACTGGCGATTGTATGGACGCTGGAAAGATTCCGAACCTTTTTGATAGGGAGGGAATTCAAAGTCATCACGGACTGTAACTCCGTCAGATGTACAAGGGCGAAGAAGGACCTGGTCCCAAGAATCGGAAGGTGGTGGCTAAAATTTCAAGATTATACATTTTAAGCAATCCATCGGCCAGGAAGTCGATGCTTTTAGTTTCCCAAAAAGACCGGGTTTCAAATGTGAGATATTCCCACTTTCCCACAAAGACCGGGTTTCAAATCTTTCATATTCCCAGTCTCCCAAAAAGACAGGGTTTCAATCTTTCATATTCCCAGTCTCCCAAAAAGACCGGGTTTCAAATCTTTCATATTCCCAAAAAGACCGGGTTTCAAATCTTTCATATTCCTAGTCTCCCAAAAAGACCTGGTTTCAAATCTTTCATATTCCATGTCTCCAAAAAGACCCGGTTTCAAATCTTTCATATTCCCAGTCTCCCAAAAAGACCACAAATCTTTCATATTCCCAATCTCCACAAAAAGACCGGGTTTCAAATCTTTCATAAATCCAGTCTCACAAAAAGACCAGGTTTCAAATCTTTCATATTCCCAGTCTCCCAAAAAGACCCGGTTTCAAATCTTTCATATTCCCAGTCTCCCAAAAAGACCCGGTTTCAAATCTTTCATATTCCCAGCCTCCCAAAAAGACCCGGTTTCAAATCTTTCAAATTCCCAGTCTCCCAAAAAGACCGGGTTTCAAATCTTTCATATTACCAGTCTCCCAAAAAGACCAGGTTTCAAATCTTTCATATTCCTAGTCTCCCAAAAAGACCGGGTTTCAAATCTTTCATATTCCATGTCTCCCAAAAAGGCCCGGTTTCAAATCTTTCATATTCTCAGTTTCCCAAAAAGACCGGGTTTCATTTCCCAGTCTCCCAAAAAGACCGGGTTTCAATTCTTCCATATTCCCAGTCTCACAAAAAGACCCGGTTTCAAATCTTTCATATTCCCAGTCTCCCAAAAATACCCGGTTTCAAATCTTTCATATTCCATATCTCCCAAAATTACCGGGTTTCAAATCCCTGATATCTCAAATCGCAGTTAGACGCGCATTGTTGGAACAAAGCACTTCACAAATTGAATTAGCCGCGCATTTTAGCCAGTTGCGCCTCACTGACCCTATTGTTTCGAGCATCTCACCACCAACAATGTCCACTCCTCCCGTTTCTGTAACTCAAACTGGTTATCCGTTTTCTAATATTAATTCTAGAGCCCCGCAAATTAGGTTTAAACCCCTATTCTCTTGCGCCTTCACAACCAAGGCTTACCACTAATACGCATGCCAATGTTAGTGTCCTAGCTCTTATGTGAACGTTAGTACTACGCCTATAACCAGTACTACTTAAGTGGTAGGACAACAACCTGTGGTTACCACAAGTATTTATCCTTCCACAATTCGATTTGGTAAAATATCACCAATTTGGAACATTTTATCAGTGTAAGGCCACCAACAACTTCTGGTCCTTCACATTTTCTTCCTCAAGGAACTTTACCAGTAATAAGTCGGGGTTCTGTAGCTTTGTTAAACGCTAAGCTTACTGAATTAACAGAGCTAGTGTCTACTAATGTAGCTTCCAGTATCACGAACAAATTGAATGCTACTATAGCTTTAAACATGTCACAAGGTGCTAAGGTATTAAATCCGGATTTTCGATTTAGTGGTAATTTTGCAGAAGCGGCCAACTTCCTGTATCAGTTAGACGGGTTTCAATTGCTACATTCCTTCCAGAAGTGATAATTCTCGAAGTATGACCGCAACTACTCAGGATACCCAAGCCACGTCTAGTTCTAGTAGCTCTACTAAGCTAGTTTGCCATCCTGTAAGTGTTTCTTTTATTTGGTACGGACATTCCCTAGTGGCGCTTCCCATAATTTACTTCACTCTACATATGTAAATAGTCATTATCATAAATTATTATTACTAACACCAAAATTATTATTGTGTATAAAAACCACTACCCTAACAAACCTGGATAATAAAGAGATCACTATATGCATATGCAACCTAAATTTTGGTCTCCATTATTTCTTGACCTGGTAACCACAGCTTTTTAAGCCAATCAGTTATAGGGGATAAATAATTGGCAAGCTTGCCAGGAACCGAATATTTCGAGTGTTAGGTTAGATTAAATTAATTTAATATATTGCATAGTCTAGGCTTAGAGCCGAAGTCTTTAGGATCGGACTTTTAGGCTTATCGGTTAGTGCTGACTTTTTCCCCTCCGATAAACCAGTTTGAACCTGTTTTACAATGTGGCGCAATCGAAACAATGCACCCCTTGAGACGGACAGCGACCCGGACGCTTCCCCCGTGTTGGCTGCGGGAGCTTGTCGCTCAAATAGGTTATCCAATCAGAGAGCCGCTAGCGCTGGATAACGTTCAAACGGTAAATCTCTGCAGCCTGCGTCCACGAGTCGCGTGATCTAGGGGGCTATCCTTCCGGCGAAAGGAAATAAGGTGGATTCGAAATTTTTGAGAGAGGGGACTCGCTCTGTAGACTGACTCTTTAAACTCTAAGCCTTGGCTGCTTTGGCGGGTACCGCGGGTCTTAAGTTAAAAATAATCACTTACTGGGTGAACTTGAACTTCAACCTTGAGAATATATTTTAGTTGTGCCTTCTCAGTAAGTTGGGGAGATTATAAATATTTACAATATCCATTGATTGAATTATTCTTTGCTAAATTGTAGACATCCATGGAGCAAAAATATACCAATGAATTTGACCGTCCGAGGAAGCCAAGAGATCAGACAATTGCTGAATTCCTTTGTGGCGGGGGCTCGGGCTTCATAAACATTGCCGTAACTTTCTCTATCGACAAAATAATGTTCAGGCAAATGTTACACGGCATAGACATGCAATACGCTTTTAACCAGATACGTAAAGAAGGTATACAAAACCTTTACAGAGGGTGTCTACCACCCTTAATCTAAAAACCTGTTTCAATGTCTATTATGTTTGGGACTTATTACGAATATGGGCGGTCTCTAAAACACCATTTTCCCAATATACCACCTCCGGTGTCATTAACTGCGGCAGCTTTAATAGCAGGGTCAGCAGAAGCCATCTTAAGTACTTTAGAACGAGTTCAAACCCTGTTACAAGACCAAAAATATCACAGTCGATTCAAGAACACGTTTCACGCATTCCAGGAACCTAGATTTTATGGTTTTAAAGAATACTATCGAGGGTTGACTCCAATTTTAATGCGAAATGGGCCGAGCAACGTCATGTTCCTCGATTTAAAATCCTCAATAAAAGATGTCTTTCCTGAAAGAGAAACGTGGCTAGCTAACTTATTTGAACATTTTATTAGTGGGGCGCTAATTTGGGCCTTCATTGGCATATTTTTTTACCCTATCAACGTTATTAAAATCAAAATGGAAGTGTCCTGCGGAACGGAATTCATTTCATTCCGACAAGCGTGCAAATTGACTTACATAGAGAGGGATAGGATTATAAAGAAAATGTTTTACGGTGTGCATGTAATTTATACAAGAGCCTTGCTTTCATGGGGTATTACGAACGCCTCTTATGAACTATTTAAGAAAGCGTTACTCGATGCACCTAGCTAAGGTTATTAATTACAAATAATCTTAATGTGGTACTTTAAATTTATAATAGACCATTTTAAAACAAACATTTTATAAAATATTATTAATTTCTGAAAAGTTCAGTAGTAAACTTTGAGAACTATGTACTTTCGTCTTATCAAGTTTAAATTTGACATCTGATGCTATTTTATAGTTGATTGTCAAAGTTTCAAAAATGTGTTAGTGGATTCCATTTTAGGATTGTGAACTTATGCCCAGGATGTCGTAGAATTTCCTACGTTAATATAAAAACTACTCAGGGACACCCAAGAATTTCCATTGCGACATTCAATCATTAGACATTTCAATTAAAAGGGTTTTAGAAAGACTTTGTTCATGTTCTTAGGTGGAGTTATTAAAGTGATAGTGAAATGGCCAGTCAACAATATTTTAATGAATTATGATAAAACAAGATTCAAATAATGAAATTAACTTGCCAAAAACTTTCCGTTAATTCTATACATAGTTAACAGACTAGGAGGATTCATACCATTCACACAGGGAGGCCAGGCTTCATGTGTTACACAATGAGGCCTGACTCACTGGTGGAGTCAAAAGCCAGGCCTCCTTTTGTAAATAGTATGAATCTTCTTATTCTGTAAACTATGTATATATATAATTTTCTAAGCATCAAAATTGACGGAATGTATTTGGTGAACTTGTTAACGGGTTTAGTGTTATTTTATAAATCTAAAACCATCGAAAAATGGTTGTCAAACCAATTCATTCTCTCTTTAATAATAAGTTTACTTATTATTAATAACATTCAAATATTTTTATAGAGTAAAATCAATTGTTCTCATTGTTTACTATCATTTTAAGTCTTCAAAATCTGTTTTGCTCAACTTTTGCTTCACTTCTGTGAAACGAAATTGAGGCTCGCAATACCACTAAAAATATAAAAAGTCATAAATTTCTTAAGAGAGAAAAAAAGAGAGTAAATGATTGAATAATAATGAAGATTGAGAATATTTAAAATGGTCTACTATTCTAAATTACTTGGAAATAAAATAATTCAAAATATGAAATTGAAACTGTTACAATATTAAAGCTATAGATTGGTAGTTTATATTTGTGTCATATAAATATCCTCCATTCATACTACTAAGAGAAAACGTATATGATTAATTTAACCTGACCTAATTTGATTAGTTAATTACCGTAATGGCTTGTCGTCAAACTGCAAACCTTCGCGAATGTGGCAAAAATTTTAAACGTCATTAAATTTATATAAATTCAACTTTAGAAAGCTTAGTGTGTATGACCAAAAGTTTATTTTGGTACGACTATTTACTGTGAATGGTAATAACGATAATATATAAATACAATTTGTGAGATATGTATTTTAGTTGAATTTTTATTATTTTATTACTGTTGATGTACATCTTTCTCCTGGGCGCGACGGAGAATACCCCAATGGTGGTCCCATCTGTGTGCTAGTTTCATTGTATGAAAATTCCGAAATTGTCTACTCAGAAGACGTTTTGGTTCCGTTTGATTGTTAAAGAGTGTTTTAATATAGTCTTATTCTTGTTTAAATATCGCGACTAGCGCCACAGCCTACTTTATATTCTAATATCATTTTATGGCACCGCTATAAAAAATAACGATAAGATAAGATAGGGTCACGTTATGTTAAACATAGCAATAAATACTGGAAGCAGGAGTAAGAGAGGGGAGTTCTTGTATGATTAACAGCGCGGAGTAGTACCTAAAGTTGTGAACCTATTTTTAATAGATTATACCAGTTTGTTTTAACCCACGTCTCGGTTATTTCATTCAACCCAACGGGCACGAATTATAAGTCGGGTAGCGCTAATACTTCAGAAGTGGGATAAGCCAACAACGTTACTACGAAACTCACAACGATCACGTGTTTCTGCCGCCAACGCAACAATTGGAATTACATGGACGGCTGCACCTAACTTCAACGTACACTATCCGAAGTCATCGAATTCAACGAAAGACCAACGTATCATCTAGCACACTCAACGGAAAGCGGGTAGCTATGAGGAGGGTTACAAGTTGAAAACGTTAATTTAATGCAACCGGAATCAAATATCCAACGAAGAAGCGATAGGATTTCAAAGCTGCACGAAGCAGGCATCTGTCCCAAGTATTACGAAACCAGAGTCAGAACTGGTTCTCAAGGCAGACACACCCCGAAGACCAATCTTTCACCCACACGAGCAATGGATGGGAAAACGGATCCAGTGAACGATGACCTTAGAGAAGATGCGAGTAAATACCTTTTCTCGCAGGACGAGACACGTAGAAAGGAATTAGCTCACAGTAACTACCTGTTGGGCTTTGCAAATAACCCTATGTATCGACCTGGAGACAGGGAGGTCATCGACCAGGGGGACAGCGATAAAGACGATGAACGTGGCCGGCAAGGATCGGTGTCCATATCTGACTTCGAGCGTTTAATGAAGTCGACTATCTCGGTGGCAGGGCAGCAAGCTGTCGCAGTAACAAGGGATATGACGGTCAACGCACAACCGGCCCAAAATGGACCTACACAGTCTGTTCCAAGCGACCAACGCCATTGGGGAGAGGCCAGCAAGTTAATACCTGCCTTTGATCCAAAGAACTCGACACATCAGACCATCAAAACATGGATCCAGAAGGTTGATGACGTTGCAGCTGCCTATGGATGGTCGGATAGGGTAATCGTGTTCCATGCCTTACCGAAGTTAGAAGAGTCAGCCAAAGTCTGGTACGAGGGTCAGTTGACAATCAATTACAACTGGCAAGAGTGGAAGGATCTCCTGAGACAATGGTTTCCGGCTCCTTAGGGCTCTCAGCGGCTGTACCGCGAGATGGAGCAACGGAAAAAGAAGGCTGGCGAATCCATAGAAAGCTACTATCACGACATGGTCTCGAAAGCTCGGAGAGGTGGATTGACCGAGGACGCAATGGTAGAATATCTCATCACGGGACTAAATGACAAGCCCCTAATAACAGCCTTGAGCACGAGGGAGTACAGTAACCCCCAGGAGCTGTTGAAATGTCTCAAACAATTGGAGGCGAGGCTAATTATGACGAAGGAAACGCAAGACGTCTCTATGCAAAGGAACCATACAGGACTGATTACTTAAATTTCATTCTGATAATCAATATATTAACTATAAAATTTTAATATACATTAAATTTAAAAGTGTTTGTTTAAACAACCCCACTTTTCTGTTGAAATGACAGTGAAGGTCCCCACTTGTAAATTTATCGAGTGTGAAAAATGAGATTGAAATACCTGATGGAACCATATAGGCTTTGACACTAACTCAAAATCTAATAATTTATACACAAATGTCCCCAGATATAAGGTTGGAAGACGGTTTAGGTTCCCACTTGTAAACCTGAAATTAGCTCAAAACTTAAGTGTTAAGCTAGAAATATGACTGATTACTTAAATTTCATTCTGATAATCAATATATTAACTATAAAACATTAATATACATGAAATTTGAAAGTGTTTGTTTAAACAACCCCACTTTTCTGTTGAAATGACAGTGAAGGTCCCCACTTGTAAATTTATCGAGTGTGAAGAATGAAATTGAAATACCTGATGGAACCATATAGGCTTTGACACTAACTCAAAATCTAATAATTTATACACAAATGTCCCCAGATATAAGGTTGGAAGACGGTTTAGGTTCCCACTTGTAAACCTGAAATCAGCTCAAAACTTAAGTGTGAAGCCTTTAAGAGGTCCGATTACCTAAATTTCATTATAATAATTAATATTTAAACTATAAAATTAAAATATACATAAAATTATATAATGTGTGTTTAAAAGACCCCACTTGTCTGTTGAAATGACAGTGAGGGTCCCCACTTGTAAATTTATCGAGTGTGAAAAATGAAATTGAAACACCTGATGGAACCATATAGGCTTTGACACTAACTCAAAATCTAATAATTTGTACACAAATGTCCCCAGATATAAGGTAGGAAGATGGTTAAGGTCCCCACTTGTAAACCTGAAATCAGCTCAAAACTTAAGTGTGAAGCCTTTAAGAGGTCCGATTACCTAAATTTCATTATAATAATCAATATTTAAACTATAAAATAAAAATATACATGAAATTAGAAAAAGTGTGTTTAAAAGACCCCACTTGTCTGTTGAAATGACAGTGAAGGTCCCCACTTGTAAATTTATCGAGTGTGAAAAATGAGATTGAAATACCTTATGGAACCATATAGGCTTTGACACTAACTCAAAATCTAATAATTTATACACAAATGTCCCCAGATATAAGGTTGGAAGAAGATTTAGGTCCCCACTTGTAAACCTGAAATTAGCTCAAAACTTAAGTGTTAAGCCTTTAAAAGGTCCGATTACCTAAATTTCATTATAATAATCAATATTTAAACTAAAAAATTAAAATATACATGAAATTAGAAAATGTGTGTTTAAAAGACCCCACTTGTCTATTGAAATGACAGTTAAGGTCCCCACTTGTAAATTTATCGAGTGTGAAAAATGAAATTGAAATACCTGATGGAACTATATAGGCTTTGACACTAACTCAAAATCTAATAATTTATACACAAATGTCCCCAGATATAAGGTTGGAAGACGGTTTAGGTCCTCACTTGTAAACCTGAAATCAGCTCAAAACTTAAGTGTTAAGCCTTTAAGAGGTCCGATTACCTAAATTTCATTATAATAATCAATATTTAAACTATAAAATTAAAATATACATGAAATTAGAAAATGTGTGTTTAAAAGACCCCACTTGTCTGTTGAAATGACAGTGAAGGTCCCCACTTGTAAATTTATCGAGTGTGAAAAATGAAATTGAAATACCTGATGGAACCATATAGGCTTTGACACTAACTCAATATCTAATAATTTGTACACAAATGTCCCCAGATATAAGGTAGGAAGATGGTTTAGGTCCCCACTTGTAAACCTGAAATCAGCTCAAAACTTAAGTGTTAAGCCTTTAAGAGGTCCGATTACCTAAATTTCATTATAATAATCAATATTTAAACTATAAAATTAAAATATACATGAAATTAGAAAAAGTGTGTTTAAAAGACCCCACTTGTCTGTTGAAATGACAGTGAAGGTCCCCACTTGTAAATTTATCGAGTGTGAAAAATGAGATTGAAATACCTGATGGAACCATATAGGCTTTGACACTAACTCAAAATCTAATAATTTATACACAAATGTCCCCAGATATAAGGTTGGAAGACGGTTTAGGTCCCCACTTGTAAACCTGAAATTAGCTTAAACTTAAGTGTTAAGTCTTTAAAAGGTCCGATTACCTAAATTTCATTCTGATAATCAATATTTTAAAGGAATAGCGACTTGATTTAAAAATTATCTCAAATCTAAAGAAAACCTTACTTTTTTGAGAGTTTAAACTCTTCTGATTCCAAAAATATGCTTGATTAATATTTAAATATGAAGGAAAACACAGAAAAAACACTTTGAAAACTTGAAATTTGGGGGGCAAAAGCAAATTTGCGGAGAAGATTTTTGGCGGGTTTTCTCCTTGCTACGTCACTCACGGCATCTCGCGGAAAAGCCAAGCGTGCGCGCCCGAGACTCCCGAGTCTACTAATGCCGCGCGAATCTGAATAAAATAGGCTTAACGCGGCGCTGAGACACTTATAGGCGTCACGTGAGCGACATCTAGAGTGAAAGTTTCTCCTTACTACGTCATTAAGCGAAACAAAATTTTAACTAGGCCTTTTCCAAACACTAAACTTTGATTGCAATTTTACAAATTTCTACGAAACCAAATACAAAAGTAAACATATCATAATAAACTAGATTTTTCAAGGATTTTTTTAGCATTTTAAGTTTGTGGGTGACGAAAATTATGTCACTAACACTTTAACTATAAAATTGAAATATACATGAAATTAGAAAATGTGTGTTTAAAAGACCCCACTTGTCAGTTGAAATGACAGTTAAGGTCCCCACTTGTAAATTTATCGAGTGTGAAAAATGAAGGCTATGGAGCGGGTTCAACTGTACCTGTTGGGGTATTTAACGCTCAGCTAAAAGTTGACGAGGCCGACGCTACCGTTCAAGTCTACGTCGTGGAAGATTCTGCACAGGCTATTCCGTTATTGGTTGGACAACCGTTCACAGAGCAGCCACACATCACCACCGTCAAACGTAAAAACACCATGCGGCTTTTCAATGAAGCCCATTCACACAGCGAGGAGAATGGATGTTTGCAGAAGATCAATATCCCTCAGCTGTCTGAAGAGAAAACCAATCTATGGGCAAAAGAAGCAGTCGTAATTCCACCGAATCACATCGGATTTGTTGATGTGTACACGGGAGATTCGGAGAGCACGGGTCATGACTTACTTGTGGAAGCGCAATTCAGGTTCAAAGTTGGGCAAGAACACTGCATCCCGAGAAGTGTGGTGTCCGTTACCAAAGGCTGCACCACTCGGATACCAATTGAAAACTTGTCGATGAAGAAGCTGGTCATTGAAGCTGATAAGAAAGTTGGGAAAGCCGAAGAATATTACGAACAACAAGAAAGCGAGTGGACAAACACGGATATCTTCACGGTGGAGCCACTCTATAGCCCAATAGATCCTAGTCGGGTTAACGTAGGACCAGAAGTAACGCAGCAAAAGAAGAGCCAACTGGTCAACCTGCTTAACGAGTTTCGAGACTGCTTTGCCGAAGGTTTGAAGGAACTGGGACGGACATCCGCAGCATCCATGAAGATTGAATTGGAGTCAACAAAACCGATCACCTACCGGGCGTACAGGCTGTCGCATGCCGAACGAGCTAGGGTGCGAGAGAAGATTTCTGAGCTTAAAGCATCGGGGATTATATTCGACTCTATGTCACCATACGCAAGTCCAATCCTCATTGTCAAAAAGAAGAATGGAGAGGAGCGTATCTGCATCGACTACAGAGGGCTGAATAGGATCACCAAGAAGGAAGTATTTCCTATGCCTCTAATCGATGACCAGTTAGAGCGATTGAGAGGAAACAAGTTCTTCACGAGCCTTGATCTCGCGTCAGAATACTACCAAGTTCCAATGGATGTCTCTTCACAAGAAAAGACGGCCTTCATAATGCCAGATGGCCACTATCAATTTACCACGAAGCCATTCGGCTTATGTAATGCCTTGCCGTGTTCCAGCGCATGATGAACGCTGTCTTGGGATCGCTAAGATTTACGATTGCATTAGCCTAGAGTCGGTTATAGTGCTGGCAAAATTTCTATGACCGGAAGTCGGGCCGACGCTTGAACGGATAGGACATTTCGACGGTCGAAATGAAAATTTACCGACGCTTTTACGTCAGTGTTGGCTGGACCTCGAACCGACTACGTCGGTCCAACGTCGATTTTGTTACAGGGGAGTCGCTGTCCGTCTCAAGGGCCCTTGAGACGGACAGCGACTCGGACGCTTCCCCCGTGTTGGCTGCGGGAGCTTGTCGCTCAAATAGATTATCCAATCAGAGAGCCGCTAGCGCAGGATCACGTTCAAACGGTAAATCTCTGCAGCCTGCGTCCGCGAGTCGCGTGATCCAGGGGGCTATCCTTCCGGCGAAAGGGAATAAGGTGGATTCGAAATTTTTGAGAGAGGGGACTCGTTCTGTAGACTGTCTCTTTAAACTCTAAGCCTTGGCTGCTTTGGCTGGTGCCGCAGGTCTTAAGTTAAAAATAATCACTTACTGGGTCAACTTGAACTTGGCAATTGCTAAATTCTTTTGTGGCGGGGGCTCGGGCTTCATAAACATTGCCGTAACTTTCCCTATCTACAAAATAATGTTCAGGCAAATGTTACACGGTATAGACATGCAATACGCTTTTAATGTAAAATATTGTTATAAAAAATAGATTAAAATTAGGTCAAAAAATAACTAGAGTTGTTAGACTTTAATGCTTTAAACGTTATCTAAATCACGTGACTAAATTTATATTTTGTTATCATTCAGAGTTGTAATCTAGGCATGTAATCGCGAAGGAGTAGTAGTAGTTGTTTGTTTTGTTTTCGCAATTTTAAGTATCTTAAACGCACTGTAAAGGAATGTCAATTTACAATAAATTAATCTGAACGTTTTTAAACTCTGACAATTAATTTCGTGAAATATTACATGGAGCCGAAACCCGGGACGTTTATCAGAAGGCTAGTCGCGTACAATTAACGGTCTAGTATTACGAATTTCTCGAAATTTATCAGATTGTAGTGTTTAAAATGGCGGAATCTGTTATCGCGGATTTAGAAAAAATTAAGAAGAAGCGGGCAGTGCAAAGGCGAATGGTGACAAAGTTGGTGAACAAAATAAATAAGTACATCGAAGACGAAAACGACTCATCGGATACCCTTGAGGATTTATCAGAACAACTTACGGCTAAAAGGTCCACGTTAAAGACAATGGATGACGAAATAGAAGACAAACTGTCTGATGACGAAGAATTACAAACAGAAATGGAGGCTTCCGAAGAATACACAGAAGGCATTATCAGCTGTATGACGAAAATTAAACGAACGCTAACACGGACAAGAAGGGGTAGATCAAGTCGAAGATTGAACAGCACGGCGAATGAAGAATCTATGCCAGAAGTCAACACTCGAAGGGAACCTAGTAGGGCGACTAGACTGCCACAGCTAGAACTTAAGAAATTTTATGGGGAAATGAACGATTGGATGAATTTTTGGCCTCAATTTGAAGTAGCTGTACATAGAGACAAGTCCTTAACACCAGTGGACAAGTTCGTATATCTAAAATCGTATCTGGGAGGTACAGCCTACAGTTCCGTGGCGGGTTTAAGCCTAAGCGATGAAAACTACGAAGAAGCCATTACTACGCTTACTAACCGGTTTGGTTGTAAAGAAGATATCCGGAATGCGCATACGAATCGCCTCCTCGAGATGACACCAGTGAGAAGATCATCTGACATAAAAGCTCTCAGACAGTTATACGACAAATGCGAAATCGAAGTGAAAAGCTTACTTAATCTAGGAGAAGCCGAAGGGAAGTTTGGTGGAGTTATAGGAACTATTGTCTTGAAACTTATACCTCCAGATATCTCGCTGGAATATTGCCGACTTCGAAAAGACGCAGACGCTGATAGTGATGTAACTCGAATTTTGGACTTCATACGTCATGAAGTAGAAAGTAGAGAAAGGTGTCTCACTTACATCAAGCAAGAATGCGAAGAACCACGGAAGCAATTTAAAGTGTCAGATGAAAGGCCAGTTAAAGCGAGATACAAGTCACAGCCAAATCATTCAGCTGCAGCTCTTAACTCGATATCACACCCTATTGATTCCTGCGTATTTTGCGACAAGGATTCCCATAAATCCGAAAAATGTAACAAGGTTGAAGACGTGGAGGCTCGAAAAACCATTCTGAAGAAGAAAGGCAGATGTTACGTCTGCGTCACTGGGCGTCATTTGGCGAGAAATTGTTATGTGAAACCAACATGCACGAAATGTCAAAGGAAACATCATCCTGCTGTTTGCGACACTGGTTCCAAAACCGAAGGTCAGAATGAAGAAACGTCAATAGTATCAGCTACAACGTTGACCGGAAGAAAGACAAGTACCATTCTTCTTCAAACAGCAGTCGCGAGACTCGAATACGGAAACGAAGAAAGGCTAGTACGAATACTGTTAGACGGAGGTAGCCAGAGAACGTTTATCAAAAGAAAGACTTCAGAAGAATTCGGATTTCCGGTCGTTGGAGAAGAACTGTTACAAATATACGCATTTGGAGGTGGAGCTCCTAAATCAATGAGATGTCGCAGAGTGAAGATTTCAATCACAAGCTTATTTAACGGCAAAACCATTAACATCGAAGCAGTAGAGTCAGATGAAATAACATCAGCGATGGTTGAAATTCCCGGCGAAAACGTAAGAAAAATTCTCGGATCCAAGTACTTGACACTCGCTGATCAAGTACCAAAAGACCAGATCTATCCGGGTGAAGTGGAAATCTTAATAGGATCGGAATACTATTGGCAAATTGTGACCGGAGACATCAAGCGGCTCGATGAAAATTTGGTGGCTCTTGAAAGCGAATTGGGATGGCTTATTCATGGTCCAACCTCGGTCTTGAGCCTTCAAGCCAGTTCAGAACGCTCGTCTACCTTAATCTCCAAGGTCCTTGTAGAAGATGAAGAAGTTTCAAAGATTATCCAGGCTCATTGGGAAATCGAATCATTGGGGATTCTAAACACTGGAACTCAACCAACCATTCACAATAATGAAGCATTACGGAAATTAGAGGAAAGCATTCGATTTGTTGACGGACGGTATGAAGTTCCGTGGCCTTGGAAAGATGAGCATGAAGAACTCACGAATAATTTCAACGGTGCAAAAAAGCGATTTCTGAGTTTGATAAGAAGATTTAAACAAGATCCGTTACTTCTGTCACACTACCAGGCCATAATGAAGGACTACCAGCTAAAAGGAATAATAGAACGAATTTCTCAAGAAGACAACGAACCGTCAAGAATGTTCTACTTACCTCACCAACCTGTAATCAAAGAAGATCGATTAACAACGAAGGTTAGAATTGTCTTCGATGGATCCGCTCATGACCTTGGAAGTCCATCCCTAAACGACTGCCTTCTGTCGGGACCGAACCTCAATCCTGACATATTGGATGTCCTTGTACGATTCAGAACCTACAAAGTAGCAATTATTTCCGACGTTGCGCAAGCCTTTTTACAAATATCGTTGAAGAAAGAAGACAGAAATTCAGTTCGCTTCCTGTGGTCAGATAACCCGACAGCGTCGACGGAAAATCTCAAGATAGACACGTATCGGTTCACAAGAATCGTATTTGGTACCACATCAAGCCCATTTGTACTTGCTGGAACAGTCCGAATCCACTTGAAGAAATATAAGGAACGATATGGCGAGACGTGTGAAAAGCTGAACAAAGATCTATATGTTGACGATCTGATATCCGGCGCTCACTGTGACGACGATGCATTTCGACACTCCAAGGAGGCAAAGGAGATTATGTCGGAAGCTGGAATGTATCTTAGAAAATGGCACACTAACTCCAGAATACTTGAAGATAAATGGAAGGAACAAGGTTGGCAAGAATCTAAGGAAGAACAAGTCTTATTCTCATCGCCTTGTGCACTTAAAGTACTGGGATTATCTTGGGACAAGATTAGCGACCATTTCATCTTTAACATTGAAGGACTTCTGGGATACTTATCATCGCTTCAAAACACGAAGAGATGTGTCCTTAGCGCTTCAGCTAGAATATTCGATCCATTGGGACTCATTACGCCATTTACCGTGACAATCAAGATTATTTTTCAATCCATCTGGGAGAAACAATGCACATGGGATGAAGAATTACCCGAAGAACTGACTCAACAATGGAAATCTTGGTGTAAAGAATTGTCAAAATTAAGCGAATTAAGAATACCACGAAACTACCTGCCATCAGAAATCCAATATCTTGAATCTTCGCTGCAATTACATTGTTTTACGGATGCGAGCACAAGGGCATACGGAGCTTGCATATATCTAAGAAGCATATCTAAGGATGGTCAAATATATGTCAGGCTTATAGGCTCTAAATCTAGAGTGGCGCCAATCAAACCAGTAACAATCCCAAGGCTAGAGTTACTGGGTGCCCTAATTGGAGCAAGACTTTCCAACCGACTGAAACTAAACTTCAATGACAAGAATCCTACGATGTACCTTTGGAGCGACTCTGCCATAACCATACATTGGATCAAAGGTCAAGCTACCCGTTGGAAACCTTTCGTCAGTAACAGAGTAATTGAAATACAAAAGTTGACCGACAAATCGTCCTGGAATCATTGCAAGGGAGTGGATAATCCTGCAGATTATCTTAGCAGAGGACAAAGCGCTGAAGTCTTAATATTAAATGAAATTTGGTGGAATGGTCCTATTTGGCTCAAACAACCGGAAGCTCAATGGCCGAAGAATAAACCCTCAGAAGATGAAAACGAAGTACTTCATGAGCTGCGAGTCAATCAAGACGCCCTTTCACTAAATGTTTGCAAGGTCGAAACTCGCGAGCCGTTGCTAAAATTGGACAAGTACAGTTCAATAAGGAAAATCAATAGAATAACTGCATGGATTCTTCGTTACATCTCTAACTTAAGAAGTCACAAAGAAGCTAGAAATCTCGAAGTTTTGAACGCCGAAGAACTTAAGCAAGCCGAAATTTACTGGATTAGACAAATTCAACGAGAAAGTTTCCCAGATGTTGTAAAATGCTTAAAGCTTAACGAAGTCTTGCCTAAAAATTCTTCATTGGCGAAATACAATCCATTTCTCGACGACGATCAAGTTATACGTATTGGCGGTCGATTACAACATTCCGAATTTTCATTTGGCCAAAAGCACCCCATTATTTTACCGGCGGGAAACCGATTTTCTGAACTGCAAATTGACCTGGCTCATGAACAAGTGATGCATCTAGGAACGACTTCAACATTAGCTCAAATTCGAGAACGATTCTGGATCATAAAAGCAAGACAACAGATCAAGAAACGACTTGGCCAATGCCTAATTTGTAAGAAACTTCGTGTAAAACCGGTCATAGAAGATACTGCGCCCTTACCAGCGGACAGAATACGGCAAGCTGAGCCATTTGAGGTCACCGGTCTCGATTTTGCCGGACCAATCTACACCAAGGATTCGAAGGAAAAGAGCAAATCTTACATAGCACTCTTTACTTGCGGTGTAACGAGAGCGCTCCATTTAGAATTGGTTTCTGACATGTCGACTAAATCGTTTCTTCTGTCATTCCGAAGATTCATTTCGAGGCGAGGCATGGTCAAGGTCATATGCAGCGATAACGCAAAATCATTTAAAAGAGCGGATCGGGAGTTGGGATTGCTTTGGAAGCGAATAAAGAACGACGAGATCAAGGAATTCTTTGGCCAACAAGGAATCGTATGGAAATACATTATAGAGCGTGCTGCCTGGTGGGGCGGTTTTTACGAACGTTTAGTCCGTTCAACGAAATTCTGTCTTAAGAAGATTCTGGGTCGATCATACTTAAATTTCGAAGAAATAACCACTGTACTAACGGAAGTTGAAGCTATCTTGAACTCTCGTCCCATAACCTATATCAGTGAAGACACTAGTGAAGAACCTTTAACGCCTGCACATTTTCTAATTGGTCGTCGAATACTATCACTACCTCCGGATAATAAGACAAATCTGACTATTGGGGAAAGCAAGGATGAATTACGACGCAGATGGAGACACCAAGAAAAATTACTGTCTCAATTTTGGACGAGATGGCGAAAGGAGTACCTTCTCGAGTTAAAGTCAGCACACGAAATATCCAGACGAACATCAACTCATGTCATTCAACCTGGCGAGATGGCGTTGCTTAAAGAAGATAGTCTTCCCCGTCACATCTGGAAGTTGGTCAGAGTCGAAGAGGTGTACGAGGGCAGAGACGGGAAAATCCGATCTTGTTCAATCCGGCTGCCAAGCAGTGTTATCGTCAAACGTCCAATTAACCTAATATGTCCCCTCGAAATTGGTTAGAACTCAAGAAGATGGACTCAGAATTTCGCCATCGGTGGGGAGTGTAAAATATTGTTATAAAAAATAGATTAAAATTAGGTCAAAAAATAACTAGAATTGTTAGACTTTAATGCTTTAAACGTTATCTAAATCACGTGACTAAATTTATATTTTGTTATCATTCAGAGTTGTAATCTAGGCATGTAATCGCGAAGGAGTAGTAGTAGTTGTTTGTTTTGTTTTCGCAATTTTAAGTATCTTAAACGCACTGTAAAGGAATGTCAATTTACAATAAATTAATCTGAACGTTTTTAAACTCTGACAATTAATTTCGTGAAATATTACATTTAACCAGATACGTAAAGAAGGTATACAAAACCTTTACAGAGGGTGTCTACCACCCTTAATCCAAAAACCTGTTTCAATGTCTGTCATGTTTGGGACTTATTACGAATATGGGCGGTTTCTAAAACACCATTTTCCCAATATACCACCTCCGGTGTCATTAACTGCGGCAGCTTTAATAGCAGGGTCAGCAGAAGCCATCTTAAGTACTTTAGAACGAGTTCAAACCCTTTTACAAGACCAAAAATATCACAGTCGATTCAAAAACACGTTTCACGCATTCCAGGAACCTAGAGTTTATGGTTTTAAAGAATACTATCGAGGGTTGACTCCAATTTTAATGCGAAATGGGCCGAGCAACGTCATGTTCCTCGGTTTAAAATCCTCAATAAAAGATGTCTTTCCTGAAAGAGAAACGTGGCTAGCTAACTTAGTTGAACATTTTATTAGTGGGGCGCTAATTGGGGCCTTCGTTAGCACAATTTTTTACCTTATCAACGTTATTAAAATCAAAATGGAAGTGTCCTGCGGAACGGAATTCATTTCATTCCGACGAGCGTGCAAATTGACTTGCATAGAGAGGGATAGGAGCATAAAGAAAATGTTTTACGGTGTGCATGTAAATTATACAAGAGCCTTGCTTTCATGGGGTATTACCAAAAGTGAATAGACTACGTCAGAAAGTCAAGAATTCCAGCGCTCGTATGAAACGTGTTAGTTCCCTCGCTCTCTTAAACGGGCCCGCCTAAGCGCAACGCCACCGTAATGCGGCGGCTAATCACTTGTACCAGCTTGTAGAGTTGTATCCCTACCTCTCGAAAACTTAGTTCCACGGGAACGCTTGCATAGGCTAGCAGACGATTTATTTGTTCTGATGGTGTTTGTTGTTCAAAGTATGAAAACATTGAACTAAAACGAAGTAAGGTTTCAAATTTTCGTAATTTAAAATAATGCCCACAAAATTAATTAATGACACAAATCATGTCTTAGCGAACGTATCAATGTGAAGGTTAAAAATGCCAAAAAGACCAAGAGAAATGAAAGTAAAAACGTTGCCAAAGGCTTAGCTCCCCTGCCTGGGGAAGACCATTTCAATCTGAATGCTCTGCTAGATATCTACAATGAGGAATTTTTTGTCATAGATTCAACTGGGAAAGAAAGGGTATTGTAGCGTATCTAGAGAAAAAGGGAAAATTGGAAATGTTATTTAATGAAATGAAAGAGACTTATAAAAACTTAGGTGAAAAACTGAACGATTTTAATGGAGCCTACTCGATCTTTCTGTACGAATGGGCCGAATATGTTCGTCAAAGCATTATGAGGCTTTTAGAATCTAAGTGCTTGAACGCATTTACTGAAAACGAGGTTTTTGTTACCCTCCAGTGGATGGGAATGAGATTTGAAGACGTTGTTTCTACTATTCGACGAGGAAACTTACCACATCCTAAAGAAAATAACTCGCCTGGAGTAATTAAAAAAAGAGTAAACATAAGCCTGTTAAGCTGACCGAACACGTATCAACCATTTTGGCCAATGTCAATCACATAGGTAGTTGACGTTGATAAGTAGCGCGAAAACACAGTCCTCAACCTTATCAATATTGATGCTGTTTGTTGAGATGGCCATACGATAATATTAGGCTTTATATGTCATGCACACTATAAAGATAAGTTAAATCATTTGTGGTACCTGTATACGCCTGGTCCTAGCCATCTAGCCCTAGCAATTGAACTAAGTTTCCTAAAGTAGTCTGTTTTAAAACTATTAAAATGACCTTCATACTTTCGATCCCAAAGTGGCATATGATCTAAATATTGTGATATTATTTACAAGCATTTGGATATGTACTGAAAAATATTTATATAGAGCACAAGATCTAACTATCCAATAGCCAAGTCTTGCTGGCATCCAACACGCGCTATATTTTTTATCTACAATATTTATGAACTCATATAAAAATCTACAACTATCTTCTCGTGCTCCTTCTACTCATTCTTGGACTTCTTGGTTATACCTTTTTCATTTTTCCCCATATTTTTTTATTAATTCTAGAAAACAAAGTAGGCTGATGGATGTGTGATTCGAATCCACGCCCTCGAAGAGACTAGTGCCTAAAACCAGCGCCTTAGACCACTCGGCCACTCTACCTGGAAACAAAAGTCACCTCAGACTAATAAGCAAAAGCTTAATATTATTAATTCTAGAAAACAAAGTAGGCTGATAGATGTGGGATTCTAACCCACGCCCCGAAGGGAATGGTGCCTTAAACCAGCTACTTAAACCTCTCGGCCACTCTACCTGGAAACAAAAGTCACCTCAGACTTATAAGCAAAACCTTCATATTATTAATCCTAGAAAACAAAATAGATTGATAGAAGTGGGATTCGAACTCACGCCTTCCTAAGAGACTGGTGCCTTAAACCAGGGCCTTAGACCACCAGGCCACTCTACCCGAAAGCAAAAGTAAACTCAGTCTATTAAGCAAAATCTTCATAATATTAATCCTAGAGGAGAAAATAGGCTGATAGAGGTGGGATTCGAACCCACGCCCCCGAAGAGACTGGTCCCTTAAACCAGCGCCTTAGACCACTCGGCCACTCTACCTGGAAGCAAATGTCACCTCAGACTAATAAGCAAAAGCTTAATATTATTAATTCTAGAAAACAAAGTAGGCTGATGGATGTGGGATTCGAATCCACGCCCTCGAAGAGTCTGGTGCCTAAAACCAGCGCCTTAGACCACTCGGCCACTCTACCTGAAAACAAAAGTCACCTCAGACTAATAAGCAAAAGCTTAATATTATTAATTCTAGAAAACAAAGTAGGCTGATATATGTGGTATTCGAACCCACGCCCGAAGGGAATGGTGCTTTAAACCAGCGCCTTAAACCACTCGGCCACTCTACCTGGAAACAGAAGTCACCTCAGATTTATAAGCAAAAGCTTCATATTATTAATCCTAGAAAACAAAATAGATTGATAGAAGTGGGATTCGAACTCACGCCCTCCTAAGAGACTGGTGCCTTAAACCAGGGCCTTAGACTACTTGGCCACTCTACCTGGAAGCAAAAGTCACCTCAGATTTATAAGCAAAAGCTTCATATTATTAATCCTAGAAAACAAAATAGATTGATAGAAGTGGGATTCGAACTCACGCCCTCCTAAGAGACTGGTGCCTTAAACCAGGGCCTTAGACCACCCGGCCACTCTACCCGAAAGCAAAAGTAAACTCAGTCTATTAAGGAAAAGCTTCATATTATTAATCCTAGAGAACAAAATAGGCTGATAGAGGTGGGATTCGAACCCACGCCCCCGAAGAGACTAGTGCCTTAAACCAGCGCCTTAGACCACTCGGCCACTCTACCTGGAAACAAAAGTCACCTCAGACTAATAAGCAAAAGGTTAATATTATTAATTCTAGAAAACAAAGTAGGCTGATGGATGTGGGATTTGAATCCACGCCCTCGAAGAGACTAGTGCCTAAAACCAGCGCCTTAGACCACTCGGCCACTCTACCTGGAAACAAAAGTCACCTCAGACTAATAAGCAAAAGCTTAATATTATTAATTCTAGAAAACAAAGTAGGCTGATAGATGTGGGATTCTAACCCACCTCCCGAAGGGAATGGTGCCTTAAACCAGCGCCTTAAACCACTCGACCACTCTACCTGGAAACAAAAGTCACCTCAGACTTATAAGCAAAAGCTTCATATTATTAATCCTAGAAAACATAATTGATTGACATAAGTGGGATTCGAACTCACGCCCTCCTAAGAGACTGGTGCCTTAAACCAGGGCCTCAGACCACCCGGCCACTCTACCCGAAAGCAAAAGTAAACTCAGTCTATTAAGGAAAAGCTTCATATTATTAATCCTAGAGAACAAAATAGGCTGATAGAGGTGGGATTCGAACCCACGCCCCCAAAGAGACTGGTGCCTTGTACCAGCGCCTTAGACCACTCGGCCACTCTACCTGGAAACAAAAGTCACCTCAGACTTATAAGCAAAACCTTCATATTATTAATCCTAGAAAACAAAATAGATTGATAGAAGTGGGATTCGAACTCACGCCTTCCTAAGAGACTGGTGCCTTAAACCAGGGCCTTAGACCACTCGGCCACTCTACCTGGAAACAAAAGTCACCTCAGACTAATAAGCAAAAGCTTAATATTATTAATTCTAGAAAACAAAGTAGGCTGATGGATGTGTGATTCGAATCCACGCCCTCGAAGAGACTGGTGCCTAAAACCAGCGCCTTAGACCACTCGGCCACTCTACCTGGAAACAAAAGTCACCTCAGACTAATAAGCAAAAGCTTAATATTATTAATTCTAGAAAACAAAGTAGGCTGATAGATGTGGTATTCGAACCCACGCCCCGAAGGGAATGGTGCCTTAAACCACTCGGCCACTCTACCTGGAAACAAAAGTCACCTCAGATTTATAAGCAAAAGCTTCATATTATTAATCCTAGAAAACAAAATAGATTGATAGAAGTGGGATTCGAACTCACGCCCTCCTAAGAGACTGGTGCCTTAAACCAGGGCCTTAGACCACCCGGCCACTCTACCCGAAAGCAAAAGTAAACTCAGTCTATTAAGGAAAAGCTTCATATTATTAATCCTAGAGAACAAAATAGGCTGATAGAGGTGGGATTCGAACCCACGCCCCCGAAGAGACTGGTGCCTTAAACCAGCGCCTTAGACCACTCGGCCACTCTACCTGGAAACAAAAGTCACCTCAGACTAATAAGCAAAAGGTTAATATTATTAATTCTAGAAAACAAAGTAGGCTGATGGATGTGGGATTTGAATCCACGCCCTCGAAGAGACTAGTGCCTAAAACCAGCGCCTTAGACCACTCGGCCACTCTACCTGGAAACAAAAGTCACCTCAGACTAATAAGCAAAAGCTTAATATTATTAATTCTAGAAAACAAAGTAGGCTGATAGATGTGGGATTCTAACCCACCTCACGAAGGGAATGGTGCCTTAAACCAGCGCCTTAAACCACTCGGCCACTCTACCTGGAAACAAAAGTCACCTCAGACTTATAAGCAAAAGCTTCATATTATTAATCCTAGAAAACAAAATAGATTGATAGAAGTGGGATTCGAACTCACGCCTTCCTAAGAGACTGGTGCCTTAAACCAGGGCCTTAGACCACCCGGCCACTCTACCCGAAAGCAAAAGTAAACTCAGTCTATTAAGCAAAAGCTTCATAATATTAATCCTAGAGGTGAAAATAGGCTGATAGAGGTGGGATTCGAACCCACGCCCCCAAAGAGACTGGTCCCTTAAACCAGCGCCTTAGACCACTCGGCCACTCCACCTGGAAACAAAAGTCACCTCAGACTAATAAGCAAAAGGTTAATATTATTAATTCTAGAAAAAAAAGTAGGCTGATGGATGTGGGATTTGAATACACGCCCTCGAAGAGACTAGTGCCTAAAACCAGCGCCTTAGACCACTCGGCCACTCTACCTGGAAACAAAAGTCACCTCAGACTAATAAGCAAAAGCTTAATATTATTAATTCTAGAAAACAAAGTAGGCTGATAGATGTGGGATTCTAACCCACCTCCCGAAGGGAATGGTGCCTTAAACCAGCGCCTTAAACCACTCGGCCACTCTACCTGGAAACAAAAGTCACCTCAGACTAATAAGCAAAAGGTTAATATTATTAATTCTAGAAAAAAAAGTAGGCTGATGGATGTGGGATTTGAATCCACGCCCTCGAAGAGACTAGTGCCTAAAACCAGCGCCTTAGACCACTCGGCCACTCTACCTGGAAACAAAAGTCACCTCAGACTAATAAGCAAAAGCTTAATATTATTAATTCTAGAAAACAAAGTAGGCTGATAGATTTGGGATTCTAACCCACCTCCCGAAGGGAATGGTGCCTTAAACCAGCGCCTTAAACCACTCGGCCACTCTACCTGGAAACAAAAGTCACCTCAGACTTATAAGCAAAAGCTTCATATTATTAATCCTAGAAAACATAATAGATTGATATAAGTGGGATTCGAACTCACGCCCTCCTAAGAGACTGGTGCCTTAAACCAGGGCCTCAGACCACCCGGCCACTCTATCCGAAAGCAAAAGTAAACTCAGTCTATTAAGGAAAAGCTTCATATTATTAATCCTAGAGAACAAAATAGGCTGATAGAGGTGGGATTCGAACCCACGCCCCCAAAGAGACTGGTGCCTTATACCAGCGCCTTAGACCACTCGGCCACTCTACCTGGAAACAAAAGTCACCTCAGACTAATAAGCAAAAGCTTAATATTATTAATTCTAGAAAACAAAGTAGGCTGATAGATGTGGTATTCGAACCCACGCCCCGAAGGGAATGGTGCCTTAGACCAGCGCCTTAAACCACTCGGCCACTCTACCTGGAAACAAAAGTCACCTCAGATTTATAAGCAAAAGCTTAATATTATTAATTCTAGAAAACAAAGTAGGCTGATAGATGTGGTATTCGAACCCACGCCCCGAAGGGAATGGTGCCTTAAACCAGCGCCTTAAACCACTCGGCCACTCTACCTGGAAACAAAAGTCACCTCAGATTTATAAGCAAAAGCTTCATATTATTAATCCTAGAAAACAAAATAGATTGATAGAAGTGGGATTCGAACTCACGCCCCCAAAGAGACTGGTGCCTTAAACCAGCGCCTTAGACCACTTGGCCACTCTACCTGGAAGCAAAACTCACCTCAGACTAATAAGCAAAAGCTTCCTATTATTAATCCTAGAAAACAAAGTAGGCTGATAGATGTGGGATTCGAACTCACGCCCCGAAGGCATTGGTGCTTTAACCAGCGCTTTAGACCACCCTACCACGCTACCCGAAAGCGAAAGTAAACTCAGTCTATTAAGGAAAAGCTTGATATTATTAATCCTAGAGAAGAAAATAGGCTGATAGAGGTGGGATTCGAACCCACGCCCCCGAAGAGACTGGTGCCTTAAACCAGCGCCTTAGACCACTCGGTCACTCTACCTGGAAACAAAAGTCACCTCAGACTAATAAGCAAAAGGTTAATATTATTAATTCTAGAAAACAAAGTAGGCTGATGGATGTGGGATTTGAATCCACGCCCTCGAAGAGACTAGTGCCTAAAACCAGCGCCTTAGACCACTCGGCCACTCTACCTGGAAACAAAAGTTACCTCAGACTTATAAGCAAAAGCTTCATATTATTAATCCTAGAAAACATAATAGATTGACATAAGTGGGATTCGAACTCACGCCCTCCTAAGAGACTGGTGCCTTAAACCAGGGCCTCAGACCACCCGGCCACTCTACCCGAAAGCAAAAGTAAACTCAGTCTATTAAGGAAAAGCTTCATATTATTAATCCTAGAGAACAAAATAGGCTGATAGAGGTGGGATTCGAACCCACGCCCCCAAAGAGACTGGTGCCTTATACCAGCGCCTTAGACCACTCGGCCACTCTACCTGGAAACAAAAGTCACCTCAGACTTATAAGCAAAAGCTTCATATTATTAATCCTAGAAAACAAAATAGATTGATAGAAGTGGGATTCGAACTCACGCCTTCCTAAGAGACTGGTGCCTTAAACCAGGGCCTTAGACCACCCGGCCACTCTACCCGAAAGCAAAAGTAAACTCAGTCTATTAAGCAAAAGCTTCATAATATTAATCCTAGAGGTGAAAATAGGCTGATATAGGTGGGATTCGAACCCACGCCCCCGAAGAGACTGGTCCCTTAAACCAGCGCCTTAGACCACTCGGCCACTCTACCTGGAAACAAAAGTCACCTCAGACTAATAAGCAAAAGCTTAATATTATTAATTCTAGAAAACAAAGCAGGCTGATGGATGTGGGATTCGAATCCACGCCCTCGAAGAGACTGGTGCCTAAAACCAGCGCCTTAGACCACTCGGCCACTCTACCTGGAAACAAAAGTCACCTCAGACTAATAAGCAAAAGCTTAATATTATTAATTCTAGAAAACAAAGCAGGCTGATGGATGTGGGATTCGAACCCACGCCCCCAAAGAGACTGGTGCCTTATACCAGCGCCTTAGACCACTCGGCCACTCTACCTGGAAACAAAAGTCACCTCAGATTTATAAGCAAAAGCTTCATATTATTAATCCTAGAAAACAAAATAGATTGATAGAAGTGGGATTCGAACTCACGCCCTCCTAAGAGACTGGTGCCTTAAATTTGTGCCTTAGACCACCCGGCCACTGTACCCGAAAGCAAAAGTAAACTCAGTCTATTAAGGAAAAGCTTCATATTATTAATCCTAGAGAACAAAATAGGCTGATAGAGGTGGGATTCGAACCCACGCCCCCAAAGAGACTGGTGCCTTAAACCAGCGCCTTAGACCACTTGGCCACTCTACCTGGAAGCAAAACTCACCTCAGACTAATAAGCAAAAGCTTCATATTATTATTCTTAGAGAACAAAATAGACTGATAGAGGTGGGATTCGAACCCACGCCCCCGAAGAGACTGGTGCCTAAAACCAGCGCCTTAGACCACTCGGCCACTCTACCTGGAAACAAAAGTCACCTCAGACTAATAAGCAAAAGCTTAATATTATTAATTCTAGAAAACAAAGTAGGCTGATAGATGTGGTATTCGAACCCACGCCCCGAAGGGAATGGTGCCTTAAACCAGCGCCTTAAACCACTCGGCCACTCTACCTGGAAACAAAAGTCACCTCAGATTTATAAGCAAAAGCTTCATATTATTAATCCTAGAAAACAAAATAGATTGATAGAAGTGGGATTCGAACTCACGCCCTCCTAAGAGACTGGTGCCTTAAATTTGGGCCTTAGACCACCCGGCCACTGTACCCGAAAGCAAAAGTAAACTCAGTCTATTAAGGAAAAGCTTCATATTATTAATCCTAGAGAACAAAATAGGCTGATAGAGGTGGGATTCGAACCCACGCCCCCAAAGAGACTGGTGCCTTAAACCAGCGCCTTAGACCACTTGGCCACTCTACCTGGAAGCAAAACTCACCTCAGACTAATAAGCAAAAGCTTCATATTATTATTCTTAGAGAACAAAATAGACTGATAGAGGTGGGATTCGAACCCACGCCCCCGAAGAGACTGGTGCCTAAAACCAGCGCCTTAGACCACTCGGCCACTCTACCTGGAAACAAAAGTCACCTCAGACTAATAAGCAAAAGCTTAATATTATTAATTCTAGAAAACAAAGTAGGCTGATAGATGTGGTATTCGAACCCACGCCCCGAAGGGAATGGTGCCTTAAACCAGCGCCTTAAACCACTCGGCCACTCTACCTGGAAACAAAAGTCACCTCAGATTTATAAGCAAAAGCTTCATATTATTAATCCTAGAAAACAAAATAGATTGATAGAAGTGGGATTCGAACTCACGCCCTCCTAAGAGACAGGTGCCTTAAACCAGGGCCTCAGACCACCCGGCCACTCTACCCGAAAGCAAAAGTAAACTCAGTCTATTAAGGAAAAGCTTCATATTATTAATCCTAGAAAACAAAATAGGCTGATAGAGGTGGGATTCGAACCCACGCCCCCAAAGAGACTGGTGCCTTAAACCAAAGCCTTAGACCACTTGGCCACTCTACCTGGAAGCAAAACTCACCTCAGACTAATAAGCAAAAGCTTCCTATTATTAATCCTAGAAAACAAAGTAGGCTGATAGATGTGGGATTCGAACTCACGCCCCGAAGGCATTGGTGCCTTTAACCAGCGCTTTAGACCACCCTACCACGCTACCCGAAAGCGAAAGTAAACTCAGTCTATTAAGGAAAAGCTTCATATTATTAATCCTAGAGAAGAAAATAGGCTGATAGAGGTGGGATTCGAACCCACGCCCCCGAAGAGACTGGTGCCTTAAACCAGCGCCTTAGACCACTCGGCCACTCTACCTGGAAACAAAAGTCACCTCAGAAACGTACTTGTTGGAAAATAAATAATTGGAAAATAAATAAAACTAGTGGTGATTCCTACAAAGTGGACAATGATTTCAAAAACGTGAAATGGGTCTATTTTCAAGATCTTCTGTTCCTTAAAGATAATTTTGAAAAACCACAGTACGAAAACTAAATTAAATAATTAGTGGTTTATATTTAATTTTAAATGTTTCAATTGAAGATTGAAATCAAATTAAGAAAGTGATCATTCTGATAATGACAGTGGTAAAGATGACTCTGCTTCTAACTCTCACTGTGCCGCATCAAACTCAAACAGAAGAGACACTGAAGTGGTGCATAGTTACCTATTTTTTTAAAACAGGGTTCGTACAAAATGTTTCAATTGAAATTCCCAGACCTTTCCAGGTTTTTCTCATTTTCCAGGTTTTTCTCATTTTACAGGTTGTAATAGTTGTAATATAAAACAAAATTATTTTCCAGCGTTCTTTTGAACATGAAGGCCAAGAGTATACGTTTCAAGTAGAGATTCAAGAAGAGAATACAGATGTTAATACACCTTCCGATGATGCTGGCCTTACCAAAACTAAGACAAATGTGGACATTTTAGATGAACCTTCTAGTAGCAGTCTATCAAATAAGTTCATAAATATAGACTCAACTTCAAGTGATAATACCAAAAAATCTACAAGTGCGAAGCCCCCAAATTCTTTCAAAATCAAAAAAAAAACTTCTAAAAAAGCTTTGAATCAAGATGACTTATTGCGAGAAATGTGCATGATTAACAAGTAAAGTAACATTGATTAAATCCAAACTCGAGTTAAATTTGTATTTAAATAATCACTTATGATATACAGCGAATTAAGTAGAACTGACTCCGAAAAATTTGCGGAATATGTTGCCACTTTAATGGAGGCAGTTCCACCTGAGAAACGAAGAAAGTGTGAATTACATATAATTCAATATATTAACGAGTGTATTGAGTGATAAACAATATGTTTTATTTTCATTAAAAGTTATTTGATCTTCTATAAAACTACTTATTAATTCTTTCTTTGTAAAGTAATTGGTCTTGGTAATCTTAACATGTCCCACTGCCAATCCACTTCACCCTCTGGTGAATAGAAGTAGTTTGCGAATGCATCCCTCATATCTCTTGCAATTTCACATGAGTTACGAGCAGCTGTTGCTCTTTGTTTCAGTAGTGCTCTGGCAGGCGCGTCCATTAAGTGGGCTTCCCAATCTCCTACTATAATATTCCCAAGTGAATCCTTATAATCACTGTATGTTTTAGGACAGTATTTTTTATTGGGCCTATTTTCTTCCTCGACCAAGAGGAAATTGTGCAGAACAATGCAAGCCTTTACCACTAGGTCTACATTTTCTGGTTTGAGTACCAAGGGCATTCTAAAAACTCTCCACCTGCTAGCAAGAATGCCAAATGCATTTTCACTGCACCTTCTACGAATAAAAATAATTTTTTAGATCGGCATCAGATTCAATTACATTTTGATTTTTACCTTGCTCGACTTAGTCTATAGTTGAAAACACGTCGTTTGTTATTCAGTTGTTTCTGCGGATATGGTCTCAAGAAATTTGGGAGCAACTGAAACGCCTCATCCCCTAATAAAACATGGCCAACCCTAATTCGCGATCCTGGCAAAAACTGATCCTTTGGGAACGCAACAGTTCCATTTTCAACCGCTTTTCCAAAGGCCGTGCTCTTGAAAATCCCTCCATCAGAATTGCATCCATATGCTCTTATATCCACGGTCAAAAAGCGATATTTTGCGTCCACTACCGCCATCAAAACAATCGAATTAAATCCCTACAGTAAAATAAGGGATAATATCAAGGATTAGACTCCCTTTACATTGAAAAATAGATGCATCTGTTTTGAGTCATACTTTGTAATTGTAGAATTTGCTTCCACTGTTTGATGGCTGCTGAATCGCGATATGCTTCCCGTCGACTGCACCACAACACATTGGGAACTTTCAAATTTCCTCATAGTCCATAGCGGCGACTTTCCACGTGGACGACGTTGGTTTCTTTTTATACCATTAACAGTATATTACATATTTAATAATTATGCATTAAAAGTAACGATAAATTCTGGCAAATAGAGTGGCTGTAACACGTTCCATAGAGCTGCAGATGTTTCTTTCATTATGTTGTGACAGGTTGTTATTCCAAGTCGAAACCCGTATGCCAATGAGCGTAGGCTCTCTCCAGTTGCTAGGAACCTAAACATGTTCAACTTTAATGAAACCAGAAACTTTTTCGTTTAACCATATATTTCTTTCACCTCAATGTCACTGCCAATCTTTCTACGGCTGATATAGGTTTTCTCCCAAGGGTGTATTTCCGGATACTAGGAGCCACCAGAGAAAATAATTTGTCGTAATCTTCAGGAGACATTCGAGTAAAATTACGGAAATATGTATGGTCATGTTTTCTCATTGCGCTCATCTATTAAAAACAACATCATTTGTAAGGGATATTATGCTTGTCAAAAAAACTTACCAGAGTTTTATAATATCCTTCTTTTCGTCGGTTTTGCCAAATAGGATGTACCCACCATCTTTTAGTTGAATATTTTGGCTTATTTGATAAGTAAAGCCAATTTAAAATAATTTTCTTTCTCATAAGTAACTTTCGCCGTCTTTCACCGATAGCTATGTTTTCTAAACAATTTCGCCTCTGCGATAGATGTCGCTAGATATGCCGACTGATTATTTCTCTCGTCTTTGAAAATGCACCCGCGAGAAAACTGTTGCTAGAACTTACTTTTGCGAAAAACAAAATCGCGTAGACTACTCGCTCTGGACTCTCTTCTCGCGAAAGAGCAGCGAGAAGAAATTTTCTCGCTTGATTGAAAACGCGCCTTTACACGTCGGCGTGACAATTCAAATTGTCAACTAGAGGCCCGGGTATACGGACCCAAGGAGTTAAAATAAGAGCATCATCCGCGTTATTCGGAGAAGGAGGTTGTGGTGGCGGTGACACGTTTACTTCAATTGGATAGTTATTGTTTCGTAGAGGTGGAAGATCCTCTTCCAAATATCGAAAAGGCGACGGAGAAAACGGGGTGTCAACACCGTGTATACAACTAAAGACAGAGAGAGCCACCAGATTTAAAAGGTGAGTTAGTAATATTTAAAGGATAATACTAAAGCATATTTAACGTACCAATCAGGAAGTCCGGAACAAGTTCGAGAAGACACGTTTCCTTTAACCTTTGCTTGAAAATACTTTTCTTTCGAACAGATTATACTAAGCAAAATTCTCGAATGATGGTCCCGAAATAGGTCTTAATTCTCTTTATCTAAAAGAAGAGGGATAGTAAAAAGAGGGTTACCAAAATCATGTGGTCTTTTTGACCACCGATTAAGTTTATTTCGGTGGTAGAATAAAGGACTAGTAGAAGCAAAAAAAAGGGTTTTAAGATTTACATTGACATGAATGTATGTATGCATGTTCGCTAAAGAACTCCGAGTAACAACCCCATCTCTTTACTTTTGGGATTTTAAGATAGATTATGGTGGACGAAGTAACCACTATTTGATCCTTCCCCCTCAAAAGAGAAAGTTGTCAAGTTTTTTTTCCAAAGAGTAGGATAAAAAGGTATTTTTAGGGAAGACTTTGTTGAAAATAGAAGAAACAACCCCCACATTATATGTAGCTCAAGAAAAGTTTGTCAGCTTATATGTAGGTCAAGAAAAGTTTGTCAGCTTATATGTAGATCAAGAAAAGTTTGTCAGCTTATATGTAGATCAAGAAAAGTTTGTCAGCTTATATGTAGGTCAAGAAAAGTTTGTCAGCTTAATGATAACGTTGGTGGTAAAGGTTAGAGCAGAAGAAGAATTTAGTTAATAGTCAAGAAGCAGATGTCTTTTTTCTTACAAAATACCTAAAAAAAATTATTTGGAGCGTTAATTATATATTTAATAACATTTCTTATTTTTGATTCATTCGTATTATTATAAAGTTTGAAGTAAGACGTATGATAATACCTTTCGAACCTCCCGCATTGATATTGTTAGCCGGTAGCTCCGGTAGCGGTAAAACAGGATTCTGTTATAGAATTATTAAAGAATTAGAATATATGTTTAAACCTAAAATTGATCAAATTGATTATTATTATTTGGAATGGCAACCTTTTTATGACGATATCAGGCTTTCATCGTAAAAAAGGAGATTGAATAGGTAAAATCAAGATTTGAACTAATTAGTTTCAGGTTTTCATCGTAAAAGATGGGACTGAATAGGTAAAATCAAGATTTGAACTAATTAGCTTCAGGTTTTCATCGTAGAAAAGGGGATTGAAAAGGTAAAATCAAGATTACGTTCCCTTAAAACCTATTGTTCCTATAAAGTATTTCCCTGGACACCTTATGGTAATTATTGAATTTTAAATTGGTTGACTAATTACAGTCAATCTAGGTTTTAAGCTCAAAAGAAGAAAGGCTTAATTTTAAAATGAATCTAGTTTTCATCGCTAAATTGCTAATTGAAAAAATTCGCTTAAAACCTTTTTCTCTATGATTGTTCCTATAAAATATATCCATGGGAACCTCACGGTATGGAAATTATTGAATATTAAACTGCTTGACTAATTATAATTAATCTTAGTTTTAAGCTCAAAAGAAAGGCTAAATTTAATTCTCAAGAGAAATATTTTTTATTTTACAATTTTTTCAATTACTTTACTAAGTATCTCCAACATTGCCCTCCGCTCCTGTTGTTCTAGATTAAATTTTTCTTCTCTTTCTTTCCCTTTATCATCTTCCTTCTTTTCTTGCAAATTTAGTTCTCTCTCCCGTATATTGAGCACTCTTTCTTTCAACTTTAGTTCTTTCTCAATTCTACTTCTGCGGCATTTTTTTCTCGTAAATATTGGAAAACATCTTTTCTAGGCCTTTTTGTGTTCATTGAAACCGATTCCTGAGTTTCATTCATATCTAAAGCAAGGAAAAATTACATTAACAGGTGCATAAAATTACTAATTAATATATCTTACCATTAACGGGTGTCCTTGACAGTAAAGCCAGTTTTCTTAATTCGATTCCCTTAGCTGAATCTTCAGCTTCCTTGCGCTTCTTTTGATTACCATGCGACACCAGAACAATGTTACTCATGGCGTTTTCCCACTCTTCTCTTAGTTCCTTTAATTCTTGAAGTAGTTCTTCTCTTTCAGTAACTTCTCCTTCCGTGCCAGACTTACGAAGGTGTTTGTTATCTTCTTTAATGAAATCAGACAAAAGAAGAGTTGTTCTCTCTCTGCACCTCCTTGAGCAAATGTTTGGATAAAAGGTTTTCAACTTTTCGGCCACATTGGCCCAAGCACTCGAAGGTGACTTCAAATTGTATGGATTTGTCAGCAAAACTTCTTTTAACAGTCTGATGTCAGCAAGACAATTAAACCTAAACTGAGGTTTTTTAGTACCATCGGAAGACCCGTGAACATTTTTTCTGTGAAATAAATTTGATTAGTTGAGAAATAGTAACAATTTAATTGTAAACAACAGAAAACATTCTACGGAAACTTACTTTTTATTCCCCTTTTGAGGTGAATTTTCTTTTTCCTCAATTTCATATTCTTTGCCATTAATTTCCGTTAAAAACCTTTCTTCTAAAGGTTCCATTATCACTTCCTGGAAACTATCGTCACTGAGATCGTCAAAATTTGGCTGAATTAATTTTGAAGTATTATTACTTACTCTAGAAACAAACATCTTTTCGATGCAGCGAAGACTGAATAAATAAAAATGGCGGCGACCAATGAGTGAGAACAGTCGCTAGATTTTCGCTCTAGATGGCGCTATTCACCGCTATATTTACGCGTTTTGTCGTAGTATGCTTTCTGGCAAGCTTAACGATAAAACCTACGGGTACGTGTAAACTTTTCACACTTACCCGTACGCGGTTTGGAGGGGTCAACTTAAACTGTATATTCTGTTAAGAATTAAACGCGTGAATCCCGAGAAAGTTATAATTAAAATGTTTATTCAAAAACTTTTGCGCCATGAAAGTTAGATTCGATCCTATTGTTGTAATATATTTCATACATTACGAAAACCGAATAAATTTCAATCAAATCAATGTTTTAAGTTTTAAACACCGAATTATAAAAATTGGTAAAGTTTTAGAACCAGTATTGGTCAAAAAATAAATAAACTTAAAAATATATAAATAAATAAATATATATATAATAAATATATAAATAAATATATATATAATAAATATATAAATAAATATATATATAATAAATATATAAATAAATAAATATATATATAATAAATATATAAATAAATATATATATAATAAATATATATATAAATATATATATAATAAATATATATAAAATATAACTTTTATCTTAATTTGTTCTTTGTAATACTAATATACCTACTACAGTCTTGACAAAACGTTTTTAGTGGTGATAGTGTGGGGTGTTATTTAGCTTTTTCCAAAACATTTCGTGTTAAAAGTAAAAATCAATCAAAACGTTTTCGATCATTTACATTACATTTGATCAGGGATAGATAGACTTTTTTAAGACGGAATAAACAATGTTTGGCCTTTACTTCAGACCGACTCAAAAACGAGTATATAGCCCCTGCCTTCAACACGTAACCAAAAAATTAAATTATTTTATTGGCTCACTAAAACTACGTATTGGTGACGTTGCTGACAAGGAGGGCCAAAAATACTTAATTCCTGTTTACCTCTGTCGCTATGACTACGACCCCTCTTGCGTTGTACCATAGCCCACTCGATCACGCGCGTCACGACGCAAGCTGCTCGCGCTATAGCGGGAGCGCGGATCGAGTGGCCTATGGTTGTACAGATAAGCGTCTTCACAGGGGCTCAAAATCGAGCCGTCTAAATGCGAGGGTCCGATAATTATTCGGGAATTGTTTTTTTATAGCAATTAAGAAGGTAGTCAGTGAATTTGGTGCCGGTGTTTTGGATTTGGAGTACATCTGTAAGGGTGAAAAGTGTTCGCTAATTCTTTCTTAAGCCAAGCATGTCTACTATCCTCATGATTTTGTAAACGAATTTGATGAAGCTAACCAAGGCTTAGTGAATGGGCAGGAGTTTTGTGAGCTTAGTGTTTGGTTAAAACCTGTTCGTGCTGTAATATCTATGAAGACTTTTACTCAATTCTAACTCACTTTTAATTTTCTTGGGTCTTCCCCGTTTTTTTTTCACTTGCAAGCCGTATGTCTTGCGTAACTTCCATTTTTAAACAATGTTATTTCAAAAATTACAACCCGAGCCCATTCCAACTTGGCAGACGACGTTTATTTGACCCGGATAGTCATACAACGCCATAACGAAAATAAGACCCGCCTCTTCTTTTATATCCCTCTGTCACGGGTAAGGGGGTCGTGGACTTGGACGCGCACCTCAATAACCCTGTTACCCATTCCGTCTTAAAAAAGTCTATCTATCCCTGATTTGATAAACACGAAATCGATCTTTTAAAAGTTCTAAAATCCCATATGGGGAATTGAATAATCCACTGCAACGAAATCAGTCGTTTACGTGACATTTTTTGACACGAAAAGAGTAATTTGAAATGCATTGAGGAAAATTTAGCTAAATTTATCAAAATTAATTGAAAAAGTACCATTTTCAAATCGGTGTTTCACAAATATGGTGATTTATGGCTTTGGTAGGCATGACTGAGCTTGGGTCCCTAAGAAAAGAATTTATTACCTTTCATCAGTTTTTAGATTAATTGGAATTTATTTTGTCCTTTCTTCAATTGAAGGCATTCCAGGAGGTCTATGACCTTAAAGGGGGCGAGTCTGAAACCTAAAAAAAACTTATTCCCTTTGTCCTTTCTTTAATTGGCCATCCACCAGGTGGTTTAGGACCTAAAAAAGGGAGGGGCTGAACCTTAAGAAATGAATTTATCACCATCTGTTTTTTATTTTTACGTAAACACGTTCAGACGTGTCTTAATGGGTTTGGGGGCATGGAGTGATTTATGACTCGCACAAGCGTGTTAAGATATGTCCAAGTTTATGGAATTGCGGGGGAGGGTGATCTATTTTTCTAATTATATCACGAGAGTATAACAGGCCCGGTCACTCTAGCTTGCCATCAGTTTAGTTCTGACCTCTGTTAATGCAAGCCAAGAAATCTTCGGTCCCCAAACAATTTTGAGTTTTATTCCGTGTCCATATTTTTATCTTAGTGCTTTAGTATATTTCATTTTTAACTTAGTTTTTATAAGTGTTTTAGTATTTTCTTTTAATTTAGTTTTTACAAGTGTTTTAGTATTTTCGTTTTTATTAGTATTTTAGTGTTATTGTTTTGAGATTAGTGTTTTCGTTTTATTATTTAGTATAGGCCTATTCAGTTTTATTATTAGTATTTTGTGTTTCTTGTATTTTGAATTATTAAAATGGCCAAATCCAATGTACAAATTGCGTTTCTCAATGAGGATGATAGCTTTTTATTCGACTTTCCAGGCTCGTTAAAAATAGCATTTTTAAATGCCAATGACACGTTTTTGCCAGACTATTCAACCCCAAAGTTTATGGCTATCGATAGCCCTTCTTCACCGTTATGGCCTCTGGAATAAGCATGCAGCGCGTGAGGTTGCCCCAAGGCACTCGCCGAGGAAAGGCCATTTATATCTGTAGTTTCAAGACTTTTGCCAGGGAGAAGAAATGTATTATTCAAATCAAAAACAACGTTCGGTTATGGGTCCTACATGCTTTAGTTTTTGCTAGAGTACACAGGGAGCATACAATGCAACCCCTTGACAAAAGCCTCGAGGCGGATTTCAAAACCCTATCGTCTCGATATTAGCATAAAATCAGGAGAGAGGCTTAGGAAGACCCCGTGCTAACTTCACGCCGTTGGAGCGACGAACCAACTACAATGTTGGCCAGGGCCGAGGTTGGCATCTATGGTTCAGCTCGAATTAACGATGAATTGCATGCCATCCTTCTGTTTTCAACCTATTCCGCTATTAAAAGTAAGCGCAGGCCTATAAAGAACTCGTACAGTCGCTGCTTGACACGAAGCATTCTCCAAGGTTACCGGCATCGACAACGGCCTGTGCTTCGGCTACATCTCCTTTGCCTACGCGATCTCCGGCAAGTTCTTATGAGACTATAGTCGAGCCTGAGCCCGAACCTATACCATCACCTTGTCAATGCGTTAGGCTTGCGAGCTCCGAGAATGGCATATACGATTTGCTACGTATTACTACCGATTTCTTCGCTAACCTCTCTCTTCGTCTAAGTACGGCAAAAGGAAAAAGTTATTCCTGATCATAAACCCAGTATTCTCCATTGGTGGGGATAAAATCCCGATGGTGACGTTTAACGCCTTACTGGACTATTTGCGCCTTACATTCTCACCTAATGGCGTTGGCTTGGCAAACTTCGGGGATTAGATGACCTACGAGCATCTGGGTTAAAACCAAATCAAAAAATCCACATGCTTCGCAATTACCTTCTACCACGATTCATTCACTTGCTCACCATGTGCCAAATAACCATCGGTTCACTAAATGCCTTCGACCGACTGACGAAATCGTTTGTTCGGGGCACATTGGCCTTGCCTCACTACTCTCCCGTAGCGTTCTTCTATGCTTCATGTAAGGATGGCGGCCTTGGATTACTTTCTGCGCGATATTCTATTCCGCTTTATTGCTTTAATCGGTTAAACAACCTGAAGAACAATGACGCGCCAGCAATTACGGCGTACTGTCGTCTACCGTCTTACCAAACACTGCTTCCTTCCTGGCTCCAATAGAGCCCACCATATTAGCCGTGATGCACTATTGGAAAACCAACTTAAGAGACAACCGTCTACGGTGCCGGCCGTAATTCCCATGGGTACCACCTTGACGTGGTGGTGGGGCTTGCGTGCAAGTGATGCGCGTCGCCGGTAGAGTTACTCATGCCGGTTGGTTATCGTGGAGTTGCTATTAGACTTAAAATTAAGCAATATGGGGAATTTAAATTAAATAATCGGAAGGCTACGTATTAAATAAAACGTACCTTCAGAATAAGAATTGGGTAATTGTAGGGTAATACGAATTTTTTGATTAATTTATCCTTACATTTAACGTTTTTCTGCATAGTTTTTAAAATGGCTGAGAAAGAGTTTACGGCGAAATATCACCCGTGGAATATTATTCTAATGGTTGCTGGATGTTCAGCACAGAAGTGGCAACGATATATTTCTAGTTTATTTTTTAAACAAAGCATCATTTTTCCAATCCAGATGTCAGTGATAGGCGCGTTTGGTTATTTAAACGGGATTCCACCTCAAATAATTTGCGATGCCCCGAGTTCAATAAAGTTGCTCATATTTATGACAACCCCTATAAAACATTAGTTTTATTGTATCAATTGTGGGACAACAGCTCTGATGTTAAAATGTCTATCGGGAGCTACTCCTTGAAAAATAATAATTTCTGTTTTTTAAATGGCAAGAGGTAAATTGTTTCTAACTAACGTGTTAAGACCACGCATTTTAACTATTTAATATTTTTATCGTATATACGATTGGCTATTAGTTTGACCTGGTGTGTAGAAGAAGAAGATGATGATGATGATGATGATGCTGCTTCGTTCGTTATTTTTAAATAGTACTTCGTAAAACTACTTATAGGTGGCGCTGGCTCCATAAATTTCTTGTCAACTATTTTTAGCCACATCGTAAGATATACTTCTAAGATGAGGCTCTTAGTTTGGCCTGCCCTGTTGTTAGGGCTCGGGGTTTTTTGGTCGATTTTTTCGAAAAATACGATTAACTACAAATAATCGAAAACTATTCAGAAGTTTATTCGTTTAAACAATACAACGATTTTAGATGATATTTTTAGAGATTGAATAATCTTAGTAAGATTTTAACCGACAAATGTATGCAATCGACAAAATGTTTCGAAAAAAAATTATGTAGAAAAAAGGGTCGTACTCTACGTTCGGTTAAATTAAAAATATTTTATGTTATAAAATCCACTTGCTTTAAAGTCTAACTTTTAGCGTAATATTTTGTAATTTAAGCTTTGTAAAAAATATCCAAATCATTTTTTTGAAGTAGACTTTCATCTAGAATATTGTCACTAATATTTTTTATTAGAATTTAACTTGTATACGCTTTTCTCCGTGTCAGTTATTTATGATCAGATCGCCAAACTCAATTATTGTTCCAATCTTTTCGATAAAACCCAATCCAATGAAAAACATTAACATGTACAAAAATGGGCCAAGCCTCGCTTCGTGCCCTCTCCGCCGTAAAACGTTCTGACATCCCATGTAGAGCCAAGTCTGCCTTTTGTTCTCATTCAATCGCCAATTGAAAAATTATGTTATAAATTAAGTCCTTTTCCTAATTAATAACCAATATTCTTTGACTTTATCATTATTATACATCTTTGTTCGTATCAAAAATATCGTGACTTGGCAATCGCAAGTAAGTAATATTTAAAGGAAGTCGAGGGGATATTCACTAAATCGTTGCCGATTTTAAAATAGTCGAAGGGATATTCACTAAGTCGTTTATGGTCGAGGGTATATCTACAAGTTTATAAGATGAGTCATGCACACCCCTATGTACAAATTTTATGGTTAGTTATGCATAACCCTATTTACAAGATTATAAGGCGAGTTATGCATAACCTTATGTACACGTTTATAAGGTAATTACCTGCGCTTGCCAAGTCACGATATTTTTGATACGAACAAAGATGTCTAATAATGATAGAGTCAAAGAATATTGGTTATTAATTAGGAAAAGGACTTAATTTATAACATAATTGTTCAATTGGCGATTGAATAAGAACAAAAAGGCAGACTTGGCTCTACATGGGATCTCAGAACGTTTTACGGCGGAGAGGGCACGAAGCGAGGCTTGGCCCATTTTTGTACATGTTAATGTTTTTCATAGGATCTCACTTCTTTTTGTAGACACTTTCGTTATACTTCGGTAGTTTTATTAAAACAAGACCCTCTCATGGTACTTCGTTTGCCAATATAATCGCTAACGTTTGTCCATATTTACGCTGAATTACCCCTTTCTACTACTCCTATTAGAGGTTTTTCTCAAATAATTTTTTAATATTATATGATATCAGGAGTTCATAATAACCCGAAGTACGAAACTGGTTGAAAAGCCCGTAACAACAAAGTTTCGCCGTAAAGCTCAGCGGATTCATACACCGCTTAGCTCCCAAAAAAATAGTTACCCCATTTTTTAGCACCCACGCGCATTAACTTACACACTTCCGGTTTAGCACTATTTTATCTTGTGAACGGTGTAAATTAAGCCTTGGCTTTTAGTCGGGGTTTCTAGTTTTCTACAAAACATTTAAACGATCATCAATGATGTTTTGTTGTGATATGTGTGAGTGAGAATTCCGTGGTTAAATTAAAACGGTTTGGACAAATTTATTCCCAGTATCTTTAATATAAGAATTGCAACGTGTTTCTACGTCCACCATATCGCCATTTTTCTTTTCGACGGAGATCCCAGCCAACGTAAGTTTCGGAACGAAAACCAAGGAGTATAGATACCACTACGATATACTGTAAGGTTGTATGTCCATAAACAGGCTAATCCTTTCTGTGCGCAACGACAGAATCTTGTTGTTCACGATTTTTACCATTAGCTCTATGGCCAGTTTCATACTTCCACCCCGAAGGGGGGTTATTATGAACTCCTGATGATATTAATTATTTTTATCTGAAGTTACTTATTATTCTTCTAGTTGTATCGTTTTAAGAGACGTTTTCCCTAGAGTATGCCTCTTTCGCGAGTGTCTGAAAGACCTTAAAATGGTGTAGTTAGATTGTTGATGATAGTTAATAGAATAGTGGTCAGTACAGTTTTTCAGATATCCGTCAGCTGTGAATAAGATCCGGAAATTGAGAACCCTTTTGTTCAGATTAGGAAACTGCGAACGCGATCCCCTGGGGTGTAACAACAGGCAGACAGACCAACAAACACACAGACAGATGAATACGTCGAGAACAGAATTTTTCCAAAACAATCATCACTCGGTGAAATTAAAATCTAGCCTCTATATTGGCTTCATATGAGTCCAATATTGTTCGACATTTGTCCAATGTCGGTTAGATATTACACCAATATGGGCTCGATATTAGTCCAATATCGGTTAGAAATTGTCCAATGAGGGTTTGATTTTAGTCCAATATTGGTTAGAAATTTGTCCATGCAATGTGGGTTTGATTGATGTGTGGATAATATCCTGACCATTTCTGGGTAATAATCGATCCCTTAATAGATGATTCTGGATCCAATTTTGGATGAGGCTTCAAATCTGGCTTATCGTTCGACCCTCCTTTTTTGGACACTAGTTATCCAAAAATAGATAAAAAAACTGTGCTGTCTCAGAGTCAGCCGTTTGGATCCATTTACATCCAATTTTGGACAATATTTTTTAACAGTGCACGCCTTAGGAAATAGTCAAGTGCTAATAGAGTAGTGATGAGGGTACTATTTACCGCGTATGTGATTCGGTTTAGTAACGTTGCTTTTAATGTTCTTATGTTACCACGCTTTGTGGTACACTTCTCTCGAAGATAAGTATTATATACTTTTGAAAATATTGCCAATCACAATGTTTACATTGATAGTTCATATCATTATCAGGTTTTTTAGTACTGTACAATTATTTGTCAATGATTAAAACTTTGCTTTTTTTCGTTAGTAATGAGCTCAGACAATTTAAAAAAGATCAGAGTTTATCGTAAAAAAATTATAGTGGCGGTTACTCGTCCAATTACTTATCGATAAGTGAAACCCAAACCACATTTGTATCAAGAAATGTATGGATCATAATTTTTTAATTCGAAATCGAATAAAACGTATCGCAAAAAACTTTTTGGAGTAAAATTCTTCTGATTATGTTGAAAATTTTAGTTTTTCGGAAAAAATACTTACGATTAATAATTGCATCACTCTACCTTTTTCCAAAACAAATCGAGACGAAATACTTTTATATAATCTTTGTTTTACAAATTTTAGTATGTTAATTTATTTGAATAATAGTTAACCGATCCCCGAGCCCTACCTGTTGTCATTCTCGCAGCAGTAGTAGTAGTGCAAAAAATTTTGTTCGTCATTGAAGAAACAGTGAATATTTATTGTAGTTTGGATAGCGAGAGTACGTAAACGATGTGGCTTAATTATGGGCTATACCATCTTGTTTTTAATAGAATTCCTTCTGATGATTTGGAGAAAAACGCTCGTTTACTAGGCATTTATGATACAGATTTAGCATAATCATCTGAAATGTAATGTTTTCAATTTCACTTTTAAGCCAATAGATCCGTCGCCTACTTAAGTTACTATTGATTAGCTTTGACACTTAATTTCTTATATGGGAATCCCTTAACCAAATAAAATCATTGGGTAAGCTTATTGCTGTTCACTTAAAGGGACGACGAATGTATTCACTACCACTAAATGGCTTCATTGCTCTATAATTAATTTTTATTTTACAGGTACCTTATTGAACAGAAATCGAAGCTCGCCGGCACCTGTAATAGTTTAGGATTCAGATGAAATTGACGAGGCAGATGAACTCCAATAAGGCTCTTTCATCAAAAAGTAAGTAATTTTGGTGGCGACAGATGTTTGTTTGAATTTTATATATTGTCAAACCGTTCATAAAGTACAATGTTTGGAATAGTTATTTTTAGATACGCCTTAAACAGCGTTAAAGTTTAAAAATTAATATTCTATTCCTTTCTTAATTTTCAAGTAACGAAAAAATGTTTGATGTGGCTGCTGGTGGCGCTGAGTCACCTGAAAAACTGAGGATAATTCAGTTTACCAACCAAACACTCCTTGTAAAGGAGCGGAAAAGGCTGGTGTAATCAGCACACCAAATATAGCTTCGGTAAACGAAGAAGATGATGATGAAGATGAAGATGTTTTTTCCAGCGGAAATTAACGGAAAAATTATTACAACTAAAAACTGTCTGACCTGTTATTAAAGATTATAGAATGATTTGTACTTGTCGTTTCTATTTTGCGCCATCTAGCGATGAGCGCAAAATATTGGGGAGCATAAACGGAAAGTTTAACTTCTTCTTCGTTTCGTCTTCGTCACACCGCTTATTGAACGGCGTCGAAAACCCCGCCTAAAATTTTCACCCTCAGATGTCAGTCAACTCTAGCTTTAGAATATGTATACAGTACGCAAACAGAAGGGCAATAGCAGAGCTAGCCGTAGCCCAGAGGTAAAGCGCTCGACCGTTTTTTCCTCGTGGATTGTTTTAAAACCCACGCTAGCGCGTTCGAGCCTGCCTTGAAATTTTGGTTAAAATTTTTTATTTATTTTAAGCTATTTAATTCATTTCAAAATATTATTTTAAATTATATAAATTATTTATTTTAAATAATATGAAAGAATAATATTTTAAATAGTAATTTGAAGTATAATTTTAAATATATTTTGGAAAATGCCAGGTGTTGATTTCGCTAAAATATGCGAGATGTCGCCAGTGTTTCCACTTTGCGGCGAAAAGGTCCGTTTTTGGCGAAAATCGAGTCTGTGAATTATTGACTGTGGAGCTACTCTTCTTAATGCGATTTCTACATTAATTAGTCCAGCGAGATAACCAAATGTTTAATTTTATTTCATATTTATTGCTTTATTATAATAGGAGATAGGACTCATAATCTGTGCTTAATTTATACGAGATGTGGCGCAAAATTGTAATGGTCCTCTTGGGACCCTTGTTATTAAGTCTAATGGATACATTTCTGTACTAAGTGTTTCAACTCGATTATTTACTATATTATTAGCACATTGGAAACCACACGGAGTAATGTAAAATTATTTTTGCCCAAATATAATATTATTATAATAACAAGGTTATATTATATTAAAAAGGATTCAAGCTTCTAGGGTTGATTGTTTTTTTTAAGAAAATTATTTTCCAAAGTCAAATCATGGATTCAGTGCTAATTGAATATTTTCGGATCTACTAATCCCAAGGTCTTGAAACTTGAATGAGGGGTGTAACAATCTGGTCTATTAAATAAATAAGAATCAATTTCTTAAAGTGGATACGGTTTTTTTAATAAACATTAATTTTCAATGTCAAAATTTTAAATTCAGTACTTACATCCGTTTTCCAAGGTAAAAGAAACCGAACCCCATCCTCCTCGTCCAAAAACATGGCTTTTAGAGAGAAATAGATTAAAAAACCTAGACCTTTTGAACCAATTTTCTAAGAGTTGTAAACGTCCAGAGGGCCAGATGTCTCGAAAGCCTTTTTGGTGATGCCCTGACTACATTGCAAGCCATTCTGTCCATAATCAAACTATTTCATCAACACCAGAGCAGTTGAATTACTCAGAAAATGAAGTCTTTCATTGAGAACGTTAAGCACTAGCGAAATAGGTATCAGTAATTGCTAATGATACTGATAAAACAGTAATACTAATGTAAAGTCTACCACACAAGAAGCTTCTAATTGTCATCGACCAAGCCGAGGACGGCTTCGAGGAAGCATTTCTATTCTTGGCTGTCCTTGACAACTAATTATAATTTCCCGACTAAATCTTTGTGCTTTTATCAACAGAAACTATTATTGTGATACTTTTCCCCAACGTTCAGTTAGTTTCTTAATCCCCAGAACAGGTGTGTTTTAGGCTTTTGGGACTACAGTTTTGTTTAATTATAAGATATTTAGTGTCATGTGTAAGCAATACGTTTGTTATCGGAAAGGGGGTGAAAGTACTAAAATTATCATTTTGACAAAGCTAATTCATTTTGAACATTTTTAACCATTTTTAGAAATAATAGATTGTAACAAACGTCTCATTAAAATATCAGGTCAAAAGAATCAATGGGACAGAAGATCTGACCGAAAGCTCTACCTCCTCTCATTGAACTTAATGTTAATTTTGATTTCCTTCGAACTTTCCGCCGGTAATCCAAAAATTCGCACTTTTTGGCCTATTGAACGAGTTCTATGGCGCGATTAGTCTGAGTAGTCGAGCGCGTGATGAAGTGGGCTATGTGAAAACGAACGTGGACCATCATATGACTAGAAAAGCTATTCTCATTTTTCGTTTCCATTAACATCATATCCGGTTACAAGGATGTAAATAACGTCTTTCTCGAACGTCAGTATTAAATCCAAAGGCACTATTGCAGATCCAAGCTATAGACAATAAGAGGAAACATGATTTGATGGGTTTCCCATTTCCTTTACCAAAAACTTAAATTTTTTCGTCAATTTAGGCCTATTGCCTCTATTCGGACTAAAGATGCTCTAGTATAGCTAGATGGGAGTGAAAATTTTCTTTACCTTATATCTCACCTATTGTCGCTACTTGGACTACGAGTTCTTTTCGTTTTATGATTTAATATTCACGACGTACCCGCGCAAAAATCCGTACAAAGCCGTAAACAGATGACACGATAGAAGCCATTGTGTACATATTAGTGTGCAAGTGGAATAAACGATATCCAGTAGATAATTGAGTCCTGAATCTGAGGTTGGAGGCACCATAGAAAATAATGCGTTCCTCATTTACTTTCCCAAAAAAATAATACCTTTGAAAGCATTTTTGGCCTATTGACGCTACTCGGTCTACATATACTCTAATCTATACAACAATGAATCTATTACTAAAAAATGTTCTTGAAAGGGCTGCGTTTTTTAACACCATACCCATAAAGGGTATAAAGCTGAATGCGAGGGGTATTTGGTATCATTCTGGAAATATCTTATTAGGAGTGAACATTTAAAAATGGTTAAAGTTTCCATCAACTTCATTGAAGGAATTACGCGTGGCCGTCAAGGGGGAAGGCGAGGAGGAAGGCGTGGTGGTGGTGGAAATCGTAGGCATGGCACACGACTGTGCTACGCTTGTAGGCAGTTTGGCCATAAGGCTGCCAACTGTCCGCTGTTAAGAGGTAACGACTATTGTTTTTATAGATTTTATTAGCGATAGGTTAGTGTAATATGGGAAAACTAATAATATTTTTAATCATTAATATATGTTCAATAGATATACAACAGCAAGCGCCCACTCAGCCAGCGCCCACCCAGTTAGCGCCCACCCAGTCAGCGCCCACTCAACCTGCGCCCACTCAGCCAGTGGTCACTCAGCCAGCAGGCACCCAGCCATCGCCCACCCAGTCAGCGCTCTCACTGCCTGGTTTTCACAAGGCAAAATAATTACTGGTAATTGGTTATGAACAATGTTTGAACCTATTGGAATAGGTTAATGGTGAATAATTAAGTTTTTAAAATTCCTTTATCAGAGATAATGATTTTGCTTTATTTCTTTTTTTATATATATAGGTGAAACCGAATAAAACATTGAATTAATGCTGAACACGTTTTTGTAACCCATTATTTTGCAACTTTTGAGGTGTGAAAGGGGGGGGGGGTAGATAACACTCAGCATATCGGGGCATATAAGGGGAGGTAATCTAATTTTTCTAAGGCTCAAAAGGCTAATAACGTTATGTTCCCTTTACTGGCTTCTATACACCACCATCATCTGGTTTTTTGTCCATCCCACATGGACTGGCTTCTATCTCCATCATCATCGTTAAGGTTAAGACATACGCGGCGATCGGCTAGGGTTACGAGAAACGTCTGGCCTCCCAATGGTGGGGCTTCCACCAAAAGGTTCACGCAATTGCGCTGTTATTATTCATAGGTAAGATTTGAAACGTTTATATACTTCCGATTTGAGTAGGGCGAAACAACAGGCGTATCCTTCATTTCAAACGTCAATATTAGTCAAGTCTCCCAAGAGTATCTCGTTATTCTTTTTTAAAACTATGTAACGCTTATTTACATTTATTTTAGTATTTAAGATAATCTTGTTTCTCAACTAAAAATTAATACAGAAAGAGTTAAACAGCAGGTTATGTGATTGTCTGTGTGTGTCCGTCCGTAGTTACACTAGTGCACCGCGTTAGCAGTTCACCTTGTGTGAAGAAATCCAACAAAAATTTTAATTATTCCATTTTACATAGTATAAAGTGAAAATGTGGAAATGTTTTTCGTAATTTCGATGCCTTAAGTAGTTTTGTAGCTATGAAGATCCGTTTCATTTTGATGTTCCAATAATATTTTTTGTATTATTATTTATTCAACAGAATTACAGTATATGCGCTATGCTTCGAATACTGCTTTAATAATTCGTAAATTTTTACTTAAAAAATGAGAAATATTTCAATATCTAGGTAAATAGTTTTGTAAGAAGTCTTCCTCTTGACTCGGAGAGGTAGTATTTTGGTTTTTCCAATTTGTTTACTATGGAAACGCAAGAACAAAAGAAAAACGAGAACAAAATGGTGTAAAACATGGTTGTTACAACGAAAGAGACATTATTACATTTATTGAACGATTTACGAAACGATCCCGATAAGTGGCGGTGTTATCTCCGAATGGACGAAACCACCAAAACCCAATAACTGCTTTTGGTGACACCTATTATAAAACGTCAAGATACTGCGAGGCGTCAAGCTATATCGCCGCATGAACGATTGAGCAGTACATTGCGCTTTCTAGCTACCGGGCGATCATACCGAGATTTACGATTTTCAACTGTCATGTCCCATCAATCTTTACCCGCAATTATCCCTGACAACTGTCGAGCCATCTATATGGTGTTGCGTAAGTAATACATGAAAGTAATACAAAGCTTTATGATTGTTGAACCAATATTTATTACATCCAATATACATAAATATACGTCTTGCGTATCTATTCACATGGGGTGGAAGTAGTTACATGTGAAGAAATGTTTTCATGAGAAGGCACATTATCGTCAGGGTTATTGACAGTTATCGTGGTTGTGGTATCGTTGGGTAATTCCTGAATATGCCAGTTGGGTAGTAGGGTGTTGATTATGGTAGGCTGTGGAGGGGTGGGTAATGGTAAAGCGTCGCTACTTGGAATGCTGATGAAACAACTTCGCGACTGAGTTCCTAATTCCCTTTCATACAATGCGTCGATAATGAGTTTTTCGACGTAAATACGCTGGACATTGGGCAAACGTCGCAACTTAGCAGTTACATTGCGCCCAAACGCGTCATGTTGGTCCTCATTTGTGATTTCGTTCAGCTTTTGCCCTACAGAAGCAATAACACGGTCGATCTCTAGCCCCCTTTTCTTATTATTAGGATGTCTCGGTGGAGCCGATGAGCTTTCACTACTTGGGGTAGGAGGGAACACGTCCTGGTCTAGAGCCGACTGATCAGTTAGAGAACTGCTGTTTGAACAATGTGATGGCGAGCGGTGCTCTTGGTCTTGAGAAGAGCTGACTGACTCGATGGAGTTGTCACCCTGAAATGATATTGTTATTTTGTAGGTGCCTACATCACAGGAAGAATGGAAAGAGGTAGCGCAGGACTTCAAAAGGAAGGGGAATTTTCCACATTGCCTGGGTGCTGTGGATGGCAAGCATGTCAAGATTATTCCGCCACCAAAAAGCGGGTCCTACTTTTATAATTATAAAGGCTTCATAGCATGGTGTTGATGGCAGTAGTGAATGCGAATTATGAGTTCACAATCGTCGAATTTGGTGTAAATGGACGAATCTCAGACGGAGGTGTCATTGAGCACACAATATTCCATCACAAATTGAACGATCATTCGTTGCGCGTTCCTGAACCGGAACAGCTACCTAATTCTAATACAGTCCTTCCTTACGCTTTCATAGGCGATGAAGCATTTGCGTTAACCTCTAATTTTTTAAAGCCCTTCAATCAAAGTAAAGGTCAGGGATGGTAAAAGGTCGGATAACAGGCCGAAAAGGTAACGGTAAAGAGTAGGCAAGGTTACCGTTTTTCTTGTTGGCTTAAGCCATCCCCAACACAAAAACGCATTGTGAGCCAAGTACACAGAACAAAAAGTGTTTAGAAACTAAACACTTGCCTAAACACGAAAATGCAACAAATATTTTATCAAGTTTAAAAACACTCATGTTTAAAAAAGAATGGTGTTTAGGTTAGCAACACCTTATGTTTAGGTTCAAAATGTGTTGATCGCTTGTCATATCTAGTATTTAAACATGTTTAAGGTGGTATATGTCATGTTATTGTGCTATAATGCTTAGTAACAAAACGTGTTTACACGATTATATGCCTAGTTGTATAACATGTTTTCAGGATTATATGTTTAGGTTTATAAGCAGGGTTGTTTGATTTAAATCATGATTTAAATCAAGCAATTTTTTTAAAAAAATCATTTGATTAAAATCACGAATATATTTTTATTTTTAAAAAATGTTTTATAAGATTCCAAGAAGTAGTTTAAGAAACTCGAGAAGAAACTTAACTAGAAAAGACCTAAAATTAAAAATAATCATGGTTTTGGTATATTTCAGTTTAAGTTTTTCCCAGAACTCCAGTTTGTCTTGCAGGAAAGGCTAGGAAATGAAATAGCGGTCAAACTAGTCTTTTTATACAAGCATTTGAATAGTAACAATATCCAATAGCTGCTTAAATGTCATGATTATTTTGCTTTTGATTAATTTTGACTCAAAAGTTTTCATGTTGGTAATTTACTATCTAGTAGTTCAATAAAAATCAAAAAAATCAAATAAATCAATTAAAATGAAAAAAATCCGATTTAAATCAAAAAAATCGATTTTTTGATTTTTTTTGAAAAAATACATAGGTTGAAATAATTGCTGCGAAATAAGATACATTGTTTTCAGAAAAACCCGTGCCGCTCCTCGTGGGAAAACACAATATCCGTTGAACTTCAACTTAGCTTAATTTAAACACTTTAGTAACATTGTGCCGAGTCCCATTCAACCGAACCAACCCCATTCGACTGAAAAACTCTCACTTCGGAGGATTTACGATGCTGTAAAATGGGACAATCCGATTGCACCGAAAAACCCTCACTTCGGGTTTTCCCGATGGAATTTAAATTAAATTAACTTAAAACAATTTACGGCCTACGTAAAATGAACACTAGATCCAAACATTTTCTAAATTATTATTTTAGAACTAAGGATTATAAGAACGAAATAGTAATAAATCAGCAATATATGAAATAATTAAATAAGTTGCTAATATTGCTTTATTTTTTTATGTTATATTCATTAGGAAAATATTTTAAGCCAGCCGTTTTACTGTACTTGAAGTGTATAACCAACCCAAAGAGGAAGAGACGTCCTAAACAAACCAAACCTAACCGAACAGTAACTTTTGGAAAAGGCATATTATTTGAGAAGTCAATGAAGATAAACATCAATATTTTGAAAAAGGCTTAACAATGTTAAATGATTTATAAAATATTACGAATCTAACCTGGTTTGGAACAAAAAGGTTTTATTGGACGAACGTGTTTTTGATAAATGCTTAACCCAAGTCCAATTTTCACTTTTTCTGTATACTATTATATTATATTTAGAACACACGGTGTTGAAAACTTCCCGAGGTCGTTTTTATTATCATCTTGTTGCATAGTTGTCAAATAGTGGCACTTCCAAGGCAGTTCGAATGTATTGAAAACGCTAGGACTTTTGAGGTCTCTTAAGTCGACAAATAGCGCCGTTTGAATTGTAAATATCAAACCCGCGGTTGGGCTAAATTCATTAGAAACTTCGGCGGAATTCTGTCTAATGGAATTCTGCGCAAAGGGAATATACCTATTTAAACAAATCTAGCCGACCTGTTGGAAATGTTGTTCTATTATAAAAGCCAAGAAGGCTTATTTATTCTTCATGTCGAACCATCACTTTAAACATATATTTTGCTCAAAATTTGAGTAATGGAAGTCATTTTCTCAATAGAAAATGAACGTCATTGTGGCTTACGTTATTAATATAGCCACAAGGTGTTAGATTATTCACCTTGTGGTAAAATATACCTCCACTTTTTAGTTGTTTTTCTAAAATATTATAATTCTTCTTAAAATAAAGATTTAAAAAACTTTAAGCTATATACCAACGTATTAAAAACATGTTACGTTAAATAACACCTGGTAAGCGTTGATGTTTAGCTTAGTGTTAAGATTATTCTGTGTTTACCTCTTAAACGTGATAAAAAAGAAGTGTTAAGATTATTCTGTGTTTACCTCTTAAACGTGATAAAAAAGAAGTGTTTCTATTTGCAACACATTTTAAGGACCCTTATAGAGAAACAAAGATGTAATTAGACATCAACATTGAAGCAATAAACATTACCTCAGCACCAATGTTTAACTTTATAACATGTACAGATGTTGCAAACCTAAACACTTTTTTCTGTGCACTTCTCTATAATACTCTTGTTGGGGTAATCACACGCTAATGATAATTTTGATAACGCATTCTGCGATCTTCTAAGATATGCTGTTTTCGCGTCTTCTGAAGCTGATGCATCTGGTTCTTTTTCTTTTCCATCCAGGAATCCCCATAAACCATAGTCTAATAATGCCATTCGCATATCGCGCTTCCAGGTCTCATAATTGCAATAATTTAATTTTCGAAATGATAGAGCATTGCCCTCGTTGTTAGTCTCTACGTAATCGGCCATTGTAATTATAAATATTCTCTACTGTAATTATAAATATTCTCTACTGTAATTATAAATATTCTCTACTGTAATTATAAATATTCTCTACTGTAATTATAAATATTCTCTACTGTAATTATAAATATTCTCTACTGTAATTATAAATATTCTCTACTGTAATTATAAATATTCTCTACTGTAATTATAAATATTCTCTACTGTAATTATAAATATTCTCTACTGTAATTATAAATATTCTCTACTGTAATTATAAATATTCTCTACTGTAATTATAAATATTCTCTACTGTAATTATAAATATTCTCTACTGTAATTATAAATATTCTCTACTGTAATTATAAATATTCTCTACTGTAATTATAAATATTCTCTACTGTAATTATAAATATTCTCTACTGTAATTATAAATATTCTCTACTGTAATTATAAATATTCTCTACTGTAATTATAAATATTCTCTACTGTAATTATAAATATTCTCTACTGTAATTATAAATATTCTCTACTGTAATTATAAATATTCTCTACTGTAATTATAAATATTCTCTACTGTAATTATAAATATTCTCTACTGTAATTATAAATATTCTCTACTGTAATTATAAATATTCTCTACTGTAATTATAAATATTCTCTACTGTAATTATAAATATTCTCTACTGTAATTATAAATATTCTCTACTGTAATTATAAATATTCTCTACTGTAATTATAAATATTCTCTACTGTAATTATAAATATTCTCTACTGTAATTATAAATATTCTCTACTGTAATTATAAATATTCTCTACTGTAATTATAAATATTCTCTACTGTAATTATAAATATTCTCTACTGTAATTATAAATATTCTCTACTGTAATTATAAGTATTCTCTACTGTAATTATAAATATTCTCTACTGTAATTATAAATATTCTCTACTGTAATTATAAATATTCTCTACTGTAATTATAAATATTCTCTACTGTAATTATAAATATTCTCTACTTTACTTAATTTTCCAGCTTATCATGTCATATAATACTCTAATAATAATCTTTAAATGCTTATTTACTCCCTTCTTGTTTAACTTCCTTGTACTCCTTAACTTCTCAAATGGTTTTATGATTGGCTTACTTAATGGTCTTATTATTATTATTAATCTTTGACTTTCGGACGAGTGAGTCGCACGGATTCTAGCTCCCGTTAAGCCTCGGCTCGACGGTGAAACGTTCTCAACCTGACTAAGGCTTAGTAAAGTTGACAATAAATTTTAATTTTTATTAATTTATATTCTACTTTAAATGAGTTGTAACAAATGATAAATGGACGAAGATTAAATTAAGTTAAGTTAGGATTGGAAACGAAGGACGCGTTAAAGATTCTCTAACGGTGACCAAGGCCCATTCCACCGCCGCAAACTCACGTCGCGCTTCGTCGCTGTCCTGAGAACGATCCACACCTGGAAATAGGAAAAGAAGAGTAGAAAATCAGCACCTAGAAATAAAGAAGATAAGTTAATTCTAAATTACTCTCTACTTTACACAAGAGCAGTTGCCGGGTTTTTAAATAAGTACTAGCAGAAGAATAACACTACTATTAACATATCCTCTATACTTGTTAATATTCTCAAAACACAATTCTGAAAATATTATTATGCCGGCCGCTAAAGACCCATGTCCAATTTGTGAAGAAGGCGTGTTTGGTAGTCAGAAAGCAATTCCCTGCAAGGAATGTAAAGTGAAGAGCCACAGCAAATGCTTAAATCTTATCAGTGAGGATGAAATCACCTTAATATATAATGGAATTAATTCCAAACATCTTTGTCATGGTTGCAAAAGAAAAAGCCATTCTGAAGATGCCCTATTATCTCTTACTTCAAATCCTAGCCAATCAACCAACAACATACCGCTGAGCCAATCTAAAACCCTAAAGGAAAATAAAATTGAAGAGCGGTCCGCTGCGGTTAGAGACATTGAGCATCATATAAAGAAAAAGGAACCTAAAACAGCAAATAAAAATAAACTTGACAGTATTATAGACTCTCTCATGAACGAATTACCAAAAATGTTAAATGAATACTTTAATGAGGAAGGAATATCTAGGGATAATAAGTCAGTGTTTGATCAACTTAAGAGTTTGATGAATATGTTATTAGATGAAATTGGCTCTGTAAAATCAGAATTAGAGGACATAAAAAGTCAAAATTTGTCTCTTAAAGTTGACACAAAGACAATAAAATCGCATGAGGAGATTAATCATGACAAAGTTATGGCATCCATACAAAACGACATTAAGGACTTGAAAACTCAAACTAACATTCTTTTACATAACTCGAGCACTATTACTACAGCATCGATGTCCCCAATAGACCTCACTCCAATCACCGAAGAGCTAAACGAACTAAAACTACAAAACTCTCTAGTCACTGGCCAGTTAAGTATTCTGACAGAAAGCTATAACAAAATTGCCAATAGATCAATAGAGAACACATCACCAATGTGCACCTATAGTGACATGGTACAGAATAATACTGGGAACGACAGTATAAGTAGAAGGGATAAAGTTTTTTCCAATACTAAAAGCCGACAAACAAATCAAAGTAAGCAACACAATAAAGTCAAGCCACACAGGGTAGGAAAGAACAACTCAACCACAATCCGGGCGCTTCTACCAGAAAACACAAAAATTATAAGGAAAAAGGCCTACTTTGTCTCTCGTATAGATCCAAGTCTATCAACGACAGACTTCAAAAGCTGGTTACAAAAAGAACATACTCTTCAAACAGTCGTGGTGACTAGACTAAAAACCAGATCCCCTGCTTACGCGTCCTATCACGTGGCTCTGGGAGACACAGAGTTTGAAAAACTTGATAACCCTGAATCTTGGCCAGAAAACTCAGTCTACTCAGTCTACAGAGGATGGCTCAGGCACAATCGCAAATACGATGAGGTTAGGGATAGTGTCCTGGACGAAACCACACGGATAGACACTCCGCCATCTCCAAATGGTAGCGTACCAAAAGTCACGGCCACAATAAACAGAGACAATAGCCTGAGTAAGGACTTATCTACAAACGAGAAGTAAGGAAAGGGAAGAAGTTTACTACTTACCACAGTGTCTCGGATAATTATGGCAAAAACGACCAAAATGCATGACCACTACCAAAACGTGAGAGGACTCCGCACCAAGCTAGAAGACCTCCATCTAGCACTAGTCAACTGTGACTCCGACATCATCTGTTTAACAGAAACCTATCTTAATGAAACCCATTTTAACGCTGATTTTATACCAGAAAATATGGTGGCATTTAGATCCGACCGACGACAAAACTCCGAACATAGTATCCGCGGTGGAGGTTCAATGATCATCGCAAAGCGACTCCTTAAAGCCATACGGAGATCTGACCTAGAGCTCACCAGCGAGTGCGTTTGGATTGAGATAATCACGACCAAAGGCCGAAACATATTACTTGGTAATCACTATTTCCCTCCAAACTGTAAGGTCGAAGAGTACGGACATTACATCCAAAAAATAAGTGAACGACTTCAACTCTATGACGGCACACACCTAATCCTTGGTGACTTTAACCTACCGCGAGCTGACTGGGAACGTCTAACTTCCCATGACTGTAATAGTATGGTGAAACCAAAAGCTGAAATTTTCTTTGACCTCACATGCGCACTAAATCTGAAACAGAAGAATACACTTAAGAACCAATCCGGCAATACTCTGGATTTAGTACTTACCAACATCGACGATATATCCGTTACCATGGACAATACACATCTGCTACCCGTCGACGTCTATCACCCACCTCTTCTAATATCGCTTAGCTGGGAAGACATAAGACAAAACCTTTCAGATGACCGAAAACGGCGTAATTATAGCAAAGGTGATTACAAACAACTATATAACTCTCTCAGGACCAGAGACTGGACAGACTTACTCCAAACAAAAGTACCAGACAAGGCAGTAGACATTCTGCAGGAAACTGTTCAGGAAGTAATAAATCAAAATGTACCAAAAGCGGGCAAAATAATTCATAGATACCCATTATGGTTCTCGAAAGAGTTACGCCAATGTCTAGGGAGAAAACTATATTTCCACAAAAAATATAAGCGCACAAAAAAACCGGAAGATCTCGAGTTCTACAGAAATAACAGAAGGGAATCTCAAAGACTTCTAAAAATAGACCGCCTACATTTCACCTCGTCAGTTGTGGCCGACCTGAAAGAAAAACCAGACAAACTATGGACATACGTTAATAATAGATTAAAACCGAAAGAAAAGGAGGCTCTTATTCTCTCAAAAAACGACGGGACATATGCAACATCGAATAAAGTACTAGCGGAAATATTCTGTACACATTTCAAAGCCATTGGTAGTAACCCTAAAGGAACAACGACAATACATAAACCCCTACCTGAGGAAACGAATGCCACAAACCACGGAACCTTTAGCCAACTTCAAATCACCACTCAGGACGTCATAGAAGGCATCAGGAAGCTGAAAAATAAAAAATCAACCGGATTAGACGAAATACCTGCATTTATAATCAAGGGCTGTCAGGACGTGTTTGCTCCACTGTTACTCTATATTTTCAATCTCTCACTATCAAACGGAACATATCCAGCAGCATGGAAAACCTCAGTCATAATACCGATACATAAAAAAGGTCCTAAAGTTGACATAAACAATTATCGTCCGATTTCACTGGTACCGGTTTTTTCAAAACTCTTTGAGAGTATAATCCATAAATACATAAGCGCCTGGTTTTCACCCATTCTTGCCAAAGAACAACACGGTTTTTGTAAATCCAGATCAACCGCTACCAATTTAACATCACTACTAACGTACGCAGCTCCATTAATCGAACACCAGCAACAAGTGGACTGCATATTTATGGATCTGTCTAAGGCCTTTGATTGTATGAACCATAAGATTCTTCTTTCCAAGTTGACCAGTCACGGATTAGGCGGCCCGCTACTTTGTTGGATGGAAAGCTATCTAACCAATAGATGGAACATCATAAAGATAAACAATGTTCTTACAGCGAGTAGATACAAATCATTAAGAGGTGTTCCACAGGGGTCCTCTCTGGGCCCATTGCTATTCTCAATTTTCATTAACGACCTATATGACAAACGATCCAAAGAAGCACAAATAAAAGCCTACGCGGACGACAATAAAACCTATAAAAACGTTGGAAAGCTATCAGATTGCATCGAACTTCAAAAGGAATTGAATAGAATTAACCAATGGGGTCTGCTTAATGAAATGAATCTTAATGCCCTGAAAACAACAGTGGCGTCTTTTACTAGAAAGGTCAACCCTATTGTTTTCGAGTACAGAATAGATAACACCATAATAAATAGGTCAAATCTAACTAAAGACCTGGGCACATGGCTAGATAAGAAACTGTATTTCCGGGAACACATAGACATAACGATTTCTGAGGGACTTAGAAAATTATATGGTATTCTTAGAATTTCAAGGGAACTTAGAAGTGCAAAGGTATTCACTCAACTATATACGGCAATCGTAAGACCAAAACTAGAATACTGCGCACTCGTATGGGGAGGCACTGCTAATTATAATATAACAAAACTCGAACGCATACAAAGAAAGTTTGTTAAACAATTTAAAATATACTTTGCAGCACAGGGTCAGCTTGATTACATAGAAACTCTAAGGAAATTAAATATACTTACCATTGAAAATAGAATTAAATATATGGAAATTACATTTTTATATAAAATAGTTCACAACCGCGTTGACTGTATGGAACTGTTCGAAAATATACACTTTAGAGTACCAAACCTAAAAACAAGATGCAAAGAAATCTTTTACATAAAAACTAATTCAAATCTGAACCCCGTAACCAGAGCCCAAAGACATTATAACAAAATTGCCGACCGTCTAGATATATTTGAAAATAACCAACAGAAATTCAAAAGAGAATTAAAAATTGCATTAATGACTTAATAATAATAATAATAAAAAGCGATGAAAACTTTTACTAAATAACGAAAATTTATAGAATTGGATATTTTACCTTTTTGTTTTTGTTGAATGACTAACATAGGAAAATTATAAAAACTAATATAACTACTCTATATAATTGTAAAAAGTGCGCAAGCATGTTATTATGCAGACATTAAACATTAATTGAATTGAATTGAATTGAATTGAATTGAAGTAAATTATGGTTCAAATGCTCCATTAAATGTTCATCAGTTCATACTGAGATCACCATTACTATTATACTTAAATTATAATTATTATCGCGTACTGTCCAGTCTTAGGTTTCTTCTTATTATGTGTAACTCACCGCCGTTGTTTGTACTGTTCTTGTCCTCTGTTGTATGGCTTCTTGTTTCTTAACTTTCTCTTCCTTGGTTGCTTGTTGTGAGCATGTTTTAACTTGTCCAAGACAGTTCCATTCCTCGATTAGCTGACACACTTGGTCTGGGTTTTCTAACCCTAACTTCCGCGTTGTACCGGATTGGCGCACTGATTTTGACTGCCCCGTTCGTCGCTAAGCCTCGGCTATATACGTTGACTCCGTCCGCGTAAACTGTTTATTACCGCGTCATTACCATAAATCACGTTAAATACTTGTTGAATACCGTTAAATACCGCGAACCACGCTCTGCTACCATGTTAAATTAATATTCAAGTAATGACGCCGGATTTTATAAAACCACATTAGTTTATTATTATTCAGTTTAAATTAAGTTAGTTCTAGTTCTTCATTTCGGTAAGGCACTCTTACTGTTATTACATACTGGTTATAATTATAAATAGTTGAATACGTCCTACTACAATACTAGGTCTACCTAGCGTTACACACGAGAGGCACATAATAATAAGGGAGACTCACTAGTAGAGAACCGATAGAGGAGTAAGTACATTATTACTAATTCAGTCTAATCCTAAACTCGGGTTAGGTGAAAAGGTTCTTTATCTATATCATGTGATTATAGCGAAGATAACTGTTCAGTTCAGTTCAGTTCCAACAATTAGTTTAGCAGAGCTTGGTTTCGATCCACGGACGTCTGGTTATGGGCTCCGCATGCTTCCACTGCGCCACTCTGCTTACATCACCGTTGTATGAAAAAACTAACTGATATCAAAATAGCAAGTTCTATTAAGCATTAGTTTAGCAGAGCGTGGTTATGGGCCCAGCACGCTTCCACTGCGCCACTCCGCTTACATCACCGTTGTATGAAAAAACTAACTGATATCAAAATAGCAAGTTCTTTTAAGCATTAGTTTAGCAGAGCGTGGTTTTGATCTACGGACCTCTGCGTTATGGGCACAGCGCGCTTCCACTGCGCCACTCTGCTTACATGATATTGTATGAACAAACTAACATATATCAAAATAGGAAGTTCTTTTAAGCATTAGTTTAGCAGAGCGTGGTTTCGATCTACGGACCTCTGCGTTATGGGCATAGCACGCTTCCACTGCTCCACTCTGCTTACATCACCGTTGTATGAACAAGCTAACTGATATCAAAATAGCAAGTTCTATTAAGCATTAGTTTAGCAGAGCGTGGTTTCGATCTACGGACCTCTGCGTTATGGGCATAGCACGCTTCCACTGCTCCACTCTGCTTACATCACCGTTGTATGAACAAGCTAACTGATATCAAAATAGCAAGTTCTATTAAGCATTAGTTAAGCAAAGCGTGGTTTCTATCCACTAACGTCTGGTTATGGGCTCAGCGCGCTTCCACTGCGCCACTCTGCTTACATCCCCATTGTTTGAAAAAACTAACTGATTTCAAAATAGCAAGTTCTATTAAGCATAAGTTTAGCAGAGCGTGGTTTCGATCCACGGACCTCTGGTTATGGGCCCAGCACGCTTCCACTGCGCCACTCTGCTTACATCACCGTTGTATGAAAAATCTAACTGATATCAAAATAGCAAGTTCTTTTAAGCATTAGTTTAGCAGAGCGTGGTTTCGATCTTCGGACCTCTGCGTTATGGGCACAGCGCGCTTCCACTGCGCCACTCTGCTTACATCACCGTTGTATGAAAAATCTAACTGATATCAAAATAGCAAGTTCTTTTAAGCATTAGTTTAGCAGAGCGTGGTTTTGATCCTCGGACCTCTGGGTTATGGGCCCATCACTATTCCACTGCGCCACTCTGCTTACATCACTGCTGTATGAAAAAACTACACATTCGGATCACATCATATCTGCGATAAAAACGAGATTTTAGACATTTGAATCAGAACTTATCGTGCGAGAGGTTGTCTATGATTTATCAAAACACTGTAACTAGCCTCGACCAGGGATCCATGTAATTTTATTAGCAGGAATGGAAAACGGTTAGTCTAAACATGATCCTTCAATCTAGAAAGGCCAGAAACTGGGGGGTTTTTCTGCTTACAACGTCTGTGCGCAGTTGCCCGCCAATTTCGCAGGGTACACGCACCGCGGTAACACGTAAACAAACGTAACGCTTTTGGGAAGAGTACAAAACTTATGTTTTTACATTTTAATTTCTTTGCATCACTCTCACAATTGCCAAACGCACAAATCTTTAATTTTCCTATTTTTAATTATTTTATTAAACTCTACTTTTAAATTGATGCAAAAAAATTACATTTGTCCAAAGTCTTAGCGAAGTGAGACCAAGCGGCAATTTTACTAGTTTACATTGTACCGTCTTTCTCCAAGACCTTGTCGTCTGCTAGCTTTTTTTTCTTTATTATTTTGGGACACTTTAGCTAGAAAACTTTAGCATGGGATCCGCCATAAAGATTTTGGTCCATTATATAGAAGGTTCATGGTGTAAATTTCAGTCCGACTCATTGCCCAGTATAAATCCAATCCCTTCAACTCGTATTGAAAATTTTAAATTATCTAATTGGCTCACTTAAACTACGTTTTAATGACGTTGCTGACGGAGACGGCCAAAAATAGAGCGTTGCTTTTTACCTCTGTCTTAATGACCAGCCTCTTCTTTCATACCCCCCTCCCCCGGCCCCGACTTGAGGAAAGGTGTTTGACGTGCGCAAAAAGTCCCCTGTACTCTATTCCTGCTTGTAAAATTACATGAATCTCTGTATCTCAGTCTTGGCTAAATAATTGATGGTTTTAATGTGTACTGGAATGGTTGTACATGTAATCAGTTATTCCCAAGCCCGGGAAGGTTTCCTATCTCGAGGCGAAGGCATTTAGGCCCATATGCCTGACCTCCTTCTTCCTCAAAATCCTGGAGAAGCTGGTGGACAGGTACATTAGAGACGAGGTACTTTCGGTAACTCCTCTCTCTTCTTCACAATTTGCTTACCAAAAAGGTAAATCAACTGAGACGGCCCTTCACGGCCTTACGAATTGTCTGTATAGGGCATTCGAGTTTTAGGAATTTTCACTGGCCATTTTCCTCGATATCGAGGGGCCTTTGATAAGGTCTCTAGCTTGGTTATTACTGAAGCTGTCAAGAGATTTGGCATCAGCGACACTCTTGGCCGCTGGATCAAGTCCATGCTGACCGACCGAGAGGTGACGGCGTCTCTCCTTGGGGACTCTCTAGGGGTGACTACCAGTGGAGTGCTCTCCCCACTGTTGTGGTGCCTGGTGGTGGACGAACTCTTGGAGAGGCTCAGGGGTTCTGGGGGCTGTCACTGTTTCGGGTATGCGGACGATGTGGCGATAGTCTTTACCGGGAAGTTCCCGGATACTGTCACCGCACTTATGAGATCTGCTCTCTCTAACGTGGAGCAATGGTGTCAGGCGGTCATTCTCACTGTTAATCCTAACAAAACTGTCCTTGTTCCATTTACGAGGAAGAATACTAAGGATCTGTTCAATGATATCTCTTTCTTTGGCCAGGTCCTGACAAAGTCCTCCGAGGTGAAATACCTGGGGGTGACCTTTGATTGCAGACTCACATGTAAGCCGCATCTTGATCGGTGTATTAAGAAGGCCAAAATGCTCTTCTGGAGGACCAGGAGCTCTGTCGGCCAGACTTGGGGCCTCAACCCCAAGGCTGTACACTGGCTCTATACTGGGATCATCAGACCCATATTATCCTACGGGGCACTTGTCTGGTGGACAAGGGTCCGGCTTAAAACGGTGCAGGCTGCCCTGCGCAAGCTTCAAAGGCTTGCCTGCATCGGTGTTACGGGGGCCATGAGATCAACCCCAACTACTTCCCTGGAGGTGCTCCTTGACATGCTTCCTCTTCATCTTTTTATTGAGGAGGAGGCTATCATGGGGGCCTACAGGCTCCACATTAATGGCTGTTGGGTCCCAAGACTCTGGGATTACAGTCATACGAAGCTCTTCCGGGAGTACGCCGCACTCGAGCCGTCGCTTACGATGTGCTCTGACAAAACCGTTACCAGTTTTGACTTCACTAAGCCATTCAGCATCCACTTTCCCAGTCGGGCCGAGTGGACTAACCTGCTGCCTCTTGGCACTGGAGGTGAAACTCTTTGGTTCACCGATGGTTCTAAGACTGACTCCGGCGCTGGCGCCGGCTATTACTGCCAAACCACAAGGGTCGGTTTTTCTGCGTGCCTGGGCACCTTTGCTAGTGTGTTCCAGGCGGAAATTGCCGCGATCTGTTATTGCGCAGATTACTGTATTAACAAAGGGTATACCGGACGGACTGTGAGAATTTACTCTGACAGTCAGGCCGCCTTGAATGCGCTGAACCAGTGTGAGATTACCTCTCAACTGGTGCGCAGCTGCCTTGATCTGCTAGCGCGACTGGCGTCCTGCAACAGGGTTCTGTTGTATTGGGTGCCAGGGCATAGCGGGTATTATGGCAATGAGCAAGCCGATAGTTTTGCGAAAAGGGGCTCGGAGGCCAAGCTCTTGGGGCCGGAGCCGGCCGTCCCCATCCCCGGAGTCTGCATGACAGGTTGACAATCATACAAAACCAGCTCTGGCATAACATGGAGGGCCAGAGACAGACAAAACAGTTAGTCAATGGTCCCTGCAGGTCTCGCACTAGACACCTAATTTCGCTCAGCAGATGGGATATTAGGCTGGCCACCGGTCTTCTGACCGGACACTGTCGGCTTAATAGACACCTCCATCTGATGGGTTTTGCTGACGACCCTCTCTGCAGGTCGTGCCGGGAGAAGGATGAAACATCCGCTCACGTACTTTACGAGTGCGACTGCTTCGCCTCGCTTAGACTAGAACATTTTGATTCAAACACTTTGGGGCCCTCAAGGGCCTCCTCTATTACGGTGGAGCGAATTCTTCGCTACGCTGTAGCTACGGGCCTATTTAAGGCCTGAATACGAGGATGCACAATATGCCTTTGGCATCGGTGCTAGGGCGCGTACCCTCCTCAACAACAATAATCAGTGTATAAAGTTAAACACGGATATCTGTAAAATTAAAAAGATATCCGAACAGATATAAGATTAGAAATCGTTCAGATAGCGCTAGGTCGGATGAAAATTGTTATCGGAAAGGGGGTGAAAGTACTAAAATTATCATTTTGACAAAGCTAATTCATTTTGAACATTTTTAACCATTTTTAGAAATAATAGATTGTAACAAACGTCTCATTAAAATATCAGGTCAAAAGAATCAATGGGACAGAAGATCTGACCGAAAGCTCTACCTCCTCTCATTGAACTTAATGTTAATTTTGATTTCCTTCGAACTTTCCGCCGGTAATCCAAAAATTCGCACTTTTTGGCCTATTGAACGAGTTCTATGGCGCGATTAGTCTGAGTAGTCGAGCGCGTGATGAAGTGGGCTATGTGAAAACGAACGTGGACCATCATATGACTAGAAAAGCTATTCTCATTTTTCGTTTCCATTAACATCATATCCGGTTACAAGGATGTAAATAACGTCTTTCTCGAACGTCAGTATTAAATCCAAAGGCACTATTGCAGATCCAAGCTATAGACAATAAGAGGAAACATGATTTGATGGGTTTCCCATTTCCTTTACCAAAAACTTAAATTTTTTCGTCAATTTAGGCCTATTGCCTCTATTCGGACTAAAGATGCTCTAGTATAGCTAGATGGGAGTGAAAATTTTCTTTACCTTATATCTCACCTATTGTCGCTACTTGGACTACGAGTTCTTTTCGTTTTATGATTTAATATTCACGACGTACCCGCGCAAAAATCCGTACAAAGCCGTAAACAGATGACACGATAGAAGCCATTGTGTACATATTAGTGTGCAAGTGGAATAAACGATATCCAGTAGATAATTGAGTCCTGAATCTGAGGTTGGAGGCACCATAGAAAATAATGCGTTCCTCATTTACTTTCCCAAAAAAATAATACCTTTGAAAGCATTTTTGGCCTATTGACGCTACTCGGTCTACATATACTCTAATCTATACAACAATGAATCTATTACTAAAAAATGTTCTTGAAAGGGCTGCGTTTTTTAACACCATACCCATAAAGGGTATAAAGCTGAATGCGAGGGGTATTTGGTATCATTCTGGAAATATCTTATTAGGAGTGAACATTTAAAAATGGTTAAAGTTTCCATCAACTTCATTGAAGGAATTACGCGTGGCCGTCAAGGGGGAAGGCGAGGAGGAAGGCGTGGTGGTGGTGGAAATCGTAGGCATGGCACACGACTGTGCTACGCTTGTAGGCAGTTTGGCCATAAGGCTGCCAACTGTCCGCTGTTAAGAGGTAACGACTATTGTTTTTATAGATTTTATTAGCGATAGGTTAGTGTAATATGGGAAAACTAATAATATTTTTAATCATTAATATATGTTCAATAGATATACAACAGCAAGCGCCCACTCAGCCAGCGCCCACCCAGTTAGCGCCCACCCAGTCAGCGCCCACTCAACCTGCGCCCACTCAGCCAGCAGGCACCCAGCCATCGCCCACCCAGTCAGCGCTCTCACTGCCTGGTTTTCACAAGGCAAAATAATTACTGGTAATTGGTTATGAACAATGTTTGAACCTATTGGAATAGGTTAATGGTGAATAATTAAGTTTTTAAAATTCCTTTATCAGAGATAATGATTTTGCTTTATTTCTTTTTTTATATATATAGGTGAAACCGAATAAAACATTGAATTAATGCTGAACACGTTTTTGTAACCCATTATTTTGCAACTTTTGAGGTGTGAAAGGGGGGGGTAGATAACACTCAGCATATCGGGGCATATAAGGGGAGGTAATCTAATTTTTCTAAGGCTCAAAAGGCTAATAACGTTATGTTCCCTTTACTGGCTTCTATACACCACCATCATCTGGTCTTTTTGTCCATCCCACATGGACTGGCTTCTATCTCCATCATCATCGTTAAGGTTAAGACATACGCGGCGATCGGCTAGGGTTACGAGAAACGTCTGGCCTCCCAATGGTGGGGCTTCCACCAAAAGGTTCACGCAATTGCGCTGTTATTATTCATAGGTAAGATTTGAAACGTTTATATACTTCCGATTTGAGTAGGGCGAAACAACAGGCGTATCCTTCATTTCAAACGTCAATATTAGTCAAGTCTCCCAAGAGTATCTCGTTATTCTTTTTTAAAACTATGTAACGCTTATTTACATTTATTTTAGTATTTAAGATAATCTTGTTTCTCAACTAAAAATTAATACAGAAAGAGTTAAACAGCAGGTTATGTGATTGTCTGTGTGTGTCCGTCCGTAGTTACACTAGTGCACCGCGTTAGCAGTTCACCTTGTGTGAAGAAATCCAACAAAAATTTTAATTATTCCATTTTGCATAGTATAAAGTGAAAATGTGGAAATGTTTTTCGTAATTTCGATGCCTTAAGTAGTTTTGTAGCTATGAAGATCCGTTTCATTTTGATGTTCCAATAATATTTTTTGTATTATTATTTATTCAACTGAATTACAGTATATGCGCTATGCTTCGAATACTGCTTTAATAATTCGTAAATTTTTACTTAAAAAATGAGAAATATTTCAATATCTAGGTAAATAGTTTTGTAAGAAGTCTTCCTCTTGACTCGGAGAGGTAGTATTTTGGTTTTTCCAATTTGTTTACTATGGAAACGCAAGAACAAAAGAAAAACGAGAACAAAATGGTGTTACAAGTGGTTGTGGAAGTGGTTGTTACAACGAAAGAGACATTATTACATTTATTGAACGATTTACGAAACGATCCCGATAAGTGGCGGTGTTATCTCCGAATGGACGAAACCACCAAAACCCAATAACTGCTTTTGGTGACACCTATTATAAAACGTCAAGATACTGCGAGGCGTCAAGCTATATCGCCGCATGAACGATTGAGCAGTACATTGCGCTTTCTAGCTACCGGGCGATCATACCGAGATTTACGATTTTCAACTGTCATGTCCCATCAATCTTTACCCGCAATTATCCCTGACAACTGTCGAGCCATCTATATGGTGTTGCGTAAGTAATACATGAAAGTAATACAAAGCTTTATGATTGTTGAACCAATATTTATTACATCCAATATACATAAATATACGTCTTGCGTATCTATTCACATGGGGTGGAAGTAGTTACATGTGAAGAAATGTTTTCATGAGAAGGCACATTATCGTCAGGGTTATTGACAGTTATCGTGGTTGTGGTATCGTTGGGTAATTCCTGAATATGCCAGTTGGGTAGTAGGGTGTTGATTATGGTAGGCTGTGGAGGGGTGGGTAATGGTAAAGCGTCGCTACTTGGAATGCTGATGAAACAACTTCGCGACAGAGTTCCTAATTCCCTTTCATACAATGCGTCGATAATGAGTTTTTCGACGTAAATACGCTGGACATTGGGCAAACGTCGCAACTTAGCAGTTACATTGCGCCCAAACGCGTCATGCCGGTCCTCATTTGTGATTTCGTTCAGCTTTTGCCCTACAGAAGCAATAACACTGTCGATCTCTAGCCCCCTTTTCTTATTATTAGGATGTCTCGGTGGAGCCGATGAGCTTTCACTACTTGGGGTAGGAGGGAACACGTCCTGGTCTAGAGCCGACTGATCAGTTAGAGAACTGCTGTTTGAACAATGTGATGGCGAGCGGTGCTCTTGGTCTTGAGAAGAGCTGACTGACTCGATGGAGTTGTCACCCTGAAATGATATTGTTATTTCGTAGGTGCCTACATCACAGGAAGAATGGAAAGAGGTAGCGCAGGACTTCAAAAGGAAGGGGAATTTTCCACATTGCCTGGGTGCTGTGGATGGCAAGCATGTCAAGATTATTCCGCCACCAAAAAGCGGGTCCTACTTTTATAATTATAAAGGCTTCATAGCATGGTGTTGATGGCAGTAGTGAATGCGAATTATGAGTTCACAATCGTCGAATTTGGTGTAAATGGACGAATCTCAGACGGAGGTGTCATTGAGCACACAAATTCCATCACAAATTGAACGATCATTCGTTGCGCGTTCCTGAACCGGAACAGCTACCTAATTCTAATACTGTCCTTCCTTACGCTTTCATAGGCGATGAAGCATTTGCGTTAACCTCTATTTTTTTAAAGCCCTTCAATCAAAGTAAAGGTCAGGGATGGTAAAAGGTCGGATAACAGGCCGAAAAGGTAACGGTAAAGAGTAGGCAAGGTTACCGTTTTTCTTGTTGGCTTAAGCCATCCCCAACACAAAAACGCATTGTGAGCCAAGTACACAGAACAAAAAGTGTTTAGAAACTAAACACTTGCCTAAACACGAAAATGCAACAAATATTTTATCAAGTTTAAAAACACTCATGTTTAAAAAAAAATGGTGTTTAGGTTTGCAACACCTTATGTTTAGGTTCAAAATGTGTTGATCGCTTGTCATATCTAGTATTTAAACATGTTTAAGGTGGTATATGTCATGTTATTGTGCTATAATGCTTAGTAACAAAACGTGTTTACACGATTATATGCCTAGTTGTATAACATGTTTTCAGGATTATATGTTTAGGTTTATAAGCAGGGTTGTTTGATTTAAATCATGATTTAAATCAAGCAATTTTTTTAAAAAAATCATTTGATTAAAATCACGAATATATTTTTATTTTTAAAAAATGTTTTATAAGATTCCAAGAAGTAGTTTAAGAAACTCGAGAAGAAACTTAACTAGAAAAGACCTAAAATTAAAAATAATCGATTTTTTGATTTTTTTTGAAAAAATACATAGGTTGAAATAATTGCTGCGAAATAAGATACATTGTTTTCAGAAAAACCCGTGCCGCTCCTCGTGGGAAAACACAATATCCGTTGAACTTCAACTTAGCTTAATTTAAACACTTTAGTAACATTGTGCCGAGTCCCATTCAACCGAACCAACCCCATTCGACTGAAAAACTCTCACTTCGGAGGATTTACGATGCTGTAAAATGGGACAATCCGATTGCACCGAAAAACCCTCACTTCGGGTTTTCCCGATGGAATTTAAATTAAATTAACTTAAAACAATTTACGGCCTACGTAAAATGAACACTAGATCCAAACATTTTCTAAATTATTATTTTAGAACTAAGGATTATAAGAACGAAATAGTAATAAATCAGCAATATATGAAATAATTAAATAAGTTGCTAATATTGCTTTATTTTTTTATGTTATATTCATTAGGAAAATATTTTAAGCCAGCCGTTTTACTGTACTTGAAGTGTATAACCAACCCAAAGAGGAAGAGACGTCCTAAACAAACCAAACCTAACCGAACAGTAACTTTTGGAAAAGGCATATTATTTGAGAAGTCAATGAAGATAAACATCAATATTTTGAAAAAGGCTTAACAATGTTAAATGATTTATAAAATATTACGAATCTAACCTGGTTTGGAACAAAAAGGTTTTATTGGACGAACGTGTTTTTGATAAATGCTTAACCCAAGTCCAATTTTCACTTTTTCTGTATACTATTATATTATATTTAGAACACACGGTGTTGAAAACTTCCCGAGGTCGTTTTTATTATCATCTTGTTGCATAGTTGTCAAATAGTGGCACTTCCAAGGCAGTTCGAATGTATTGAAAACGCTAGGACTTTTGAGGTCTCTTAAGTCGACAAATAGCGCCGTTTGAATTGTAAATATCAAACCCGCGGTTGGGCTAAATTCATTAGAAACTTCGGCGGAATTCTGTCTAATGGAATTCTGCGCAAAGGGAATATACCTATTTAAACAAATCTAGCCGACCTGTTGGAAATGTTGTTCTATTATAAAAGCCAAGAAGGCTTATTTATTCTTCATGTCGAACCATCACTTTAAACATATATTTTGCTCAAAATTTGAGTAATGGAAGTCATTTTCTCAATAGAAAATGAACGTCATTGTGGCTTACGTTATTAATATAGCCACAAGGTGTTAGATTATTCACCTTGTGGTAAAATATACCTCCACTTTTTAGTTGTTTTTCTAAAATATTATAATTCTTCTTAAAATAAAGATTTAAAAAACTTTAAGCTATATACCAACGTATTAAAAACATGTTACGTTAAATAACACCTGGTAAGCGTTGATGTTTAGCTTAGTGTTAAGATTATTCTGTGTTTACCTCTTAAACGTGATAAAAAAGAAGTGTTAAGATTATTCTGTGTTTACCTCTTAAACGTGATAAAAAAGAAGTGTTTCTATTTGCAACACATTTTAAGGACCCTTATAGAGAAACAAAGATGTAATTAGACATCAACATTGAAGCAATAAACATTACCTCAGCACCAATGTTTAACTTTATAACATGTACAGATGTTGCAAACCTAAACACTTTTTTCTGTGCACTTCTCTATAATACTCTTGTTGGGGTAATCACACGCTAATGATAATTTTGATAACGCATTCTGCGATCTTCTAAGATATGCTGTTTTCGCGTCTTCTGAAGCTGATGCATCTGGTTCTTTTTCTTTTCCATCCAGGAATCCCCATAAACCATAGTCTAATAATGCCATTCGCATATCGCGCTTCCAGGTCTCATAATTGCAATAATTTAATTTTCGAAATGATAGAGCATTGCCCTCGTTGTTAGTCTCTACGTAATCGGCCATTGTAATTATAAATATTCTCTACTGTAATTATAAATATTCTCTACTGTAATTATAAATATTCTCTACTGTAATCATAAATATTCTCTACTGTAATCATAAATATTCTCTACTGTAATCATAAATATTCTCTACTGTAATCATAAATATTCTCTACTGTAATCATAAATATTCTCTACTGTAATCATAAATATTCTCTACTGTAATCATAAATATTCTCTACTGTAATTATAAATATTCTCTACTGTAATTATAAATATTCTCTACTGTAATTATAAATATTCTCTACTGTAATTATAAATATTCTCTACTGTAATTATAAATATTCTCTACTGTAATTATAAATATTCTCTACTGTAATTATAAATATTCTCTACTTTACTTAATTTTCCAGCTTATCATGTCATATAATACTCTAATAATAATCTTTAAATGCTTATTTACTCCCTTCTTGTTTAACTTCCTTGTACTCCTTAACTTCTCAAATGGTTTTATGATTGGCTTACTTAATGGTCTTATTATTATTATTAAATTATGGTTCAAATGTTCCATTAAATGTTCATCAGTTCATACTGAGATCACCATTACTATTATACTTAAATTATAATTATTATCGCGTACTGTCCAGTCTTAGGTTTCTTCTTATTATGTGTAACTCACCGCCGTTGTTTGTACTGTTCTTGTCCTCTGTTGTATGGCTTCTTGTTTCTTAACTTTCTCTTCCTTGGTTGCTTGTTGTGAGCATGTTTTAACTTGTCCAAGACAGTTCCATTCCTCGATTAGCTGACACACTTGGTCTGGGTTTTCTAACCCTAACTTCCGCGTTGTACCGGATTGGCGCACTGATTTTGACTGCCCCGTTCGTCGCTAAGCCTCGGCTATATACGTTGACTCCGTCCGCGTAAACTGTTTATTACCGCGTCATTACCATAAATCACGTTAAATACTTGTTGAATACCGTTAAATACCGCGAACCACGCTCTGCTACCATGTTAAATTAATATTCAAGTAATGACGCCGGATTTTATAAAACCACATTAGTTTATTATTATTCAGTTTAAATTAAGTTAGTTCTAGTTCTTCATTTCGGTAAGGCACTCTTACTGTTATTACATACTGGTTATAATTATAAATAGTTGAATACGTCCTACTACAATACTAGGTCTACCTAGCGTTACACACGAGAGGCACATAATAATAAGGGAGACTCACTAGTAGAGAACCGATAGAGGAGTAAGTACATTATTACTAATTCAGTCTAATCCTAAACTCGGGTTAGGTGAAAAGGTTCTTTATCTATATCATGTGATTATAGCGAAGATAACTGTTCAGTTCAGTTCAGTTCCAACAATTAGTTTAGCAGAGCGTGGTTTCGATCCACGGACGTCTGGTTATGGGCTCCGCACGCTTCCACTGCGCCACTCTGCTTACATCACCGTTGTATGAAAAAACTAACTGATATCAAAATAGCAAGTTCTATTAAGCATTAGTTTAGCAGAGCGTGGTTATGGGCCCAGCACGCTTCCACTGCGCCACTCCGCTTACATCACCGTTGTATGAAAAAACTAACTGATATCAAAATAGCAAGTTCTTTTAAGCATTAGTTTAGCAGAGCGTGGTTTTGATCTACGGACCTCTGCGTTATGGGCACAGCGCGCTTATACTGCGCCACTCTGCTTACATGATATTGTATGAACAAACTAACATATATCAAAATAGGAAGTTCTTTTAAGCATTAGTTTAGCAGAGCGTGGTTTCGATCTACGGACCTCTGCGTTATGGGCATAGCACGCTTCCACTGCTCCACTCTGCTTACATCACCGTTGTATGAACAAGCTAACTGATATCAAAATAGCAAGTTCTATTAAGCATTAGTTTAGCAGAGCGTGGTTTCGATCTACGGACCTCTGCGTTATGGGCATAGCACGCTTCCACTGCTCCACTCTGCTTACATCACCGTTGTATGAACAAGCTAACTGATATCAAAATAGCAAGTTCTATTAAGCATTAGTTAAGCACAGCGTGGTTTCTATCCACTAACGTCTGGTTATGGGCTCAGCGCGCTTCCACTGCGCCACTCTGCTTACATCCCCATTGTTTGAAAAAACTAACTGATTTCAAAATAGCAAGTTCTATTAAGCATAAGTTTAGCAGAGCGTGGTTTCGATCCACGGACCTCTGGTTATGGGCCCAGCACGCTTCCACTGCGCCACTCTGCTTACATCACCGTTGTATGAAAAATCTAACTGATATCAAAATAGCAAGTTCTTTTAAGCATTAGTTTAGCAGAGCGTGGTTTCGATCTTCGGACCTCTGCGTTATGGGCACAGCGCGCTTCCACTGCGCCACTCTGCTTACATCACCGTTGTATGAAAAATCTAACTGATATCAAAATAGCAAGTTCTTTTAAGCATTAGTTTAGCAGAGCGTGGTTTTGATCCTCGGACCTCTGGGTTATGGGCCCATCACTATTCCACTGCGCCACTCTGCTTACATCACTGCTGTATGAAAAAACTACACATTCGGATCACATCATATCTGCGATAAAAACGAGATTTTAGACATTTGAATCAGAACTTATCGTGCGAGAGGTTGTCTATGATTTATCAAAACACTGTAACTAGCCTCGACCAGGGATCCATGTAATTTTATTAGCAGGAATGGAAAACGGTTAGTCTAAACATGATCCTTCAATCTAGAAAGGCCAGAAACTGGGGGGTTTTTCTGCTTACAACGTCTGTGCGCAGTTGCCCGCCAATTTCGCAGGGTACACGCACCCCGGTAACACGTAAACAAACGTAACGCTTTTGGGAAGAGTACAAAACTTATGTTTTTACATTTTAATTTCTTTGCATCACTCTCACAATTGCCAAACGCACAAATCTTTAATTTTCCTATTTTTAATTATTTTATTAAACTCTACTTTTAAATTGATGCAAAAAAATTACATTTGTCCAAAGTCTTAGCGAAGTGAGACCAAGCGGCAATTTTACTAGTTTACATTGTACCGTCTTTCTCCAAGACCTTGTCGTCTGCTAGCTTTTTTTTTCTTTATTATTTTGGGACACTTTAGCTAGAAAACTTTAGCATGGGATCCGCCATAAAGATTTTGGTCCATTATATAGAAGGTTCATGGTGTAAATTTCAGTCCGACTCATTGCCCAGTATAAATCCAATCCCTTCAACTCGTATTGAAAATTTTAAATTATCTAATTGGCTCACTTAAACTACGTTTTAATGACGTTGCTGACGGAGACGGCCAAAAATAGAGCGTTGCTTTTTACCTCTGTCTTAATGACCAGCCTCTTCTTTCATACCCCCCTCCCCCGGCCCCGACTTGAGGAAAGGTGTTTGACGTGCGCAAAAAGTCCCCTGTACTCTATTCCTGCTTGTAAAATTACATGAATCTCTGTATCTCAGTCTTGGCTAAATTATTGAGGGTTTTAATGTGTACTGGAATGGTTGTACATGTAATCAGTTATTCCCAAGCCCGGGAAGGTTTCCTATCTCGAGGCGAAGGCATTTAGGCCCATATGCCTGACCTCCTTCTTCCTCAAAATCCTGGAGAAGCTGGTGGACAGGTACATTAGAGACGAGGTACTTTCGGTAACTCCTCTCTCTTCTTCACAATTTGCTTACCAAAAAGGTAAATCAACTGAGACGGCCCTTCACGGCCTTACGAATTGTCTGTATAGGGCATTCGAGTTTTAGGAATTTTCACTGGCCATTTTCCTCGATATCGAGGGGGCCTTTGATAAGGTCTCTAGCTTGGTTATTACTGAAGCTGTCAAGAGATTTGGCATCAGCGACACTCTTGGCCGCTGGATCAAGTCCATGCTGACCGACCGAGAGGTGACGGCGTCTCTCCTTGGGGACTCTCTAGGGGTGACTACCAGTGGAGTGCTCTCCCCACTGTTGTGGTGCCTGGTGGTGGACGAACTCTTGGAGAGGCTCAGGGGTTCTGGGGGCTGTCACTGTTTCGGGTATGCGGACGATGTGGCGATAGTCTTTACCGGGAAGTTCCCGGATACTGTCACCGCACTTATGAGATCTGCTCTCTCTAACGTGGAGCAATGGTGTCAGGCGGTCATTCTCACTGTTAATCCTAACAAAACTGTCCTTGTTCCATTTACGAGGAAGAATACTAAGGATCTGTTCAATGATATCTCTTTCTTTGGCCAGGTCCTGACAAAGTCCTCCGAGGTGAAATACCTGGGGGTGACCTTTGATTGCAGACTCACATGTAAGCCGCATCTTGATCGGTGTATTAAGAAGGCCAAAATGCTCTTCTGGAGGACCAGGAGCTCTGTCGGCCAGGCTTGGGGCCTCAACCCCAAGGCTGTACACTGGCTCTATACTGGGATCATCAGACCCATATTATCCTACGGGGCACTTGTCTGGTGGACAAGGGTCCGGCTTAAAACGGTGCAGGCTGCCCTGCGCAAGCTTCAAAGGCTTGCCTGCATCGGTGTTACGGGGGCCATGAGATCAACCCCAACTACTTCCCTGGAGGTGCTCCTTGACATGCTTCCTCTTCATCTTTTTATTGAGGAGGAGGCTATCATGGGGGCCTACAGGCTCCACATTAATGGCTGTTGGGTCCCAAGACTCTGGGATTACAGTCATACGAAGCTCTTCCGGGAGTACGCCGCACTCGAGCCGTCGCTTACGATGTGCTCTGACAAAACCGTTACCAGTTTTGACTTCACTAAGCCATTCAGCATCCACTTTCCCAGTCGGGCCGAGTGGACTAACCTGCTGCCTCTTGGCACTGGAGGTGAAACTCTTTGGTTCACCGATGGTTCTAAGACTGACTCCGGCGCTGGCGCCGGCTATTACTGCCAAACCACAAGGGTCGGTTTTTCTGCGTGCCTGGGCACCTTTGCTAGTGTGTTCCAGGCGGAAATTGCCGCGATCTGTTATTGCGCAGATTACTGTATTAACAAAGGGTATACCGGACGGACTGTGAGAATTTACTCTGACAGTCAGGCCGCCTTGAATGCGCTGAACCAGTGTGAGATTACCTCTCAACTGGTGCGCAGCTGCCTTGATCTGCTAGCGCGACTGGCGTCCTGCAACAGGGTTCTGTTGTATTGGGTGCCAGGGCATAGCGGGTATTATGGCAATGAGCAAGCCGATAGTTTTGCGAAAAGGGGCTCGGAGGCCAAGCTCTTGGGGCCGGAGCCGGCCGTCCCCATCCCCTACGGGCACGTCAAACGGAGTCTGCATGACAGGTTGACAATCATACAAAACCAGCTCTGGCATAACATGGAGGGCCAGAGACAGACAAAACAGTTAGTCAATGGTCCCTGCAGGTCTCGCACTAGACACCTAATTTCGCTCAGCAGATGGGATATTAGGCTGGCCACCGGTCTTCTGACCGGACACTGTCGGCTTAATAGACACCTCCATCTGATGGGTTTTGCTGACGACCCTCTCTGCAGGTCGTGCCGGGAGAAGGATGAAACATCCGCTCACGTACTTTACGAGTGCGACTGCTTCGCCTCGCTTAGACTAGAACATTTTGATTCACACACTTTGGAGCCCTCAAGGGCCTCCTCTATTACGGTGGAGCGAATTCTTCGCTACGCTGTAGCTACGGGCCTATTTAAGGCCTGAATACGAGGATGCACAATATGCCTTTGGCATCGGTGCTAGGGCGCGTACCCTCCTCAACAACAATAATCAGTGTATAAAGTTAAACACGGATATCTGTAAAATTAAAAAGATATCCGAACAGATATAAGATTAGAAATCGTTCAGATAGCGCTAGGTCGGATGAAAATTATCACCTTATCGGATCAGATTTAATAAAGGAAAGTAAATACGACGTTCAATGAACTGTTGACGATTTCGCGGGAAAGATATCGCAATCAGATGTCATAAAAGAAGAAACAGTTCATAATTTTAAGCACTAGGCTTATGTAATGCCCCTGCCGCGTTTCCAGCGCATGATGAACGCTGTCTTGGGACCACTAAGACTTACGATTGCTTTAGCCTACATGGATGATGTGTTGGTACCTTCCGCCACGATCGAAGAAGGATTTGACCACCTAAGGCAAATTTTGGTAGTTTTCCGGAAGGCGAATTTGACACTCAATCTTAAGAAATGCTTCTTCTTCCATGGCGAGATTGATTACTTGGGCTATGAAATCAGCGAACGAGGAATCAGGCCGGGCCAAAGGAAGATATCTTGCGTGAAGAATTACCCGAAACCCGGTGACATCCATGAGCTACGACGGTTTCTGGGTCTTTGCAGTTACTTCCGTAGGTTCATAAAGGATTTTGCTGTCAAAGCGTCACCACTGTCATATCTCCTACGTAAGGAAGCGACATGGGCATGGACTGAAAGTCAAGAACACACATTTAACACGTTGAAGGACGAGCTCACGAGGAGACCCGTGTTGGGTCTTTTCAGTCATGAAGCTCGAACAGAGGTCCATACGGATGCCAGCAAGATCGGAATAGGAGGGATCGTGCTACAGGAGGGGACTGACGGGATTTACCACCCTATTTATTATGCCAGCCGGGCAAATACCAAAGACGAGCAACATTACCACTCCTATGAACTAGAAACACTGGCGATTGTATGGACGCTGGAAAGATTCCGAACCTTTTTGATAGGGAGGAAATTCAAAGTCATCACGGACTGTAACTCCGTCAGATGTACAAGGGCGAAGAAGGACCTGGTCCCAAGAATCGGAAGGTGGTGGCTAAAATTTCAAGATTATACATTTTAAGCAATCCATCGGCCAGGAAGTCGATGCTTTTAGTTTCCCAAAAAGACCGGGTTTCAAATGTGAGATATTCCCACTTTCCCACAAAGACCGGGTTTCAAATCTTTCATATTCCCAGTCTCCCAAAAAGACAGGGTTTCAATCTTTCATATTCCCAGTCTCCCAAAAAGACCGGGTTTCAAATCTTTCATATTCCCAAAAAGACCGGGTTTCAAATCTTTCATATTCCTAGTCTCCCAAAAAGACCTGGTTTCAAATCTTTCATATTCCATGTCTCCAAAAAGACCCGGTTTCAAATCTTTCATATTCCCAGTCTCCCAAAAAGACCACAAATCTTTCATATTCCCAATCTCCACAAAAAGACCGGGTTTCAAATCTTTCATAAATCCAGTCTCACAAAAAGACCAGGTTTCAAATCTTTCATATTCCCAGTCTCCCAAAAAGACCCGGTTTCAAATCTTTCATATTCCCAGTCTCCCAAAAAGACCCGGTTTCAAATCTTTCATATTCCCAGCCTCCCAAAAAGACCCGGTTCCAAATCTTTCAAATTCCCAGTCTCCCAAAAAGACCGGGTTTCAAATCTTTCATATTACCAGTCTCCCAAAAAGACCAGGTTTCAAATCTTTCATATTCCTAGTCTCCCAAAAAGACCGGGTTTCAAATCTTTCATATTCCATGTCTCCCAAAAAGGCCCGGTTTCAAATCTTTCATATTCTCAGTTTCCCAAAAAGACCGGGTTTCATTTCCCAGTCTCCCAAAAAGACCGGGTTTCAATTCTTCCATATTCCCAGTCTCACAAAAAGACCCGGTTTCAAATCTTTCATATTCCCAGTCTCCCAAAAATACCCGGTTTCAAATCTTTCATATTCCATATCTCCCAAAATTACCGGGTTTCAAATCCCTGATATCTCAAATCGCAGTTAGACGCGCATTGTTGGAACAAAGCACTTCACAAATTGAATTAGCCGCGCATTTTAGCCAGTTGCGCCTCACTGACCCTATTGTTTCGAGCATCTCACCACCAACAATGTCCACTCCTCCCGTTTCTGTAACTCAAACTGGTTATCCGTTTTCTAATATTAATTCTAGAGCCCCGCAAATTAGGTTTAAACCCCTATTCTCTTGCGCCTTCACAACCAAGGCTTACCACTAATACGCATGCCAATGTTAGTGTCCTAGCTCTTATGTGAACGTTAGTACTACGCCTATAACCAGTACTACTTAAGTGGTAGGACAACAACCTGTGGTTACCACAAGTATTTATCCTTCCACAATTCGATTTGGTAAAATATCACCAATTTGGAACATTTTATCAGTGTAAGGCCACCAACAACTTCTGGTCCTTCACATTTTCTTCCTCAAGGAACTTTACCAGTAATAAGTCGGGGTTCTGTAGCTTTGTTAAACGCTAAGCTTACTGAATTAACAGAGCTAGTGTCTACTAATGTAGCTTCCAGTATCACGAACAAATTGAATGCTACTATAGCTTTAAACATGTCACAAGGTGCTAAGGTATTAAATCCGGATTTTCGATTTAGTGGTAATTTTGCAGAAGCGGCCAACTTCCTGTATCAGTTAGACGGGTTTCAATTGCTACATTCCTTCCAGAAGTGATAATTCTCGAAGTATGACCGCAACTACTCAGGATACCCAAGCCACGTCTAGTTCTAGTAGCTCTACTAAGCTAGTTTGCCATCCTGTAAGTGTTTCTTTTATTTGGTACGGACATTCCCTAGTGGCGCTTCCCATAATTTACTTCACTCTACATATGTAAATAGTCATTATCATAAATTATTATTACTAACACCAAAATTATTATTGTGTATAAAAACCACTACCCTAACAAACCTGGATAATAAAGAGATTCACTATATGCATATGCAACCTAAATTTTGGTCTCCATTATTTCTTGACCTGGTAACCACAGCTTTTTAAGCCAATCAGTTATAGGGGATAAATAATTGGCAAGCTTGCCAGGAACCGAATATTTCGAGTGTTAGGTTAGATTAAATTAATTTAATATATTGCATAGTCTAGGCTTAGAGCCGAAGTCTTTAGGATCGGACTTTTAGGCTTATCGGTTAGTGCTGACTTTTTCCCCTCCGATAAACCAGTTTGAACCTGTTTTACAATGTGGCGCAATCGAAACAATGCACCCCTTGAGACGGACAGCGACCCGGACGCTTCCCCCGTGTTGGCTGCGGGAGCTTGTCGCTCAAATAGGTTATCCAATCAGAGAGCCGCTAGCGCTGGATAACGTTCAAACGGTAAATCTCTGCAGCCTGCGTCCACGAGTCGCGTGATCTAGGGGGCTATCCTTCCGGCGAAAGGAAATAAGGTGGATTCGAAATTTTTGAGAGAGGGGACTCGCTCTGTAGACTGACTCTTTAAACTCTAAGCCTTGGCTGCTTTGGCGGGTGCCGCGGGTCTTAAGTTAAAAATAATCACTTACTGGGTGAACTTGAACTTCAACCTTGAGAATATATTTTAGTTGTGCCTTCTCAGTAAGTTGGGGAGATTATAAATATTTACAATATCCATTGATTGAATTATTCTTTGCTAAATTGTAGACATCCATGGAGCAAAAATATACCAATGAATTTGACCGTCCGAGGAAGCCAAGAGATCAGACAATTGCTGAATTCCTTTGTGGCGGGGGCTCGGGCTTCATAAACATTGCCGTAACTTTCTCTATCGACAAAATAATGTTCAGGCAAATGTTACACGGCATAGACATGCAATACGCTTTTAACCAGATACGTAAAGAAGGTATACAAAACCTTTACAGAGGGTGTCTACCACCCTTAATCCAAAAACCTGTTTCAATGTCTATTATGTTTGGGACTTATTACGAATATGGGCGGTCTCTAAAACACCATTTTCCCAATATACCACCTCCGGTGTCATTAACTGCGGCAGCTTTAATAGCAGGGTCAGAAGAAGCCATCTTAAGTACTTTAGAACGAGTTCAAACCCTGTTACAAGACCAAAAATATCACAGTCGATTCAAGAACACGTTTCACGCATTCCAGGAACCTAGATTTTATGGTTTTAAAGAATACTATCGAGGGTTGACTCCAATTTTAATGCGAAATGGGCCGAGCAACGTCATGTTCCTCGATTTAAAATCCTCAATAAAAGATGTCTTTCCTGAAAGAGAAACGTGGCTAGCTAACTTATTTGAACATTTTATTAGTGGGGCGCTAATTTGGGCCTTCATTGGCATATTTTTTTACCCTATCAACGTTATTAAAATCAAAATGGAAGTGTCCTGCGGAACGGAATTCATTTCATTCCGACAAGCGTGCAAATTGACTTACATAGAGAGGGATAGGATTATAAAGAAAATGTTTTACGGTGTGCATGTAATTTATACAAGAGCCTTGCTTTCATGGGGTATTACGAACGCCTCTTATGAACTATTTAAGAAAGCGTTACTCGATGCACCTAGCTAAGGTTATTAATTACAAATAATCTTAATGTGGTACTTTAAATTTATAATAGACCATTTTAAAACAAACATTTTATAAAATATTATTAATTTCTGAAAAGTTCAGTAGTAAACTTTGAGAACTATGTACTTTCGTCTTATCAAGTTTAAATTTGACATCTGATGCTATTTTATAGTTGATTGTCAAAGTTTCAAAAATGTGTTAGTGGATTCCATTTTAGGATTGTGAACTTATGCCCAGGATGTCGTAGAATTTCCAACGTTAATATAAAAACTACTCAGGGACACCCAAGAATTTCCATTGCGACATTCAATCATTAGACATTTCAATTAAAAGGGTTTTAGAAAGACTTTGTTCATGTTCTTAGGTGGAGTTATTAAAGTGATAGTGAAATGGCCAGTCAACAATATTTTAATGAATTATGATAAAACAAGATTAAAATAATGAAATTAACTTGCCAAAAACTTTCCGTTAATTCTATACATAGTTAACAGACTAGGAGGATTCATACCATTCACACAGGGAGGCCAGGCTTCATGTGTTACACAATGAGGCCTGACTCACTGGTGGAGTCAAAAGCCAGGCCTCCTTTTGTAAATAGTATGAATCTTCTTATTCTGTAAACTATGTATATATATAATTTTCTAAGCATCAAAATTGACGGAATGTATTTGGTGAACTTGTTAACGGGTTTAGTGTTATTTTATAAATCTAAAACCATCGAAAAATGGTTGTCAAACCAATTCATTCTCTCTTTAATAATAAGTTTACTTATTATTAATAACATTCAAATATTTTTATAGAGTAAAATCAATTGTTCTCATTGTTTACTATCATTTTAAGTCTTCAAAATCTGTTTTGCTCAACTTTTGCTTCACTTCTGTGAAACGAAATTGAGGCTCGCAATACCACTAAAAATATAAAAAGTCATAAATTTCTTAAGAGAGAAAAAAAGAGAGTAAATGATTGAATAATAATGAAGATTGAGAATATTTAAAATGGTCTACTATTCTAAATTACTTGGAAATAAAATAATTCAAAATATGAAATTGAAACTGTTACAATATTAAAGCTATAGATTGGTAGTTTATATTTGTGTCATATAAATATCCTCCATTCATACTACTAAGAGAAAACGTATATGATTAATTTAACCTGACCTAATTTGATTAGTTAATTACCGTAATGGCTTGTCGTCAAACTGCAAACCTTCGCGAATGTGGCAAAAATTTTAAACGTCATTAAATTTATATAAATTCAACTTTAGAAAGCTTAGTGTGTATGACCAAAAGTTTATTTTGGTACGACTATTTACTGTGAATGGTAATAACGATAATATATAAATACAATTTGTGAGATATGTATTTTAGTTGAATTTTTATTATTTTATTACTGTTGATGTACATCTTTCTCCTGGGCGCGACGGAGAATACCCCAATGGTGGTCCCATCTGTGTGCTAGTTTCATTGTATGAAAATTCCGAAATTGTCTACTCAGAAGACGTTTTGGTTCCGTTTGATTGTTAAAGAGTGTTTTAATATAGTCTTATTCTTGTTTAAATATCGCGACTAGCGCCACAGCCTACTTTATATTCTAATATCATTTTATGGCACCGCTATAAAAAATAACGATAAGATAAGATAGGGTCACGTTATGTTAAACATAGCAATAAATACTGGAAGCAGGAGTAAGAGAGGGGAGTTCTTGTATGATTAACAGCGCGGAGTAGTACCTAAAGTTGTGAACCTATTTTTAATAGATTATACCAGTTTGTTTTAACCCACGTCTCGGTTATTTCATTCAACCCAACGGGCACGAATTATAAGTCGGGTAGCGCTAATACTTCAGAAGTGGGATAAGCCAACAACGTTACTACGAAACTCACAACGATCACGTGTTTCTGCCGCCAACGCAACAATTGGAATTACATGGACGGCTGCACCTAACTTCAACGTACACTATCCGAAGTCATCGAATTCAACGAAAGACCAACGTATCATCTAGCACACTCAACGGAAAGCGGGTAGCTATGAGGAGGGTTACAAGTTGAAAACGTTAATTTAATGCAACCGGAATCAAATATCCAACGAAGAAGCGATAGGATTTCAAAGCTGCACGAAGCAGGCATCTGTCCCAAGTATTACGAAACCAGAGTCAGAACTGGTTCTCAAGGCAGACGCACCCCGAAGACTAATCTTTCACCCACACGAGCAATGGATGGGAAAACGGATCCAGTGAACGATGACCTTAGAGAAGATGCGAGTAAATACCTTTTCTCGCAGGACGAGACACGTAGAAAGGAATTAGCTCACAGTAACTACCTGTTGGGCTTTGCAAATAACCCTATGTATCGACCTGGAGACAGGGAGGTCATCGACCAGGGGGACAGCGATAAAGACGATGAACGTGGCCGGCAAGGATCGGTGTCCATATCTGACTTCGAGCGTTTAATGAAGTCGACTATCTCGGTGGCAGGGCAGCAAGCTGTCGCAGTAACAAGGGATATGACGGTCAACGCACAACCGGCCCAAAATGGTCCTACACAGTCTGTTCCAAGCGACCAACGCCATTGGGGAGAGGCCAGCAAGTTAATACCTGCCTTTGATCCAAAGAACTCGACACATCAGACCATCAAAACATGGATCCAGAAGGTTGATGACGTTGCAGCTGCCTATGGATGGTCGGATAGGGTAATCGTGTTCCATGCCTTACCGAAGTTAGAAGAGTCAGCCAAAGTCTGGTACGAGGGTCAGTTGACAATCAATTACAACTGGCAAGAGTGGAAGGATCTCCTGAGACAATGTTTCCGGCTCCTTAGGGCTCTCAGCGACTGTACCGCGAGATGGAGCAACGGAAAAAGAAGGCTGGCGAATCCATAGAAAGCTACTATCACGACATGGTCTCGAGAGCTCGGAGAGGTGGATTGACCGAGGACGCAATGGTAGAATATCTCATCACGGGACTAAATGACAAGCCCCTAATAACAGCCTTGAGCACGAGGGAGTACAGTAACCCCCAGGAGCTGTTGAAATGTCTCAAACAATTGGAGGCGAGGCTAATTATGACGAAGGAAACGCAAGACGTCTCTATGCAAAGGAACCATACAGGACTGATTACTTAAATTTCATTCTGATAATCAATATATTAACTATAAAATTTTAGTATACATTAAATTTAAAAGTGTTTGTTTAAACAACCCCACTTTTCTGTTGAAATGACAGTGAAGGTCCCCACTTGTAAATTTATCGAGTGTGAAAAATGAGATTGAAATACCTGATGGAACCATATAGGCTTTGACACTAACTCAAAATCTAATAATTTATACACAAATGTCCCCAGATATAAGGTTGGAAGACGGTTTAGGTCCCCACTTGTAAACCTGAAATTAGCTCAAAACTTAAGTGTTAAGCTAGAAATATGACTGATTACTTAAATTTCATTCTGATAATCAATATATTAACTATAAAACTTTAATATACATGAAATTTGAAAGTGTTTGTTTAAACAACCCCACTTTTCTGTTGAAATGACAGTGAAGGTCCCCACTTGTAAATTTATCGAGTGTGAAGAATGAAATTGAAATACCTGATGGAACCATATAGGCTTTGACACTAACTCAAAATCTAATAATTTATACACAAATGTCCCCAGATATAATGTAGGAAGATGGTTTAGGTCCCCACTTGTAAACCTGAAATCAGCTCAAAACTTAAGTGTTAAGCCTTTAAGAGGTCCGATTACCTAAATTTCATTATAATAATCAATATTTAAACTATAAAATTAAAATATACATGAAATTAGAAAATGTGTGTTTAAAAGACCCCACTTGTCTGTTGAAATGACAGTGAAGGTCCCCACTTGTAAATTTATCGAGTGTGAAAAATGAAATTGAAATACCTGATGGAACTATATAGGCTTTGACACTAACTCAAAATCTAATAATTTATACACAAATGTCCCCAGATATAAGGTTGGAAGACGATTTAGGTTCCCACTTGTAAACCTGAAATTAGCTCAAAACTTAAGTGTTAAGCCTTTAAAAGGTCCGATTACCTAAATTTCATTATAATAATCAATATTTAAACTAAAAAATTAAAATATACATGAAATTAGAAAATGTGTGTTTAAAAGACCCCACTTGTCTGTTGAAATGACAGTGAAGGTCCCCACTTGTAAATTTATCGAGTGTGAAAAATGAAATTGAAATACCTGATGGAACTATATAGGCTTTGACACTAACTCAAAATCTAATAATTTATACACAAATGTCCCCAGATATAAGGTTGGAAGACGATTTAGGTTCCCACTTGTAAACCTGAAATTAGCTCAAAACTTAAGTGTTAAGCCTTTAAAAGGTCCGATTACCTAAATTTCATTATAATAATCAATATTTAAACTAAAAAATTAAAATATACATGAAATTAGAAAATGTGTGTTTAAAAGACCCCACTTGTCTGTTGAAATGACAGTGAAGGTCCCCACTTGTAAATTTATCGAGTGTGAAAAATGAAATTGAAATACCTGATGGAACTATATAGGCTTTGACACTAACTCAAAATCTAATAATTTATACACAAATGTCCCCAGATATAAGGTTGGAAGACGGTTTAGGTTCCCACTTGTAAACCTGAAATCAGCTCAAAACTTAAGTGTGAAGCCTTTAAGAGGTCCGATTACCTAAATTTCATTATAATAATCAATATTTAAACTATAAAATTAAAATATACATAAAATTTGAAAATGTGTGTTTAAAAGACCCCACTTGTCTGTTGAAATGACAGTGAGGGTCCCCACTTGTAAATTTATCGAGTGTGAAAAATGAAATTGAAATACCTGATGGAACCATATAGGCTTTGACACTAACTCAAAATCTAATAATTTGTACACAAATGTCCCCAGATATAAGGTAGGAAGATGGTTAAGGTCCCCACTTGTAAACCTGAAATCAGCTCAAAACTTAAGTGTGAAGCCTTTAAGAGGTCCGATTACCTAAATTTCATTATAATAATCAATATTTAAACTATAAAATAAAAATATACATGAAATTAGAAAAAGTGTGTTTAAAAGACCCCACTTGGCTGTTGAAATGACAGTGAAGGTCCCCACTTGTAAATTTATCGAGTGTGAAAAATGAGATTGAAATACCTGATGGAACCATATAGGCTTTGACACTAACTCAAAATCTAATAATTTATACACAAATGTCCCCAGATATAAGGTTGGAAGACGATTTAGGTCCCCACTTGTAAACCTGAAATTAGCTCAAAACTTAAGTGTTAAGCCTTTAAAAGTTCCGATTACCTAAATTTCATTATAATAATCAATATTTAAACTAAAAAATTAAAATATACATGAAATTAGAAAATGTGTGCTTAAAAGACCCCACTTGTCTATTGAAATGACAGTTAAGGTCCCCACTTGTAAATTTATCGAGTGTGAAAAATGAAATTGAAATAACTGATGGATCTATATAGGCTTTGACACTAACTCAAAATCTAATAATTTATACACAAATGTCCCCAGATATAAGGTTGGAAGACGGTTTAGGTTCCCACTTGTAAACCTGAAATCAGCTCAAAACTTAAGTGTGAAGCCTTTAAGAGGTCCGATTACCTAAATTTCATTATAATATACAATATTTAAACTATAAAATTAAAATATACATAAAATTATATAATGTGTGTTTAAAAGACCCCACTTGTCTGTTGAAATGACAGTGAGGGTCCCCACTTGTAAATTTATCGAGTGTGAAAAATGAAATTGAAACACCTGATGGAACCATATAGGCTTTGACACTAACTCAAAATCTAATAATTTGTACACAAATGTCCCCAGATATAAGGTAGGAAGATGGTTAAGGTCCCCACTTCTAAACCTGAAATCAGCTCAAAACTTAAGTGTGAAGCCTTTAAGAGGTCCGATTACCTAAATTTCATTCTGATAATCAATATTTTAAAGGAATAGCGACTTGATTTAAAAATTATCTCAAATCTAAAGAAAACCTTACTTTTTTGAGAGTTTAAACTCTTCTGATTCCAAAAATATGCTTGATTAATATTTAAATATGAAGGAAAACACAGAAAAAACCCTTTGAAAACTTGAAATTTGGGGGGCAAAAGCAAATTTGCGGAGAAGATTTTTGGCGGGTTTTCTCCTTGCTACGTCACTCACGGCATCTCGCGGAAAAGCCAAGCGTGCGCGCCCGAGACTCCCGAGTCTACTAATGCCGCGCGAATCTGAATAAAATAGGCTTAACGCGGCGCTGAGACACTTATAGGCGTCACGTGAGCGACATCTAGAGTGAAAGTTTCTCCTTACTACGTCATTAAGCGAAACAAAATTTTAACTAGGCCTTTTCCAAACACTAAACTTTGATTGCAATTTTACAAATTTCTACGAAACCAAATACAAAAGTAAACATATCATAATAAACTAGATTTTTCAAGGATTTTTTTAGCATTTTAAGTTTGTGGGTGACGAAAATTATGTCACTAACACTTTAACTATAAAATTAAAATATACATGAAATTAGAAAATGTGTGTTTAAAAGACCCCACTTGTCAGTTGAAATGACAGTTAAGGTCCCCACTTGTAAATTTATCGAGTGTGAAAAATGAAGGCTATGGAGCGGGTTCAACTGTACCTGTTGGGGTATTTAACGCTCAGCTAAAAGTTGACGAGGCCGACGCTACCGTTCAAGTCTACGTCGTGGAAGATTCTGCACAGGCTATTCCGTTATTGGTTGGACAACCGTTCACAGAGCAGCCACACATCACCACCGTCAAACGTAAAAACACCATGCGGCTTTTCAATGAAGCCCATTCACACAGCGAGGAGAATGGATGTTTGCAGAAGATCAATATCCCTCAGCTGTCTGAAGAGAAAACCAATCTATGGGCAAAAGAAGCAGTCGTAATTCCACCGAATCACATCGGATTTGTTGATGTGTACACGGGAGATTCGGAGAGCACGGGTCATGACTTACTTGTGGAAGCGCAATTCAGGTTCAAAGTTGGGCAAGAACACTGCATCCCGAGAAGTGTGGTGTCCGTTACCAAAGGCTGCACCACTCGGATACCAATTGAAAACTTGTCGATGAAGAAGCTGGTCATTGAAGCTGATAAGAAAGTTGGGAAAGCCGAAGAATATTACGAACAACAAGAAAGCGAGTGGACAAACACGGATATCTTCACGGTGGAGCCACTCTATAGCCCAATAGATCCTAGTCGGGTTAACGTAGGACCAGAAGTAACGCAGCAAAAGAAGAGCCAACTGGTCAACCTGCTTAACGAGTTTCGAGACTGCTTTGCCGAAGGTTTGAAGGAACTGGGACGGACATCCGCAGCATCCATGAAGATTGAATTGGAGTCAACAAAACCGATCACCTACCGGGCGTACAGGCTGTCGCATGCCGAACGAGCTAGGGTGCGAGAGAAGATTTCTGAGCTTAAAGCATCGGGGATTATATTCGACTCTATGTCACCATACGCAAGTCCAATCCTCATTGTCAAAAAGAAGAATGGAGAGGAGCGTATCTGCATCGACTACAGAGGGCTGAATAGGATCACCAAGAAGGAAGTATTTCCTATGCCTCTAATCGATGACCAGTTAGAGCGATTGAGAGGAAACAAGTTCTTCACGAGCCTTGATCTCGCGTCAGAATACTACCAAGTTCCAATGGATGTCTCTTCACAAGAAAAGACGGCCTTCATAATGCCAGATGTCCACTATCAATTTACCACGATGCCATTCGGCTTATGTAATGCCTTGCCGTGTTCAAGCGCATGATGAACGCTGTCTTGGGATCGCTAAGATTTACGATTGCATTAGCCTAGAGTCGGTTAAAGTGCTGGCAAAATTTCTATGACCGGAAGTCGGGCCGACGCTTGAACGGATAGGACATTTCGACGGTCGAAATGAAAATTTACCGACGCTTTTACGTCAGTGTTGGCTGGACCTCGAACCGACTACGTCGGTCCAACGTCGATTTTGTTACAGGGGAGTCGCTGTCCGTCTCAAGGGCCCTTGAGACGGACAGCGACTCGGACGCTTCCCCCGTGTTGACTGCGGGAGCTTGTCGCTCAAATAGATTATCCAATCAGAGAGCCGCTAGCGCAGGATCACGTTCAAACGGTAAATCTCTGCAGCCTGCGTCCGCGAGTCGCGTGATCCAGGGGGCTATCCTTCCGGCGAAAGGGAATAAGGTGGATTCGAAATTTTTGAGAGAGGGGACTCGTTCTGTAGACTGTTTCTTTAAACTCTAAGCCTTGGCTGCTTTGGCTGGTGCCGCAGGTCTTAAGTTAAAAATAATCACTTACTGGGTCAACTTGAACTTGGCAATTGCTAAATTCTTTTGTGGCGGGGGCTCGGGCTTCATAAACATTGCCGTAACTTTCCCTATCTACAAAATAATGTTCAGGCAAATGTTACACGGTATAGACATGCAATACGCTTTTAACCAGATACGTAAAGAAGGTATACAAAACCTTTACAGAGGGTGTCTACCACCCTTAATCCAAAAACCTGTTTCAATGTCTGTCATGTTTGGGACTTATTACGAATATGGGCGGTTTCTAAAACACCATTTTCCCAATATACCACCTCCGGTGTCATTAACTGCGGCAGCTTTAATAGCAGGGTCAGCAGAAGCCATCTTAAGTACTTTAGAACGAGTTCAAACCCTTTTACAAGACCAAAAATATCACAGTCGATTCAAAAACACGTTTCACGCATTCCAGGAACCTAGAGTTTATGGTTTTAAAGAATACTATCGAGGGTTGACTCCAATTTTAATGCGAAATGGGCCGAGCACCGTCATGTTCCTCGGTTTAAAATCCTCAATAAAAGATGTCTTTCCTGAAAGAGAAACGTGGCTAGCTAACTTAGTTGAACATTTTATTAGTGGGGCGCTAATTGGGGCCTTCGTTAGCACAATTTTTTACCTTATCAACGTTATTAAAATCAAAATGGAAGTGTCCTGCGGAACGGAATTCATTTCATTCCGACGAGCGTGCAAATTGACTTGCATAGAGAGGGATAGGAGTATAAAGAAAATGTTTTACGGTGAGCATGTAAATTATACAAGAGCCTTGCTTTCATGGGGTATTACCAAAAGTGAATAGACTACGTCAGAAAGTCAAGAATTCCAGCGCTCGTATGAAACGTGTTAGTTCCCTCGCTCTCTTAAACGGGCCCGCCTAAGCGCAACGCCACCGTAATGCGGCGGCTAATCACTTGTACCAGCTTGTAGAGTTGTATCCCTACCTCTCGAAAACTTAGTTCCACGGGAACGCTTGCATAGGCTAGCAGACGATTTATTTGTTCTGATGGTGTTTGTTGTTCAAAGTATGAAAACATTGAACTAAAACGAAGTAAGGTTTCAAATTTTCGTAATTTAAAATAATGCCCACAAAATTAATTAATGACACAAATCATGTCTTAGCGAACGTATCAATGTGAAGGTTAAAAATGCCAAAAAGACCAAGAGAAATGAAAGTAAAAACGTTGCCAAAGGCTTAGCTCCCCTGCCTGGGGAAGACCATTTCAATCTGAATGCTCTGCTAGATATCTACAATGAGGAATTTTTTGTCATAGATTCAACTGGGAAAGAAAGGGTATTGTAGCGTATCTAGAGAAAAAGGGAAAATTGGAAATGTTATTTAATGAAATGAAAGAGACTTATAAAAACTTAGGTGAAAAACTGAACGATTTTAATGGAGCCTACTCGATCTTTCTGTACGAATGGGCCGAATATGTTCGTCAAAGCATTATGAGGCTTTTAGAATCTAAGTGCTTGAACGCATTTACTGAAAACGAGGTTTTTGTTACCCTCCAGTGGATGGGAATGAGATTTGAAGACGTTGTTTCTACTATTCGACGAGGAAACTTACCACATCCTAAAGAAAATAACTCGCCTGGAGTAATTAAAAAAAGAGCAAACATAAGACTGTTAAGCTGACCGAACACGTATCAACCATTTTGGCCAATGTCAATCACATTGGTAGTTGACGTTGATAAGTAGCGCGAAAACACAGTCCTCAACCTTATCAATATTGATGCTGTTTGTTGAGATGGCCATACGATAATATTAGGCTTTATATGTCATGCACACTATAAAGATAAGTTAAATCATTTGTGGTACCTGTATACGCCTGGTCCTAGCCATCTAGCCCTAGCAATTGAACTAAGTTTCCTAAAGTAGTCTGTTTTAAAACTATTAAAATGACCTTCATACTTTCGATCCCAAAGTGGCATATGATCTAAATATTGTGATATTATTTACAAGCATTTGGATATGTACTGAAAAATATTTATATAGAGCACAAGATCTAACTATCCAATAGCCAAGTCTTGCTGGCATCCAACACGCGCTATATTTTTTATCTACAATATTTATGAACTCATATAAAAATCTACAACTATCTTCTCGTGCTCCTTCTACTCATTCTTGGACTTCTTGGTTATACCTTTTTCATTTTTCCCCATATTTTTTTTATACTAATATCAAACAAAACTACGAGTTATTGCGCATAAAGAGTTCGCCATATTGCTGCCTCAGCATCTAAGCACGTGATTAGACGTTTCCTAATTGGCTAGTTGCCTCATCAATCGAAGTTGATGTCGACCGCAGTAGACTTGAGTCTACTGCGGTCAACCATCAATATTGATCCTCAATTTAGTTGATATCAACTAAAATGAACGAAAAAACCGTCAATTTTAGCGAAAATTGATACTTGTTCGGTAAGCTTTAGGCAATAAAAGTCAGACAGGCTATATACATTAAATAGGTTAGGGGGTGGCTGTTTGGGAGAGATTTGGAAGTTAAGCAAATCTCGAATGCAGGTTAGGTATAGAATTTTGAAAGGATTAAAGCCTCTCACAAAAAGACAAAGGGATGCAGCCCACACTCTGGACAAAGGAAGCCTCTCCCTACGAAATATGGACCAGTATCCTGACATAACGCTGCCTGCAATAACGATGATTAATAAAGGAGGGTTGTTTTTGCCTGATGTTACTCTAATCCCGTATATATCCAGAGTTAGTGATCTCGTCGTGCAGGAATACACAAAATGGTCCAGAAGTAAACTCGCAGGACACTCTCTCAGTATGTACTAAAGTATTATCTCAAACCAAAGGGTTAATTAATATTTAATTATATCATTACCTAGAACAAGCAATGAATCACATAGTCCAAGATAAAGAATGTAAATTTCTTTTTCACAAAACTGTACCTGATATTCCTAACATTAAGGCCCAGGGTTTCACCAAAGAGGAACTAGAAGTTTTCCGCAAGGAATACGAAAGGAAGCTTGGCCACGCCAAGCTAGCAGATCTTGTAAGAAGTGCCGTTTTGCAACGAAATGAAAGGAAGGGAAAAAGATCAAAAGGAGGGCAAAATCTCAGATGCAGTCTCTATGGTTTAAGCAAGAGATCAAAGAAAATCGGAAAAATAACGGTTCATAAAAATAATCAAAATACGTTGGCTGAAAGTGTAAATAAAGATGTCCACAACAAAAAAAATGGTGAAGATGCCCACAACAAAAAGAATGATGGTGAAGATGCCCACAACAAAAAGTATGATGGTAAAGATGCCCACAACAAAAAGAATGATGGTGAAGATGCCCAAACGACCAAAGCTATCCGAAAGAAGAAAGATGACCCAAAAAAACTAAACCCAAAAACTAAGTTACCTAAAACGTCCACACCAATGAAACGTTTGTCTCGTGAAAAGGTTAACGACCCTAGTCAACCATGTACTTCCAAAGATTTTAACAGTCCAACGAGGCGATCGAGATGTGGTAGGGTGATCAAGAAAAGAATTATTTAAAATTTTAAATCCTAGACAGTGATATTTTTATTGCAAAATTAACAATCCAAAACTGTGATATTTGAAACTCAATAAAATATGTGATAATATTTTAGGTCGGTAGTAAATGCTTTACGTTACAAAAAAGAGCAAGGTATAATTCATGATAAATCACATGTCACAATCTAAAATATCAAGGCCAACCTTCCTATAAGAAGCCTCAGCATTTTGAGATGTTCTAGTACAGTTTTTAATTACTAAGGCTCTCATGCCACTTTGGTAGTTTAAGCTAGTTAGTTTTCCTCCGGTGATGTATTTCATTTGACTTAAAACGGTTTCAACCGCGGAACCATTGACTTTTACAGGATAAATATATTGGGTTGGATGTCTTTGAAGGTAGTCTTCAATGAAACCAATAAATCCATAAACGGTGATTCGTAACAATTCCCACGTTTGCCATGCAAGAAACTGTCCATCAGTGAGAGTATTCCCATTTTCAAGCCTTCCGTTGCCCAATTCTCAAAATAGTTGAGCCCTTCCAACATAGACTTTATTTGTTCAGAATCCAAGGAAGAAACCTTCTTGTGAGAAAGTAATCCTTCTTCAAATAATTTGTGACAGGCAAATAAATAGTCGTACGCAGCCATGACTTCCTTCTCATCTTTAGGGTTTTTTTCGTATAGAGGGTTAGCGTAGTTATACAACTCTCCCAATACAAGCATTCTTTGCATAATCAGAGCTGGAGATACATTTAAATTGGTCCAAGGGTCCCTGTCGATATGTGCTTGGGTTAGTCCTTTCACTTGTGTTAACTCATGGTTCTCCATACGATCGTCTTCTCGCTTCTTCATGTCTTCAATTTGTTTTCATCCAGATTCAACCCCTTTAACAGTGAAATTTTTGGAGTCATCAGACTTTGAATGGTGGATGGCATTTATCATATTTTTTAACTGGTGCGTTGGGCAAGTGACCCAGTGAATCCAACGATCACGTAAACATGGGTTTCGGAATTTCGGCCTTATTGAAAAGTCATAGGTGCCGTCTGGATTGACAACATGTGTAGGCGCTTTTTTTAAAGCCTAAACTGTGTCTCAAGGAAGCGATATTGTTACTTACTCCGTCGCAAATTAAGGCATTTGTTTCAAGGCCAACACTCTGAAATGCCCAAAATCACTTTTGTTATAACATTTGTTATAAATGAATGACACGCTGGCTGTGCAAGCATAAAATATGGACCATTGATGTCAAAGTTGGTTGAGACAGATCGCCAAAGGATTTGAATAATATATTCAGCTTCTAGAGTTTCTTTCATCGTGTTTTTACCTCTCCGAGTGTCGTATGTCACGGAGAGGTTCTAATTTCGACGTGTCTGTGTGTCTGTCTGTCCGTTGTTACACCCACGTGACCGCGTTCGCAGTTTGCAAATCGCAGCAAACGTGTATTCAATTTCCAGACCGCATTTACAGTCCCGGAAATTGTATTCGACTTACAGGCTATTACTCCATTGCCTGTTTAACAACTCTGTTCATTTGTCCACCCCACATGGACACCAGTCTGAACTTATTGGCTTCTAAACACCACCACCTTTTCGTCTTTGTCCATTCCACATGAACACCAGTCTGTACTTACTGGCTTCTAAACACCACCATCTTCTACTCTTTGTCCATCCCACATGGACACCAGTCTGCACACCTGGCTTCTAACACCACCATCATCCTTAAGGTTAAGACATACGCGGCGATCGGCTAGGGTTACGAGAAAGGTCTAGCCTTCTATTGACGGGGTCTTCCGCCAAGGTTCACGCAATTGCGATGTTCTTATCCATAGCTGCGATTCGACACCCTTATATACTACCTATTTGAGTAAGGCGAAGCAAACGGCCTATGCTTCATTTCAAACGCCAATATTAGTCAACTCTCTCAAGAATGTTTAATTGTTCTTTATCAAAACGATGTAACGTTCAATAAGGCGAACAACTAACGAAGAAAATATATTATAATAATTATATTTATTATATTTATTTTAGTATTTAAAGTAATCTTGTCTCTCAAAACAAAATTAATACGGAAAGGGTAAAACAGCAGTCTATGTGTTTGTCTGTGTTTCCGTCCGTTGTTACACTAGTGCTTCGCGTTAGCAGTTCGCCTTGTGTTGATGTGGAAAGAAATTCTACAAAACCTTAATATTTGGTTTTCTCATAATGTAAAATTAATATATGGAAATATTTTTCGTAATTTTGATGCCTTTAGTAGTTTTGTAGCTTTAAAGCTCTGTTTCATTTTGATATCCCTGGAATATTTTATATAATTATTATTTGAAATGGATGTTTATATATTACTTAAGCTATACTACATCTGTTTATAGCATAATCCTTTCGTTATTGATGACAAGAAGAACGCTACTATGTCGGTCAAATGAATTTTTATTTTTCAATAGGCCTAGTGAACCCAAAAGTTAACACTTGGGTTTGGTTTTCGTTTCTGTAATGCAGAGACATTAACGGTTCAGAGTACGCCGAAAGTTAAATACACTATTAAATAATCAGGGTTAGATTATATAATTGAATAAAGCATCATGGTGAAAATCTAGGCCGCGTTCAGCAGAGCTCAGCGCTGTTAGCAATGTCATAAAGAAAGGGATTTTGTTTTTGAATTTTGATGTCACGGTGCTCAGCGCTCAGCGCTGAGCCAGCGCGGTCACCAAAGAAAATAGTCGGGTTTTTGGATAACGTGACGTAAAACGCGTAGTTCTCAGCTTGGCTCTAAAAACATGGAGGTATTATTACAAATAGCTCTTGCTGATTCTGATGGGACTATACCTATTTAATTGGCGTGAAACCAGTTGATCACGCGAGAATTTTAAGAGACATGTTAGTCTTTCTAATTTTAGTTATAAAAGTTGTTTTTATCTATCTCTATAAATATGTTATCATACAATTTTTGTTAAGCCTTGGTACCTTGCACGCTTTATTGCACTAGCGTAATTTTTAAAACACCGATGACCGGAGAAAAGCGTTCAGCAAAGCTATGACGACAGAGCTCACCGGTTAACGTTTTCAAAAATCCGCTGTCTTTTTTGGTGAGCTCTGCTGAAGGCAGCGCAGATCAGTGAAAGGTCTGATCGTTATCGGGTTCTAGCTTCGTGTTTTCATGCGTTATATGGCGCGCAATTACTTTCAGTTCGTGTAGCCACAAATAAGCTTTGGTGTTATGTAACGTTAACAGTCATGTTGACAAATTAAGAAAATCGTCAAGGTGAAACGAGAGGATAGTGTTTACATGGCAACCCTGTAGTGAATCTGGCTTTGAACATAGAGGGTATACAGTTGAGGAGTAGAAAATTGGGCCTTTACAAACACGTAAAGGTAATATGATCCCTCCAAAGTTTTATCTCTTCATTTCCCGTTTTTCCCCCATCGGATGATTTTAATGTGTACAAGTATATCCATATTGGATGTAAAATGTCGTCTGATTTACAGTATATTCGCTATGCTTTGTATACCTCTTTAATATTTCATAAAATTAACTTTGTTCATAAAAAAAGAAACATTTCCATATCTGGGTAAATAAGTTTATAAGTAGGCCTCCTCTTGACTCGGAGAGGTAATATTTTGGTTTTCCCAACTTCTCTTTTAATAAATCTTCCATTGAAGGAAAATCCTCTGGTGTAAGAGCGCGACCAATGAATTCGTCATTTTTGGAATTCCACATTAATTTCCCGATAGTTTTGACTTCATCGAATATCATTAAACCTTCTTTAGGTGGCTTGTTTTAGTGATTAGTTTTTCCACATGGTCGTCAAATTTTTTAGACCTGCTTTTCAAATAGTTTAGATCTATTCCTTGCTGGCATGGAATTTTTCTAGCTTTATCTTGAACGCTGTAGACACTAGGGAGATTTAAAATGTAAAAAGAGGCTAATGCTTCATAGGCAGCTTTCGAACGGCTATATACCGCTAGAGCCACTCTATATGTTAGGGGACTCCACCGGTTGGCAGTTGAACCTTTTTTGTTGCGCTCTTGATCCTTACTGAAGTCATTTTCTTCGGAGTTGGTTCTCCAAGCCTTTCGAAGAGCTAATCCCAACATTTTATTCTTAGAACTTGCAATTTTAAATATTTCTTCAAGATCTCCTTTTCCATTAATTAACTTCAGTAACAAGCTGCCTCATTTCATTATCTTGTTTTTCACTTAACGATATCATGTTTTCCAAAACTTTTCCCTCTAATTGTTTAATCTTTTTATTTAACGAAAACCGCAAGCTCCTATTGTTGCATATCCTCTTGGATCGGGATCGAGACGATAAAAAACCTATACGGCATGTGGACCGTACCGACTGTTTGCGATCGCGTTTGCGGGGTGATACTTCCTCGCACTTTCTTTTCCTACGCATAATATACCTTTGAAGATAGCGGCATTTCCCACACTGGTAGCTTTTATCTTTCAGACTGTCTTTAGGGGCATTAGACGGCGGTTCAAACCACACCAAACAGCCAAGAGCCTGAAATCTTGTTGATGGATAGCTTATCTTTTCCAAATTTTTGGTGGGCATATTTTGGCAAAGCTTCTATTTAATAACAATAAAATAAACTTATTAGTTAAAATATAAACCATGATTAGAATTCAATACCATACATACCGCTAAAATTCCTGGGCAAAAAAGTAGATCGTCATTTAGCTTATTTAGAGCATCTATCACAACATTTTCATCTATTTTGTTAAGCTGTTGTGATTAAAGTTAAAGTAACAGTAAAATATATTATATGATCTATAATAATAAGATTTCGAAGTTCATACAAAAGTAACAAGACTTAAGAAACCAATTATTCTGAAGATTTGAGAATTTCAAAATTCCCAGAATTGTATGAACTCTTAATTAGGGAGCAATCCGCTCAAACATAATTACCGATGTTAGATAGGTGAATTTTTCTGATGCTTTATATATCGTAGAAATTAAAACTTGCCCTTTAGAAGAAAATAAGAGTCGAATAGGAACTTCATAATGATCATCTGATATAGGTATTAAACCATTGGCTTTTGTAACTTCAATCTGCCCCACCGTCCCATCTTGGGTTTTGTAATTGTTGTGGGTTATTATGATATTATCTTAACGAAAAAAAGTCAATTGTTATAATAATATCTATCTGTATTCTGTTACATAATATCCCCGGTATCGTTAAGTCTTACCTTTATTTAGATTATTAATAAAATCTAAAAGCATTGAAAGTGCCGTGTTAAACGTTAATTTTACGCGTTTAGCCATTGGTTCAGGCTCATCATGGATATTATCCTGCTCATTGCGCCTTAACTTTCGTTTCAAAACACCAGGATCGAAAGGAGGTTGCGTGGAAGCTTCATTGTCATTATCACTTGAAATTTGAAGTATTTCCCCAGGCACACTTAGATTTAATATGCTTTTGTCAGAACACGATAAATCGGTCTGGCTCTGTGCATCTTTTAAAGCCACAATAGCCACTGTTTCTTTAAGAATATCACTATTTCTTCTTTTATCTTCAAGGGCCAGGTGTGGGTGTATTTGTGAAGTTTGCGTTTGAAGCACAAATGTACAAGGCTTAGCTGTTAACAGACCCAAATCTTCACTTTTAACTTGAGTGGATTTGAAAGAAGTCTCTTTTAACGTAAAATCGCATTGCGTGAATTGATTTTTCGCGCCTACTAATTTTTTTCCGTGGCATTTCTAATTAAAATTGTTTAACTATTCCGATTTCTAGTTAAGCGAAAAGTACGGCGGTGGGTCGGCGGCCATGTAACAAACACTCGATAGGGGAGTAGAAAACTACTTTCAGTGATGTAATTTTGTTTAGGTTTCATTGGCTGCACGGAAAAGAGGGAAATTTAAATACAACCAATAACGGTTTACTTTCTCATATAAGCATCGTCTGCTTCAGAATTTTCTTTAAAACCACGGGTTAAGGCAACAAAAACTTCTATTTCTTGACTTTCTGACGTAGTCTATTCACTTTTGCCCATACGTTAACTTAGACTTTCATTCAGAGCTAGTCTCATGTACAATATCAAAACCGGGGATCTGTACGCTGACTTTAAGGAGCACGGGGATCAGTTTTATTTCTCTGGATACCCTATATCACACCCCCTTTTCAGTGATGCCAATAAAAAAGTGTTCGGCAAGATGAAAGACGAAATGGACGGAGTTCCAATAAAGGGTACTATTAGGTTCATTGCTGATGTTAATTGAAATTAACCTTTACACTCTAGAGTTTGTAGGGCTCAGACCAAAGCTCTATTCCATTCTTTCTGGATCTGGAGGGAAGAATACGGCGAAGGGGGTCAGTCGTCGCGTTGTGAAGCAGGACATCCATCATTCGGATTATCGCGAATGTTTATTCGGTGCAAAGGAGACAACATGCGTCATGAAAAGGATTGTTAGCGTTCATCGTGATCTGTACACCGTCAGACAAACCAAGAAGGCCTTATCGGCTTGCGGCAACAAGAAATACATCCTTCCAGGCGGAATTAAAACACTCGCTTACGTACACCATTTCATCGACACATTTAATAGAAAATGTTGAGCTCTAGAGTTAGAAGATGAAAACGAAATTCGAAAAATAAACTTTTTTTTGAAAAACATTTCCTTAAATTTATACACTTTTAGATATGATTCATACTCCTTTTCAGTCTTATTATATGATTATTGAAGAGCTTCGCGATCTTTAGATCATTTTGGCGTTGGCTCCGGGAAAACCTACCCAAAAAGCTTTTTGTACTTTTCCTCCCACTCCTATGTATAATATACAAGGCGCTGTATTGTCCACAAGCTTTACTGTCGAGACTTTGTAGTTGTCTCCTCCAACACGACCATTTCTTACAATGTTCAAATAAAAACAATCTTCTACTAGGTATAAAATATGGTGACAAGCCAAAGCTATCGAAATAGTAACCGACACGTAGGGCGTCTATATAGATGGAAACCCAGTGCGACCCCCTTCTATGGTGCTGGTCAAAGTTTATGATTAGAGACATTGAATATTTGGAAACCTTATGAGGGAGCCTATCCGAAGCAAAAACGCCTAAAAAACTCGAGGTTTTAAATCTACTGTATTTGTTGCTGACATTAATAATCGACAATCACGTTTCTATTTTTATCAATTTGAATCAAGCTTTGAAACGATACAAACAACGGCTTCGGGTAAGGCGGTTCCAAAACCCAGATCTAATCGTAATTGACCTTGTTTAACAATATTCCAGAAGTTGGAATCACTAGCCGAAATATCAGGGGTTAAATCGAAGGGATATAAGGTGTACCCATTAGCGTACTCGAAGGGGGATATATCGTTACCGTCGTCCTTATAATGAATATTACACCCTGAAATCAACGTGTGGTACTCTCTCATAAACAAGCTTTTAGTAAAATTCGGAGCTAAAGCTTTAGAATGTATCTGGTCGTTATCCACATACAAAGCTAAATGATTTAAGTTGTAATTTTTAAAGTTAAAGGGGTTATGGGTGTAGCTACCCTTGAACGCCTTGTTGGAAACTAGACCGATTATGACGCGAGAAGGGAGTGCGCCTAGATAAATATTGTCGAAACTCTGACTCTGCGTGTACGCTGACAAAGTTTTAGTTTGAATCTCTGTTCGCGTAAAGTTATACTGAGCAGCACCTCTAGCGAGAGCAGATTCATACGTCAATAATATTTTAGGTGCAAGTTTAACCTTACGTACATTTATCCCATCTTCTCTATGCATTATTTTACAACCAGCGAGGGTCGCGGTCTCTTTAAACATCAGCACAAATTCGTCTTTGTTTCTCAAGAAGTTCATTTTAACATCAACGGCATTCACCAGATATTCTGGTATATTAAATATGTCGCAAAAAACGAGGCAGTAAAATTCGATATCCACAGATTTTTCGACGGCTTTCTTTCCAACGAGAAAACCACTACCGGTTAGATCGTCCATCTTTCCGGCACCGTCTTTAACCCATCCAGCACAGGACAAATGAGTGCCTTTAGCGGCTGGGCCATAGTTTAGGGAGTGATTCGATGTAGGCACGATATGATTAATCGTTTGGCGCTGGTGTTACGAGGGTGGAGCCAAAATAGATTTCACAAGTTCGCTATAAAAAGTGAGCTGCGTTATTTACGAGAGCTACCACAGCGTCGTCTGGTAGAATCCCACCATCATCTTTTGTCACACTTAGTCTGGTGTAATGCATAGTTTGCGCTAAATCCATGATATGATCCCTGTTCCCGGGGATGTGGTATTCGACGGTAGAGCTGTCATTGAGTGCCGATAGGGTTTATACCAGGTCCATTGTCCGTGTTCTATACTTGTCTGGGTAGGTGTTGGAGCAAAAATATCGAGTTCACTCTTCAGGGCTTGAACAGAGAGCATTTTATCGTGAGAAAATGTCGCGTGGTTTCTTCTTTCCTCCCTTAAGAGTAACTGATAGTCTTTTCAGCTTGAGGCTCTTTATAACGCCCGACCCTTTCTGAGGGTTGACGATATTGTCCATAGTCTCGTTAAATCGACGCTTGGCAGCCGATTTTATATTCTGTCCTTCGGCTACATCACCAAATATTTTATACCCCGTCGTAGCGGCTTTAACGCCTAGACATTAGCGAATAACTAATAACGGTCTGGCCCATCTAAACAAGCCCTACCCCGTGGCCTTTTTGGTGTGGTCTACCAGAATAAACGCTCGAAACTCTTTCACACACCTGGTCAAGGTAATACGACCGGTACTCGCAACGATGACCTAAGACGTCTGGTTTGGGCAGGGTCTAAAATGTAGTTTACAGGTTGTCTTTCCGAACTCGAATGCCGTAGGTTGACCTAAACTCCTTCATATATCTATTTCTTACGTCTCGAAATAACGTTTAGCAACTTTAATATAGTGAGGTGAATCGAACGTTTTAGTGACTATAGAGCCATTCGAAGTATTGGCGCTATCGTATCGCCTACCAGCTCATTGCTTACTATATCGGAATAGACAAATAGCTGATCCGGTATGAAGTAATTTAATCTGGCGGGTACGTCGCTTCTTAAATTTATCTCGGATTGATCGGGAGGGCAACTAAGGGGCATAAGATCCTAGTTGTAACCGAGGAGTTTAGATAGGAACTTGGAAAAGACTATCGACGCGTTTTGTCTTGCAAATACAACCACGTGATTGGTGAGGGGGTCGCTGATAAAGGAAAACCGTGATGCGTATTCCCACGACTCGAGACTGCGGTACAGCTGTTTCAATAGCACGCTTAAACTGATATAATAGGCGCCGGGTATGGTGAATATATCCCCTATGGGTGTGGATTTTTTTACGGTATCAACATGATTCACTACGCCACAATTCTTAAAAACAGCTCTGGAACTACGATCGGTAGCTTGAAGATGAACCGTCGGTTTTTTAGGAGATATTTCAGTAACCGCTAACTCCATGTAACCTTCGCCTACCTTAACATTATGAAAGGATACTGGATATATTATCTCAACTAGAGCAACCTCCCAATCCCCCCTCCAATTGTAAACATTTTGATAGTTATCCTAACCACTTTACAAAAATCTCCTTTTGTTTGTTTCGAGTACGTCGACGTAAAACCTTCTCGATCCTGTTCGTTACGGGTTTATCTTTCGACTGGAGCTCTCTAGCATAAAACACGCCTTTTATAGGATGTTCATCTAAATCCTCCAATCTGAATACAGGAGGGTATCTGTCTATTTTCCCTATAATCTTAAAAACTTCCATTGTAAAGTTATGTTCATACCCTTTCTCGAAAACCATCTTGTTACGAGAAATTCTAACGTAGTCCCCGACTTTCAAATCTATCGTATTAATACCTGCGACTTTCTGTCTGAGGTATTTTCCGTAGATAGTGTCAAAAACTTGATGTGCGTTAGTTTCCGTAACCTCGGAGGGAGCCATTTTTATGGTTGAGTGGAAGGAATTATTATACGCCTGAACCAAAGCCGACAATACATCCATATACCTCTTGGTATTGTTATGCGTAAAGTACCTATACATTAGCCTTTATATCATCGTTCTCGGTAGTGAAAAATGCTACCCCTTTCTCCTTTAAATAATCCTGAAAAAGCTTATTCTTAAACTCTGTCCCTTTATCCATCTGTAACTTCGATGATAGTGCATCCTTAAATATTGACTTGAACGCGGATACCATCTCCACCCCAGTTTTTGTTTTCATGGGTATTGCCTACGCCTTCCTACTGAAACAATCAATCACTGTTAAAATATAATTATAACCATCGTTATATTTAGCTAAGGTCCGCATATCATTTAAATCCGCCTGGAATTGCTCGTCTATATGGTGAACCATAACCTTGTTACGTTTAAACTTTCTAAAAACCTTTTTGTGTAAAGTATAGGAATCCCTACCCTTTAACCAATCGACCACTTGTCGTCTGGAGACCCCCGAGGGTTTCGCTGCTAGGTATAACTTTTCTACCCCTCCAAAACTAGCTTCGTGAGATGGGTTAAAATAAATGCCTTCTAGGATTTCGGGGACATTTTGTAGGGGCGCCATGGGATTCCTATCGATCCAACCTTTTTAATCTTTTTCACCATAGTCTTTTTCTTAGTTGGAGGCTCGGAGATAGTAGATAGCGGTTTATTTGTGGAGCGTAACCTAGTCTTTAATGCCGGTGATGATCGATTCGATGGTTGGAGTTCTAGTGGTAGGTGTTGAGCTAACAAGTTCGATACGGCGTAAAATCCTCTCGGTTTAGTGTTAGAGTGCGACGTAGGTCTGACAAATTCTAAAACGATATCCCTAATATCCGATCCTGGGACTACAGAATTATTAACAACTACTTCTCCGTTGGCTAACCACCTAAGCTGTCCGGGGATATTTTCAATCTGATCCACTAACTTCTGAACACGGGCTATATACTTAAGCGGAATATCATCCATCCAAGCCACGTTTGAAGTCGATCTAGGGTTGTTCTCCAGCAATATATGTTTCGGTTGTTTGGCTATAGTATGTAGTAGAGCTCGGAATTTGTATAACTTTTGTTGCTTAGGTACGATCTCTTGAATATCAATCAGATCTATCCATTCAAATAATTTAAGCTTATCTATATTTCTAAAAACCTTATTCGAAACCAAAACCGTAAATGTTTAAATTTATCCGTTCATGATTACGTAGCGTAATTTTGGATTCGTAAAGGAGTTGACATAATCTTTTGCGTACGTTTTAAGAACATTAATTAACAGATAAAATAATTAAATAATAATTTTGAAAGTCAATTAAATACGTTTCTTTATTTACAAATAATATTGTTACCGGATAGTTTAATCTGCAATTAAAGTAGGTGTATATAATTTGATAAAAAACCAATAACCTTATCTAATCCGATTTTGCAATACTATTTTTTATTCAGAGTTAAGTTAATGCTTTGTAGTTATCCATTTATAACCGTTTCTTAATCCGTTATCTGCAAGCTGATGCATTAACAGGGATTTTCATCTGTCAGTTTATAATTATCTGGCGGGTCACTCGAGTGGGTGGTGCTAGTGTTTCGGAATATTAGTGCATGTAGACCTTGGTTAATGGCTACAGGTTGTTCTTCAGTATTCGGTTTACCCGAATCGTCGCAACCTGACGTTGCACAAACGTGAAATGACTGTTGGCGGCATTTCAACATCTCATTTCGAGAGTCTCACCATGGAAAAAGAATTTGCAAAATGACTGTACTGTGATAAGTAAGTACCAACATCTTATTTGTTGTATATTATGTGCAAAAATAGTAACTATTTCTTACGAAAGTGCGTCGTATACCCAAGGATCCAAGACCAACTTAAGGACAGGGAACTTAAAATACCACGTTGAGAAGAAACATCCCAAATATTATACTGATCGCGATTATCAATGCTGAGTTGCAATAGCTAATAGCTATAGATGAATAGAAATCGTACTTTTATATACAGGAGAAGTCCATGTCCATGTGCATAAACAGGTTTAAAAAAAAGACGTCAGACTGCAAATATGGCAGTTTTTTTCAACAGCCCGCATATTATCTTCACCTGTTTTTCCGTTTTCGTGGTATCCGTTTTGAGGGTTGTTTTGTTTGTACCCAACCGCGTTTCTGCAAAAGCGCCTTCAATGTCGCTGTTTATCAGGATCTCATATCTCTTGATCATGCTTCTTGAGCTAATTGTAAGGTGTGTTCTTTCCCTAGTAGCATTTTCTATCCGTTTTGTAGTTGGTTTTTTGTCGGTGCAGGCGGTTAGTTGTCCGAATCGGTTAATTGTCGGTAAACGTCTTCAAACCACCTTAAGTCGGATACACGACTCAAAACACACCTTACCGACTAAATCGGTCGGACATCAAATATTGTAGACCGACAGTCCGATAATTCTTTCGGGCCGATTGATCAGGTTTGGTGTCGGCCCGACTAGTTTTCTACTGCGTTCGGTCAAACTGAGAGAAAAATGTCCTAGAACCTGGCGCCTACAATATTTAATTACAAATATACGGGCACCCAAACATAGGCCCCTTAAACAAGAAGAAAAAGTTTCAAACTTGCAGTAATAACAGGAATGTATGGAGAGGTTGGAATGGCTAAGGTCAAATCCTAATCGGCGTGAAATGATCTTGGAAAAAACTGGCATGGCTTAATTTACGCTAGTGACGTCATAGCCTGACGTAAAAATCGTATTTACCACTCATATTATTTTCATTCATTGGCTGCCAAAAAAACTTGTTTGCTATAATTCTCCACCCTCTACCCTAGGTCCTCTGCCTAGGCTGAGAGAATCGAATATGAACGCGAACGGCGGCGAATCAGCGCATTTAACTTCAAAAAATCTAAAGGTCACTTCTGCCATGGCTTTTTGTAACGAGTCATGACATTTTTAGCCTGCGGGAGACAGCTAAACAGACTTAGGGAGAGGAGCTACACTTCTAAAAAAGAAGGACTCACCTTATGTTTCCACCATCGAGAGCCCCCTTAGCCATTCCAGCCCCTCCATACATTTTCGGTAATACGTACTAGCCTGCCCATCTTGTTTAGAAGAGATGGAAGTCTTTGGAAGATGTTAAAACACTGCAACACTTTCATTTATCTTCATTTTACCTACTCAAGCACACTGCAACACATTCATTTAGCTTCATTTTACCTACTCAAGTACACTGCAATCCATTTATTTCTACAAAATAAACGTTCAATAACATTGTAGCGAGAGGAGAAAAACGTGACTCTGCTCTTCATAACTACTAGCAAAGGCGCGGTTATAACAAAGACAAGTTTGCAATGGCCCGCTGTAGCGCAAAAGGTAATATCGAAGTGCTGTATTTCTTCTAAATCAGAAGGCCAGGATGATGTCTTGCTTCACGTGTAGGACTATTTCCTTATTTTAAGGGTCATTGTTTGGGAGCCCATATATCCGTAACTAAATAGTGAAGACCCCATATTTTTGACACTTTCCACTTAGTTTTATCAGAAGGGGATAATAGCAGAAGGATGACACTATGAGATACTCCTTGATAAGCTTCCTCTTCATCTCTTCGTTGAGGAGGATGCCGTCATGGGGGCCTACAGGCTCTACAATAATGGCTGTTGGGTACCCAGACTTTGGGATCTTCGCCATACCAACCTCTTTTGGGAGCATGCCGCACTTGAACCGTCACTTAAGACTAATTCTGGCGCTGATGCCGGACTGCCGGTTACTACTGCGAAACCACAAAGGTCGGTTTTTCTGAGAGTCTGGGCTCCTATGCAAGTGTGTTTCAGGCGGAGATTGCCATGATCTGTTATTGCGCGGACTATTGCGTCAATAAAGGTTATACCGGACGGACTGTAAGAACTTATTCTGACAGTCAGGCCCCCCTTGGAAGCGCTGAACCAGTGTCAGATCACTTCTCAACTGGTGTGCAGTTGCCTTGATCTGCTTGCGCGACTGGCAGCCCGCAACAGGGTTCAGCTGTACTGAGTGTCGGTCACAGCGGTTATCATGGCCATGAGCAAGCCGATAGGTTTGCTAAAAGGGCGCAGAGGCCAAGTTTAATGGGACAGGCGCAGTTCGTCCACATCCCGTACGAGTACGCTAGACGGAGTCTGCATGACAGGTTGACCGTCATTAAGAATCAGCTATAGCATAATATGGAGGGCCCGAGACAGACTAAACAGTGGGTCTCGGGCAAGAAACGTTATTGCGCTCAGCAAATGGGATATTAGGCTGGCCACCTGTCTCTTAAGTTAAGAAATTCAAAATTTCATACCCTGAACGATTTTAACGAATACTATGATTGCAGTGAAGAGTCGACAATGGATATTCACGGAGCTTTCGCTGGCATTGACGACTTGTATAGCGTTCATCCGAAAGATCTCGAAGGATAATCAAAGGTTCAGTGCTTCTCAAGCATGAACAGCTTCCTCCTCACACCGACAAGCTCGAATGGTGGAAGGTATAGACCTGGTTAAGGTTAGTACTGTCGTGGAATAATATCATAACAAGCTGTACCATTAGGGGTCAATAAAAAAGTTTACCCAACGGTTAGCAAAATAGGAAGCGAATTTCTTTCACTAAAGGGTCGTCAGTTGCTTTTGAGGGACATTTTTCTGGTGACACTTATCCAATTCCAAAGAAGCGTTTTACTTTGACACCAGACCGAATTTCATATTTCACTTGTATATAATAGTGGTGGAAATGTAGTATTTTTTATTAATGCATTACTAATGTGAACAACCAACAATGTTTTTTTGAAATAAATATGTATAAATTCACTGGATGTTTGCGCAATTACATTGTTAATTAGCAATGAAGAGCAACCACAAAAGATACTAACGAGGCATTGTCTGCACAATTGTGACTTCTAGGGACATGTACAAGTATCTTACGTCTGTAATTGAGAATAGTACTTTACTCGTCCTTTATAACTTCAGATTCTAACCATGAACAAGGACACAAAGTTCAAGTACCATAAAGTTATGACTGTACTGTATTTTATTTTAACATAAGATGTTGAAACCAGGTTCATAATTGTTTAATAGGCAAACAGACTTATCTCAATTATATTAATGCTTTGCAGTGTTTTAGTTTAAACGAACGCTATACATTAATTAGTTTTGATGTTCAGTTAAGAAAAATTACCACATTACGTAATATGTAAGCTTATCTATACGTAATGTAACTTACTCAACGTTTATCCGAATGGATACAGTTGATTGATATGGGCTTGCAAACAGTATATTTTTCAACCTACAACCGCATAGGCGAACCTATAAAATAGAAGCTACTATATTTTATATCTGGGTAAATTAACCGCGAATAATTTGTAGACATAAACGTGAATAACAAACGATAATGGATATCCGATTCCGAGCTCTAGTATGTAGATTAGTATACCGCTGTAAAGTCTGTTCGTATAGACGCCATTTTGAACTATCATCCAAATCCTTTCGAAGTAGAATGGAATTCATATCACCGTCTAAAGCTGTTACCACCTGTTTTTGAGGATGGGGGTAGGGGTCATCTTTGAGCGTCTCGCTAGGGACGAGTAACATTTTTTGGGCGTACTGCATAATTATGAATTATTTCCAGCTATCGCGCTGATAATCGTAGAAACGAGGGGGAAGAGAAACGAGAAAAATCCACACCCGTCTTGAACTAGAATGGCGCGTTTACGTTTCCAAGATAGTTTTCTACTGGCAATTTTTCTTAGTTTCCCAGAATGTTTAGCCAACCGAGCTTTTTGAGACTCGTTTAATTTTACTTTTCCTTGTAATGTATTATGTATACACTCTGATATGGCGTCGATTAATGATTTCTTGGCACTTTTCAGTAAAACCCGCCTCTGACCACGTTTCGATTTAGCTAAGACAGAGAGCAAATCTCTTTGTGAGCGAACAGCGTAAGTCATTCTTGTAGAATGCCGCATCGTTGGCGTGGCTTTCTAATGTATACCCTTGGGATGTACACGACGCTTGACTTGTGTGGAAATACCCCGGTTCTAACTCGTTGGTTCTCCGGACATCGTTGATTCATATCAAGTAGTAGATAACCGAAGGGGCTACTCGTAGCGTCTCGATATGCGTCGACTACGAAACGCCAGTTTTCAGGGAACATCTGTCTGGCAATTGTACTCAATTCTTGTTTATCGCGAGGTGACTTTATGAGTATGATATAGTGTGCATTCAAAGAAATATCTCGAGAGTCTTTAGATTGGTGAAATAAGTTTTGAGTGATGAAAATTACGCTCAGATTTCTGTGATGACTACCTTTAGTAAATAGGGGACCGATCTGCCCCTTGTTTTCATCCATCAAGGTACGTTCACAAACGAGCGAGAATATGAAGATTACGCGTGAAGCTTAGGCTGAAGTTAGAAACCTATTCTCGCGGGCTGATTTTGAATTCAGCTTCCGCTTTCAACATCATCGTGATCTTCTCGCTCGGGCGTTCACATAAACGGCGAGAAAAATTAAAATCCCGCGTTTCGCGCATGCGCATCTTGACGGATCGACAAAGATGGCGATTGTAAAAAATAGACGTGTGGTTCTTTTGCTGTTGAAAAAAAAAATCCTACTGAGAAAGAAACAAGAGCTCGAAAAAAATGTAAAACGAAAGAGAAGACAAGATCGCCGATGGTGGGTGCATCCGATTTGGCAAAATAGGAAAATTGAAGGATATTTTCATACTCTGGTACGTAAAAGCCAAGGCTTAACAAGAACACAAGCTATGTTAATCCTGTTTTTAAGTTTGAAAAAATGTATGACCTATTCATAGCTAAATACTATGAGGATTTGTGACCATTCTTATTTCCACAACTTTATGAGAATGACGCCGGACGTTTTTGATAAGCTGGTTTTAATGCTAGCAAGTTCCCTTAAAAAGTACCCTCGTTCTAGAGAACCGCTTTCACCAGCTCATCGTTTAGCTATTACATTAAGGTAATCTTTTCAATTCAAAGAATATATATTTTTAAGATTTGATATCTAATTTCGCGTTTCCTAGGTTTTTAGCCACTGGTGATAGCTTTATGAGCACTGCCTATGGCTTTAGAATTGGCAAATCGACATCTCACTATGTCATTAAAGAGACTTGCGACGCTTTGTGGAAAGTTTTACAACCACTGTATCTACCGGTATGGTTTGGTTTATACTTTAAACTCGATAACCAATACTGAATGGTGTTTCTCTTAAGACCCCAACTAGGGCAATATGGATGGAAGCGGCCACGCAATTTGGACGACAATGGCAATACCCCAATTGTTGTGGGGCTGTAGACGGCAAGCATGTCGCAATTAAACAGCCCGCAAAAACGGGGTCAATGTACTATAATTACAAAGTATGGATCTTCTTTTCTAAATAATTTTACATTTAAAATTTTTTAATAACTGCTATAAATATTATTGTTGCAAAAGGGTACAAATTCTATTGTCCTCATGGCTGTAGTTGACGCAGCATACAAATTCTTGGCGGTAGATGTAGGAGCCTACGGATCAAGCTCAGACGGCGGCATATTTAAGTCGTCAGAAATCGGCCAAGCCCTGGAAAAAGGAACACTAGGCATTCCAGGACCTTCTACCTTACCAAGAAGTGACATTCGAGCCCCCCATGTATTATTGGGTGATGAAGCGTTCCAGCTTAGGACTGATTTTCTCCGACCATATCCAGGAAGGAATTTAGACTCGAAGAAAAGAGTGTTCAACTATAGGTTAAGCAGAGCCAGGCGTTGCAGTGAAAATGCTTTTGGTTTATTAGGTGCCAGATGGCAGGTTTACCATCGAACCATGACCTTAAATCCAGACAACGTTGATAGAGTTGTGAAAGCAACTGTTGTGCTTCACAACTTTTTGATGGCTATCGAGCCAGGCCAAAAGAAAAAAAACAGGGTATATTGCCCACCAGGGTGCGCTGATTTTGTTGATAAAAATGGGAAATTTTGTTATGGCTCATGGAATGATGAACCTGAGAATTGTTTTACCGATATTGCCTGCTCAACAGCGCGAAATTCTAGCCAAGAAGCGACACGAACACGTCAGAAGTATACCGATTATTTTTGGAGTGAGGAGGGAGAAGTCCCCTGGCAATGGGAGATGCCTGGGGTTACGAATCCACGAAGTGATAATTAAAAAAAAATAATAATAAATTTGTTTTCAATCATTTTATTTGATATATAAAAGTATCATTTTACAAAATAAATAATTTAGTCATACTGTACAAATTTAGTTTTCAGAACTATCTGCTTCAGTTTTTTCAATATATTCATAAACTGTTTGAAGCAGTTTGAACTCGCACTTGTTTTTATATTTAGGGCCAACACGGCGCATCAAAACTGCCAGATATTTTCCTAGTTTTTCTTCGTCGTCATCTTGAATAGTTGCTTGCTTCAACAATCTAGAATTTATTTCAATCCAATCAATCGAGGTCCCAAAGTTTTAAAAATATTAATTCCTAAATTAGTAAAGTTAGTCCAAACACACTCATCAACAACTGTTATTTCCGTGTCCAATGTTGTTGTTTGTGGGGTACTCTCCCTTATTTTGCGTTTTTTTGACGTTGTGGTTTGTTTTTCTACATATTTTGAGGGTCCGGCTGTAGCTGTCTCTTCCACCGAATTATCTTCCTCAATTTCTTCATTGATGAAACCTTGCCCAAGGTTTGATAGAATCTTTATCAACCAAAAATACAATCATTATGGGAAACGAAATGGGATTAAGGGATTAATACCTGGAATGCAGCTGCATCATTAGCTTCTTCATTTAATTTTGAGACGTCCTCTGGCTCTACATTAGATGTGGTGCTAAAGAAGTTCAAAAGTAATGTAACTCTAAACAAGCTTCGTTATTATCTGCAATTACTCTCTCTTGGCAACTGTGTCCTTCAAAAAAAGCATTTGCTTGAAGTAGGGCCATTTGACTAAAGAAATATCTCCTTCTTCTAAATATTCCTGGCCTGATTTCTTTACAGAAATTGCGTGAAAGTTTACTCTAAATTGGTCCTTCAAGTATTTCCAAGTTGTTTTTGCCTCTTTCTCTACAGTAAAAAATTCCAATTCTTTAAATAAAATTTGGCATTTCAAGTGTATTATTCTGTGATTCTTACTCTGCATGCCAGTTTCCATGCTAACCTTCTCCCACGCGGCTTCTATAGTATCTCTTTCCCTGTGGGAGGGAAGGAATCTATCCCATAAAACGTTATTGTTTCTGACAGATTCAATTAATGCTTCTTTTTTCTCTACTTCTTTTTGTCTTTCTTCCGCTTTTAATTGTTTCGCTTTTTCCTTCATGGATTTCATAACGGAACGGATATTAAATATAACCAGAGGTTTAATTATAGGCTTCTGATATAACTAAACTAATTGCACCATATCTTTATTAGAGAAGGTTAGAAATTTAGGGTCTGTCAGTTATGGCGCCACTTTTTTAGTTTCGTGGTTCCTATTGGATAATAATTGTCACGTGTTGTTTTGCGATAAAAAAAAGCGGCGAGAAAATCAAACACTTTTTGATCGTGTTTGACCCGAGCTGACTGCGACAATCAGCTCCATCTATCGGCAAAAAGCGCGTAAAAGTAATCTTCTCGCAAATATGTGAACGAGGGCGCGAGAATCAGTTTCAAAAATCAGCTTCATGCGTGCGCGATCCGCCTCGACTTTATGGCTTTCTCGCTCGTTTGAGAACGCACCTTTAGATCGTCGATTATAAGGAGGCGGGGTTTACTATCGTTATATTTAGTTAAATTTTGTAACCCCTCCTTGAAAATAACTTTGCCTTTCAATTTATCAAAAAACGGTTGCCATTCACCGTAATACCAATGAATCTCACAAAATTTTGGTGAGAACATTACATTCTGATACTCAATTAGTTTGGGAACCAGTTGAGTCTTACCGGACTGGGATGGACCAGCCAAGATGGCGTTAAATGTATGATAGAATGGATACATAACCGGATCTTTCAACTTTCAACGAATAAATGAGCGAAGTCAAACGGATTTTCACCTATACAAAACCCACTGGTATAACAATTTCTAAACGTTCGATATTATGACGGTTTCTGATAACCTAAACCATCGTTTAAGTAGTTAGTTTAATTTTATCTCCATAGAAGCGATCATCTAGCGTTGAAAAACTTTACCGAAATCGAACATTTGCGAAATGAATTTCCTATAGGATTAACCCTATTTTGTGAAGATGTTCTCATCTGAATTCGATCGTTTAGGTTTTAAAAACTCGAATAAAACGATCGTTTAGAAAAACTTCAAATCGAATATATATATAACCCACAAAACAGTTCGATTTGAAGTTTTTCTAAACGATCGTTTTATTCGAGTTTTTAAAACCTAGTTTAGAGACTAGTCTAGAAAACGATAGATTGATTTTATTGTGTAGTAACACCTTCGGATTTCATCAGTAATTTTCTTTAGATACAAGCAATATTACAAAGCATATATTCGCAGAACTGTTCATCCAGAAATGTATTCGAGGCGAATTCATCCGTGATCTCGGAGTAGCTCATTTTACTCATGGCTGTTGTGAAGTTCATTTCCACCCGGGTATACCAGTCGTACATTAGGCACTCGTGTTTTGTTTGGGATGGGTGGTCAGTTTCACAACCAGAGCACGTTTTGGTGATTGTTTCTGATAACTGTCCAACCACCTCCTTTTTAATTTTATCATAAACCCGCTTGGCTTCCTCCAGAAATGTTGTAACCTCGTCAAATTTCTCTAGGAAAGATCGCCAGAGAGGTTTGGAAATGGCAAACCCAACTCTTGTGGGGTAGAGTTCACCGTAATTTACTCCGCTACCGAGGTGCATCTCACGTACGTTTAGAATTTTGATGTCTCGAAATTCAGTTAACTCAACTCGCTTCGTTTGAGACCCCTCGAAAAACCAGGCAGGTGGGGCAATTGACTGATCCTCCAGGAACGAAGTTATACCCGCTCTAGCGTTGTATAGCTCTTGGAATTCTCCTTCAGTCAATGTTATAAGTGAGCTCCCATTCAGACATCCTAGTTGAATTTCGCAGTTCGGTGTTACCCCAATTCCTTTGAGGGTTGAAATCGGGAATATTTTAGACGTGAGCCTAAAATGAAAACACAATTAACTTAGGTATAACTATCGTCTAAGAGACTACCTCTTATACATACATTTGAATCCTTTCGCAGTCGACAGGAGAATAAATAAAAAACAAATTGTATATTTCTTTTATACTGTCGATTTTTTACTATTTCAATTTAACCCCCCCGTAGCTACTTGTTTGCACAACATCTTGAATAGCTTATCACTCAGGTATATATATATTGATTTCTAATCCGCCGTTGAAACACTCCTAAACTCCGGCTTCTTATCACACCCCCTCGCGGGGTGTCACTGATATCGGTCTGCGGTTAAACCACTCTTCGATTGCTGAGGAGATATTCAGAGAAATCACCGTCGAAGGAAAATTAACATGCACTCCCTATAGCATATACGACCAAAAACCACCTCCCCATTATGGTCAACTCTCCTTTTCCCTTTACTGTTTTTGATTTATTAACAACGGCAGTTACTTTACTGAGATGGGGGCTTAATTTTAGGCCAATATATCCCAGCCTACTCATGGGCCTATGCTTAGAATGTGTCACCCTAAAGATCTATCACGTTCTAAACCAACTCAAACGAAACACAAATTTTTCACTAGTCGTAACAAAAGGTTGGGTGAAACCGACTAAAACTTTAATCCCTTTTTAAAAAATGTTATATTTTGTTACTAATATATGTAACTATAACCATTTAAGTCTATCATTAACATTTTATAAAATTAACATGTATAATACTACCTTTTATGTTTTATCGTAAATGTTTTAAAAAAAATTATTTTAATTTTATAGTAACTTCATGTAAGTTACCAATATTAGACAGTATTTTATTTTTAAACTATAAACATAGGGCTCACTTTAGAAAAAGCTCAAAAAGTTGAGAAAGGATCAAAATTACAGAGTCAAAGTAAAACCTGGAATAGCTTCCGAGCAGGTAGGATAACAGCCTCAAACTTACCGTACGTGCCAACAACCTGGGGTACCGAGCATTAAGAAATCATGATTAAAGATTACGTAAAAGAAATGCGAAAGACGCATTGTGATGTAAAGTATGAAAAAGCGGGCTTCTGCCTAAACACGCTATACCCCCCACCTAGGAGCTTCGCCTGATGGGTTTGTGAGTTGCAGTTGCTGCGGTATGGGTGTTGTAGAAGTCGTGCCCTTTTTCTATAAAAGATACGTCAGTTAAGGAAGGAGTGGACAACCCCCAATATTGTCTGGGTCGAAATTTGAAGCTCAAACAAAACCACCCATATTATGCTCAAGTGCACACACAGATTTTTATAACAAACGGAGAGTATAATGATTTTTATGTCTGGACGACTGTAGACTTTAATATTGAAAGAATATATCCAGATATGGAATTTTGGGATGTGGAAATTAAAAAAGCAGAAGCTTTCTTTAAGTTGGCAATTTTACCCCAGTTGGTTGGGAAATATTACACGAATGACCCATCCTTAAAACAGAATGAAAAGCGACGAAAAACTAGGACTGGAGGAAAACAAGTCGTAGTTAAAAAGAACGAGGCATCATCCTTGGTAGTCAATGTAAATGTTCCTAAAAATATCCTATCTCCAAGTAAAAAAGGAAACTTAAACGCAAGTGATAAAGGAAACTTAAACGCAAGTGATAAAGGAAACTTAGACGCAAGTGATTAAGGAAACTACACGAAAACAAATCGCTTATCCACTTCCTCGATGACAACAGTCCTAGCTCCAGGCAGTAAAAAACGATCTAGTAGAGCCACATCATTAAGTGATGAAAGTGAGGAGCTTTTTTGTTATTGTCAACAGGCGGAATCTGGAACAATGGTTTTTTTTGAAGCTCCAACCTGCCCAATCAAGTGGTTTCACACAGATTGCCTAAATATGAAGACAATCCCCAAGAGAAAATGGCAATGTAAATAGTGTTGTGCTCGTGGGAAAAATGTTTTGAAAACAAGGAGATTGAAGATGTAAGAAAATATTAATTACAGTGATAAGAACTTGTTTATTTCCTAATGTGATTACTATTTTAAAATCAAAAATGTGATTACTATTTTAAAGTCAAAAATGTGATTACTATTTTAAAATCAAAAATGTGATAACATTTTTAGTCATTTTAATTGAACTATCTCTCGTGATAGCTCAAATTTATTTAAAAAATAACAGAGTTCAAAGGTTTTCAATAAATAAATGAGTCTGCGAGTCAAAAATGTTTTTTTGTATGGGTACGATCGAGGGAGTTAAATTATTTAAAGCGCAACAAACGAAGGCAATAGACGAATTCGGAAACCCCATACTCAGAAAAGAACTTTCTGGGGCACTAGCCATATCGGGGTCCAAATATTTGTAATAACACTTCACAGTAGATGGCGCTTAAAGACTTGCTCTTGATATTAATTATTTTGTTTAAAAAATTTTCGTGTTATTTTGCGTTTGCATGTATACAAACAAATTTGTATCTAAGGTCCAAACTTTTTTATGTCAAAATTGATATAATTACTATAAGTGCAATTAGTTATTAGTTCTCGTTTTAAAGTGTAGGGGGAACGGTTTAAAACAGCGCACTCTCATTTCTGATTGGCTAGAATTACGCGCCAAGTCACTAGCATCGTCTGCTCACGGGTTCATGTACAACTTGCGGTGTTTATAATAACTCCAGGGTAAAAGTTTTAAATTGTTTAAATTTTATTTAAATTAGAAATATAATAAGTTTAAGTAAGCCTTGGTCAAAACTATGAGTTCGAGAAGTAGGAGCTCTCGTTATGCTGGGAAAGCTTGCTGTATTTTATATTGCACCCAGAGAGAAGATTCAGAAAACGTAAATACAATTAAAAATTAATATTGAGAGTTTAAGGCGACGTTATTATTAAAAAATTGTTTCAGATTTCATTTCAAAAAGTTCCTTCCTTAAAGAACTCTGCAATGAGATGTCTATGGCTGAAGAGAATTCGGCGTCGCGATTATATTTATAAACCAGTGAAGCGCATTTTAGTATGCTCCAAGCATTTCAAATCGTCTGATTTCAAAACTTTTAATGGGAAATTTGGGAATAGACCAAAATATTTGAAAGAGGGAGCTGTACTTTCAATATTTCCGTGGAAGTTTTCTCATCAAACTTAAGTTACCAGCATTATGGAATCAACATCTATTAAAATCCCGAAAAAACATGAAACCACCGTAGAAACAACATCAAAAGAACATACCACAGAGCAAAACAACAGTGCAAAAAACAACCATTCTAGCGAAGAAAGCATAATACCCATAGCAGAAGACCAGAAATGTGTTATAGAACCAATGTTATCTGATATAGTTACAATGGTTGAGTCACTCAATGATTATATGAGTTCTGAAGACCAATGTATAAAAGATTTATCGGAGAAGGATTTTGACCAACCAGAGAATAATATTAAATGTAAATGTGCTGAAACAATAAAAGAGCTGAAAGCAACCATCGAAAAACTAAAGAGAGTAATTGAGGTACAAAATTTTAAGATGAAGAAAGCAGAAAAAGATTAGCGTCATGCAAAGAACTTAAAAAAAGTCAAAAATATTGATTTTAAACCGAGCATAGATAGAATAAAGAATAACAACAAGGACATAGCATTTTACACAGGATTACCTAACTATGAAAACCTCATGGCTTTATACCATCGGCTAAATCCAGGTCTATTGGGGGAAAATATAAATTTATGGAATTGCGGCAATGTTTCACAGCACACAACGCCTTCAGGTCGTCCTAGAATACTGAGCGTAGAAGATAAGTTTCTACTTGTTTTGATGCGTCTACGATTTGGTCTATTTTTAAAAGACTTAGCTGATCACTTCAGTATTTCACCCAGCACAGCATCAAATTATTGCATATCATGGATAAATTTCATGTACTTTCGCCTAGGAAAAATAAACATATGGCCAACACGAGAGGCAATTGACGCAACTATGCCGCAAGATTTTAAAACGGAATACCCCACTACCCGGGTCATAATTGATGCTACCGAAATAAAATATCAAACCTCTAAGTCATTAGTATTGCAATCAGCATCATACTCAAATTACAAATCGGCTAACACGTACAAAGGACTTATAGGCATAAGTCCGAATGGATATGTCAATTTCGTCTCACATTTGTTTACCGGATCCATATCAGACCAGGAAATATTATTATTAGTGAGTAGGGGGGCTCGCGCCCTAGCACCGATGCCATAGGAATATTGTGCACCCACGTATTCAGGCCTTGAATAGACCCGTGGTCAAAGCGTAGCGAAGAATTCGCTCCACCGTAATAGAGGAGACCCGCGAGGGTTCCAAGGTGTGTGAATCAAAATATTCTAGGCTAAGCGAGGCGAAGCAGTCGCACTCGCAAAGTACGTGAGCGGATGTTTCTTCCTTCTCCTGACACGACCTACAGAAAGAGTCGTCGGCAAAACCCATCAGATAAAGGTGCCTATTAAGCCGACAGTGCCCGGTCAGAAGACCGGTGGCCAGCCTAATATCCCATCTGCTGAGCAAAATTAGGTCTCTAGCTCGAGACCTGCTGGGACCATTGACTAACAGTTTTGTCTGTCTCTGGCCCTCCATGTTATGCCAGAGCTGGTTTTGTATGACAGTCAACCTGTCATGCAGACACCGTTTGACGTGCCTGTAGGGGATGGGGACGGCATGCTCCGGCCCCAAGAGCTAGCCCTCCGCACCCCTTTTCGCAAATCTATCGGCTTGCTCATTGCCATGATATCCGCTATGCTCTGGCACCCAGTACAACAGAACCCTGTTGCAGGATGCCAGTCGCGCTAACAGATCAAGGCAGATGCGCACCAGTTGAGAGGTAATCTGACACTGGTTCAGCGCGTTCAGGGCGGCCTGACTGTCAGAATAAATTCTCACAGTCCGTCCGGTATACCCTTTGTTAATACAGTAATCTGCGCAATAACAGATCGCGGCAATTTCCGCCTGGAACACACTAGCGAAGGTGCCCAGGCAAAAAGAAAAACCGACCCTTGTAGTTTGGCAGTAATAGCCGGCGCCAGCGCCGGAGTTAGTCTTGGAACCATCGGTGAACCAAATAGTTTCACCTCCAGTGCCAAGAGGCAGCAGGTTAGTCTACTCGGCCCGACTGGGAAAGTGGATTCTGAATGGCTTAGTAAAACCAAAACTGGTAACGGTTTTGTCAGAGCACATCGTCAGCGATGGCTCAAGTGCAGAATACTCCGGAATAGTTTAGTATGGCTGTGAACGCAAAGTCTGGGTACCCAGCAGCTATTATTGTAGAGCCTGTAGGCCCCATGACAGTCTCATCCTCAACAAAGAGATGAAGAGGAAGCATGTCAAGGAGCACCTCCAGGGAAGCAGTTCGGGCCGATCTCATGGCCCCCGTAACACCGATGCAGACAAGCCTTTGAAGCTTACGCAGGGCAGCCTGTACCGTCTTGAGCCGGAACCTTGTCCACCAGACAAGTGTCCCGTAGGATAATATGGGTCTTATGATCCCAGTATAGAGCCAGTGTACAGCCTTGGGGTTAAGGCTCGAAGTCTGGTAGACAGAGCTCCTGGTCCTCCAGAAAAGCATTTTGGCCTTCTTGATGCACCGATCAAGATGCAGCTTCCATGTGAGTCTGCAATCAAAAGTCACCCTCAGGTATTTCACCTCGGTGGACTTTGTCAGGACCTGGCCAAAGAAAGAGATATCATTGAACTGATCCTAAGTATTATTCCTCGTAAAAGGAACAAGGACAGTTTTATCAGGATTAACAGTGAAGTTGACCGCCTGACACCATTGCTCCACGTTAGAGAGAGCAGATCTCACAAGTGCGGTGACAATAGCCGGGAACTTCCCGGTAAAGACTATCGCTACATCGTCCGCATACCCGAAGCAGCGACAGCCCCCTGCACCCCGAGCCTCCCCAATAGTTCGTCCACCACCAGGCACCACGAGAATCTTCATGATCTTTGCAGTAGCCGGGACATTAGAGACTTGCTCACAGAACGTCCTCCAAGAGTCCCTCTTGGCAGCCCTAGTGGTCCTGTTGTAGGTATTAAGAGACTGCCTATAAGCTAGCCCAGTCTCCCGTACGCTTGGCTTTATTAAAAAGCCTTCGAGTACATTTCCGAAACCGACTAAGATCTGCATTCCTCCAAAGAACAAGCCTCGAGCGGTTTATGATCTTAAGTTTACAGTTTCGGTGAAAGGACTCAGTGAAAGAGCACTGTAGAACACAAGCCGCCCTCTCAAGATCCTTAGGTGAAGTTACCTTTGGGGTGTGACCACCCCCGTAGCGTAGAAATAAGTCTTTTCTATAGCGGGCCCAATTGGTCCGTTTTGCATAGCGTATCTCCGTCCCCACCGAGACAGAATTAGTCGCGACAGTAAAGCAAATTTGCCTATGATCCGACAGAGATGGATCATTAGATACATGCCAATAAGACGCAGAAGACGCAAGGTTTTCCGTGGCTAACGTAAGGTCAATGACCTCATTTCTGTTAGAAGTATCAAAAGTATGTTCATTGTTTTGATTAAGAATATAGAGTTTAGAACCAACTAAATATTCCAGTAGATGATCACCTCTCCTGCTGCAGTCAGAACTGCCCTACGTGATGTGATGACCAACAGTCTTTCGCTGATGATCTTAATTCCACTGTTTGGGAAGCAATCGAGTAGCTTGAATCTTTGGGATTAAAAATATTGTCTGTTATTGGGGATGGTGCTGCTACAAACCGAAAGTTTTTTACTGTGAACACTACAGAAAATTTTCCACATTTTTGCATATAGGCTTGACGAACGAAGACCCCTGCAATTCGTTGTTGACTCCCACATCTTTTAAAAACTACGAGAAATGGCTTATATTCTAGTGAATAAACGTAAAAAGTGAGACAAATGAGTAAGAATGGTCGAAATATAGTTTGGAAAGATGTTAGGGATCTACATGAAACAGAGAGCGAGACCACGAACCTTAAAAGAGCAAACAAAATCACATATGATCACGAATATCCAAATTCGTATAATAAAATGAAACTACGGTTTGCTGCTCAAGTATTGAGTTAAACAACTTCAAACGCAATCCGTGCAGAAATTGGTGAAAAGTATTTGGAGACAGTGAAGTTTTTAGAACTTTTTTATATTTGGTTTGACATGTTGATCACTCCAAATTTCACAGAATGCTATTTTAAAAGGAAACCCAATAAAAGACCATTCAATAGTATTTAACGATAGGAGAATTGCTGTAAGTAACCACCAAAAAGAAAAGAACCCACATTGCATAGTAATGTTTTCATTCCTCTATTTCAAGTGGTTACAAAAGGAATTCCTGGGGTATTTAATTGATTGAAAAATTGATTTCAAAAACCGCCATGGAAAATTTGAACTAGAAGTTAGAAAGAAAATGCTACTCTCGACAGAAATCTTCTATAGTTTAAGGCAAAGCAGCAGGTTCCAATAATGGATCATAATGGATCGTAAATTAACGCTTTTTTCCTTATTTGATAGCCCAAGCCATGATTGGTATTATTAATTTTCTGTTAAACAAGGGCGCAAAATGTGTACTCACAGTAAATAGCTCCTCGAGGTTTGATAGTTAAATGAAATCTACGTGATTAGCTCCTTGTACTTCTAGTTATAACTTCTAATACTAAGCAAAGAAAACGGGTTTACCTGGAGAGTTTTATTTCGTCCTTTTATGATCCTCAACACGCCGAGCGACCCTCGGTGTTGAATTGTCTTGCCTGGTCCGGCGGCTCCCGCCAAGGGCGCCAGTTCTGTATTGTTACCCTTGTCAATCACGGCTAAGGATTTTAAATTCCAGTTGTTTCGCGCGTAGAATTCAAACTAAAATATTTTCTGGCAACACCGTCAAAAGCCGAGTTTCAACTCCATCTATTTTTTTGTCGAAACACACAATCATTTACTTTAACCTTAATTTACTCTTTTTGGAAAAAGGATAACATTTTAGATTCAAAAAAGAATATATAATTTTCTTAAGGTCAATTTAAAAGAAATTCAATAATCAGTCATTTGGGTATCCTCCAGTTCGACTGTTGGATAGAATTCCCATTCAATTAACACGCGTAAATGCATTTCAAGAACAGCGAAATGGCGGATTTCTAGTCACTGGGATTTTCCATTAATTCCACTACTCCGAATGCAGAATATTTGATTTCTAATCATTAGAATATACGTACTGATCTCATTGATATTAAACAACTAGTATAATGTTCTTTCTTTGGAGCATAATCAATGTTTACTATCATTTGTGCAAATATAATATAAAATGTAATGCCACAATCTTTTTAGGAAATGGAACATGATTTGCGGTAAACTTTGGACAGTATTTGCTTAAAAAACTAACATTTTTTATTGTGACAATAACATATTCAATATAGTTGAATAAATCATATGGATTTAATCAACAGATTTGTCCAATTAAGCTTTTAAGGTTTTTACCCTAAAAATTGGGCATTAAATATCATGTAGGATTTTGAGTATAGCATGAATTATATTGTGCACATAAATAGAAAAAACTACAAATAGAGGGTTTCGAAAGTAACCCTCAAAATTATGTAACGCTTTTAACATGTTTTTCTAATATCTATGTATGGCAAAACACTATAAAATATACATGATTGGCTAATTTAATATGGGTAAGATACATCAATGCATGAAAGAGGAAATCTTCATATATTCAAAGGTTTATCATGACTGCTATTTCCATGCATTTTCCTAGACATTTAAAACTCTATTAGAATATCCGTGTTTTTACACACCACCCAGTTATTTCGTTTGTTTAGTATATTTCGAAAAAAAAATGTAATTCCATTTCATATTCTAACCTATTTAATTTTCAGCGTCTAATGGAGTTAGTTGAAGATTATTTCGGTAATAACAACAGCTACTGCTGCTGACAACAGCGTGAGAAGAAAGTAGAAAGGAACGCTGACGCTACTCAGGTCCAAGGCTACTGTGCTTTGCGATGGTCTCTTCCACATGAATGGTTCAATAGCGTAATGAACCTCTTGTTTCTGATACTTAAAAGCTTGCTTTTCGAAAATGGGTTCCACGCTGTAGTGAACCAGAAGTTTAGGATGTTAATGTTTTTATAATAAAAATGATACTGACATCAGCTGGGCGTTCAATTGTGGTGTGCTTCTGATCCAAGAGGTGTTGAAAATTAAGTGTTTGTATTTCACTTTAAGAACTTGTTGCGAAAAGTAAAGTCCTCCGTTTCTCGAGAAAAACTCTTTTTTCTCGGGATCATACAGTAAATGTCTCATCACCTGTATCATCAAGTCTGCGTCTATGATCAGAGCCTTTTCCCCCGAAAAAACGGGAATGAACGAATAAAACAATTTATTAGCACCTCGGTTAAAGCCGAGCAATTTCTTCTCGTCAAAAGCGTCTAGCCATTCTTTAACAACTGGGTCTTGGGCTGCCTAACACGAAGCAATTACGTCAGAAAAGGAGAGGACTTAACACGAGGAAGAATATTCACCAAATCTTTAATGAATGTTAAATCATTTGGATCTATAAATGCTGGCTCAACTCCAGATTTGATCAAGTCCGAGAGAGTGTCGAAGCAGTTGTAGCTTTCCGTCGAGAAGTCCGTACGCAAGAAACAACCCAAGAAGAACAGAATGAAAGTCACTCCGATAAGCCACGACGATGCGAGCAGACGACAAGTAATGTGAGGCAGAACAGCGGGAATCGCTTCAAAACAAAATTACGTTATTCGATTTAGTTCTAAATAAAGCGTCGACCATCTTTCGAAATTATGGGGGTTAATGGTATTTGTTATACGAAGGTGAATTCATTTTAAATATTGGCGCTGATGTAATTGCTTACGTTCGGCGCAGAAGAGCGAGGCGTTCTCCCAGACATTTTCCAGGGTTTCTTTGGTCAATTTCTTGGCAATTGTCTTTGTGGGCGCCGATTTGTATTTGTTGGTTACGATGGAGTGAATGACGAGTAAAATTGACAGCAGGACCAAGGTAAACGCCAATAAAATCAGCACCTGAAAGTAACAAGAACGAAACTCAATGGGTTGGGTGTCCGGTAGATTGTTGTTGAGGAAAACTTACCTCAGTGTCCATATTTAAGAAGGACCAAGAATTGGACGAGACTGTCACTTTGGGACTGGACACGATAATCAGGTTGCTTATTGCGACGGGCGGAGACGGATAAAAATGGTCCAATCGAGTATGGAAAAAAAGGCTTGACTCTGCCATAAGCAAGAAATGAGATTTCTAAAACCAGCGTAAGGGTTAAATGAGTTCTTATTTGGTGTTTTTCAATATTCGCCATAAATCACATACCTTGAAAAAGTTTGGATTATAGTATTTTGTATTAAAGTCATTATCGCTAATAATTTCCAAATCCAACCTGAATGTTAAAGACAATTTTTTTTACAGTGTAATGTTTACATTTTTTAGAACAGTCCGTAAGCTGAGATCGTTTCTGAGAGTCCTTTAACGTTACGTAGTGAACTCGGGAAAACGTCTTCATGTACTTTTGGTACAAAACAATTAATTTCGCGAAGGGAAGGTGGTGTGAATAGTTGGTTTGAAATTTTGTAATAATGCCCCGTTAGAGACAAAAATCAATTACTCGCGTATATTAATGAATTCAAAATTAGGCTAATTTTTAAAGAACAATCTATCTGTATAGTTGAAATGCTAGCAATAGTAAATATATACCAAGGTCTTTTTTATTTCACACTACCCTTGTTGCTTTTTTCTTCTAGAATATTTTATAATTTCCGTGTTTTATTTCTAAAGTCAATAATGCCATTCAATTTAATAAACCGTTTAAAAATCTCGAATAGTCGTCGGTACGATTATAATCGACTAATATTTCTAGTTTTTTTAATTTCGCAGACCCATTTGCTCGATAGAGACAAATGGTATTATAGAATTAAGTAAAATCTGTCTCTTTCGATCCAAGGAAAATTCGATGCGTTAAATTTACTTGATGTTGAGGAATCGTTTTAAATATTCTACCATGAACTCCTGCTGTTTTTCAGAGTCCCTGTTCTGATAACATGTTAAGGTAAAATTGTCAACAAGAAAGCAATCTTAATTAAAAGACACTGGAGACTTGCTTGAACAACGCCACTGAATTTTAATAAACTCACCTGAAGAAACTCGAGTATCGAACAATTAATTGTGTTCGTTTGGGCGTACCTTTAGTGAAAAAATTAATTTTCAAATTCAGGAAACCAATTAGGATTTGAAAATTCAAGTGCTACCTGTATTTGAAATATCGTTCACTTCCGACAAATTCAATTTTGTTTAAGGCCATCCTAGAGCGTTAAGAATGGACAATCCGAAAACTTCAAATGCTGCAAAGAGTTTCTGAGAGTTATTTCATGGTTCTTCAATAATAGACTGAGACTATATATTTAATAGTGTTTATGTCGAAGTCAGAACAAATCTCTGAATTTAAATAAGATTTTCCAAACTGAAACATAATTATATAAGATTTTCCAAACTGAAACGTAATTAAAGCACAAGCGTAATTGTTTTGCATGTCTTTTATTTCCTGGTAATCTGTCAGGATTTTAAAGGCATGGGTTTAAGCTAGTTAACTATAATTGGCCACAATTGAAGCTTTTGATTTGATAGGTTACAAATGCTTTTATTGAAAATTTCAGTGTTTATTCAATAGCTAAAGTAAAAACCAGCCTCCTATTTGGCACTTTTCAAATCTATAAAATATAATGATGTCAAAAAATTTGAAACCGGTCTTTCATTTAATTTAATTGCGTCTCGACTCGGAGAGGTTAATTTTGGTTTCCCAACTTGTTTCAATAGTGAATTTCTTTAGTTGTGAAGCTCAATTACCATTATACGCACCCCGTAAACTCTGCTTCTGTTAACCACCCTGGATTTAGAAGTATAACGGTCTAATTAAAAGAAATCATGAAGTTTGGCGCAATTATTGAAGTTAAATGGGTTTCCATATTTTTATCAAATCCGAAAAAACTGTTCAATATTTTTACCTCTCCGATTGACGTATGTCACGTAGAGGTTTTAATTTCGACATGTCTGTCTGTGTCTCTGTCTGTTTGTTGTTACACCCCAGAGGACCGCGTTCGCAATTGGCAAATCGGAGCAAATGTGTTCTGAATTTCCGGACAGCATTTACAGTTCCCAGAAATTTGGAAATTTGTGTAATATACTCCATTGTCCGTCTAGCACGACTATCGTCCGTTCTTTTGTCTATCCCACATTGAAACCAGTCTGTACATACAGGCTTCTATCTCCATCATCATCGTCAAGGTTAAGACGTACGCGGCGATCCGCTACGGTCTAGCCTCCCAATAATGGGGCTTCCACCAAAGGTTCACGCAATTGCTGTGTTCTTAAGCTAAGATTTGAAACCTTTATATACTACCGATGTAAGTAAGGCGAAACAACAGTCGTATGCTTCATTTCAAACGTCAACATTAGTCAAATCTCTCAAGAATGTCTAATTATTCTTTTTTAAAATGATGTAACGCTCAATAAGACGAATAACTAAGAAAGAAAATATATAATATTAATTATATTTATTTTAATATTTGAGACAAGTTGGAAAAACCAAAATATTACCTCTCCGAGTCAAGAGGTCTACCACTACAAACTTATTTACCTAGATATGGAATTATTTATTAATATTATTATAAGTAAAAATTTACGAATTATTGAAGCAGTATTCCAAGCCTTGCGAATATACAGTAAAGCAGACGACATTTTACATCAATGAAGGATAAACCATGGAAACATGGAAATCAGTCAATGGGGAAATGAACAGGAAATGAGGTGTATAAATTTTGGAGAGATATAACCTTTATGTGTTTGTATAGGCCCAATTGTCTACGCTTCAGCTCTTTACCCGATATACTCATAGCTACATTCACAACTGGTTTGCAGTGTAAACACTATCGTCTTGTCTCACCTCAACAATGTTCTTAATTTACCAACATGCGTGTTAAGGTTAAATAACACCAAAGCTGATTTGTGGCTAGACGCACTGAAAGTCCTGCTCTTCATAAAAATAATGAAAACTCCGTAACTAATACCCGTTTACCATTAGCCCTTTCACGGGTCTAATTGCCACCATGATCTTATCTACTATTATAATATCTCCACCTGATTATTTAAACGTGTATTTAACTTTTGGCTCACTCTGAACCGTTAATGTCTCTTCAATACAGAAACGAAAATAAACACCCATAGTTTACTACACCCTGGGCCTCAATTGTTTACTCTTCATTCACTAGGCCTATTACGGATAATACTTGATTTAACCGATAGAGTGTAAGCCTTAGCGTTCTTCTTGATATAACTAAAGCAAGGATTATTCTATATACAGATAGCTTAAGTAATATGTAAACATCCATTTCAAATAATAATATTAAAAAACGTCCTTGGAATATCAAAATGAAACAGAGCTTTCAAATTAGAAAACTACTAAAGGCATCATAATTACGAAAAATATTTCCACTTATTCACTTTACATTATGGAAAAAGGAATATTATAGTTCTTTATGATTTCTTAACACATCAACACAAGGCGAACTGCTATCGTGGTGCACTAGTGTAACAACGGACGAACACAAACAGACAAACACTGTTTAATTCTTTCTGTATTATTTTTGAGTTCAGAAACAAGATTATCTTAAATACTAAAATAAATAAAATAATTATCATATATTTTCTTTGCCAGTTATTCACCTTAATAAGCGTTACATTTTTCTAAAAAAGAATAGGAGACATTCTTGAGAGACTTGACTAATATTGACGTTAGAAATGAAGGGTACGCCTGTTGTTTCGCCTTATTCACATCGGTAGAATATAAAGGTTTCAAATCTTATCTATGAAAAAGAGAGCGCAATTGCGTGAAACTTTGGTGGAAGCCCCACCCTTGGGAGGCTAGACGTTTCTTGTAACCCTAGCCGATGGCCGCGTATATCTTAACCTTAACGAAGATGATGAGATAGAAGTCAGTATGTACAGGCTGGTGTCCATGTGGGATGAAAACGACATAGAGATGGTGGTGTGTTGAAGCCAGGAAATAAAGATTGGTGTTCGTGTGGAATGGACAAAATACCAGAAGATGGTGGTGAATAGAAGCTAGTAAGTACAGTTTGGTGTCCATTTGAGCTGGACTAAAGAACGGATGGTGGTGGTGTTCAGAAGCCAGTAGGTGCAGACTGGTGTCCATGTGGGATTGACAAAATATCGGATGATGGTCGGTTTAGAAGCCAGTCGGTACAGACTGGTAACCAAGTGGGATGGACATACGTCACTCGGAGAGGTAAAAAATCTGATTTTTATAAGAATGCTTACCTTCCAAAGATTGAATTCTACTATAGTTAACCTCTTATTACACAGTAGTTAAAACCATTACGCCAGTTTTTATTAAACATTACTTGAACATATCTGCTCCTGCTTAAGGTAATATTTCCTGTAGTATATTTTTGAGCAAAAAACTAAGTTCCTAATTTTTAATAAGCCTTGCTTACTAAGCCTTGTGAAGAAAATTCGATATCAGAAACCAACACTTCGTGTGTTTCAAGAGTAAAATATCATTTCATATTTTAATTTCCTCTCCGAGTTCAACCCATAAAACTGTCAATATTCATTAAGAGGCTAGGATGGACAAATCTTTTCACCCTATACTTTCTTAGCTTGCGGAATTTATTAAAAGCCTTTTTCTAAGCTACATGGCTATAGTTTTTTGCGCAATCCACGCTCTTCATTTGACAATTGTCGAGTAATTGCACGCGAATATTCAGAAAGTTACAAGGCTTTTTTGATAAAGTGCACTCAAGATACGTGTCTCGTATTTTAAACTTACGAACCAGCAGGTGTTTTAGAATGCAGAATTTGAATGATGCCTAACCCCGTGATCGCGTTCACTCTCGCTCACTAAAACTGTTTCGACTGTTCAAATCGATATGTTCAGCAACTTCGAGAACTCTTGGAGCTTAATAGGAATTATTGGATTTCCATGATTACTTTTTTTTGTGACAATTTGGTAAATATTATTAAAATAAAAATAAAACACAACAAAATTAGAATTGTTGGACGAGTAAAGTTCAATATGGTGAAAGGGGTTTCCAGCGGGAATATTAACAATTGTTAGATTGGATTAGCACAACAGACTATTCAACCATGAAGATGAAACATAACGCTTGACAGCTTTTTAGCCACTTCGTAGAATACGATAGACTCTTAGTTTGATCCGAGCCGTAATAGTAGTGGCCGGAGTTTTCGCTTCATTATTGTCAAATTTTAGCTAAGAAGGAACTATATAGTACTTTAACCCACTGATAGGGGAACCTTAGCTCGGTTAGAGATTTTATTTAGTTCAAGTTTTTTCACATCGCGGCCGGGAATCGGACCCGGGTTGCTCGAGCAGCAGTAAGACACTCTGCCACTGTACCATGCGGTCTTGACAGAAATAGCGAGTTTTCTTCCCTTATCTCTAAAGGGTCGGGAATGAGGGAGGACCCTATTTAATTTTGGGGTCGGATACTTCTGTATTTTTGGGGTCGGATACTTCTGTATTTTTGGGGTCGGATAATTCTGTATTTTTGGGGTCGGATAATTCTGTATTTTTGGGGTCGGACACTTCTGTATTTTTGGGGTCGGACACTTCTGTATTTTTGGGGTCGGACGCTTCTGTATTATTAGGGTCGGATACTAAGGAATTTTTGTCTTTTGGTCTTTTTAATTATTTTCTTTTTATTTATGTGCTACATAACTATATAACGATGTAGCTACGATTAAAGCCCAGCCCTTGGTCTATCTTGTTTCATTAAATTTTACTTGATATTAGAGGGAAAATATATAGGTCAGATTTTATTGAATGATTTTAAGTAGGGCTGTGCGAGCCTTGACTTTTTGGTTTCGAGCCGAGCCTTGAGCCTTGCTTTTTTCGGTTATCTAGCTTCGAGCCTTAAGCTGCATGTTGAAAATCTGGTTTCGAGCTTTTATCGAGCCTAAAATTTCAATGGCGAGAATTAACGACTTTCAATTTTAGTTCTTAATTTGGAATGATATTCCTTTACACTTTCAATTACTTGCTTTAGTAAAGAAAAAACCTTATTCATTCGTAAATATAATAGATAAACTTTTATTTGACTATAATTAAACTTAATCCTATTACTACTAATCGAAATTACTTACGTGCACTGACAATCGCATTGATAATACTTACCAAGCGTTTTTTTCTATACATAAAAGTAAAACTAGCACTTCATGAATGATTTTTAATTTTTTTCTTTGCCCAAAACTGGAAGTAAAACTTACACCAATCAAATGTTGGCTTACTAAAAAGGCACCAACCAAAATAATTTCCTACTTCGCGCGTCACTGCAGCGTCTCAACATTCAGCAGATTGTGTTAGATGGTAGTTCTTGACCTTTAACCTAATCTAGAATCTCACAGACCACTGACTGAACCTCGATAACCTTAAGACTTGGTCTCGAGCCTTTATCGAGCTTTTTTCCGAGGCTCGAAAACTTGTCGAGCCTTTCAAAAGTTGCTTATCGAGGCTCGATCGAGCTTTCGAGTCCTATCGAGTACTCGCACAGGCCTACTTTTAAGCAATTTAGGAGTACTGGGTTTTTGAGTCGATTAATCGATTCAAAGTTGTAAAATCAAATATTGTTTCGATTTTTCCATTTTTTTCTAATATTTAAAAAATATTCCATTTTTCGATTATTCGAATCGGCTTTTGTTGTGTATTAAGGGAAGAACTACTACAGAGCTCGAGATAGACTGCCCTGTGGCATACAAGTTAGATTTATTTTATACAGTTTAATTATCACCAGAATGGGCCAAAATGTTTTATACACAACAAGTTTCAAATAAAGGTTCAATAAACAATTATGTTCAATGTAAGGACAGTGTCTTTAATTACATGAAGCGTTGTGTTTTACAATCAAACAAAATGACACAAAGTTGATACAAAATTCACGATGCGGGTTAAATGTTGTAGAAATGTTGTTGTAGGAAATGTATACATTGTAAAATTATAAGCTCATAGGAATAAGTTAAAATTAGGCGAGAAATGATTGATAGAAAACATAAACATAAAGATGAAAGTGTAAGTGAAATAAAATAGGTTCAATTGAAAAAATATATCTCGACCGGTCTTTGGAACTATTATTCTGTTTTGATAGGCATACTGAACTGTGAAGATGGCATCGGCGGGCGGCTAAATATTATTTGAAATGCGGCACTGGCACTTCGTGGCAACAAGATGGAAATACTCCACACAGAGTGGGACTAGACACTTAGTGTTAGTTTTTCGCGAGATTCCAGCGCCAATTCCCGGAAGCGCTAGTATTCGAATTAAAACGAACTAAGCTTCTTTGAACCACGTTTTTCCTCTGTCACGTGCCTCTGACGTATTTCAGATAATTATTACCCACCCGCCGATGCCTTCTTTACAGTCCCTTTTAGTAACATTTAGCCACAATAAGTATGAGACTAAATAAATTTTGTTTCCTTGAGAAACATGATTTTCGGTAGGCGGCAATTTGGTCTCGCCGTTATGGTCTCGCCGAAAAATTAAATATCATGATGAAGTTTTTATTCATTTGTTTTAGGTGTTGGTACGTTCTCTCCACATCGGATTCGTCATCTGAATTGATCTAAGACAGGAGATGTCGTCTATCGACGTGTTCGTGTCGTACTACCCCAATATGGATCGGCTCCTAAGGAAAATAGGAGGGGAAAAGAGCATCATCCAGGTATGTTTCTCTCTCTCTCTCTCTCTCTCTCTCTCGCTTAATTATATCATTGTTCCATGTTTCCTTTATTTCTTCACTTGGTGAGGAAACTGGAAACTTTCATCCAGGAGCACGAAAGATCCAGGACTCTATTTTTAAAGATTTTTTCGAGAATCAAGGAAGTTAAATGTAATCGTAAAAAAGAAGTAAAAAGTGAGAACATGTGCTAAGTTCCAAAATAAATAAGCATTTCTTTATTAAACAAACAATAAATAGTCTCCATTTTTTACAACATTTTATTTTTAAAAATCTTCAACGTCCCAATCAATTAAAATTGGAGGTAAAGATATTACAACTTTTTTTCCGGTTTTCTTATTAACCATAGTCGGGGGTTTCTTCTTCTTTTCCAATAACTCCGTCTGGCTTCTAGTTATAATCTGTTCTTGACCGGTATTTATGTTCACTTTACCCGAGACGTTATAATTCCGTGATTTTTTTACGATTGGTTTTGCGTTTGAGGGAGTAAAAGTCGAAGCTGTGGGGGTTTGAACTGTGTTAGTTTCAAATGTTGGGGTTGGAAGGGGAGGAGGAGGAGTTGGGGAGGTTTATAGGTGGAAGGGTTAGAATGAATAACTATAGGTGGCGATTGTATATTCGGTGGGGTTGATGGTAGATTGCTAACGCTAACCGTTTTCGGAACAATGTGTTTTTCAGAAAATTGATATTTTTGAAGCAATTCTTGATACCGTCGAGTTTTTTCTCTCGATGTAAGACCTTTTGTTCGAATTACCGCGAACATTTCCCGGTCAAGGTCCGTCATTTCATTGTTAATTAGAGCTTGATTTGATCGAATTTGATCATATGGGACGAGAAATAATTTTTGATGAGTATTCATTGTCCGAGTAATGTTAAAATACCACTGATAATGCTCGGTAAAAGCGTCGAAATTATTGGGAAAAACCCCCGTAATTTTTCAATTTCAGAAGAGATTTCTTTCTTTTTAACGAAATATTTTTATCAGCTAGTTTACATATCAAATTCCTGTACTTGACTAATTTTCTCCTTGTTAGCCACATCGTAGTATACATGTACATTGGTACATGAGTTGTTTTTGACCCAACAAAATATACTAAAAGTCCCCTGCTGTACAGCACAAGCTTTCGCCGCCATCTTGGAAAATGGCCGCCGGGAATGCCAGCTACAATGTATTCTACGCTCATCTTCAAACATTATGAAAACTGGTGCACATTATAACTGGAATCACATGAACATCATAGTAAAATTGTACAGCTCTGGGTTCGACAGTTTGGTCGCTATACCGGAAAATGGCCGCCGTGAACGCTAGGTATAGTATATTTCACCATGTAGTTGGAAAATTATGAAAATTGATAGATAATAATTTGAGAGCTGTGTGAACCTCATAGTAAAAAATGGAAGCCATTGATCAGATAATTTGACCGCCATGTTGGAAAATGGCTGCCGGTATTGTCATTTAAATACTGCGTATTCTTCAAAAGTTATGAAAAACGGTAAATATGATGTTTAAGTCTGTTTGAACATCATACTAAAATATTGAAGACGTGCTACTGATAGTTGGGCGCCATCTTGGAAAATGAATGCGAAAAATTCCAAATATATTTCAAATATATAAATCTTTTCGAAAAACTGCATAAAATCGTTCGTGTTTCGGATGCACTCACCGATCCTACGGTCGTCTTATGAACAAAATGATCCACCCTATATTCCCGTTGGCTCCCGGCTTTTTTCACAACCGCAGCTCACCACGCTTCAGGTCCGAATCGTGCCTAACATCGCAAAGCAAATAGCTGCAATGTCAAAGCCAAAATTGACACAGGAGTGAGGAGATATGAAAGGGAGGAAAAAGCCTAACTAGATACAAAGATATATCCAAACCAGGATCTAAATAATCCAACACCTAATCCGTAAGAGTCATAAATTTTGAGCCTCATTCACACTGTTATTCCCTGGACGGTCTTAAACAAAAGCTTATTAGAAAAGTGATTCCCGGTGACTTAGAAGCAAACCGTTCGAATCACGTCGAAGAAAGTCGAAAACAGGTAGCAAAACAAAAAGTCGCCTACTTCCTGCACCAATTTGGAGACGCCAGAGCCAGCAACTAAAAGAGCCAAACTTGAATAGTAGCGAGACAATGTACCCATTTATTGACAACAGAGAAAATATTGTTTTATTTGATTCGTTTGTTCCGAATAATATTTGGATTCTCGAAGTCAAAATTGGGTGCAAAGATGGATATGAATTGGAAAGATCAGTAGTCAACAACGAAGGTATTATTGTAAAATCTCCCTCCTGTGTATTCGAAACGTTAACTCAATAATTGTTGTAAGAAGTTGACCAAGAAGTAACTCGTGTACTAAAAGAATATGGCAAGACTTGGATTCTAATTCAATTAATCTTCAAATAAGATTAAAGTCTCGTTTTCATAGGCGCGAGTTGCGTGAAAGTTTCGAGCAAAAGCGGAAACGCTCGAAAAATTACGCTTCATCTATATCTATCGCTCGCGAAGCGTGAGCGTTTTCGTATTTTCTAGCTTCTATGAAAATGAACTTTTACAGCTAATTATTTTCACAAAAATTTATTATTTAAATGACATAACGTGAAATACCACCCTTACAGCAAAACCTTTAAATTTCATTACTATGAAGATAAAGCCATGTTAACATATTATTAGTATCGAGAGAGAGTAGGGGTGACGGTATAGAACCAAAAATTTTACCCCCCTTCTTTCCCCCCTTTCAGGGGGGGGGGTTAAATTTTTGGTTCTATACCTTCACCCTTTAGGGGGGGATGGGGGGAATTGATGACGTCACGTGATGGTGTTGGGGGGGAGATGGGGGAATTTATGACGTCACGTGATGGTGTTGGCGGGAAATTTGAATTGTTGAGCCACCTGGTGGTGGTTTTCTTGATGACGTCACTTGGATGATACCTGTAGGGATAGGCTTATGCTATTGTAGATCCTGGTAGGCTTTTGGTATGGTAGATCCTGAAAGATAGGCTTATGCTAGGTTATTCTAGGCTTATTATTATTACGAATCGAATTTTAGTCAAAAACTTTTAATGAACACAATCAATTCCAATTAATTCGCGAATGTACGCGTCCTTATTTAAGCAAATGTAGAATAAATTATATAATTGTAGCTTACGCGTCAAGTTTTTGTCACGAACCAAGTTACAGAAATCTTCGAAAATGCTCGAAGGAACTATACACGCTGCTAGGAAATTTTTTACACGGTCGTAATCATTGTGAGACATAGTACCACGACTTACATAATATTTTTGATATATATCATTCATGCGTTTTACAATAGCTTTGTACATGCATTTAATAACTTCGGCTTGATCATTTAAAAGCTTGAAGTGAAATCTCATAAAACTAAATTTCTCGTTCAGTTTCCCTGCTTCGGCCTTTGTTAGAGTGAATACGCTACCATCGTCGAATACTATACTCCCCTCCATAACGGTTATTTTTATTTTCAAGTTCAAGTAACGATAATTACCCAGGTCGCCAGTTTCCAAAGCTGAATAGATCTCCGTCCACTCCTCCATAAATTCCTTCAAAACGTCTTCCGAGATTGTAACAATAGTCCCGTCCTTTTTTGTCAAAAGCAGGCTTGGCCCGTACCCAGTAACCCCAAACACCGCCGAGCAATCAGCCCCTAGTCTTACACGGGCGTTCACGTGGTAAACTCCTACTTTGGCGGACATTCTTGCGGCAGGTCTTTACGGTTTAAAAGGTTACAACTGAATGATCTTTATTGCGTGATTTTCTTGAGAGTGCGGGGTTGATAATTAGCTTGAGGGTATATTGAATGATGCTTTTCTTTTTTTATTGCCCTTTATTGGCCAGGTGGTTGAGGACCATAAAAGGGGGCGTGGCTAAACCAGTTGTATTATTATCAATGGAATCTGAGTAATTTATGACTCACACAAACGTGTTAAGACATTCCATCGGCTTTTTATTTATACGTAACATCGTTCAGACTGCCATAAAAAGGGGCAGAACTTGAACAAAAGAATTTATCCCCATCCGTTTTTATTTTTACTATAAAGACGTGTTTTAATGGGTTTAGGGGTATGGTCGAATCAGTTGCATTGTTATGAATGGAATCTATTTTCGGATTTATTGCATTGTTAGTTGGTGACTCTTCCTACCACGAAACATTTAATTGTTTCCAGGTGTTTGCCCTGAAGGCATTATCCTGACAAGTCTCAACATGTTATGTCTTTGTCGCGTTACCCGAAATTAAAGAAATATTTTTAAAATACCAAAATGCAAATTCAACTAGGAATACAGTTACGAGGATGAAAGTAACGGCCACTATTTTCCCTGGCTTTGAAAGAGCTTCGCGAATTAACGTCTGCTTAGTAACAGCATCCATTACAATCTAACCTTTCGTCCCCTTATTTGGGATATAAATAGCGTCTGATTTGGTCCGGACCTCATTTGATTGTTAGACACCGCCAGGATAAGATGAATCGAGAAATTACACGTCTAGAAACGTTTGGTGCATTTGCGAGTACGTTTGTAAAACCGTCAGAACTAGCCCGTCATGGGTTTTACTATTTAAGTTCGGGGACGGACGTTGTTAAATGCCATTTTTGTGAATTAACCCTTCGAGGATGGGAACCTAACGACAATGTTTTCGAAGAGCATCAGAAATTCAAGGCAGACTGTCCATTACTTCAAGGATTACCAACAAATAACATGCCTATATTCATCCAAAACCCATTGACTAAAGACATGCCACCAAACAGAAAGTACAGAGATGTCCCTCAAGAAGAGTGGGAGAAAGAAAAAGTCATTCCGCCAACCCAACCCATACCAACAACACTTACTCCGAATGACGATATTGTACTAAGAATTAAACGCGTTAATCTCGAGAAAGCTATAATTGAAATGTTTATTCAAGAACTTTTGCGACATGAAAGTTAGATCCTATTATTGTAATATATTCCATACCTTATTACGTTTCTAAATTTTAAAAGAACCAGTCAAAAACTTGAAATGTAACTCGAAATAAATATATTTTTTTTCCTTAATTTGTTCTTTGTAATACTATTATACCTACTACAGTCTTGACAAAACCTTTTCAGGGGTGATAGTGTAGGGTGTTACTTAGATTTTATCAACACATTTCGTGTTAAAAGTAAAACGTTTTTGAACATTTACATTGCATTGTACCCACACGAAACGCGTTATTTAAAATTTCTAAAATCCCATAGGAATACATGTGAAATTGAAGAGACCATCGGAATGAAAACAGTCGTATACATTACATTTTATCAACACGAAACGCGTCATTTGAAAAAAACATTTCAAATGTTTAAAGCGTTGAAATACATTCTAACTAAATTATTCAAATCATTCCTATTTTCAGTCTTGAGAGTTCCTCAGAGGGGTGAATGACCTCGAGCCCCTTAGATGCATTGGAATTTATTTTTCTTTAATTGAAACACCCCACAGGTTGGTTTATGACCTTGAAAGGGGGGGGGCGGAACTTGAACAAAAGCATCTATTCCCTTTGTCCTTTTGGGTCATTCCAAGAGATCTATGGCCATTAAAGGGGGCTGAACTTGAACAAAAGAATTTATTTTGTCAATTCTTTAATTGGACCCCACACCAGGTGCTTTAGAACCTTAAAAGGGGGCGTGGTCGAAACAGTTGTATTGTTATCAATTGAATTTATATTTAGAGTGTTTTATGACTAACCCAAACGTGTTAAGACATGTTTATGACATTGAGGGGTATCTATTTTTTTTCTAATTGTATCACGAAAGTATAAAAGGGCGGATCACTCTAGGCTACTCATCAGTTTACTTCTGACCACTGTCGATGCAAGCCAAGAAATCTTCTGATCCCAAACAAAACTTGTGAGTTTTTCCGTGCCCATATCATAGTGCTTTAGTATTTTAACTTAGTTTTTACAAGTGTTTTAGTATTTTTTATAAGTATTTTCAATTTTTTAGAAGTACTTTAAATTTTTTTATAAATACTTTCATTTTAACTTAGTATTTGACTTTTATAAGTACATTACTGTTTTAGTATTTTAGTATATTTTTGTGTTTTAGTATTATTATTTAGGCCTATTCAGATTTATTATTAGTATTTTGTGGTATTTGTATTTTTAAATTATCGCAATGGCCAACTCTAATGTAGAAATTGAACTCCCTATTGAAGATGATAGTTTTTTTGTCGACTTTCCAGACTCGTTAGAAATAGCCTTTTTAAATGCTGATGACACGTTCTTGGCAAACTATGCGACCCCTTGGTCTATGTTTAACATTACCCCGCAGTCGGGGGCCAACAATAGCCCTTCTCCTTCTTTATCGCCTCTGGAAGAGGCGTTTCAAAACGACGACGTTTCTTTCTTAGACGGTTATTGTACTCCCCCCATATCTCCATCTCAACATGAGTCAATGGATGAAGGGGAAGGACAGGTAGGGGGTGGGGTTGTTACTCCTCCACCTCCACCCCCATCTCCGCTAGTTGCACCACCAGGTGTAAACGTGATTTCTAGCGGGGTAGTGTCCTTCCCCAATTTTAATCTTGATGGATGGGAAATGGAAGTACAGTTTAACAATAACATCGTCGAATCTGTAAGTGACTTCCTTGAATACGTTTTGGACGATTGTTTACCCGATGACAAGCATTAATAATCCAGGCATTCAAACCGCAGACTTTTAGAAGAAGGGATCAAATAGATATTGGATTCATACTAGAAGTAGTGGTTGATAAAGCCTATAATTCTGAAGGGGGATCCAAGTTTTTTCTCGGTCCTATAGGAATAACCATTCAGCGCGTGAGATTGCCCCAAGGCGCCTACCAATGCAAGGCTATTGGAATCTGTAGTTTCCAGACTTTTGCCAGGGAGAAGAAATGCATTGTTCACATCAAGAACAACGATCGGCTATGCCTTCCTCATGCTCTAATTTTTGCTAGAATACATAGGGATCATACAATGCATCCCCTTAACAAAAGCCTCGAGGCAGATTTCAATACCCTATGCCGTCCCACTATTAGGAAAAAGGCAGGGGAGAGGCTTAGGAAGATGCCGGAGGAATTAGCCTTGGCGGAGGAAATACCTTTGGACGAATGCTCGGGGGCGGGTGCTCTACCTAGATTTCAATCATACCTGGTTGATTACCAATTAATAGATTTTACGGTTAGAGCAAACGTCCCCTACCGCATTTTCGGCGACCCGGATTTAATTATCGGTGCCGATGGTAATCCAAAGCCGAGGCTATACCTTTTTAACTATCAAAACCATTTTGACGTCATCACCAAACCTAAACCTCTCTTCAATTTTCATTATTTCTGCGAGAGGTGCCTTGTGGGCTATAACCATTTAAACTTGCACGCCTGCAATAAGTATTGTTATTCCTGCCAAAGGGCCGAAGATTGCGAGGGGGAAGAAATTAGATGCGGTACCTGCCATCGCGACTTTAGGGGGCAAGAATGTTTTGACGCCCATAAGGCTAGTGGAAGCAAAACCTTATCCGTTTGCCAAAGGGTTTTTAATTGCCCCCGATGCGCGAAAACAATAGATATGGGGAAACGCAAGTCACCTCACAACTGCGGTGAAGTCTATTGCGTCATCTGCAATAAATTCAACCCACACCCCCACTATTGTTTCATGCAGGTTACCAACTCTAAAGCCCACCCTTAGGCTAAAAAAGCTAAGACCCATCCTTCGGTTACTATCTTTTATGATCTCGAATGTGTTCAAAATACCCCAGACCCTTCAAACCCTAATGCTTTCCTACACACTCCTATCTTATGTATTTCTCAAAAAATCTGTGATCAATGCATTCTCGAGAAATCCGATCAATTTACTTGCGCCACCTGCGGGCCTCGAGAACGGGTGTTTCTCGGGAATGATCCTGTTCTGGATTTTTACCTCTCCGTGTGACGTAGTCCAGGAGAGGTTCTGTAACGGCCGTGTCTGTGTGTCTGTCTGTCTGTCTGTGTGTCTGTCTGTCTGTCTGTGTGTCTGTCTGTCTGTCTGTGTGTCTGTCTGTCTGTCTGTCCGTTGTTACACCCACGTGACCGCGTTCGCAGTTTGCGTATCGGAGCAAACGTGTTCGCCATTTCCGAACTGCTTTCACAGTCACGGAAATGGCTCCTCTACTTGAGTTCTCACACCACCATCTTCTGGTCTTTGTTCATCCCACACGGACACCAGTCTGTTCTTACTGGCTTCTAATCACCACCACCTTCTGGTCTTCGTCCATTCGACTTGGAGACCAGTCTGTACATACTGGCTTCCAATCACCACCACCTTCTGGTCTTCGTCCATTCGACTTGGACACCAGTCTGTACATACTGGCTTCCAATCACCACCATCTTCTGTTCTTTGTCAATCCCACATTGACACCAGTCTGCACTTACACTGGCTTCTAACACCACCATCCACTGGTCTTCCGTCTATTCCACATAGACACCAATCTGTATCATTGGCTTCTACTCCATTATCATCGTTTGGTTTTAGGATATACGCGGCGATCAGCTAGGGTTACGAGAAACGTCTAGCCTCCCTAAGGTGGGATCGCCACCAAAGGTTTTCGCAATTGCGCTTTTTCCTTACTATTATAATGGAAACGAATCGTATATATACCCCAAAATTTGAAGAAAGCGGGCAAGAGGGGTACTCATCACTTTAAACGTCAATATTAGCAAAGTTTGAGATGATAATAGGTATAACTTTATTTTAAACGATTTAACTATTATTAATGTTAATTATTGAAGATTAAAATAATTAAAAATAATTATATTTATTTAAATATTAAAGATAAACCTCTCGTGCAAAGAGAGAGTTTATCATTGCCTCCTATATCTACCAAGGCCCGTGCATGCGATATATTTCCTTCATTGCCTCCTATATCTATCAAGGTCCGTGCATTTTGATATATTTCAATAATTGCATCCTATATCTATCAAGGCGCGTGCATTGTGATATATTTCATTCATTGCCTCCTATATCTATCAAGGCCCGTGCTTGCGATATATTTTTCAAAACAACAACAAAAATGGGAAGCTCCTCTCAGAAACATAATAATTTCTTTTCTCTGTATATGAAATGAAAATATGGATAATATTGCGCTCCTTCTTTAATGGTATGAATCCTTTCCTGTCTATCAATACTTTACGTAGGAGTAGCACGTTTTTAGCGAAGTCTAGAGAGGATAAACATAAGCGAGATTGTTTCGGAAAAAAAATACTGCTTCCACTAATGGGTTTATACTCCTTGTTACTGTTGTATAGAGTAATCATGATAAAAGCTTAAAAAATTACGAGAGGACAGACCTTTTTTATCCTCTTGTTTTATTCTTAATAAGAATATAAAACATTTATTTTGTATCAAAAATTATTTTTTGGTGCTAAGATTGCTTTAAAAAAATCCAATCGGTTAGGCATTGGTAAAAAAACAAATGATATTTTTCAAATCTAATGAGATAACGCCCACCTAGTTGAAAGTTGCCCTTTTTTATCCGCGTGAGCCATTCTTAATGAGAATTTCGATGCTAGTAGGTTGTCAATTAAGCTACCGGTATATTATTGTTGTTGGAAATTGGATATTAAGTCAAATTAAGTGGTTGTAAAGAGCCAGCAGGTTTTTGCCGCTTTTTGTTGTGAGTATTTGATTTTTGTATGTAAAATGGAGGAAGATAATGTTGAGAGTAAGGATGAAATGCGGAAGCGCAAAGCGCGGGAAAGGATGAGGGCAAAAAGGTCGAAGTTTTCATTGGATACTTAAGTTTATGTAATCTTCTCGACACGGAGAGGTAATATTTTGGTTTTCCCAACTTGTTTAAATTATTTTCAAGAATTCCACAATTCTCCCAAAATAACTGTTATAGCACATAATGCGAAGGGGTACGATTTACAATTTCTGTACAAAGCCATGTTAGCCATCAAAGCGTGGCGCCCTCAAGTGATAATGACGGGAACGAAGATTATGCAAATTCGATATGAGAATTTGACATTTATAGATAGTTTAAATTTCATCCCATCCCCCTTATCTAGCTTTGTTTCCACTTTTGGCTTAGACCCTTGTTTAAATAAGGGACATTTCCCGCACTTGCTCTTCAACTTTGTTCCCGAACACGTGTTTGATCCAAAAGATCCTACGTGTACAAATTATGTCTTGAGGGAAAGCATGCCTCTTTTAGAATCTTACGCGCCAGACAGGCTAACCGAAAAACAACGTTCGGTTTTAATTTCTTGGTACAACGAACAAGTTGAAGCCAAAAAAGGTTTCAACTATGTTGAAGAGTTGATACATTATTGCCGTTTGGACGTTAGGATTTTAAGAGAGGGGTGCTTAAAGTACAGGGAGATTTTTGAGAAGATTGCGGACGTTAACCCCTTTAACACTGCCGTGACAATTGCCGGGCTTTGTAACGCCGTTTTCAGGAAGGACCACCTAGCGCCAAATTCAATTGGAATTGTTCCACCTCACGGCTATAGAATGAAAGACCCTCAGTCTAAAGTAGCCATCGAGTGGTTGAGGTGGGAAGCCCATAAGCGCGGGGTCATTATTAAGTCGGCTTTTAACGGTTCTGAACCTAAAATTTTGAACATTAAAGTCGACGGGCTTCTAGTAGACGATCTTGGCGCAGATCAAAAGGTCGTCTACCAATTTCAAGGTTGTTTTTGGCACGGGTGTAGAACCGGTTTCCCGGTAAACAGAGACCTGGTTTTGCTCGGTGACGTCACCCAAACTTTACACTCCCGCTATACTGATACTTTGAACTGCAATAAGAGGCTTAGGGAGCTGGGGTATAAGGTAATCGAAATGTGGGAATGCGTATTCCAGAAATTGAGGGAGCAAAAGCCCGAAATTAACACCTTTCTCTCTTCCATTCATGTCCAAATCGATGCGTGGGAACCACTTAATCCCCGTAACGCATTTTTCGGGGGACGTACTTCAGCTCTATGTCTTCATCACAAGGTTAAGCCGGGAGAGGAGATTCGATATGTCGACGTCACTAGTCTATATCCGTGGTGTAACAAATACGGTAAACTACCTTACGGCCACCCTACGATCTTGACAGACAACTTCCCACCCATTAACGAGATTGAAGGTTTTATTAAACTGGATATCCTGCCCCCTCGTAACCTCTTCCACCCAGTTTTACCCCAAAAGATCGGGGGGAAATTGTGCTTTGCCCTGTGTCAGCTGTGCGCTGAAAACAAATATCAAGGAAATTGCACACATTCCGACGAGGAAAGAGTTATTAGGGGGACGTTTGTGGCGGATGAAGTCCATTTAGCGGTTAGAAAGGGTTACGTGGTTGTTAAAATCCACGAGGCCTGGTCGTACAAAATATCTCAGTACGACCCCGTAACTAAATCAGGCGGGCTTTTTAACAATTACGTCAACTGCTTTCTGAAGCTAAAACAGGAGAGTAGCGGCTGGCCTTCTGACGCAGTAACCCAAGCGCAGAAAGACCAATACGTAGCCGAGTACTACGAAAAGGAAGGGGTAAAACTTGATCCTAGCTGTATCGAGAAAAACGCTGGCAAGCGTACCATCGCCAAACTGTGTTTGAATTCGTTTTGGGCAAATTTGGTGAGAAGACTCGCCTTGACAAGGTAGAAGTCTTCGATGATCCACAGAAGTTCTTTAACTTGTTCTATGACCCAGCAATTGAGGTCAGACGTTGATACCAGTTAGCGACGACATTTGCGTTGCTAAGTGGTTTTATATCAACGAGATTGACCCAATTAATAAAAATGTCAGTGTTCCGATCGCAGCGTACACCACGGCCATGTCTCGGATTAAGCTTTATTCCTACCTCGAACGCTTGGGTGAGTCTGTTTTATATACACACACTGATTCGATACTGTACGTTTACACACCAGGGGGCGTCGAAATCGAAACTGGGGATTTCCTAGGTGAAATGACCAATGAGCTTGAAAAGTACGGACCCCAGGCCTCATCGAAGAATATGCGAGTGGTGGATGTAAGAACTACGCTTACAGAGTTATGAACCCTGATACCGGATCGACAGCCGTCGAGATGAAGGTTAAGGGCTTCCGACTTAACCATACCACCAAAGATTTGGTTAACATGGATAGGTTAATGGGGCTTATAGGCATTTACGAACCGCCGGCGGAACCAATCCAAGTACCAATCCCCAAGCAAATACGCCGAAAAGCTGATCACACTGTTATAAGTGTCGACCAGTCCGAGGTTTACAGAACTGTGGTGGATAAGGTCAGATTGATTGAAGATTTCCGCACGCTACCTTACGGTTATCGAGTTTGAGCACATTCGACAGTATCTGTTTCTGTGAGGGGTCTCTTCTTTTTTATTTATTTATTTATTTATTTATTTATTTATTTATTTATTTATTTATTTATTTATTTATTTATTTATCTAGTCAGTCCCGGTGATATTTATTTATATATTTATTTATCAAGTCGGCATGTATATAAAGTCTAGCCATATTGTTTTTTGATCAATATTATCAATTAGTCATTTTCGTCTCGGTGAAATGTCCTGTGATTAACTAATTTTTTCGTCAATTCTTCCTTAAATATCCCATGTATTTTCGAAATTGCAGTTGTTCATTTTCGTGTCGATCTCTTCTATATATATATATACAAACAATTTTCAATCTTTATCTCATTAGTTCGTTGAAAGTCAAAGTGTAAGGTCATGTATCCTTTCTACCATCCTTTTAACATGGTGATAGCAGGCCCGTCTCAAAGCGGGAAAACTCAATTAGCTTTAAAAATATTAGAGAACAGGGAAGCCATGTTTTCCCCTAATATAAGCGAAATACATTGGTTCTACGGTGAATGGCAACCTTTTTTCGAAAGTTTGAGAAAATTTGTGGTTTTCAAACAAGGTATGCCAGATTTATCAGAATATACCGGCGGTAAGCCTTGCCTTTTAATCATCGATGACTTGATGACCGAGAACAAAGGAGAAGTTGGGTCTCTTTTTACCAAGGGAACGCATCATCGCAACTTGAGCGTGATTTATATCGTCCAAAACGTATTCCATCGATCCAAAGACTCTAGAGATGTTTCTTTGAACGCTCATTATCTTATTCTTATGAAATCTCCTAGAGACAAATTGCAAAGTTCAATAATAGCTAGACAAATGTTTGCCGATAAATGGCGTTTCGCTGTCGACGCCTACCGTGACGCTACTAGTTTACCTTTCGGATATTTATTATTCGATCTACACCAAAGATGCCCCGAGAATCATAGACTTAGGACAGGAATATTTCCCGACAACCCTTGCGAAGTTTACATCCCCAAATAATTATAATAGTAGATGGGTGTTTAGCCATCTCTTCATTTAGTCACTATGCCTTATGCCGTTCGGTCACAAAGAAATTTGCTCTCCGTTATTGCCATATCCCCTCGAAAACAACGTAGAATCATTTTACGTAACGCCAAGAAGCCCTTAATTGACGCAATCGCAGAGTGTGTTGAAAATACTTTACACGGTAACGTTAAATTAAATAAAAGTCAAAAAGCTAGATTAGCTAGGCATTCCGCAAAACTTAGAAAAATTGCTAATAAGAGAATATCTTGGAAAACAAAACGTGATATATTAGTTCAGGAAGGTGGTAGTTTCTTTTCTTTCCTTTTCCCTCTAGTTTCTTCTATTATCGGCGGTATAACAGGAGGTAGTCAGTAAAATATGCAGTACGCTCAGAAAATGCTCCTCGTCCCTAGCTCTACCTTTAAAAGCGACCCCTTTCCACACCCCCAACAACAAGTAGTTTCGGAATTGGACAATGAAATGAATGTTATTTTAACTCGTAAAGATTTAGACGAAGCTTCAAAATGGCGCTTATACGAACAGACTGTACAGAGATATAATAATTTACATAATATCGCTAGGCAACCTATACCCACGGTCCCCCAACCAACATCCAACTATTTTAACTTGGCTTGGTTAGACGATATCCCCCTTAAATATATAGGGCATGTACATAGTATCGTTGATCAGATTTCAACTAACCCTGAAAAGCTTAGGTGGACAGATAGTGGGGAAGTTATAGTTAATGATTCATTAATACCCGGCTCGAATATAAGAGATATAGCTTTAGAATTTGTCAAGCCTTCCTCTAACAAAGACCCAAAACCTAGAGGTTTTTACGCATTTACAAACCTACTTTCTAGTTTTTCCCCTCTAACTTCGTATACAATACCCCAACAAATTAAAATCAAAAGAACTAGAGCTCCCAAAGTTAGTGTCAAGGTAGCAGCTAAAAAACTAAAATCTGAGAATAGTCTTGAGGCATCAGCTAAAAAACTTAAATCTGAGGATAGTCTTGAGGCATCAGCTAAAAAACTTAAATCTGAGAAAAGTCTTAAGACAGCAGCTAAAAACTTAAAACTGAGTCTCCGAGATGGGCAGCGTACGTAAAATCTCCAAAATTTTAGAAGGTATCTACTTTAACCCTTCCACCCTGCCAGTTTCGGGGGTGCTGAAAAATTATATTTAGCAGTGAAATTAAAGGGTATTAGTAAGAAACAAGTACTAGATTGGTTAAAGGGAAAAGACGCGTACACTCTACATAAGAGAGTTTTTAGAAAGTTTAAAAGAAACAAGGTGGGTGTAACTAACATAGGAGATCAATATCAGGCGGATTTGAACGACATGCGGTTTTTGAGTCAGTACAACGACGGGTAGGGGGAGTCTGACTCGGGGGAGTCTTGCGGCTCCGGGGACCTCCTTTTGGTGGCGGTGGCACTGTTCTTTTTCTCCCGGTGACGGCGGCGGGCCTTATAGGCCTCGCTCCGCTTGGGCCTCGGTTTGAAACACTTGCTCTCGTGATGCCTCCCTAATTGACATCGGCGGCACAGTGTATATCGTTCGTCCGAGATCATGGTTTCCGGGGCGGTTTTTGGTCGGACCGTTGCTTCTGAGGGATCGGGCGTCGCTGAGGCGGAACCTCCGTGGCCACTGTCGTGGGATACGGCAGACCGTATCCCGGTGGTCGGTGGTTCCGCTGGTGGAGTGGTTCTGAGCAATAGGAGTCCCAAACCCCTACCACGACCTCTTGCGGCGAGAGGAGCTGTATTCGCTACGGTCCCTCGGGCGTCAAAAGTTATTAGTTCGCGGTTCGAACAGTTTCCCACGGCTCGCGCGATATCCCTTGCCGCGAAAAGTTAAAATCACGCGAAGTCACATCGGTGATACCATGCACGCGTAAATAGTTCGCAACGTCCGGGCGAGACCGGAGAGTCTTATGCGGATATTGTTCTGGAGGATGATAGTAAATGTCCATTTCCGGACCTCCAGGCTTAGGATTCTTCCTCAGCACTATCTCACGTTTCCATCCTTTCCGAAAAGGGTTTACGAATCTCATGGGATTGATGGGAACAGGGTTGGACAATTCCATTTCGTCTTCCTCAGATTCGGAGGAAGAACTGGAATCGTCAGGGTGAGATAGAGGAGAGGGTGGAGGGAGAGACTTCTCCCTCGAGCTCCTTTCAGGAGAGGAAAGTGGAGAAAGGTCTGGCGGCATCCGATTCACTCGGAAGACCGCGGGAGGATCTGAGAATAAGGCGAATGCGTCTGGCTCAGATTCCTCAGGTAGATCAGAGACTTCGGGAAAAGGCTCTGGTACTTCTTCCGATAGGGAAGAAGAGGAACCGGTTGTGGACGAAGAGGAGGATTGCTTTCTCCTCGCTTCTTCACCAGACGACTCGGTCAGCGCTTCTTGATCTCTCAACAGTCGTTGTCTTCGTTCTCGCCGAGTCTCACGACGTTCGTCACCAGTACTGACTCCAGCGTCCTGAAGTATAGGTACGGATTGTGACGAGGTAGAACTTGAAGATGAGCTCCGTGACGTTGAGGATGACTGACTTTCGTCCGGTTGGCAGACATCTTTATTCGACCAATATAGCTTTAAGTGCGCGATATTCTCGATTCCTTTGCTTTCTCCGGTTTCTGGGTCTTCTAATTTGTATCGCAAGCGGTCTAGCTTCTTCGCGATCTTGTAGGGACCATCCCACTTGGGACATAACTTAGCGGCGACATCACGTGCCGCTTGAGACAAGGGATGCGTCTCCTTCCAGACAAGCGCACCAACGGGAAATTCAATTCCTTCCCGCCTTTGATCGTAGTAGCGCTTCTGGTGTGATTGCGCTTTCTTGGCAAGCTCCTTAGACAAAGCTAGTTGCTTCGCTAAAGCTGAGAGCGAGGCGGACCTTTCAACAAAGTCCGCTACTGGCATACCCACGTCTAAGTCCCAGAGAAATCTCGGTTCCCTACCCATGTTAAGGTAGAACGGAGTTCTTCCCGTTGTGGTGTGAGTTGTCGAGTTGATGGCGAACTGAATGAACGGTAAGTTCTCATCCCATCTTCGGTGATCTCGACCAACGAACATCGAAATGATTTCGCCCAGAACTCTGTTTGTGCGCTCCACGATGTTACTCTGAGGATGATACGGAGTGATGTATCGTGGTTTCACTTTGAACATCTTAAGAATGTCCTTCCAAAGCTGAGAAACGAATTGAGTTCCATTGTCGCTTACGATGGCTTTTGGACATCCGTAGCGAACTACCATGGAGACGAGTTTCTTCGCGCACGTTCTGGCTGTGATGTTCTTCATTGGGTATATTTCGACAAACTTGGTAGCATAGTCCGTGAATACCAGGAGGTATTTATGATGGTGACGGCTTCTTGGTAGAGGTCCCATTATGTCCACTCCCAGCAAATCAAAAGGCTCAGAAATGGCCGTAGGCTGTATGAGACCTGGACGTTTTCTATTGCGGGCCTTGTGCATCTGACACAAAGGACATCCGCGGACGTACTCGGTAACGTCCTGCCGGAACGATGGCCACCAGTATCTGGCCCGAACTTTATCGAAGGTACGATCTCTACCTCGATGTCCAGATAGAGGGTGGTCATGAAATAAGCGGATGGCGTCCCGCCGGAACCACTGTGGCAAATAGAGTTTTGCTGGTTGTCTACCATAGGCCTTTCGATACGAGACATCGTTTTTCAGTTCGTAGTACCGATGTCTTTGAGGATTATCTCCTGATAACTGGACTATGATGTCTTTTGTGGCTTGTTCATTCTGTTGGGCTTCTCGTACTTCTTCGAGCGTGAAGGAGTGGTACAATGCGTGAGACGCGGGAGGAGCTAATCCGCTACTGGTTGAGGAGGATTCCGCTGGACTGGAATCTTCTGACGAGGACGGTGACGTCATGTCTTCCAATGACATGGCTAATAGCGAGACAGGCGCTCTTGATAGTGCGTCCGCAACCTTGTTCTCCACTCCCTTCCTGTGTATGATCTTAAAGTCATACGTCTGGAAGTACCTTGCCCAACGTACAAGTCGAGAATTCGGTTCTTTCAAGGTGAACAACCACTGGAGTGCTTTGTGATCGGTGATCACAGTGAATGGTATATTCTCTAAGTATGGCCGGAACTTTCCAACTCCCCAATAAATGGCAAGACATTCCTTTTCCGTGGTGGTATATCTGCGCTGGACGTCGGTCAGTTGTTTACTGGCATAGGCAATAGGTACCTCGACGTCCTCTTGAATTTGCGACAGGAAAGCTCCAAGTCCAGCGTCGCTAGCATCCGTTGTCAGGATACACGGCAGCTTAGGGTTGTAAGCCGCTAAAGGAGGCGCCATACAGATCGCATCCTTGATGGCCTGGAACGCTTTCTGCTGTTCTTCTGTCCACTGGAAAGGAACGTCTTTCTTCTTAAGATGATTTAACGGGGCAACGATCTTGGAATACTGCGGGATGAATCGTGAGTGCCATCCCGCCATGCCCAGAAATCTTTGGATTGCTTTTACGTTCTTGGGGACGGGAAAGTCTACTATAGCCTTAGTCTTGGAGGGATCAAAATGAATCCCTCGTTCGTTGACTATATGCCCTAACACGGTCGCTTCGCTTTGCGCAAAGCGACATTTCTTGGTCTGAAGCGTAAGTCCCGCTTCAGACAGTCGGTGAAAGACATATTCCAAGGCTTGTAAATGGTCTGCCCAAGTACTGGAGGGAATGACGATGTCATCCAGATAGACACAGATGGAAAAGTGATGTCCATCCCTGAAGACTTCGTCGATGAGTCGTTGAAACGACGACGGCGCATTGCATAGACCAAACGGAAGTACTTCGAACTCGTACTTTCCCGCGTGCGTGATGAAAGCAGTCTTCGCTTTCGCCTGCGGATGGAGATCTATCTGCCAATAGCCGCTCTTCAAGTCCAGTGCTGTTATAAACTTTGGGGCACCCATTTTTCCTAATAGTTCTTCTATTCTCGGAAGCGGGTAAGGGTCCTTCACGGTTACTTTATTCAAAGCGCGATAGTCGACGCAGAAACGTATCTTTCCGCACTTCTGGTGGACAAGTACCACCGGCGGCGCGTAAGGACTAACGGATGGCTTCACGATACCGTCGCGGATCATTTCGTGAAGGTGGTCTTAAATTATCCGTTTTTTCTCGTCGCTAACACGATACGCGCGTTGACTAACGGGAACATCGGTGGTAGTATGTATCTCGTGATATACTAAGTTAGTACGACCCGCTTTTTCCGAAAATAGTTTTGGAAATCGTAATAAGAGAGTTTTTAAGTCTTCCTTCTGGTTAGGACTCAGTGTAGGCGACGCGACAGCTTGTTCAATGTCCTCGATAATCTGAGGTGTTGGAGTCTTTAACCCCGGGAGATTTAACACGAATGGAAACGTTGTTCCGTCAATCTGGCAAGTTTTTGTACCGAAGTCCAAAATGGCACGATGTTTATACTGGAAATGTTTCCCCAGAATAAAATCGTTTGGAAGTGACGGAACCACGTGAAACTCTTGTTCTAGTTTCAACTGTCCTAAGCGGAAGTCTATTCGCGCGCGCCCCTTTGTAAAGGTGTAACGTCCATCGCCTAACACTATACACTGAGTCTCTTCTTCTTCCGGAAGCACTAAGTCTGGTTTCAAAGTTCTGACTAAATTACGCCACTGATATAAGCTGATAAAACAAGCATCAGCGCCTGAATCTAGTCTGGTCGCGAAAGTCCCATGCGAATATACGGCATCTATGGCCACGGGAGGATCAACCTCACAGCGACGCACATCCATAGAGCCAATTTCCATAGGGGGCTTTACTTTCGTCGCGCGGCGGGAAGACGATCCCCTTTTTGTCTTCCCGCTTTCGCGTTTTCCGAAACCTGTCTTTGCGCGACTTCTTGTTTGCTCGGACAGGCGGTAGCATAATGCCCTAAGTGTCCGCACTTATAACATTGGATTTGACTTAAATCGTTTTGCTCTGTCTGAGCCGGTGTAGGTCTATTGGAAAGTCTTGCGTTTGGTGTCGCAACCTTTGATGTCGCACCTCCCCCGGCGGTTTTGTTAAAACCGTGGCGGTGAGAGAATTTCTTCTCCCACTGGATTTACGCGGGGTAGACTTTGCACTGTCTCTAGGATATAATGTGCTAGAAGGGGTCGCCCGTAAAATTTCTTCTGTTACGCGGCCCTTTTCTATGAAGCTGCGCATTGTCCTTACGCTATCTTGAAAGACATGGATGCGTATTTCGGGGAGGATATTTCGCTTGCAAATACCGACCAGTTCAGAGTCAGTATACGGAACGCGTAGGTTCTGATTCATCGCGGTAATACTCGCGATGTATGCGTCAAAAGACACACTGTCGGATTGTTTAAATTGCGCTATTTCTATTCGGAGGGATTCCTCCGCTCGTACCGAAAAGAAATAATCTCGAAACGCGCCTTTCACGGTACGCCACGTTAGTGCTTGATTAGGCCTATTCAAGTCTCTAAACCAAATTAATGCACGACCCATTAATATTTGGGGTAGAAGCGCGATAATGTCATTTCCCGACATGCTGTGATATTCCGCGAATTCCGTCAAAGTCCGAAGGAATTCCGGCGCGCTATCACCTTCGACACCACTAAATATTAAGTGAGGGGGCGGTTTTGGCCTACTTTTGGCAGCCGGTCTAGTGCCTACATTTGCTAATGTAGTTGCTAGACTTTGAATAGTCTGTAGCCAAATATTTGACGCTGCACTTTGCGGTGGCGGCGGCGGAGGTGGGAGTCCTCCAGCCGCTTGTCCTTGCGAAGGACTAGTACCGAGGCTTGGAGGGGGAGTGATCCCCCTCGGGGGAGTATGGGATCCCGGTAACTGCGCGTTAATCGCGGCGATCAAAGCATGCGGATCGGTTGGATTCATGACGCGACAGTTAATGAGTTTAAGCAAGGCACAAGTAATTGTTCACAAGTACGCGTTTAAATATAATTGGAAATGATAGTCTTAACGAGTCCTGGCATATCGCCACTTTATGTAACCGTAAAATGTAAAAGTAGGAAAGGGGGCCTAATTTCACGGCACACAAAGATATTTAAATAAAAACTAGAAAACTAAAAGAAGTTCCCAGGTTCCCGTTTAAAGGACTTATTGTCCATGACTAATATATATTTACCAAATAATCCTTTTTGAGAAAAACACCGGAGTAATCGAACTAATACTTTTTATTGAGCAAAACAAAACACGTTGCAACTTGAACGTGGTTGCGAGACTGACTACCTCTCTTACAGCGGCGGCGGGGCTTTTTATCCCAGCCAAAATATATTTTTTATACAAAAAGAGCTAGTGGCGCTTAAGGCGCCACTTGTGGGAAAAAGTGTAATCAAAAATAAGAAGGTGATGAAGCAGACGACGTTGGAGGGGTGGCTTCTTCGTTACACACTTATAATGGAATTGGTAAGCTTAACACTATCTCTACATCTTTGACAACCTCAACGTTTTCTCAATTTGAATAGGGTATACAGGTGTGGGGTAAATCGTTCAGCCTATAGGGTGTATTAGCGATGCCTAGATGCTACTTATAGAGGCAAAGGGAACCGGTAAACCCCAAGCCTTCTAACATGTCACGGGCCCAACCCTTCAATAAAGTTTAACGACCAGCGTTTCAATGGATAGGTTGACCCCGCGCATGATTAAGCGCAACAAGTATATTTCTGAGCTAATTAAAGCTTAATCATGTTCTTCTAATAAGACGGGGTTACGCGGTAAGGTATACTACTACAATACCTAATACTAATTAAATAATATTTATTGCGCTCACATACAGTGTTAAAACAATATTCAACTATATCATATGTAAACAGTCCGGCTGATGATGACGATGATAATGATTGATTCTCAAATTCAATGAACTGAATTGATTAATCATAGTAATGAAAGTTTTACAATTTCATTTTGCGCGATTTTCTATTCGCAAAATCATCGATTACATCGTCGTATGGAATCTTGTTCATAAGCTCTGACTCTATGCACAAAAGAGCTAAGGCGTTTCTTGACTTAAGGTTGATCTTAGGTAATTTTTCACCCGTTTTAAGCAAGAAAAGCTTCTTTCACCCGAACAATTTGTCGCTGGTGTACAAAGAGCCATGCGCACTACTGCTATATCCAAGTTTGGATAAACGTTTTGCAAATTCGATTTTCGCAGGAACGAAGATAGACTTTCCAATGATCTAGAATCTGGTTTTACTAAAATTCTTTCAGAAGAAAGGTGGCATTGGAAATGTATGCATTCTTGAACTAAGTCAGTCTCTAAATCATTAAGATACATTTCTACCAAGAAAAGGGTTTTTTCCGTAAGGGTTGATGATGACAATTCACTCATTTTCATCAGAAATGAAAACTTTTCATTGAAACTGTTGTATGCCTCCTGACGTTTTTCTAATGCGAATGCGAGTCTATCAATGAGGACGAGAAATGTGTTCACCCTGAAAGTATCACTCGCAGTCATTTTCATTTCTTCATCGGGTGTTTCATCATAAAATCTTTTCCTTTTCTGCTGTCTTTTCCCCAGGTCTTTTGTATACTGCTTTGACACGCTTAATTGCCTTTTCTTCGAAATACATCAAATGTTTTCGTTCAGCTACGAAAAATTTGCAAAGAGATTCATAAAGATCGGCAACAGTGATCAAATCTACGGTAGACGCCTGAATTTGAACATTCACTTTGTTTATTCTTTCCAAAAAACATTCCACATAACAATTATTTCCGCAGTTTCCAGTTTTTCTAAATATAAAAGTATTCCCTTCGCTTCGTTTCGCGTAACAGGCTTTTCGGTACAATCATCCTTGATTGATTCCAAAGCTTTGAGGACTTCTTGCCAAGAATTTCTCAAACTTCTACACGCGGCTTCTCTAGCTGACCAGCGTGTTAGATTTACTCTCTTTGGCGTTTTCCCTTTCCCGATTTTAGTCATTAACTTTTGCCAGCGTTGTGTCGAACTTCCAAAAAATAACTTAGATTTCTTGAAAAATTTAAACTATTCGTACCCGTAGATTTTGGGGACGCTAAGGGGCGGAAAATTTGCCGCCCCTTAAATCTGACGCCCTAGGCTCCAGCCTACTCAGCCTTCTGGCAAAGCCGTCACAGATTACGATCAAAGAGGTCTGTCCCATAGATGTTCAGTTAAGGGTAGCGCACCGAGGATCTAATCACAGAAAATTCTTCTACTTCTAGTAAAGGTTATAGGTAATAATTTTTAAGCTGTAAAAGGCTGAACATCGAGGGGCTATTTTCTTGGTGTCGCACTATTAAAATTATAAAAGAAGAAAATTTATTGATGTAAGGATATTTCAACTAGATCTTAATTGCTTGTATTATTTCCATAAATATTTTGGCCACAAAATTATAGTAGTACTGGTAAAAGTAGGTCATCGAGAAGCTATTCGCTCACTCAAATATTCCGTGTATTTAATAAAGGGAAGGTAAAAGCCTTTTTAAATAAGTAGTACTACACGTAAAAAATACGAAAATAGTAACGAAAATAAATAATTTGTCTTTAATTATTTATAATATTATTTTTAACTTACCAAATGACCCATTTAGGTGTGTGCTGTTTTTGTAATAATTTAAAGAGACTGTCACGAATGTGATGTCAAATACAGCATCGTTTGGATTCGCCAGCACTTCGTCCATTGACAGGAAAGGAGCGAACAGCTTGGTTCTCTCTGATACGCTGCGGCATCGCTTTTCACGGAACCAGTGATTTTTAAGCTAATCTGGCGTTCAAACCTCCGGTTCAAATTCGTATCACTGTACTCTCCTACCGCAATTTATATTAACTTTGCTTTAAGACTCGGCTATTTGGTTGTTTTTAAAATAACAGACAAATGAGGATAATGCTGCATCAAAAATCATCTCAAATCTTAAACTATGGGCGTGTATTGTTTACCTTTCGATAAAGACCAATAATGCAGCTATAGCGCCATCACGTGACCACAAAACGACGTCGACGAATAAAACGCCATTTGCAAGTAACGTCACGGTATTTAAAAGATCCGCAATGGCGCCTCATATCTTAACATTTCTAATTTGGTTTCAAATTTAAAATCAACTAAAATTAATTCAAAAACACAAACTATAAGCAAATTTTAGACATAAAGTTCTAGCAAGAAGCCATATCTAGCTTACTAGGGTGAAGGTATAAGATGCCTAAGTATCGCGCGCCATAGTCCCATTCCCCCTTTCAAAATAATAAACTAATAATCTAGGCTTTGCTTATGAAGGGATTTCCACACTAAGCCTTTGGCTTGTTTAAAGGTGGGTCCCTTTACATAGCATAGAGGGGTGGTGGCTAGCCCCTAGGTCACAGCTAACCTACAGTGCCCTATACTAACTATTACCGTTAACCTCTGCAAGTTTTGATGGAAAGGAGAAACCGGGTTAGACCGCGGAGGAAAACTCCTTTTAACAAGCGGGGAGAGAACTTGCAAACCCTACGCAGAAGGATTTGTTCCCAGATTTTCCCGGTGCCACAGTCCGTGATCGAAACCGGGATACTCTTGTTGCGAGGCGAAAGCGCTGACAGCATCGCCACCCCACAAATAAAAGGGGGGACGTAAAAAGAGGCCGGGTTATTTCGCTTCTTCTCAGGCAGAAAATACGTAATTTTCGTCATTTGCGTTACGCTGACGCGAGTTTTCAAGAACCAGTGAGATGCTGGTTGCCGACGATTAACTCCGAGACTCCGGACCTATGTTTAGACTGGGGATAAAGCTCGAAATGTGGCGAATTTATATCTTATTTCTAGTAAACTAGATATTGCTTCTTGGTTCTAGATCATAAGTAATATTAATGTGAGAATAAAGCTCCAGAACAAGATCAATTTTGTAAGAATTTTGATTGCTGTAAATTACCTAACCTAAATATTCCTTGGCGTCGAATCAGGTAAGGATTAGAATTGCACTCTCATATTCTCGGACATCATCTCAAAGGAGAATTGGAAAATTCAAATTTTACAAAACTTCAAAAAGTGTTACAAATTGCGCTACGCTAAAATATAGATATATTTTTTCAAATATGTGAAGATCTGGTAGCTAAAATCTCGTTTATGGCGAGAATCTGCAAAAAAAAATATATAAATCTGCATATCAAGCTACGAGAGGTTTCGAGATGAAACCTTTGTTTTCTTAAACAGTTCCTTAAAAAAACTAAATACATAAGCACATACTTTTAACAGACGGACATAACGTATCGCCATAGGATATGTATACATCTTAATGCAGAAAAAATGTTTGTATATGAACGCAAATATACCAGTCTGAGGTCATAGACAAAGCTTAGATTATTATTATTATTATTACTTTTATGTCATTATTCTTGTTCTGCATTTGACGGAACTCAAAAGACAAAAGACCGCCGGTCATAAACCCCCATTTTTGAAACAAAAATCCCCTCTCTCAAGACAAAATCCCCCACTCTCTAGACAAAACACGGTCATAATCCCAAGACATAGTGAAAATAAATAGGTCGTAAAAATACAATATCAATATTACGTTAAACAATGGATGCATTAGCGATATGGTGGCATAGTGGATAAGGCGTTGGACAGCGGTTTGAAAGGTGGTGAGTTCGAACCCCGAAGGAACGTAAATGTTAGGTTTACGTCGCAATAATTAGATATTTGCGTAAATATTGCACCAAATTCAAAACAATTTTTGCTTTGGAATTGCTAATAGGTGGTGTTACTGAGGGGCGTACTATTAGATTCGAAAAGATTAGCATCGAATGAGAATAGCGTCGAAATTTGTTTTTCGAGCAATAGCACCGAATGGAAGAGAATCGAAATGTTAGCATCTTAGTGTCTAAAGGAATAGCATCGAGAGCGTCAAACCCGCCATTGGAATAGTGTCGAAAATATTTTAGAAAATCTGGATTAATGGCGAAAGGAATATCGTCGAATTTATGTGAATGAGATTAGTATCGAAAAGATTTGTATTTAAGTAAACGAATACTTGACATTTGCTCATCAATGAAAAATAAGCTTTCGCGACCACTGTCCGATTCAGTTTTTCCAGCGTAAAAATCCCCTCTGTGCAGGGTTATTGAATACCAATTTATACCTCTTTGGTAGGATTTTAACCCAAAAATTGTGAAAATATTCTAAACGCTCCGCAAGTTGGTCAAAAAATTTTGGAAAATTTGAAAATTGCATGTACCATTGAGACCGCTGACCGCCTAAACGCGTTCTGCACTCTATCTTGAAAAATTACTAGGGGAAAACATAATAACAAGGGCTCGTGACGGAAATATAGGTATGAAATTTTAAACACCCGCTGAAACATTTACAATTCTCAAATCAGGATAGAAAAATATTTTAAGAAAGCTCCACTTTTAAAAGTAAACAATATTTTGGAGAGACGTAATATTATTTCGAAACGTAAATGAAGATAACAATATTTTGGAAAAGGTGTAATGTTATAAGGGAAATAAATGAAGATAAACCACAATATTTTGGAAAAGGCGTAATATTATTTGGGAAATATATGAAGATAAACAACAATATTTTGGAAAAGGTGTAATTTTATTTGGGAAACTAAATAAATGAATAAATCAAAATTTTAGAAAAGGTATAACAATACTTGGGAAGTAAATGAAGATAAACAACAAAATTTTGGAAAAGGCGTAATATTATTTCGAAACGTACATGAAGATAAACAACAATATTTTGGAAAAGGCGGAACATAATTTGGGAAGTAAATTAAGGTAAACAATATTTTGGAAAAGGCGTAATATTATTTGGGAAATAAATGAAGATAAACAATAATATTTTGGAAAAGGCGTAATATTGTTTGGGAAATATAAGAAGATAAAAAACAATATTTTAGAAAAGACGTAATATCATTTGAGAAATATATCAAAACAAACAGTATTTTGGAAAACGCGTAATATTATTTGGGAAATATATGAAGATAAACAACAATATTTTGGAAAACGCATAATATTATTTGGGAAATATATGAAGATAAACAACAATATTTTGGAAAAGGCGTACTATTATTTAGGAAACTAAATAAATGAAAATATCAAATTTTGGAAAAGGTATAATATTATTTGGGAAGTAAGTGAAGATAACAAGCAAAATTTTGGAAAAGGTGAAATTTTATTTCGAAACGTACATGAAGATAAACAACAATATTTTGGAAAAGGTGTAATATTATTTCGAAACGTACATGAAGATAAACCTCAATATTTTGGAATAGGCGAAACATAATTTCGGAAGTAAATTAAGATAAACATTAATATTTAAAAAAAGGATAATATTGTTTGGGAAGAAATTATAAACGTTTCTGAAATATTTTTCCCAAATAAAATTACACCTTTTTCAAAATTTTCTTGTTTATCTCTTCATTTACTTCTCGAAGTAATATTACGCCTTTGCAAAATTTTCTTGTTTATCTTCATTACCTTTCGAAATAATTTACGCAGGTGTTTAAAATTTCATAGCTTTATTTCCGTCGCGAGTCTTTTGTTATTATGTTTACCCCCTAGTAATTTTTCAAGATTGAGTGCAGAACGGGTTTAGCCACTCAGCGGTCTTAGTGGTGGTAAGTACATGCAATTTTGAAATTTTCAAAACGTTTTTGATCAACTTTCGGCCGGTTTAGAATTTGTTCACTTCATTTGTCGACATCCTCGTGGTCTAATTAATCAGAGTGAAGTAAAATCCTACCAATTCTTGGTCTAATTACGTCACTTTTTAAGGTAATTTAGGCCAGCTTTCATTTGTTTAATGAGGACTCAACGTCATTAAAAGCGACGTTGTTGTTATCCATCCATAATTGAGTATAAATAACCTGAACCTAACCTCGCTTCATCAGAAACTAACCGAACCAAGCCTAACCTCAACCTAACCAAGCCTAATACACCACTAACCCATCACAAACTATTTTTTCGACTATAATAACGTTCGACATAGTTCCGCATCGACCGTATTCCGATTTTGTTCTTTTTAACCTTATTCGATACTAATCAAATTTGTCAAAATGTGGTTTGCTGCAAATCCTTAGGAAGCAAATTTTTCGACTTTAAGGACGTTCGATACAATTCCTTTCGACTCTAGGTTAATTTAGTAAATTGAGGGAGCAACTCTCTATTCGACATTAATTCATTCGATACTATTATGCGACCCCGTTACGGGCATTCAATATTACCATTTAGTTTGACAACATTTTAATTTGATTCATATTAGGTTGGTTTTGGTTTTATAAGGTTTTGTTTGGTTTGGTTTGAGTTGGGTTAGAAATATTTATCTTCATTGACTTCCCAAATAACATTATTCCTTTCCTTAAAAAATATATTTATTTACTTCCGAAAAATAATGTTCTTTACTTCTAAATACTTACCAAAATAGAGTTTTCTCGAATTATTTTTCTCTCCTGGTATGAGAGATGCTTAAAATACTCAGTAGCGTAGCGAACTCATGGCTGTATATATTTCTAAGTTTTTGTTACCAACTTGCGGGGGTTTAGAAGATTTTCGCTGTTATTTTCAAACTCCCCATGGTCTAGTTTGGTCAAACACCAATTTTGGTTGGGTTAGTAAATTTATTCCCAATTGTAGCACCTGTTTGAATTTGTATGACTCTCAAAAGATCACCATTTTTTTGACTCTAATAACCATATCACAGTCAAACGACCTATGTAATTTTTCGCTTTGCATTATTTTCAGTTTTATAGTATGAAAATTTAAATTTATCATGTTAAATTTTTCAGATATCGGAGTATTTGAACCTGCTAAAAGCAAATGTTGGTCGGAAATAAACACAATTTTCAAGCTAGTATCCCTTAAAACTTTCTTGAAAATGACATTTTTTCTAGAACTATTATTAAGAGCTTAATACTTGTTTAAATAATGTTGAAAAATATTATTGGGAAATGAAATTTCAATAAAAAAAATAAGATAATATTTTTTTTCAAATATTTAATGTTTTATAATCATGTCTTCAAAAGTGAAAACTTTAATATCTGTCACTTCAGGCAATTATTATCTAAACTTATCTCTCACAACTTCGCATATTTGTCTGCAAACACAGTTTTTATTAATACCTGGAACTTCAGTCTTAATATTAATTAAAATTGTTTAGAAACTAGCGTTTTAAACCTTGGGAGAGAAAAGCCGGCGCTCTTTTCAAGTCTTAAGGTTTTGTCCGTCCATTATTTAAAGCAATTTAAATATCTAATCATCTATTGTCAATCCTGATCTTGACATGACAATCAACGCCCAGTCGAACTCGAATAGTTTTCCCTTTATTTTCACAGAGTAAACGATAGTTATACCATAAAAAGATTTCGTATACCTTCCGTATACCTAAGCAATGGAAAAAAAGAACCCTAAATCTGTGCACAAACAGATTCCGTAGACATTTGCGCAATAAGATGTCATAGACTTGTGCACAAACAGATGTCATAGACTTGTGCACAAACAGATTCCGTAGACATTTGCGCAATGAGGTGTCATAGACTTGTGCACAAACAGATGTCATAGACTTGTGCACAAACAGATGTCATAGACTTGTGCACAAACAGATGTCATAGACTTGTGCACAAACAGATGTCATAGACTTGTGCACAAACAGATGTCATAGACTTGTGCACAAACAGATGTCATAGACTTGTGCACAAACAGATGTCATAGACTTGTGCACACAGAAAAAAGTGTGTTAAAGATTTGAACACATTTTTGTGTTCAAAAATCAAATTTCGGTTTCTTGATATGTTTAAGTGAGGAAAAGTGTAATTTATTGAACACTTCAATTAATTTTGGTATTCAACTTCTAATTTAAAGGAGTTTTCCTCCGAGATCTAACCCGGTTTCTCCTTTCCATCAAAACTTGCAGAGATTAAGGGTAATAGTTAGTATAGGGCGCTGTCGGTTAGCTGTGACATAGGGGCTAGCCACCACCCCTCTATGCATTGTAAAGGGACCCACCTGTAAACAAGCCACAGGCTTTGTGTAGAAATCCCTTCTTAGACAAAGCTTAGATCATTATTATTATTATTAATTTTTGTCTCTATCTGTAAACATTGTAACAGTTGAACACAAAATCTTAACACTTTCACAATGAACGCATTCAAAATTTAGAAACAGCGAACGCGATCATTTATTTTCTTGTTCTGTAACCATGCAGTTGAAGACGTACTTCGAGTAATGTTTTCAAATTTTAGGCATAGCTTATACGCATACAGACACGGTTTTTCCATGGATAAAGAATGCGCGTGAGGAAATTTGTTTTCTTCCTATAGGACAATTAACTCGGTATCTCCGACGGCAGTTTTTTCCATATATACTCTGGTCCAGCTTTGGTTCTCAGCACACTCTAAGCTAGATCTCTACGTAACGTAGCTTTGTGTGTGCTGACAACCGAAGCTGGAACAGAGTATACATCTAATAAGGTCCCGTCAGAGATAAAATGTTGCTTATTCTATAGCGTGAAAACCTGTTTCCTCACGCGCATTCTTTATATCTATGGTTTTTCTTTGTCGCAAAAGTATGAATTTAAACTTGAAGTATTAGTACAATTCAATGAATCAGTGGCGTCGCCAGGCTTTTTTGGGGGAGGGGGTATAGCCCCCCATATTTCAAATTGCTCGTAGCCACCTAAACTTCTGTAGCAATATATAAAATTATATTGATAGATTCGTTAAGTTTCAATGAACCACTTGCAAAATTTGTTATTAATTTCTTATAAATAGACCCATTTCACACCCTAGCGACGCTACTGCGATGAATATGAATCTATCAATTCGACTAAAAACCTGGCAAGCGTATTTATAAATAATACATATTTGGAATGTGAGTTTAATTAACTTATGCCTTGAAAACGTTTCTTGGCCAAGCGCAGACCATGAGATGAACTCTCCTACGAAGCATTTTGCAATTGCTTTTACTTATGTTTGGGAAATTGCAATATTCCCCAAAATTCGTCTGCAACCTTTACTGCTGCTAAATTGCTAATAACAGAAACTATCCCGAAATTAACAGCCCGTAACTTTGGGCAGGAATTTTTAAGCCTTGGCCCTTCAGATGATGAAAGATGTAATCCTTTTTGTGGGTAAGTTTAAGGTAACTATTACGTGATAAATATATGTTTCAATACTTAATAGTCCTTTTACTAGCAATATAACTTATAACTCAGTACACTAATACTTATTAATTATTAACGCCGAGTGAGAAATTCCCGTACAATGAGAGAGGTACTTAACACTTAAAATACGTTGAAAACTTAAACAACTTCGTCTTGAACACATTAGAAAGTGCACATATTTTTACTAGAACATGTGCTCATTTTTGAACATGTATAGGAGAGCGTCGGATGAAGGTGTTCAGGGACTGTGTTCAGCTTCCGAACACATTTTCTCTGTAAATAACATGTTCAGAGGCTGAACACTTAACAAAACCTGAACATAAAATGGCTTGAATACATTAGAAAAAAGAACATATTTTTATTTGAACCTGTTTTCATTTTTGAACATGTATAGGAGAGTGTTGCATAAAAGTGTTCAGAGATTGTGTTCAATTTTCTTACACCTTTTTTTCTGTGCACAATCAGATGTCATGGACCTGTGCACAAACGGATTAAAGTTAAAATAATCCATAATTTTGAAAAAAATATTCGTAAAGAACGTCCGAAATTACTAAGAGAGAGACCTATCAATCTTCTGTGCACAATATTGCAAATGGTTTCATCTTTGACCGCTCCTGAACCGAGTAAAAACAACTTCATTAAAACATAAAATATCAGTAAGGTTTTGTTTTGTACAAATCATCTTTGATCGGTAATCTCGTTTAATTGTCTTTATTCGGTAATCTAGCTTAATTATCTTTCTTGGGTAATCTAGTTTAATTACCTTTAATCGGTTAATGAGTTTAATTACCTTTAATTGGTTAATTAGTTTAATTCTCTCTAATGAGTTATCTAGTTTAATTAACTTAAATCGGTTATATAGTTCATTTACCTTTTATCGGTAATCTGGTTTAATTACCTTTATAATTGTTAATCTAGTATAATTACCTTTAGTTATTAATCTAGTATTATTACCTTTAGTTATTAATCTAGTATAATTACCTTTAATTTTTAAGCTAGAATAATTACCTTTAAATGGTAATCCAGTTTAATTACCTTTAATCGTTAATCTAGTTTAATTACCTTTAATCGTTAATCTAGTTTAATCACCCATACTCGATAATCTAGCTTAATTACTTTTATTCGGTAACCTTGTTTAATTACCTATATTTGGAAATCTAGTATAACTATCTATATTTTGGAAATCTAGTCCAATTACCTTTAATCGGTAATCTAGTTTAATTACCTTTAATCGGTAATCTAGTTTAATTATCTTTAATTGGGAATCCAGTTTAATCATCTTTAAAAGATAATCAAGTTTAATAATCTGTTATTGGTAATCCGGTTTAATTAGCTTTAATCTGTAGAGGGAAAAGTTAAAATGTCCATTAAGCTATTTATTCTAAGAATTTTATTATATTCGCGGTAAAACGAGTGGCTTCATACACTACATAACTTATGCTAAAAAGTCGTAAGTTCCATAGTTTCTGGGTAAACCCTGTAAGTCAGAGCATGTATATAAAACTAAGAAAAACAATACTTAAACTTAATTTTTCTTGATGAAAAAATAGGTGCCAATTATAGATATGGGGCTTTCATTTAAGACTGATTTCAAATCTCTCTAACATATAGTTGTTTATGTAAGGGTATGGACAAAAGCGGTAAGTTTGGAAAAATTTCCCATGTTATTTCTATAGAGATTTTGTAGTTTTCGTAAAAATCTGTGATAAATTTTATGGAAATTAAAACCATCCTTAGGAACTTTCTTTTTTATAAAATAAACTAATTAATGGATCTCTTTGGAATTTTAAACACATATTGAGGGCCAGAATTGTAGTTCTGTGGAATGTTTTCAAAACAGTTAATACAATACAAAAAAAGGCTTTGGGAGAACTGTATTTAGTCAGATTAGGTATATTGCAAATGGTAAACTGTAGAAGCGCAAAACGCTCTCTGTCAATCAAAGCTTGCACTAAAACCTCGCAAAATTGTGAATCCTCCTATCGAAAGGCTGGGTTAGATATTCTTTAAGATGGTGAAAATAGTAATAAACAGTAAACGACAAAACAAATTCAAAATAATTAGTAACAAATAGATAAAAAACCTAACTGAATATAAATAGTAACAGAAGAAAATGACAATAAATATGTTCTATTTTCATTTATAGTAATAATACTAATAGGCTTCTTGCAAATGTTAAAGTAGTCACGAAAATTCTTTCGTATTAGCTAGGTCTGGTTTGAGTGGCATATTTCGCTTCTATTAATGCTGTCTGATATTGCATCCCTTACAAGTTGGTTCTTGAAGCAAATTCTAGAAACCGCATTTGTAATTAGTTGCTTGATTATCAGTTTTGTTCACGCTTAAACCCACGGAAGCGTTTTGAATCGCTATGAACCGGTTTCCCTGTAAGTGTGGATCAATGAACGGAAAGTGTAAAAGATAAGTGTAGAAAATTAACTGCCTGAAGTACAGATATTCAGATTTTCACTTTTGAAGACATATTTATAAAACAAATTATTTTTTAAAAATTCTTATCCTACTTTTTTCACCAAAATTACTTCAGTAAAACAATTTAACAAGAAACATTCGCATCATTTAGGCCTTTTCATTGTGGTTAAGGTTATAGTGTCGAAAAGATCTTTAGATTGATCGTGATCTTTGAGAACTATACAGCACCTAAATATTTAATACATCGAAAACTTTACAATTGATGGATTGAAGAATACATCGTGCAAAATTTCCATACAGGTTTTTTTATAAGGTCTCAACAATTTCCTGTCCATTTTATTATCTTTATAGGGCCGAATTCTCTACCTAATTGTAAATTTTTTGATAGAACCTAAAATGTAAACGCGTACTATTTTATTAATCATGCGCATGTTTCTTGTTAAAATATTTTACTGAAGTAATTTTGGTGAAAAGAAGTAAGATAGGAATTTTTTAAATAATTGATGTTTTATAATCATGTCTTCAAAAGTGAAAATTTGAATATCTGTACTTCAGGCAGTTAATATTCTACACTTATCTTTTACACTTTCCGGTCTTTGTCTACAATGACAGTTTTTATTAATTTTCTTTTGCTCTTATACATTAAAGTCAGTGTCAAGTAGGGCTTGGACTCTGTTATAGATGACTTTATATTACACATAGTCTCTTGTACATATTACTTATAGACAAAGGATTATGAATAACTGATAATGCTATCCTATCCGTAAGGAAATATAAACGGAGAAAATGACAAGCTGTACCAATGAAAATGAATTGTTTATGAACAATAATATATATATGCGTAAGCAGATGTATATAATATTATACGATGAATAAAAGACCCATTTCCGATATACGCTCATATATTCATGAACAACACCATTTCCCTTAGTAAATTACAAGCAAAGTTATTGTTTTCTACGAATTCATGTAACTGATGTGTTACAATAATAGCGTATTAATCTATTACCACGTAACCATCCATAAGAATAGTTCGGAGATCCAGCTCGCTTGTACACAAATTAAACACTGGATAGTTACTTGCTAACGTTAACGCGATTTAAAGCTCTGCATAAACCATGATGCACCTATTTTCAAATAAGTCAGCAAAGGATTAGCAATAGGTTCAAACACGTTTTATTATGTTCATATTTGTAATTATATAACAAGCATTATAGTGAAGCCGTCCACCATGACTTCAAACACATAACGGCTGAAATTGTATCTGTCTTTAACGATCCACGCTTGGGTGATACTAGGTTTCCTCCTTTAGAAAACGTTCGTTCTGATGGCACGGATGACTCTTGGATTGACAAATAGTCCCTCGCCATTGTGGCAACATTGGGATACTTTGTTTCATTAATCTATGGGACAAATTGGATTGGAATTTGTTTTGTTTGTGATGAGAGATCTCAGTTTCTATTGCCATCTGACATTTAATACTCAACAGGAAATAATCGAACCTTCCTATGCCACTTACCCTCCACCATTCAAGAATATCCGAATTTGGTGACGCTAGTTCGTCCTTTAAATATAGTAGGAGCTCTGAACCTTTAGTACATTTCCTTGCTCGCTTAGGATATACCGACATCACTGCATTAGTTAGGTCTGAACTACATTTGTCCGAAGCATAAGCTGGGTATTCTGTCGGACCACTATTTGCGTCATAAAACTTGTTTGGCAGATTTAATATTCTTCACAGATGTTTTATCATAATGATCTTTGAAGAAATCCAGTTTGAGGGTTGGATCTACAACTGACGATAGAAGGAGTATTGTAGCGACATCAACAGTTACCGTGGGCCATAAAATAGAGCATTTTTTGGGAATGTACTTTTACTCGAAGTGCCGTCTCACCCAACAGAGAAAGCGTGTTGTTACATTCATATGAATATAATGACATGCTTTCTTTGTGGGACGATATCGTATTGCGAGTAAAAGTACGTTTCCTATTTCTTCTTTATTACCTATTGCTATCCACTGAGCCTCCACGTTAGATTGTTCGGAATATTCCTCTAGCTTATTTCGGGCAAGGCAGCAAGCTTCTTTTAGAGGTCCATCAGTTTTGCTTATTGTATCCTTTAACCAGTCCTGCAGCCAATGATAAACAGGCTTAACAATTGAGATGGTAGGGTACTTGGAAACCGATACTCGTCTTGTTGCCAGTTCGAAGTCCTTGGATATATTTTACAAACATAAGACGATTTTAAAACGTATGCCATTCAATGAGCGTTAACTTGCCTTCAAGACGTCCACAAACTGTTCGATTTGAGTCCATTCTGCATCAGAAACATTATATTTATGGTGGTCCTTTTCACTTCTCATGAGCGATTGTAATGACTATATATAAATGCATTACAAAACAACCACATAAGTACATTCCGAAATATGCATAACATTACCAGTTTGAAAGTCAGTGCCCTTTTGAGCATGTCGTATGTGGAATTCCAGCGATGTGTGACATCTAATACAAGTGATAAGTCCTTGATTCCAAACGACTTGTTTAAGTGGTGCAGTTTCTCTTTCTTCATGAAAGATAATCGAATGTGGACTATGGCAACTCTCATCTGACATGTGGGAAAAATGGGCAATATATATTGTAAGAGAACCGCTTCCTGGCACTTTACTTTGTGTTACAAATGGCTTGAACGCGACCAAATACTACGGCCTACCAACACAGAACCACGATAAGGACCACGGCCTACTGACACCGAACCACGATAAGGACCACGGCCTACTGACACCGAACCACGATAAGGACCACGGCCTACTGACACCGAACTACGATAAGGACCACGGCCTACTGACACCGAACCACGATAAGGACCACGGCCTACTGACACCGAACCACGATAAGGACCACGGCCTACTGACACCGAACCACGATAAGGACCACGGCCTACTGACACCGAACCACGATAAGGACCACGGCCTACTGACACCGAACCACGATAAGGACCACGGCCTACTGACACCGAACCACGATAAGGACCACGGCCTACTGACACCAAACCACGATAAGGACCACGGCCTACTGACACCAAACCACGATATGGACCACGACCTACTGACCCCGAACCACGATAAGGAACACGGCCTACTGACACCGAACCACGATAAGGACCACGACCTACTGACCCCGAACCATAATTAATACCACGGCCCATCGAGCACCGATACTTAATGAAGACAAGCGGCGAACGATTTACCGTTCTGGCTAGGATCATAGATCAGACACAAAAAGAAAGGAGATTCTCGACCAAAATCGACACTTAATTAGAGGCTGTGAAATGATAGACCACGTATTTGTGTACCTTGACTATTGCATTCCCAATAGGGGCATAATTTGACAGCCGGAGAGATTCGTCATCGTCCAGTCCATACTCCTCCTCCGTTTGGTGCTTCGGGTTGGATTTCAACGTGTTCAGAATAACTTTCACGGCTAAATTCAACACATGAGCAAAACAACGAAGCCTATGTTGCATAGAGTATCGATATCCAAGAAGGGCACTTCTTTCGGCGAGCTCCTTGGAGAAGGTTTGATTGTTGGACGCATTATCCATAGTAATAGCAAATATCTGAAATGGTGGTACTTGTTCTTTTAACTTGAATCCTTATATAACAATTAACTGATTTACTTGATTAATGTTTCGCTCCTTCATAAGCTCTAGGAAAACATTGCATATTTCTACACCCGTATGTCTTCCAGGAAAGTGTATAAAGCCTAGCAAAATCGATTTTACGCCCCATGTTTTGTCAATCCAATGGGCAGTTACACCCATATAGGGTATGCGGTTAGTTGATGTCCAAATGTCTAGGGTATAAGCTATCTGACCATCTATGTTCTTGGAAATACGAAAGTGGACGTCAATGCACATTTGCATATTAACAGTAGCTACGTTTAAAATGTATACCTCACAAATTGCGTTAATGTTTGGTATTTCCTCCGCATATGCCTTCATTACGTAGCTCTTAGTAGCTTTACCCGACAAAATTATACTATTGGATACAACAGAACTCTTTGGGTCAATGGCGTTTACAAAATCTCTAAAACTTGATGTTTCAACTTCGTCAAATGGTATGTCATTTGAAAGGATCCATCGCAACAGTTTCTGTTTTGCATTTTCAATGGCGGTCAAGTACATCTAATAGAAGATATTAATTACACACTAACTGGGGAATGTTAATACATATGCAGGTTGAACTATTGCACGACCAATGCTAGTTTTCATCACCAAAATCGGTTGCCATGACCTTCAAACAATAAACTAATGTCACTAACCCGGCCGTAACCATTATAACTTGAGAGGCTATAAACACTTGTTTATGTTTTACCATTTGAGCGTTTCAATGTCATGGGTATTCAGTTGGTGTACTGAGTAACCAATCTAATTGGATCTACGTGAACATTCTGATATGGGTTAAAGGCCGAGTTCCAATGAAATAGGCTCTGGCGAACTGAAGAGCAAGCATCAAGACTGGCAATGGGGATTGAGGCGAACGTCCCGAGCCTCAAGGTCCTTAACTTGAGGCGTTATTACTAACTGAAAGAGGGTTCTTGCAAAATGAAGATAAATAATTGTAATAACGAGGATATATTGTATTGTCGATCTCCAATTGGCAAACGTCCTCCTTTCACTTCTTTCAGTTAATAAGAACCCCACAAGTGTTTGTCATAAAGGGCCTTCCAAATTCAGCAAGGTCGCCCCATTGTTAGTCCCGATGATTGGTTTTCAGTTTGTAAGAAACCGTTTTGTTCCAGGCCATCATAATAGCACACAATAGCAATGAGGTGAACCAAGATTACCACTTACAGTTGACTATAGGTACTCTTCGATCTTTTCGGGATGTTTCTTTTCTAAGTGATATTTCCAGTTACCAGTAGCTATAATGGAATTCTTCCCTTCCGAATATGAGACACTAAACACGTAAGTAATATTTATTGGAGAACCTTTATGTAGGTTACAGTAAGGACAGAATAATATTGTCGACTATTCCCTTTAATGTTTGGCGTGTTCGGGTTTAGTTAGAATGACACCGACTTAAATAACCAAAGAAATCAATACTTATTTCTCACAATATTTGCATTTGGCAACGCGTTTTGTTTTACCATCTGATGTTTCGAGAAGAATATTAAAATGCTGCCACACGTCACTGCGGGTACGAGGATTCAGGCGTGATGCATTAGCAGAGCTTGGAGTTTCTAACTGTGGTATATGAGGCTCTAAGGTAGGAGCTTCGGTCATGATCAAGTGCGGCGAAAGCGGCGTAAAACTATGTATTTAATCGTTCCGTTGTATTACGGAATCACCATTCCCATGAATAATTACAATTTAAATACTTCTTTACTATTTTTTAACGTTGGATTGAAAATAGGTTCTAGTCGTGCACACCCCAGGTTAGTAGGCGTATAATTATGAATATGTCTTCACGATTCTAACAATACTATCTATAGAGACCAAAAAAAAACAATTATTTATAAAAAAGAAGTTAACGATTTATGAACAACATTGTAACGGTAGAAAGGGTCGATTCCGTTGACAAGGGCGTTCGCAATTAAAGACTAACTTACTCTTAACTTGAATTAGAAGGCATATCAAGCGGTTAATCAAAAACTTTTGACTTTATTAACATAAACTAAATTAAACATAAATGAAGAGAGTCTGAACCATGAGGTTCAGAGAAATGAAGATGACTACATTTACCCGGGTGTAAATGCGAACTGCCTATTTTACAATATAGAATTTCTCTTTTATACAATTCCATTAGGATGCTAACTCTCTTCCGAAAAGGGGGAAGGGTGGCAATCGGAAAGATCTAGGATGTTTGGGGTTAAGGTAGTTACGCGACGGCAGTGGACTGAGCATAAACCGGCGGTTTGAAATTTTCAAGCGTCCGTCCACTGTCGTCTGCAATGGTTCGTCTGCAACGGTAGGCCTAAACCGTTGCATCCTACCCCTCAAAGAAAAATTTTATACATATTTATAAAATTAAAAGTTTGTAAGCTAAAATGTATAGCGCGTCTTCATCTGTTGATGCTTCCTCGGGATGGCGGTGCGGTTTCAGCGAGTTCGTCAGTCTGGGGATTTGAGTTCCTCTGGATGCGGTTTGGTGTGGATGTCAATGGAAGTACTTGTTGTTGTGGAATTCCGTTCCGGGATCAGTCTGATCAGCGGCGGTGTTGTCCTTGTGGGGTCTCTCTTGGTCAGGTGTGGATTTCCGTTCCGGGATCGTTTGATCTGCGGTGGTGATTTCCTATCCGGGATCTGTCGAATCAGCGGCGGTGATATCCATTCCTAAATCGTCTGAAGTATAGATTATGGTTCCTGGATCGTCAGATCTGCGGCGGTGATTTCCTATCCGGGATCGTCTGATCTGTGATGATGAGTTCCTTGGGGGTTCTCGGGTTAAGTTGTTGTACGTCTTAGCCGGGGATTGTCATATCCGCAGGCGCGCGATTTTGTAGGAAATAGAATTTTACTATGTGTAGCACTATTACGCCGGAAGTTCATGTTTGTGGGCCATCTTGCTAGGATACGTTATGTCTGGGTAGTGGAATAATCCGTAAATTACGCGAGACTTTGGCATTAACAAGTTATGTTGGGGCACGTTCATGAAGTTCGACATCTTGTGTCTGCGAATGTTAGTAAAGGGGTCCGTATTTCCGCGTTCAAAATCTTAACGTAAGTCGAGGGAAAAGTTCCATGATATTTAATAAAGGTTATCCGATTATTACTGTTCCGATGAAATTAAATAAAATTGTATCCGAATATTAATGTTCAAATCTGAAGACTAACGAACATGCACCACGAGGCAATTAGGCTTAGCGAGCCCATGAGTACGCGAATTGTCGAAGTCCGTCTCTAAAAGTTATGGCGGGATCGTAACCGCGGGCAGGATCGACATTCGGATCGTGACCGACCACCCCGGCGGAAAAAGAGCGACGGCTAGTCGGCGACGCGAGAAAAGCAATACCCGAGGGTTCGGAATCGCGTGGTCACGGGCACCATTTGTAACGGTAGGCCTAAACCGTTGCAACGCAAAACGAAACTTCGTTTCCGCGTACAAGGACTATCAAAACCTTAACGTAAAGTAGAAGGCATAGCGATCGGTTAATCAAAACTTTTGATTTTATTAACATAAACTAAAATAAAAATAAACATAACTAAAGAGACTGAATAATGATGACTACATTTCACCCGGGTGTGAATGCGAATGTGTATGTTACAAGATAAGATTTCTCTTTTATACAATCCATTAGGATGCTAACTCCTATCCGCAAAAGGGGGAAGGGTGGCAACCGGAAATATCTCGGATGTTTGGGGTTGATGTAGTTACAAGACGGCAGTGGACTGAGCATAAACCGGCGGTTTAAATATTGAAGCGTCCTTGCACTGTCGTCTGCAACAGGTCGTCTGCAACGGTAGGCCTAAACCGTTGCATCCTACCCCTCAAAGAAAAAATTTTATACATTGCTATAAAATTAAGGGCGTGTAAGCTAGTCTTCCTTTGGCGCCTTCTTGTGTTTATGATGGATGCTGCCGTGGAGATGGTGGTGCGGTTGTCCGACGGTGGTGTAGTTGTCTGATGACGTTATGGTTGTCCGAGGGCGTTGTTGTTGTCCGATGGCGTTGGATATGCTCGAAAGTTCGTTGGTCTTCGGAGGTGGCTTACTTCTTGATGAAGGTTCTGTAAGGGATGTCAGTGATTGGTTGTGGATTTTCCATCCGGGATCGTGTGATCAGAGGCGGTGTTGTCCTGTCCTGGATCTTTCGATCGGCGGTGGTGAATTCCTTTTGGGTTTTCTGGTTCAGTTGTTACACGTCGTAGCCGGGGATTGTCAGATCCACAGGCGCGCGATTTTGGGCGGTGGCGAACATATCTTTACGACGCGCAGTACTATTACGCCGGAAGTCAATACTTGTGGCCTCTCTTGTTATAGGACGTTGTCTGGGTATTGGAATACTCCGTTTATTACACGAGACTTGGTTATTAACAAGTTATGGAGGGGCACATTCATTAAGTTCGACATGTTGTGTCGGCGCGTGTTAGAAAAAGGTCGTTTTCCGCGTTTAAGGTTGTAGAAATTTTCATGTTTTAAGGCGAGGGAAAGGTTCGATGACAATTAAGTTAATTCCGAATATTAAATCCGAAGACTATCATAATTAACGGCGACATTGACTTGTCTAAGCTAGAAGCAGGGCGTATCGCGCCATGCGCCACGAGGGAATAAGGCTTAGAAATGTCATACTTGCGTACACGAATTGTTCGAATTCCGTCTCGGACAAAATACGCCGAGATGTTACACGCGGGCACGATCGAAAAATTCGGATCGGGTCCGACCACCCCGTCGAAAAGAGACGAGACGGCGGCGAGGCACGGCAGAAAGCGCGGAACGAACGAAGCAATAACCGAGGGTTCGGAATCGCGTGGTCACGGGCACCATTTGTAACGCAAAACGAATCTTCGTTTCCGCGTACAAGGACTATCAAAACCTTAACGTAAAGTAGAAGGCATTGATAGATGGTTGATCAAAACTTTTGATTTTATTAACATAAACTAAAATAAAAATAAACATAACTAAAGAGACTGAATAATGATGACTACATTTCAGCCGGGTGTGAATGCGAATGTGTATGTTACAAGATAAGATTTCTCTTTTATACAATCCATTAGGATGCTAACTCCTATCCGCAAAAGGGGGAAGGGTGGCAACCGGAAATATCTCGGATGTTTGGGGTTGATGTAGTTACAAGACGGCAGTGGACTGAGCATAAACCGGCGGTTTAAATATTGAAGCGTCCTTCCACTGTCGTCTGCAACAGGTCGTCTGCAACGGTAGGCCTAAACCGTTGCAACATATTATATTTTAATGAGCGTGTTTATTTGTTTAGCGATATAAATTGTCGAGCCCTGGGATACCACAACTCGTAAAGTATATCCAATGTAATTGTTTTACAAGATCAGGCGAATGCACATGTACCGCTATTTCAATGTTTGTAGATAATTGTTTATAAACAATTTGTAGGCGAGTATAAACGCATTTACACGTTCCTATCTGTTGTTGTTTATATAAATATGCCACAAATCAATATAGCATTAGCGAATAGAAAGTCCGACCCCTAGTGTCAAGTCTTGTCTAAGAGAGTCGTAAACCCGTTTTGCGGGAATTTGTTCTGTGGCTGGGGATATTTTATCATCGATATCCACTCGGGAGATATTGTCACATATGGCAGGAGATTGTCCTTTTTGGCTATGATGGGGGGATTATGACCGGGGGATGTCTTACATTCGTATGTGACGGCTTCAGACCTTCATTTTCAACAAAATAATTACAATAACTTGACAATTATGTTTAAAATATATTTGTTTCGTTTTTTAATCAGGATGATGAAGAGAAATATAAATATATTGTGTACAACAACGAAGAGATTTCTCCTTATTCACGATATTGGATCAAGCAATTTTCGTACATTTTGTCAAATATTCCAAACGTAACGTGAGTTGAATTTCTAAATAAAATCACTGTTCTTAAGTGTTAGTTAATACTGCGAGATCAGGTACTTGAAATATGTGGAAATACATGGTGATCTCATTTATTTACTTGTTCAAGCACACTGCATTTCATACAAAACAATTCAAATTGAACAAATAAAAATTGTGATTACGTAATATTAAAATAAACGTAATTATAAACGGGGATTTTAAACACTTCCAGACTTAAGCGTAAGATATAAACTAGTTGATATTTTACTTCTTTAGCTCAATAATAGCTGTTCAAAGTACCATCTAAAAGTCAAAGAAATAAAAAAAATTGACTTACAGCGCCTTTGAAACTGGTTAATATATTTGTTATAAGTGCGCGAAAGTGGTTAATATTTGTTATAAGTGCATTTCATCCATGGAAAGAATCCTTGATAGGAAGTTGGGGACCGTACATAATGTACGTCACACTCAAGAGTCATAGACGTGTGCGCAAAATCGTGTCATGAACGTGATCGCAAAATTGCGCATCATACAGGTGTAGAAAATCTAGTGTCATAGACCTGTGAACAAACTCGTGTCACAGAACTGTACGCAAAATAGTGTCACAGACGTGTGAACAAACTCGTGTCACAGACCTGTACGCAAAATAGTGTCACAGACGTGTGAACAAACTCGTGGCACAGACCTGTACGCAAACTCGTGTCACAGACCTGTACGCAAACTCGTGTCACAGACCTGTACGCAAACTCGTGTCACAGACCTGTACGCAAACTAGTGTCACAGACCTGTACGCAAACAAGTGTCACAGACGTGGGCACAAACTAGTGTTACAGACATGTAAGGACACTTATATAACAGGAGTTTGTTCAAACTTGTGTAAGAAAAGTCTGCGCAAAGTAACGACGGGCCTGGCGAGGTAGAAAGAGATGAAGTCTTATGAAGGGAGAAAAGGTGTGGTTTAAGACAGATAAGTTTACAAATTGTGCGCGTCTTGAGGAGAAAGATTGCGAAATATCTAAGGTTTTATTGTCAAGTTCAAGGGGGGAATACTTCAGATTTTTTTCTCAGAATTACTTCCATTATCGTACTTTATTGCGTGGCACATTTACCGTTCTTTTGTTACTTATACTAGTAATTAATTTCCCTTTTGTAATGTTTTCAGCCTAGAATTGTTGAAGTATAGCGAGGTGAAATCGATTCTCTATAAAGACCATGGAATAAAAGAAACAGATCCCGTATACGTTTTAAAAAATGCCGTACAATTGGGGGTAAGATTTTTGGATTCCTATATGGCTGTTGCAAGTGTTAAATAGTGTGATGTATATAATTATAATGGTACACGAGGAAGTGGCATGGAAATGAGCTACCATGTCTCAGAGATAGAAATATACAAAAATGCGACTTATGGACAAAAATCAAAGTGACAAACATTGGCATTCAATATAATTAAATTCGTAAGGTTTATAAATAACATTTCGCTTAAATATAAAAAATCTTAATTTCCCAGTATTTCTCGCTCAGGTTTCACTTCGATAGCAAAACATATATATTGTCAGAAGTATAGCCATCTAGCTAAGGTCTGTGAGCAAGGACTTGAGCTCCTCTCTCCCAATAATAATAATTAGGTCCGTACATGCTAACCAACCCATTCTCCTAGATAATTGGTCGCCCATGCCGTACAGGTATTTGGTGGAATCACATCCTCAACAGCAGTCGGATAAGACCCCTCGATAGTCTAGTGTTCCCTTTGTGGAAACTGCAATAAGATCATTGTTGTCCATCCCCTATCTTGAGTGATCTCTTAACCTAAAGCGAAATCTCGACAACTTCGAATAAATTTTGCCGCCAGGGCCGTCGAGAGAAGGTGCCAATTCGGTCCATTTTCCCCGGGCCCGGCCGGGTCTCGACCTTTGTCAATTCTAGTGGATAATGGTTGTGAAAATATAAATATAGAACTGAATATTTTTTCTTTAACTTAGCTAAAAAAGACTGTAAAGTGGTCGGCGGACCGTCGAATTTGTTTTGAAAAAGGCACCCGACTCCTCCTCCCACAATCAATGACGTCAACAGCTGACGTAAAACGCGTCCAAAAGGAATTATTTCGTGATTTTAAAGTGGTTCCCCACATCAGGTTAATCTCTCTTTTGATTGGTTGTGAGCCGCCTCGCACCGGCGTTTCCCCAGTCCGAAACCCCGCTGCGTTTGCTAGAGAGCTGGGATTGGCCCAATTGTATAACCTGCCGGATAAGGTTCAATAACATAAAAATAGGGTTGTGACGTCAGTAACTACTTTTTACAAATAAAAAATCAACGGTCCGTTGACCTTTCTTACAGATTCTTTAAACAGTAAAAAAGCAAAAAGAGAATGAAGAGTTGTAGTTTTTTTGCTTGAAAATTCTCTTAAATTTCTTCCAGTCCCTTATTCTTCCCTTTTCTCACTAAGCATGTGTAAAATATTAACGGAGGTTTAAGTTTAGTTTCTCACGGGAATAACCCTAGACAACAGAAAAGTTTTAACATTTTTTCAGTTATTTATTTGCTGTGGACAATCGGGCAGGCGTAAACATAAATATATCATAAGCCAAAAAGTCATATACCAACAGCTTTCTTACATCAAGCTGATGGTTATGGGTTTAGGCAAAGTAGTATAATAATTTAACAACACAACAAGTAGTACGGACAGCGTCTCGCAGTCGCGCATAGAGGGGTTGCTAAATTGTAACTTGATGTTTTTAGAGTTAAAATTGAAGTTCAATTAGTTAGTGAAGTCTCAGAATTTTACCTTTTACGAGAACGAAGATACCAGTGCTTACAAGTCCCTAAGTTGTTACGAGAAAAGAATGTTTGGGGTGCTTCTGGGAACACTTTTGGCGAGTGCACGGAGCACTTAATTTTGCCGACCCGCAGTTGTGCACCCAGATATTTTCCCTCCTAATGAGTTGGTGAATTTTTCTAGGGCCCGACTCATAACCATTGCGGGGCCCGCAAAGTCTCTCGACGGCCCTGTTCACCGCTGCGTAAAGATTATTTTCCGTACTGATTTTATAACCGTCGTGTTCTTTAGGGATAAGCCTATTCATCCTTTACTTACGCGACAGGTGTTGGAGGCGAAGTGCAACGATTTCTCCGTATAACCTACCGCTTATGATTGATACGGATATGGATACCGAAATCTACATTTCAAACACGGCCCCGCCATTGAATCTGATGAGTCAGCTAGAATTTCGGAAAAAAATAAAATATCCCTTCGGTGCGAAAATCTTAAGCCCGAATTTTCGAGTCAAATTTCCGCCCAGATTAGGGTCCTGCTATCCCACTATATACGTCCATTTCCCATGGCTAGCCATAAAATGTACTTAATCCGGACGGCCGATACCTCTCCCGGTATCATTGTAGTCGTAATAAAATTTAAATAGCCTCGTTAACGCCAAATCGGAGCAGCTGTGAATAAAACCGGAGATAACACTGGCTCGTTAATGGAGATTAAATTTGCTGGTTCATGGAGATAAAATTGACTTGTTAATGGAGATAAAATGGGCAGGTGAATAGGGATAAGCTCTACATAAAGCTGGCGAGCTAACAGACAAAACACCCTCGAGTGAATGGAGATATAACCGGCGGGCACGGAAACGTCAGACGAACGGACATGAAATCTCGACAGGCGAACGAACATGAAATCGGTTGGCAAATAGACACGAAATCGGCAGGCAAAGAGAAGAAAATTAGGCAAGCCAACGGACACGAAAATATTTCAGGCGAAGGGACACGAAAACTTGGATAGCGAACGGACACGAAAACTTGGATAGCGAACGGACACGAAAACTTGGATGGCGAACGGACGCGAAAACTTGGATGGCGAACGAACGCGAAAACTTGGATGGCGAACGGACACGAAAACTTTTTGGCGAAAGGACACGAAAACTTTAATGGCGAACGGACACGAAAACTTGAATGGCGAACGGACACGAACGAAAATTTGGATGGCGAACGGACACGAAAACTTGGATGGCGAAAGGACACGAAAACTTGGATGGCGAAAGGACACGAAAACTTGGATGGCGAACAGACATGAACGAAAACTTGGATGGCGAACCGACACGAGCAAAGACTTAATTGGCTGGCGAATGGTCACGAATTTGGCCGGGAAATTCACCCTAAATACCTTAGCAAACGGTTACAAATTCGGCCTGCTAAAGGAGCGGCGGTTAATCAATTAAACCGAAGCATCCGAATATTAGAAGAGGATTAACACGTAGAATCTTACCTCAAAAAAGTCATAAAAATGTTATTGGCATTTCAAAGAAGAATTTTACAAATTATCTTTATAAAAAGTTAATTTTTTTTAAAGGGAATGCGAATTTACAATTTCATATCATATTTTACCACGAAAGTGGTATTATGTTACACTTTCAAGTCTCTACTTTCAAAATAACAAGTTTTTGATATAACTGAACCATGGATTTATAATAGAAGCTTACGCTTCCTGGATATTTCACTGTAGCCTTCAGTAAGGCATTTTGATTTTAAACACATTTATGTCATAAAAATTCGCGCGGGTGGGGACTGGGGGGGCTGATGACGTAGAAATTGAGGCAAATTTTTTCTCGCGGCGCGCGTGTGGGCGCGCTTTTCAATAACTTATTTCGCGCGCGCTATTCAAAATTAGAACTCGATCGCGTGAAAAACTTCCACCCCCCTCTGAATCTGCCTCAAATTCTACGTCACAAACGCTTGTGCCAGGCTGGTACTAGCTCGTGCCATTTCAGATGTGGAATAAATGTTGTGCGCGTTTTATGGCGAGTGGAATATCCTGGAAGCGTAAGCTTCTATTATAAATCCATGACTGAACCAAAGTTTCAATTTTTTTTATTTTTTAATCCATTGAAAAATGACGAAAACTTACTTTCGATATATCAATAATTTTGTCTTTTTGAGCTTGTTCGCCCATTTGATGACATCACAATGACCTGAGGAAAAAAAAGCGCGGGAATCCTATACGCTTCTCGCAAGTCTAAACTCTGGGTCTGATAGCAGAGAGAGAGAGAGAGAGTGGCACCATCAGCCTACGTCGTTTTAGCCTTTCATAAATAGTGGATTTCAAATAATTTCATATGAAGCATTTTCAAATGCATATTGCAAAATAACCAGAAATCGGAGAATTAAAAGCTTGATATTTTTGAACTCACTGAAATTTGTTCTATCTTTTGTTATATAAATCAGAGGTTTTTCAAACGAAGCTTCTCATTCCCTTTAACCACAGTCATCAGTGGCGGCGCCAGGGGTAGGCGACACAGGCTATTGCCTACTTTTCATTTAACTTTGGGGGCCCATAAACGCCGTTGGGAGGCCAGTAATGGCCTCAATGTAATATATTTGGGCCCTTGCGCTAGGCCACTATGCATTTTTAAATTTCCATGTGATATGTTTAGGAGTATGTAAATAGAAATAGAGGGAACTGGTATACAATATACTAGGGTCATGAATAAATTATATAAAATATCATTTTATTGAATGTATTGCCCTCGATTCTTAAAGTTGAAAAAGTCGAAAGTTGACATAATAAAGATACAATCCATATACATTACAACTTAACCAAGGATGTTGGAAAAGAGCAGCCGACAGACAGTCCCATTACAAGACTAAAATTAACAAGTGCCATTGGTAAAATAACGTAACAAGCGATCAATCTCATTAGAGTAAAATAGCTAAGGAAGTCAGAAACTTATTATAAAAAATCTGCAGTCTAACATAGAGATGTGAAATTACCGTAATTTTTAAAAATTGTAATTAACCGGGTAAATTAGGGTAAATTACCAAAAAATTACCGGTAAATTGCCGATAAAAATTTTGGAATAACAAAAATTACCGTAATTTGTGGTATTTTATACTTTCACAGGCTTATAACCGCGGTAATTTACCAGTAAATTACCATTTTAAAATTACGGTTAGATATAAATCGGTAATTTACGCAGTATTTGGTAAATTACCGGTAATTTACGGACGGTAAATTACCGACACATCTCTAGGCTAACTCATAACTAGTCTGAAACCTGAACGCGCGAGAAGTAATATCTAGAAACCGGCGGGATGTCTCTAACAAGAAGAAAAGGCGAAAAGATAGCAGATAAGACCCATTGCATCACAATCGACGGTGTGTTCAACAAGAAGACTAGAAAGACGAAGCTACAGAGTATTGTAGCACTGCCTCCCAATTGTCCTACAACTAGACTAAATCGAGTATGTAGAAGCCTCGAAGTAACACACTGGAGACTGTAAAATAACAAGACTAAAAAGAATAATGAAGATTTTGAATATCAACGGACTCTCCAGCTACAATACCAAAATGAAAACACTAAAGACAAATTAGCACAGACGAAAGGTTAGCCGGATCGAGCTACAAGAATGAGAACAAAAAGGCACAAAATGGGGCATTCGGAAGACTGACAAATGACCAGTGAAATTACTATCGTCCGGCTGCTCTTTATGTCTAGGCTCGAGTGTTCTGACGTCGGTTTGTTCATGCTTATTACACCTTCGATAGGCCACTTCGCCCATAAGGCTTTAAGAAGAAGCGCTCGAAGTTAACAAGATGAGCTAGCCCATAATTAATCTACATCGCTTACGTAGTCTCGCTATCCCAACTACAATAAAATACTTCTAGTGAAATATCCCCTATTATACCGGTCAGGGGGAATAAATTTTCAATGGCTGCTTGGCAATGTGAATCACAAGTCGCCAACGACTGTTTCTAATTCAATTACTTCTACTACCACTAATACTCGGGTAAAACCGAGGGGCTGCTATCTTTCTCTTGAAGGTGTACACCTGATTTCAGATTCATGAATTCCTCCATTTTCAACTTTATGAATTCATGATTCTCTACTGAATACCGAATTCTTAGAAAGAATTCAAAGAAATCGCGGAATTCATCAATGTGTTAGATGACTTCACCCAAGTAGAAAATGAATTCACACCTGAAATTATGAATTTTGAAGTGAATTCGTGGAATTTATCATTGAATTCGAGTATGAATTCGTAAATGGTTAAGTGAATTCAGGGAATTCCAAGAATTCACTGAATTCATCAATATTTTAGATGAATTCACTAAATTTAATTGAGATCTCCATGAATTCATCAGTGAATTCGTCAATTTTCAAGTGAATTCACGGAATTCATCAGTAAATTCGTACATTTTGAAGTGAATTCATGGAATTCATCAGTGAATTCGTAAATTTTGAAATTAATTCACGGAATTCAATGTATTCCTCTTTGAAATTCCAGTATTCAAATGTTTTAAGCGCATTTTCGGTAAAAAATTTGGTGAAGGACTTGTCACGTTACTAGTCTCTTTAAACCGATTACGGGTAAAAGCGTTAGAATTGAAATTCGTGTACACGGCTGTACCTTTGACTGTACTAAAGAGATGGCACGTAAACGTGAAATCTCTGCCGTTGGCAGTGGTTAATTAAATGATAAGACTTTACCAGTCATCGGTGTAAGTTATTAATACGTTTACTGTAATGGATGGTTAAAAACAAACATATTTTTATAAGAAAGGGGCTCCCGAGTGAACTTGTTTTAGACTTTACTAGATTGCGCCCGTTTCAAAAATTCAAATCTAGTGTGGTAACCATGGTAGCAGGAAGAATTTTTGGGTGTTTTTGCTATCTTTTCTCTAAAGGCATACAAATAAAGCACTAACGTAAAGGTTTGCGGGTGCTCTGACGTAGCTCTTGACGATTTTTTTCAGCAAGACCAAATGAATTATAAATGCATACATAATACCTATTAAGAGACCTTATTCAATACTGTTTCAACTAAATTTTTTAAAGACTAGAGTTTCATACGTCAAATGAAGTACACTGAACAATACTCATAATGAAATATCGTTATTTTTATATTTTTGAACCACGAAAGTTGATATTTATAAGGTTACTTCAAAATGCAGCATTTTTATTTTTTTTTCTGGTTGATGTCTTTTTCGTTGATGGAAAAATTTTATTTCCTACATCCTAAAAAAGAAATAGACGGTTATCTTGAAACTCGGGTCGCGGAATAGTGTACTTATAGAATTTTATATATAAAACCCGATTGATTGCATTTCCGTACGTTTCAATTCAAAGTTCGAGGTTAATGAATACCAATTGCATAAGACACCTAAGCCTTTATGAGTTTTCTTTGAGCCAGATTTGTTGTACGTCGTAGCTACTGGAGCTCCTGGTAGCGAATATTCTCTATTTTTCCAAGTTCCAGTCAAGTATGAAAATCCAAGGACTAACCCTATTAATAGTTGGGAATCTTCGCTTTTTTTAAATACGGTCCATTCACCTGTTTTAATTGTATCTTGTTTTTTGACAGTACATTTTGATATATCATGCAAATGAGCTGTTCGAGAAGTGTTGATTTTTTCAGCTACTCTACGGAGTCGATCGCTACTTATAGTACAGTCATTTGAGCCCAAAAATAGAGGGAACCCGCAACAAATTGAAACAAAGCTGAAAATTTCCGATCTTATAGATTTTTGGGCGCTCTTTAACGTGGTGTGGTTTCCCACACTCTCCCATTGGAGGAATGTCCGCCATATTGGAAAATGGCGGACAAAATCGAGAAAACGTTTAATAACTCCGGTTCTACTTAACCGATCGGCACGTAATTAGGCTTCAAATATAGATAACCTTCAATCACATAATTCATGTCTTAAGATATTTTGTCCTACAACTAACCGGAAGTTCACAATCTGACTCTGAAGATTAGCCTCATATAAAAATGGAAATTTAAAGCATTTTATGGTTTCTATATTCAGAATACATTTCCAAAATCGAGAAAAAGTTTAATAACTCTGGTTCTACTAACCCGATTAACAAGTTATTAGGCTTCAATTGTAGAGTACATTCAAACACATAATTTGTCCTACAACTAACCGGAAGTTCACAATCCAGCCCAGAAGGTAAGGCAAATCTAATTTTTGAGTATTTCGAAACGGTTTCAAGCGAAATAAATGCAAAGCCGGTTTTAAACCTAAAATATGTTATTCCCATTATATTTTTACCTCTTTAAGTGACGATGACGTCACGGAGAGGTATTATACTGGACGTGAATAGGGGGGGGGGTGTCTGTCTGTGTGTGTCGGTCACCGCGTTCGCAGTTGGCAAATCGGAGCAAACGTGTTCAAGTATAATAACTCCCAACGTTAGGATCAAGAAGTGCGTGGCGATCGGCTAGGGTTACGAGAAACGTCAAGCCTCCCAATTGCAGGGCTTCAACCAAAGGTTCATGCAATTGCGGATTTCTTATCATTTATTGTGAATCAATCGCCTTATATAACCTAAATTTCCAAAAATTGTTAAAGAGGCATACGCTAGAATTCAAACGTCAACAAGAGCTATGTTTAAAATTATTTTAGGAATTAAGTTTCTTAAAACGACCTCAGTAGAATTACGTTAAACTACTGACGACTAAAGTAATTAATATCAATTATATTTTCTTAATTATCTAAGAATAACCTCTTAATTGCGTCTCGTATCGGAGAGGTTTATTTTAGTTTACCAACTTGTATATTAGCATATTTATCAATATTGGTTAAGCTAAAGTTTAATCTTAGTTCTCTACTTGAGGTTGAGCCTCAGAATCTCTATTTATATTTGAACAAGATACTCCCTTGCATTGTCTACAAATTGAAGAACAGATTGGACCAGTTTTACCGCATTCACATTTCAAGTCACAGACTTCCTTGCATTTACGAGGGATCATCTGCAGAAGCTCAGCTGGAGCAGGTTGTAGAGTGGTAACGATTGGTTTGAGTTCAGATCCTACCTGTCTCCAACCCCATTCTCTAGCATTTAGGCTGCTTCCAAGCCACGTTTGAACTTGGTGATAAACTCTATTTGAATGCTGCTTTGCTGCCGCACTTGTTGGTGAAAGAGAAGCTAATTCAAAAGTTCAATTCCATAATCTTCATTTAAAGTATACACTTGGTTTTGTCAACTTTGTTTCACACGCTTTAACTCAACTTTAGCCGTATTGACAAGTGTAGGCGAACAATGGTATATATTAAAACATTTAGTTTTATGATGGTACAAAGGCTGTTTTACCCTCTCCCATACTATACATTATAGCTCCGGTCAGAAAAGAAACAAAATTTGTCAGTAATAGGAACTATATGTTTAATTTTGGAAACTTATTCTGAAAACAGAAACCATAAATGCTTTAAATCCCCATTTTTTATATGAGGCTAATCTTCAGGGTCAGATTGTGAACTTCCGGTTAGTTGTAGGACAAAATATCTTAAGAGGTGAATTATGTGTTTGAAGGTGATCTACAATTGAAGCCTAATTACGTGTTAATCGGTTAATTAGAACCGGAGTTGTTAAACGTTTTCTCGATTTTGTCCGCCATTTTCCAATATGGCGGTAATTCCTCCAATGGGAGAGTGTGGGAGACCACACCACGTTAAAGAGCGCCAAAAATCTATAAGATCTGAAATTTTCAGCTTTGTTTCAATTTGTTGCGGGTTAAAACCTATTTTTCCTGTACTAGGAGGCGGAGTCTAATTAGGAAATCGCTTAATTTCTTCAGGAATAGATTTAATTTTAGAAGAAGGAATGAAGAACAGAGTAATGTGGGCCCAAACAACCGCGCGCGACTCGGAGCCGGAGTCTTTATCCCCTTGCACCATAGCGGGCTTGGGAGGAGGCGGAGTCTATTTATTTGTAGCGCATCAACACATAGAAACTAACGCGCCCTTCCCCAAGCCCGAACCACACCTAGTTAATACGGAAATTGTACTTACGTCACTTGTTTTTAAACGGGAACCCAGTAGGAAAAAAGTCCTTAAAATTAGGAAATCGCTTAATTTCTTCAGGAATAGATTTAATTTTAGAAGTAGGAATGAAGAACAGAGTAATGTGGGCCCAAACAACCGCGCGCGCCTCGGAGCCGGAGTCTTTATCCCCTTGCACCATAGCGGGCTTGGGAGGAGGCGGAGTCTATTTATTTGTAGCGCATCAACACATAGAAACTAACACGCCCTTCCCCAAGCCCGATCCACACCTAGTTAATACGGAAATTGTACTTACGTCACTTGTTTTTAAACTGGAACCCAGTAGGAAAAAAGTCCTTAAAATTGGGAGATCGCTTAATATCTTCAGGAATAGATTTAATTTTAGAGGTAGGAATGGAGAACAGATCGGTAATGTGGGCCCAAACAACCGCGCGCGCCTCGAAGGCGGAGTCTTTATCCCTTTGCACCATAGCGGGCTTGGGTGGAGGCGGAGTCTATTTATTTGTAGCGCATCAACACATAGAAACTAACACGCCCTTCCCCAACCCCGAACCACACCTAGTTAATACGGAAATTGTACTTACGTCACTTGTTTTTAAACGGGAACCCAGTAGGAAAAAAGTCCTTAAAATTAGGAAATCGCATAATTTCTTCAGGAGTAGATTTAATTTTAGAACTAGGAATGGAGAACAGATCGGTAATGTGGGCCCAAACAACCGCGCGCGCCTCGGAGCCGGAGTCTTTATCCCCTTGCACCATAGCGGGCTTGGGAGGAGGCGGAGTCTATTTATTTGTAGCGCATCAACACATAGAAACTAACACGCCCTTCCCCAATCCCGAACCACACCTAGTTAATACGGAAATTGTACTTACGTCACTTGTTTTTAAACGGGAACCCAGTAGGAAAAAAGTCCTTAAAATTGGGAGATCGCTTAATTTCTTCAGGAATTGATTTAATTTTAGAAGTAGGAATGGAGAACAGATCGGTAATGTGGGCCCAAACAACCGCGCGCGCCTCGGAGCCGGAGTCTTTATCCCTTTGCACCATAGTGGGCTTGGGAGGAGGCGGAGTCTATTTATTTGTAGCGCATCAACACATAGAAACTAACACGCCCTTCCCCAAGCCCGAATACGGAAATGGTACTTACGTCACTTGTTTTTATGAGACATTTTTCCTACTGCTTTCGTCTATTTCATTTAGTTAAGTTAAAGTTTAGTAATAAATAAATGTGCTCATTAATGCTTCTAGCTAAAGTAAATTCTAAGGCAGGTTCGACTCTGGTAGAAATCAATCAATGTAAACAGTTTATTAAGATAAAACATATTAATTACGGATATAATAAGTTAATTTTGGGAGCCTGGCTGTTTACCCCTTAAATAAGTTCTTTCTCACTCACAGTTTTTCCCTTTTCGTGGCTTAGGACTCCGGTTGGTTTCTTCATTTTTCAACGGCGCATCTCGCGTCTCTTCAGTTGGTTTTAGAGTTCATTGTTATATATCACCCGGTCATGTTACTTCCCGCGCTTTTAAGGTTTTCCAACCGAGATTACCGAGTTAAGGTATATTTCGAACGCGTTCCCGCAGCGGCTCTACCGTCTCGCTCGCCTTGTTCCTAGGTCGGACTCTAGAGATCTTCTGCCTCTCTCGTCCCTCCTCTGTCTCCTCCTAAACTTTTTCGGGCTGGGGTCACGTGGGCCCCACTAAGATTTTTCCTATACGCGCCGAGGATTGAGAGGTTAACTAACACGCAGCGCCTCTAGCGGACAGAATTGAAAACTCTTGGCGGGAACTTCGCGAATGGTAGATTGGCAGTTTAATAAATGGGAGCGCTACAATTATAAAATACGTCGCGTTTTTTGCATTAAAAGGTTTACAAAATTATTTAAGGGATTCTACTCGTCGAAATCTATTAAAAACTAAACACATTTTCAACCAAACGAAGTTAATACCGTAGTCTCTGGAGAGTGTATCAGGGAAACTTCTGTAACTAAGCAAATTTATGATATTACGTGATATTACCATCTATGTAAGTGTTCGAATTAAATAAATATGTTTATATTGTATGTTAATTAAATTAAATTGCAAGTGCTTCCAGACAGACACATTTTTGAGGTTAACTATACCTGTACATTTAATTTGGGTATTGGGATTAGATAAGATAAAGTCTAAAAACTTACTTTTTTCTCTTTAAGCGCGTTAATTCATTCATTTCTTTTAATGCAATAAATTCAAGAACTTCAAAAACGGGTATAATTTCACCCCTTCTGGCGAATTTCAGTAATAATTCCTACAAGTAACTACACAACAACCCTATGGCTTAATTTAAAGACGCGATCATTTTCCCGCCAATTTGTTCTTCTAAAATCCGCTAGATGGCGAACGCGGCGGCTCGCTCGGCGCGTATCGCCTATGACGTGTGGGGTAAACGGTAAACCAGCCAGGGAAAAAGGGTAAACCACAGCCAGGCTTATTTTAGTGTTACAACAGGGTTCATACAAACCTGGAATAATCAGGGAAATAAATAATTGACAAAAACGAAAAACCTCAGGGAAAACTCAGGGAAATTTAGAATGTTTAGTAAAATTCATGGAAATCAGGGCAATTTGCGTCAAACAGGGGCCGAGTAATTAAGCAAAATGTTCGTGAACATACCCTCCATAGGAATAGCATTACTCTAAACTTTGGAGGCTCTTAACTCTGGTTCTACTAGAGATACGGGTGATGTCTTTTGAGTATGTTATAGTCCTATTTGCCCCCCATCCAACCATACTAAAACATTAGGGCTACGACAAACAGGGCCGAGATATTAAGCAAAATGTTCAAAAACATTCCATAGGAATAGCGTCACACCCAACTTTGGAGGCTCATAACTCAGGTTCTACTAGATATACGGGGATGTCCCTTGAGTATGTTATAGTCCAATTTGTAGCCCATCCAACCGTACTAAGAACTTAGGGCTACGACAAACAGGGGCCGAGATATTAAGCAAAATGTGCGTCAACTTATGGTATCGTCTCACTTATTGTTATTATGTTACTTATGATTTGAACACTGAACTTTGGAGGCTCATAACTCTTGTTCTATTAGAGAAACGGGGATCTCCTTTGGATATGTTATAGTCCTCTTTGCTCCCCATACAAGGATACTTTAAACTTGAGGCTACCTCAATATCTTGGTCAACAAATTTTTTGTCTCACTTATTGCTATTAGATTACTTTTGATGTTTAGCAATAAACTTTGGAGGCCTATAACTCTGGTTCTACTAGAGATACGGGGATGCCCTTTGAGTATGTTATAGTCCAATTTGTCCCCCATCCAACCATACTAACAACGTAGGGCTGCGACAAACAGAGACCGAGTAATTAAGCAAAACGTAAACAAACATACCTCCCTCCATGGGAAAAGTGTTACACTAAACTTTGGAGGCTCGTAACTCTGGAATATTCAGGGAAGTATGTGGGGAAAAACCTGGAAATATCAGGGAAATTTGTTTTCCAAAAGTTGTATGAACCCTGTGTACCAAGAGGAGCAGAAACTTTGTAAATAGGGAGTGGCTCTGAATTTCGAGAAACTAGTTCCGGTGGTTGTTCACGTGACCGTGTTGTCTCCATAAAAATTACCCTTTGTACGTCAACGGTCAACCCAGAGATCAAGCCTTTGCCACCACCAAAATCCACCTTATTCTCTTTCGCCGGAAGTTAGGCTTAGCTCGGGATTCATGGGGGTGAGCAGAGTAACGGGAAGAAATTGGCCTGTCGTCCGCTACAGTACATATTTTTGGCTTTTGTAGCAGACGACAGACGAATTTCTTCCCGTTACTCACCGCCATGAATCCCGAGCTAAGCCTAACTTCCGGCGAAAGAGAATAAGGTGGATTAGGCAGCCTACGTAATTTAACCAATTAAAGGCGTAGCTGCTTAGCCAATCAACAAAAACCGGATGTAGTTTTTACTCGAAAACCGTGGCCGGGCTCTTCAAAAGCCTTGTGAAAGGATAGACTTTCCGCTCCTCTTGGTACATTCTCTTTGATACCATCTATACGTTCGTTCTTTCTTTCTTTTCAATGCATCTATTCAATCCCGTAAAATTTCTCTCCCTCGACCTTATTTTTCGTTTTCATTCGTTTCTTCCCAAAGATAAGTGTATATTTCTCCAGTAAAGGGTTCAACCAAGACTTGCCGGGTTTTTGAGAAGAATAGAATTGACTACACTACCTCGGGGAGGATGCTGATGGGGAAAAGGGAATACGTATAGTCGGGTCTATTTCATAATATTGCATTTTAAGCGTCGATTTGTACCAGAGAATATCGCTGGGGGTTACGTAACGTCAGGGAGACCAGCGGTCCCAAAATTCCCATAAAATTGTTAATAAAAAGGCAAGGAGTTACGCGATTGGTCAGAGGTCCTTATTTAAAACTATCCTTAAAATCTGAACCTAATATGAATTTTTAAATCATTCGGAGCTGGTATTTCCTGAATGTTTCACTATATAATTAGTACAAGAATCGATAAAAAATCACTTGATTTTCCACTTCACCCTCCCTTTAAGATGACAATTTTAACGCCTTACTTACGAGTCGGGCTAAATTGTAAGTTACAACGTTTTTGAACTCAGCCTTTACGCGTACTAAAAAGCCCGCCAAAAAAGCTTTATCTTCATCGCGACTTACGTCCCCTTCGCTCTAAGAGCGCCATCCAAAAAACGCAACTTTTTATTTTTCTTTCCCCCTCCTCTATCGCTCCCCCTTCTTCCCGAAGCATCGGAGACGGAGTCCGTCTCTCCCCCCGGCCCGGCTTTCCTTTGTTAGTATGATTGACGCGAGATAATCATCGGTTATTCTTAATTGTTTTAAGTCGGATTTAAATAATGAAGGTAGGATTGCACTTTATCAGAAGAAAATAGGGGAAGTACGTATTCGTACCTTTAGCTAGTGCAAGTCGTCCTTCTCTCCCAGAAACAAGCTATCGCTTTAAATTAGCGAATCAGAGATAGGCAGAGAACCTATATGAATATATAAAAAAGGACTTGGTTTGCCCAAGCCTAAAGAACAAAACGATAAGAGTTTTTTCCAGTTGACTGAAGCGCGGATATTTTATTTTTCTATATAATTTTAAAGACAATCTGTATTTTACTACTCTTTAATTCAATCTCCTGATTTTACTGGTAATGGATTTATTTCCTATAAATTGATTGAAATAAAATAAAATATCTTATCTCAGATTTTTCAACAACAATTCCATTTTCGTAAAAATTTTATCATGAAAAATCTGAGATAAGTAATTTTTTATTTCAATTAATTTATAGGAAATAAATCCATTACCAGTAAAATCAGGAGATTGAATTAAAGAGTAGTAAAATACAGATTGTCTTTAAAATTATATAGAAAAATAAAATATCCGCGCTTCAGTCAACTGGAAAAAACTCTTATCGTTTTGTTTTTTAGGCTTGGGCAAACCAAGTCCTTTTTTATATAATACCTGTTCCTTCAGTCTGCATTTGTATTAATCTATTATAAAACAATTTTTTGCCTGAAATGCGAAATTTTTCACTTCTAGGACGAGGTTAAAAATGGTTCTACACTTCTACCCGAGCTTTATAGTCAACTTCAAAACCAACCTCCTGCCACGATTTGACTATCAAAGCCGTATCTTTTACAGTCCACTTTACGATTGCAATTATCCCTGACATTGCGTGCTTGCCCTTGTACGTTTACAGTGATTGGCACCGTGGACAGTTATTTTAATTAAAATACCTAGGCCACAGGTCCAGTTTTAAAAATATTTCCAACACTGATCCATCTATCCTTCCAGCTTTTACAATCACCCATTGCATAGACTCACTCAATAGTCTGCCTAAGCATGGACTTATAATAGAAGCTTACGCTTCCTGGATATTTCACTCACCTTAAAACGCGCGCAACATTTATTCCTCGTCTGAAATAGTACCAGCCTGGCACGCGCGTTTGTGACGTAGAATTTGAGGCAAATTCAGAGGGGGGTTGAAGTTTTTCACGTGATCGAGTTCTAATTTTGAATAGCGCGCGCGCACGCGCGCCAAAAGTAAAACGTTTTCGTCAATTTCTACGTCATCAGCCCCCAGTCCCCACCCACGCGAATTTTTGTGACATAAATGTGTTTAAAATCAAAATGCCTTACTGAAGGCTACAGGGAAATATCCATGAAGCGTAAGCTTCTACTATAAATCCATGGCCTAAGTAAGGCAACTTAAGCCTTGGTCGAAACTAACATCTAAAATATAAATTAAAAAGGTATCTTAAGTATAGAATTTCAACCGAGACACACAATTAAATGAAAATTAGACCCGCCAGAGAAGTTTTTAATAAATATAGTGTTACATTTATTGAAAAAATATTAAGTTAAAGTTTCAAGGCGGTGAAATGGCAAATTAGCGTCGTCTACTGTAGAGTAACGAACAATTAGCGTCGTCTGCTGTAGAATAATCTTTTGAGGTACTTACATTTTTAATTAAATTAACATACTTAGACTTAATTAAATTTGATGAAACTTGAAAAAGGCACACCTTGAATAGTTACTTGTTAATTTCAAAGTATTCCGAAAGCTAACTTCTATGTAGTTTTTAAATGATTCGATGTACAGGAGCACCAAAAACCCCATGTTATTCCTATGGGAAAATCGGCGAAAATCTGTGAATTTTCATTTAACATTACGGGAGGGTGTGGGATCTTATCTAGAAGGGCCTACCGGCCCTCTAGAATTTTTGAAGGTGCGCCACCATACCGTGAGAAACCGAAATACAGAGTATAGACGACGATTTCCATCCTTCTTTCGCCCGGGTAGATTGATATTGAAAGTTATCGTTCAATTAAGAGTTAAAAATGGATAGTTCTGTCCAGTGTAATTTAGTATATCGTGAAACTAGTGACAAGAAAAGCCAGACAAGTTTTAAAGGCAAAACTAAAGGTATTCAAGTAGATTTTTCGCCAAATTCGAGTGACTCGTTAAGCCTCGGCCATAGTAAACTGAAGAAGTCTAATATAAAGACACTACCAGAAGGATCAACAATAGCAGACGAACCTTCGAAGAAAATAGTTTCTTGTATTCATCCGCGGTTTCCCGCCAAAAAAAGCGGATATTCAGTGGCGTGAAAAAACCGATAAAGTGACGTCTCGCGAAATAGCTAAGAATACGTACTTCCCCTATTTTCTTCTGACTTTATCTAACTAACTCAACTAACAGCGGTTTCTGACTAATTAGACGACGGGGAGTTCGGGAAAAATTGTAAAAAAATTCTAAACCCGCCACAAGTTGGCCAAAAAAATTTTTGAAAATTTTAAAATTGCATGTATTTACCATAACCCCGGGCCCCGAGAATTCCAGAAAAACGAAACTCCGTCGTCTGCAGCCGAGCTCGATTTTACCAAATGGACCCGCGACGAAAATAGTGTTATAGCTTATTCTAGATCTTACTAAGAAAAGGTAAATCTACAAAAATTATGAGATTTATGCTAATAATATTTGAAAAGGTGGATTTTAATTGAGAAAAAAATTAGAAAAAGGTCTCATTTTATTTGAGTTGTAAAAGAAGTGAGCATCAAAATTTTGGAAAAGGCGGATTTTAGTTGTGAAATATTTCAGAAAAGGTTGCATTCTATTTGGGTTGTAAATGAAGTAATCATCTAGTTTTTGCAAGAGGCTTCAAATAATTTGGGAAGCAAATGAACGTAAAGGCAAAATTATGGAAAATTATGCGAATTATTTGGAAATTAATGGTAATATTTGGAAAAGGCGTCATATTTTACAGCAATATTTTGGAAAAGGCGTCATGTTTTACAGCAATATTTTGGAAAAGGCGTCATGTTTTACGGCAATATTTTGGAAAAGGCGTCATGTTTTACGGCAATATTTTGGAAAAGGCGTCATATTTTACGGCAATATTTTGGAAAAGGCGTCATATTTTACGGCAATATTTTGGAAAAGGCGTCATATTTTACGGCAATATTTTGGAAAAGGCGTCCTATTTTACGGCAGTATTTTGGAAAAGGCGTCATATTTTAACGCAATATTTTGGAAAAGGCGTCATATTTTAACGCAATATTTTGGAAACGGCGTCAAATTTTACAGTAATATTTTGGAAAAGGCATCAAATTTTACAGTAATATTTTGAAAAAGGCGTCTTATTCTTTTTGAAATATCTAAACACAAACAGCAATATTTTGGAAAGGGTTTCAAATTACCAGGGAAGAACTAAATACAATTAGAAATTCCAAATATATTTATGGTTATGCAGTAATGTGTGGCACTTGGCGTTACCCGAGAAACACCACTTGGAGGTGGCCACACTTCGTTTCTCATGGAGAGTTTTTTTATGGCAGGTCCCCTTGCCTACTGCCGGCTTCAATATCCTGGAGAGTTTTCATTTGTCAGGCCCCCCTACCTATATATTGTCGACCTCATTGCCCTGCCAAATCAAAACTCCTCAGGACATTGAGGTCGACAGTATATAGGTAGGGGGCCTGCCAAATAAACTCCCCAGGATATTGAATCCCCTTGCCTACAGCCTTAAACGAAGAAAACCGACCTCAATCATCGCTGAGTTCAACCCTGTTTTCTTCGTTTTGACCACCAATAAGGAACGCCGGCTGTGTCTCTGGATTCAGAGCGTTCAACTCTTCCTCCGACACGCCAATTTCAATTAGTTCAAGGCGTTTTTTCCCTGGACCAGGATAGCATGCCTTGACGTCTTCATCAAAAAACACGTCTAATCACGTTGAAAATCAACGAGTCTCTGCTCAGTAAGTTCTCGTTTCCATGGCAACCCGCGAGGCGGGAAGAGGCGCGAATCGAGGGGATGCGTTAAGGGGCGGCCAGCGAATTCAGTGACAGTTTTAGCGGGGAAGGAATACCATATATTTCAAAGGTATTTACTAAGGTATTTATTTAAGGTAGGTTACTTACTAGCTAATTTACCACCTTTTCCAAAATTTCTGTTTGCGATTAGGCCTAGTTAACTTTTAAATACTTCCCAAAAGTTTAATGCTATTTTTAGAAACTATAATATCGCTAATGTAATTTTCGCCATTTCTCGCTTATATTCTCCTTTTCCTTATTTTTGGCATTTCTAATTTTTCTTTACGCAATATTTTGAAAATTTCTCAGATTACTTTACGATCACAGTACCAAAAATGAATGGTTTTGCTAAATTCAGTAGGTCTTAAAAATTCCATAGCTATACTTCCGTTGCGAGTCCTTAAAGTTCTTCTAGTTGCCCTCCCCCCCGGCATATTTTGAAAGATTGAGTGCATAATGCGTTTAGTCTATAGCGGTAAGTACATGCGATTTTAAAATTTTCAAAAAAATTTTTGACCAACTTGCGGCGGGTTTAGAATTTTTTTACTATTTTTTCCGAACTCCCCGTGGTCTAATTAGTCAGTAACTGCTGTTAGTTGAGTTAGTTAGATAAAGTGCAATCCTACCATAATGAAAATTAGTCCAAAAAGTATGAATTTTGTGATCAAAACTGTGCCAAGATCGAGGAACCAAGGATTCAAATCATTTGCTCATGAAATATTCCCTGTAAGTTTGTCTTTTTTTCAAGCGCTTTTAGGGTTAGTGGGGTGATTAGGCTTAGCTCGAGCTTCACTGGCGGCAAGATGGTGGGGGTGACGGGGAGTCGAGATAATAGGGTGCCGAAAATGTTGTCTTCGCGTCCCGTAATGGGTGTTACGTGGGGGATCCCGATGAAATTCAAAATGGCCGTTATTTTTAAGGTTTTTTTTCAATTGTCATTGAATTTTTGGCTAAACTTTACTTTAGCTCGCGCATTCAAAATGCAGTTTTTTCAATAAATATCATTTCTGGGAGGTTAATTATACGATAATAAATTAAATTTAAGGTGCGGAAACTAACTTACATCACTATTTTCCATGTTTTTTGTAATTTATTCCCTCTTATTCCCTTATTTATTGAAAAAACTGTATTTTGAATGCGCGAGCTAAAGTAAAGTTAAGCCAGGTAGTTTTTGAAACCAACGAATACAACTATATTGTTAAGAAATGGGCAAAACTCAACACAAACACTGCTATTCCCCAAAATAACAACCTCTTTTTCTGAAACAGCAGTTTTGAAAAACAACCCTGTTTTTTGGAATCGCGATTGCTATTTCAAGACTTGCTCATACGAGGTACACCCATTTTTACTCATGCGGGGGAGAATCCCCCTTCGCACGAGTATTGGTCCCACTTTTCAAGGTCTCTCTAGCATAGCTTTGGCAACGCATGGCGACAAGAATACCGTGTGTTCAGGGCTTTTCATCCCCATCATTTCGATTTTTTAAAGTAAACACTTATTTGGTGACTCCACCGGAACAAACTCTAGTAGAAGCCACAAAAAAGAAAAAATAGACTTCGCCCCTCCGAAGCACGCAATGGTGCCTTGGTTTAGCGTTGGTGCGGTGGTTTATGGATGGCGGTGCGCGGTGGTTTATTGTGACTTGGCAAGCGCAGGTTACCTTATAAACGTGTACATAAGGTTATGCATAACTCGCCTTATAAACTTGTACATATCCCCTCGACCATAAACGATTTAGTAAATATCCCTTCGATTATTTTAAAATCGGCAACGATTTAGTGAATATCCCCTCGACTTCCTTTTAATATTACATGCGGTTTCCAAGTCACGATATTTTTGATACGAACAAAGATGTATAATAATGATAGAGTCAAAGAATATTGGTTATTAATTAGGAAAAGGACTTAATTTATAACATAATTGTTCAATTGGCGATTGAATGAGAACAATAGGCAGACTTGGCTCTACATGGCATCTCAGAAAGTTTTACGGCGGAGAGGGCACGAGCGAGGCTTGGCCCATTTTTGTACATGTTTATGTTTTTCATAGGACTCTCCTTTCCATCAAAACTCTCAGAGGTTAACGGTAATAGTTAGTATAGGGCGCTGTAGGTTAGCTGTGGCGTTGGGGCTAGCCACCACCCCTCTATGCATTGTAAAGGGACCCACCTGTAAATAAGCCACAGGCTTAGTGTGGAAATCCCTTCATAGCCAAGGTTAGATTATTACACTCTTAAAAAAATTGTTGCAATTTTGAATGGAAAAACATTCAATGCCTTGCCACTGTGCCAGCATGTTATTTCATTCAAGTTTGAAAACATTTTTGAACATTCAAATTTGCAAGTACATTCTGACACTCAAAATTGAAGGTTAAAACCAGCACCTTCGAATGTTCGCTTGTTCAAGTTTGAAAGTGGACTCGTTCAAGTTTGAAAGTGGGCTCGTTCGAGTTTGAATGTTCGCTCGTTCGAGTTTGAACGTTCGCTCGTTCGAGTTTGAACGTTCGCTCGTTCGAGTTTGAACGTTCGCTCCTTCGAGTTTGAACGTTCGCTCGTTCGAGTTTGAAAGTGGGCTTATTCGAGTTTGAACGGTAGCTTATTCAAAAATGACAGTGAAATAGTTCTTGTTTTGTCAGCGCGTCAAATAATAATAATAGATAAAAATGAAACTTAAAACCATTTTATTTCAACATCCTTACAATGATATGTTATTCACAACGTTCAGCACTGCTGTAGAAATTTTTTCTAGCATTTTTTTGAAAACTATCTTCTGTAAAAACTCCATAGTTCTTGAAATTCCTTTTGTGTATTCTAATTGAAAAGTATAGAATCCGCAGAAAGTAGAGGCCACCGCTTCTTCAATTGTGTCCATTTCAAATGTATGGCCGTTAATAACCACTTGAACAATTGCGGTTAGGCAGTCGTCACTCAAAAAATACATTGTAGGTTCTCCAGCTGTGCGAGCCTGAATGTTGAAACAAATTGAAAAATCAATAAATAAAATTATATTCCTGGGTTATTATAACTTACTTGATATTTCATCCAAATATCAGGATTTTCTCCGAATAGGCACGGAATTAGCAAAAGGCAAGCTCGAACCTCTAATTCTAGAATTAATGACATTTTAATTTTTGCGTTAGCTTCAACTCGTTTAAATAACCCACCTTTCTTCGCGTCTTCAGCCATGACGTCAGATTTAGCATTTAAAGCCTCCAAAATCTTTTTAGCATGTTTTTTTCTTGATCAAATTCATAACAACATGCGTAATTGGCTTAAAAAAATGCAGGAGTAGTGTTTCCACATATGGCTGAACGTTATATAACCTGCTTAATTCTTTCATAAGCTGAAATAATCAGCAATTTAAACAAGTTTTTAATATAGACGAATAAGTGATATATAACGTACCTGTTTCTTTTGGTTCAAAAAAGGAAATTTTTCAAGGATTTCTTGAGTGTTGTGATTAAATGAAAATTCCATTCGGTAATTCGCAGTCCTGAGTAGCTTATCCTCCATGAGGGCTTCATTAGGATTTAATTTATTAGCTTCTTTAGTTAATACAGCTAAATGAACATCAATGCTGTCCTGGTCTTCTCCAATATGAGAAAAAACCTAAAACAATGTTTATAAGTATTGAGAATGAACAGCATGAAATAATACAAGAAATAAATTTACCACAGAACTTAAACGTTTCAATTTTGGGTTTTCATGATCTTTACTGCGGTGATTAGGCCTATCTAAATCGGATGCCTTATTTTTGAAGTGCAGGCTGTGCCTCCGAGTCATTTCCATTACTTTTGGAATATATTTAAGAGGCATTCTTGAATGGGCAAATTTGTTTTTAAGAGCAACACTACAAGTTCTCTAAAATTTAAAGAAACACGGAAATTAATATTTTGAAATTTAATGTTTGTTCGGACTTTGCCCCCCCCTTCCCAGATTTCCCTAGTTTTAAACTTATGATTTCTAATTCTGGATTAATATGCGACTTCTCAAATAATATATAATTCCGCGACTTTTCCATTACTAGCGTAAATTTTAGTGACGTTTTCTCATACATGTCTTTGACATTTTCTTGCCGTACATATTTCCCTTTACTTGTTCTAATATTGGAAAAGCTTTCAATGATTGTCAAATAAGTTTTTAAATAATCCTTGGATTTATTTAGTCTAATATTTGGTTCATTGTCCTATCACAAACTGGTTATAGTTTTACGTTTAAAACTTACAAAGCAAGCGATCCTAGAGGAATGGGTACCTTCACACCAACTGCAAACAAACATTGTCGTAATCCGCTGAGGTCAGATACCTGAATACAAAATTAAGAAAGTGCATTTTATGAACTTAAAAATTGTCTTTGTAAATCTTACCAAGCACAATATTTGCTCATATCTTTAAAAAGCAAATTAATGATTTGTGTGCGGTATTTCCTTGTGAAAACAATCCTATTCTTAGTACTAACTACTTCTATGAGAATTGGTGTTAAATTCGGTATTTTATACGTAAGTGGGAGACATTCACGAGTGCTGGCACTGGTACCCTCTGTGCTTACATCCACATCCATCTGGTCCACACCTTGATCCAATCCCATATTCTCCAAGCTGATTAAGAAAAAGAAAAATGACAGTGCAAAAGGATAATTTTGAATTAATTGTTAAATATTACCATGTTTGCTGTTTGGCTTGCGTTTCTTCAAATTCCTTGGCTTCAGGTATTATTTTTAATTTTGACAAAGTAGCCGGCATTGCTGAGCTTTTGTAGTTAGCCCAGTCTTCGAAATCCTTATTATAGACTTGTATTGTTTGAATTATAGATATTTTAAATACTTTAGCTAATTCTAATTTTAAATTTTCTAAATCTGTGTTGTCTTGGCATGTATAAAGTTCCTTCTCTTCGCCACAAGTAACATGAAAATTAAAGGTATCCATCTTTAAGAGAGTACAAAACTATTAATAAGCGAGACCTTATGCTTCATCACAATAACATCCTGGTAGTTAAGTTTGTAATATTGAAGTGGACAATTATCTATCTCTTGGCCTGGTAAAAATACCCGCCATTTACTTTGTTCCTTAATTAAGTAACAATTATGATGCTTAACATACTCAGAACAGTAAGTTTCTCTTCCGGCAATACGCCATTTCCCCCTCAATTTCAAGAATAAAATATATTTTTACATAGATAGGAACACCATTTTCACCCATTTCGACAGGGAACAAATATCCTGCTTTGAACTCTACACAGTCAGTTCTAAAGGCCGATGCAGATTGAGTTACTACGGGGGCAACTCGTGTACCAACGTAATCAATTAGAATTTGATCTTTTAATCCTTGGGGTAACTGATTAAAGCCAACTTTATTAGATTTCATATAGTTGTCGTTTTCCAACCCACTATTACCACATTGCTCCCAGCATTGCAAAAGTTGGTGTCGTTTTGTTAAAGTTGAACATACATTTCTGAAATTGCGAGAGACGCTGGCTATATTCTTGAAGTATTGGTGCTTCGCTTCGAAACGCATACACCATAACTTAACTAGAGGTCCATACTTTTCAATTAATCGGGGATAGTGAATCATATAATGAACTTTCGGTGTGAAGTTAGCATTAGGCAAAGCTCTTAAACTATCGTAAAAATCTAGAATTATTTCTTAAAGATGTGGTAACCAATCCGAATCGATAACTGGGGCTGTTATTATCTCTTCAATTTCAATTAAAGTTAGAAGAGCTTCCAATAGTCATCCCCACTATCAATGTATGACCCAAACAGCAAAGGAAAGAAGTACAAAAGACACTTTTTTTGGGAAGCGGTACCAACAATGCTATCACTTGCCGAATTTAAAACTTGTTTAGTTATTATTACGCATTTGTCTTTTATAACTAAATGTTTGTACTGACAATCTTGAATGACCGAGTTTAATTTTTCTAAAGATACTTTTTTTCATTTATCAAGTGGTTTATAACTAATTTTAATACTAGTGATTCGGTAACATTGAAATTAGGAAGTACACTAAAGGGCGATGGTCCATTAACTCCGTATATAGAGCGATTTGACGCGTCCAATAAAACGGCATCCAAATGGTACTTGTGCATTTCTTCAGTTCGGATTATCAGGTCATTTTCATCGAAACAATTTCTTATTTTTTCCTTTTTAATCATACAGTGACGACAAATTCTACCCCCCAAAAAGCACTGTGAAAACCCACCTATACCGTGACTGGATAAATTATCACCTGAAATAGTTGCAACGGTTCTCTTGATTGTTTTGCTGTTAACGGTAATTCTATCCATTTCAAAGCTCTCCAAATCGTCAAGTAGTGGCTTTAAAATTTTCGCGAATCCATATTTCTTGATAAAGGGATATCTAACCGCTAGAGCTAGTTTAATAAAACTTAATTTGCTCCTGTATTTTGGATTTATATTTCCAACATAATAATACACTAACGTAGTTTAATGCTTGCCCCTTTTCGAGCCTAACGGATTAACTAATTCCACTTCATCTAAGTAAAAATGAAGACGAGTACTTTCTGAATCCTTGCCGAAAAGCGGGTGATTTTTAAATACGCTTCCTTGATTAAAGTCACTCAAAAACCTGTCATTTTGATCAACTTTTCTTTTTAAAAACTCCCCCCAAACATCGGAATGAGAAAGAAACGTTTTTAAAACTTCGTTGATAGGCACATAACTAACGGTGTCCTTTAAAATCTTTCCATTCACCCTCCTCGTGCCAAGAACTAAATCAATAGGCTCAATCAGATTTAAATTTTCTTTGCAATATTTATGTAAAAAGTATTCACTTTTTATAACATTAATTAGCGACTGTTTCATGCTAAATGACGGCACTGCCCCATCCTCTCTACCTAATCTTAAGCAAGCCTCTATGCACCCGAACACCAAGTTTAGCACGCTGTTGGAAATACTAGTTGTTATTGATATCTGGAGCTTATGTTTTTTCTCTGATCTCTAGCATCATTAATGCTGCATTTCTTTCAATGCTTTCCAATTGGGAAATATCTGACTCACTTCCTGATTCTGAGCTCTGTGACTCATTAAGGTCTACATTTGGTCCATCATTAGAAATATTGTCGTTTACTGCTTCAACAGCTTCATTAAAGTCATTTAAGGCAGATTCTATTTCTAGTTGAATTAATTGCCCTTTCTTAACGTGAATTCTATACAAATGGGATCGCAGAGACTCAAAATTATTGAAAACGTGGGTACTCGAGACAATTACGCAACGGAAAACGCGATTTGGCTCATGACTCTGTAGTAATCTGGTGTGTTTCAACCATGCAAGGAAGGTGTACCTTTTCACCAAGCGGAAGGAACATGTATAACTAACCATATTTATTAAATAAACAATTGTTTATTTATTTATAAATCCTTAATCCTAACCATTCAACTGTATTTAAAAAGAAGGTAAAGCTATTTTAAGTACTATCATGTTATCTTTCAGCACTAGCTTCAATACACTGTTGTTACTGTTAGAGCATACACATTCAAAAGAGAGAATACCTGCAGGCTGCAGGTGTACACCCGAGACGGCGCGATTTACTTGCACCTAACTCTTAACCTATTGAAGAGGCTGACAAAAGAAAGGGGGAAAGCAAATTTTTAAGAAAAAAAACCCCTTGGACAGCATTCATGGAATTATACCGAATTTTTTTACACGAGGCCTACACCCTTTGTGCCTAAAAAAACTAGAGTAGGCCTAGATGTTTTAAAGCTATAATGGGTTCGATAAGTGTTTTAAACAGAACCAATTAAACACAAATCAATTATTTAAAACTAAGGTTTGTAGATGAGACCTCTTTTAAACCAAATAATTTAATTACCTCTCCGAGTTTCGTATGTCATGGAGAGGTTCTAATTTCGACGTTCTGTCTGTCTGTGTGTCTGTGTCAGTCTGTTGTTATTGACTTACACCCCAGGGGACCGCGTTCGCAGTATTCAAATCGGAGCAAACGTTTTCCCAAATTCCGGACCGGAAATTTGGAAAATTGTATTCCACTTACAATGCGTATTACTCCATTGTGTGTCAAACATTGTCCATCCCACGTGGACACCACTCTGTACTTAATAGCTTCTAAGCACCACCATCATCTGGTCTTTTGTCCATCCCACATGGACACCAGTCTGTACACACTGGCTTCTACACCACCATCATTAAGTCTTTTGACCATTCCACATGGACACCAGTTTGTACACACTGGCTTCTACACCACCATCATTTTGTCTTTTGTCCATCCCACATGGACACCAGTCTGTACACACTGGCTTCTACACACCACCATCTTCTGGTCTTTGTTTTTGTCCAACCCACATGGACACCAGTCTGTACACACTGGCTTCTACACACCACCATCTTCTGGTCTTTGTTTTTGTCCATCCCACATGGACACCAGTCTGTACACACTGGCTTCAACACCACCATCATTTAGTCTTTTGACCATCCCACATGAACACCAGTTTGTACACACTGGCTTCTACACACCACCATCTTCTGGTCTTTGTTTTTGTCCAACCCACATGGACACCAGTCTGTACACACTGGCTTCTACACACCACCATCTTCTGGTCTTTATTTTTGTCCATCCCACATACGCGGCGATCGGCTAGGGTTACGAGAAACGTCTAGCCTCCCAATGGTGGGGCTTCTACCAAAGGTTCACGCAATTGCGGATTGTCTTATCCATACCTACGATTCGAATCCTTTATATACTACCTATTTGAGTAAGGCGACGGAACAGGCGTATGCTTCATTTCAAACGTCAATATTAGTCAAGTTTCTCAAGAATGTTTAATTGTTCTTTATCAAAACGATGTAACGTTAAATAAGGCGAACAACTAACAAAGAAAATATTAAATTTTAATTATAATTATTTTAAGATTTAAAATAATCTTGTTTCTCAATTCAAAATTAATACGGAAAGAGTTAAAAAGCAGTCTATGTTTTTGTCTGTGTGTGTCCGTCCATTGTTACACTATTGCGACGCGTTAGCATTTTGCCTTGTGTTGATGTGTAAAGAAATCATACAGAACCTTAATATTCCCTTTTTCCATAATATGAAGTGAATATGTGGAAGTACTTTTCGTAATTAGGATGCATTTAGTACTTTAGTAGCTTTAAAGCTCTGTTTCATTTTAATATTCCAAAGATTTTTTTAATATTGTTATTTGAAATGGCTGTTTATATATTACTTTAGCTATACTACATCTGTATATAGAATAATCCTTGGTTTAGTTATTTCATGAAGAAAACTAAGACCTAGACTCCGGCGGGAATATCAAGTATTATCCGCAATAGGCTTAGTGAAACAAAGAATAAATAATTGAGGCCTAAGGTGAAGTAAACTTTAGGCTTTGATTTTCGTGTCTGAAATGAAGAGACATCAACGGTTCAGAGTGAGCCGAAAGTTAAATACACTATTAAATAATCAGGTTAAGATTTTATAATAGAAGAAAAGATCATGGTGGCAATTAGATTAGTAGGGCTAAGCTACAGAGTTTTTATTCTATTTATGGTGCGCATTGACTATCAGTGCGTCTAGCTACAATTTAGCTTTGGTGTTATTTAACGTTAACATTCATGTTGGCAAACTAAGAATATTGTTGAGGGGAAACGAGACGACAGTGTTTACACTGCAAACCAGTTGTGAATGTAGCTATCAGTATATACGGTAAACAACTGAAGCGTAGACTTCATTTCCTGTTCTTTTCCCCATTGACTGATTTCCTTGTGTCCGAGATTTATCCATATTGGATGTAAAATGTCGTCTGCTTTACTGTATATTCGCTATGCTTGGAATACTGCTTCAATATTTCGTAAATTTTACTTCAAAAAAGAGAAATAATTCCATATCTAGGTAAATAAGTTTGTAGTAGTAGACCTCTTGACTAGGAGAGGTAATATTTTGGTTTTCCCAACTTGTTTTTTATTATTTTTCTGGGGCGAGATGGCGCGAACCAGTGTATCCAATGAATGACTTCATATTTTTCACCAGGATATTCCCCCGTTTTCAAGCCCCCCATAGCCATTACGGATAGGGAGAGGGAAAGGCTTTACAAAACGACTCCGTACCCAGGGACAGGCTCCAACGATCCCCGTTGACTTCCAGCAGCCCTTTTTATCGGAATTGTATAATATAATTGTAAATTTTAACCTTTAAGCAATAAATAAATTTTTATACCACGGACTCGTCTTCCGTTCTCTTGTAGCAAGCCCGAGTGGCCGTACCGACATCCTCTATTACGGCCGATACCACGGCCTTGGGATGGCATGATATCCCCACGGTCTTGGGGTGGCATGATATCCCCACGTTCTTGGGGTGGCACGATACCACGGCCTCGGGGCCTTCCAGGTCGCATTCCAGGTGGAAGGATCGGCCCAGGGCCTTGGGGCTTTCCAGATAGTCGACCGATCGCCGCCCCACGGCCTCGGGCGGGTCGCCCTATGGCCCTATTATCACCTCGGCGGCCTCTTGCGCGATTAGCTTCATCCCCATTAAAGAGTTGAACTCTTACCGTGCAATTTTCGGAAATTTAAAATAGGCGATCCATATTGTTAACTAGTCGATGGATTTGACTTATGGAACTTCGGCGACGCAGTTTGATTTTTTTTCGGCACATGAACAGCCGGTGTGTTCGTCCAACAGCCATTCACGGCTTTCAATTTAAAGGACGATTTTCAACAAACTGTCGTCAGCAATTTGCGAATGGTACATGCTAACTATCCGGTGGCAGGCAAAATGGGTGATGGCGATCCGGTGGCAGGCAAAATGGGTGCTGGTGATCCGATGGAAGACAATATGGGTGCTGGCTATCCGGTGGCAGGCGCAGTGGGTGCTTGCTTGAGTCTCCTTTTTGCCTCAAGCAGTTTCTCGCTGCCGTATCTCTTTTTTTGATTGTTCAGCACTTGCTGGTAGAGTTCTTCACCAGTTAATTTATTTGTTGGGATCTTCATTAGTAACGTCATTAAAGAGAATTGGTGAGCATGTAATCACTCATCAAATAATTATTACTTATAATTTAATTTGCGTCACTCGTTACTTGAAATTCTCCTTCACCGGGCCAAGACTGGGGTACGGAGTCGTTTTGAAGGGTAGAAATCGTAGCTATCTGTGATGTGAACTCCCACAACGGGTGAACGGGGTGGGTTTAAAAAGTGGGGATCGCATCCTAGTATAACGTTTACCCAAGTTCTACGTTACCATAGAAATCAAACCTCTTGCCAGTACCCTGTAGCTCGCGCCATCTAGTGCCGCGGTTTGGAGATATAATGATAAAATAGAAAAAAGGCTTAGTTTTGGCGGTTTTGGGTTTGGCAAGGTCGTCATCTGTCTTTGATTAAAAGTTTTTCCAACAAATTTTTAATGTGAAAATGGGAAAATATTGTGTGTACTAAAGTTGTAAAAACTACAACACGTCAGATGAGTCCCGTAGTCAAGGCATAAAATATTATCCAGTTCCAAAACCAAGGAAAAACTATTTCAAATGTATGCGGTGGCTTATGGCAATAAACCGTGAGGATATAAGAACTCATAATGATGTTAAGTCACATCATTATGTCTGCTCTATGCATTTTATTGGTGGGAATGGGCCCACAGATGATAATCTAGATCCCTACAATAATAACGTGCAGGCAGGGAATTGTTTTAGTCTAAAATTGTAGTACTAAAATTACAATCATAACCATTTATGATTGGCGAACATTACTTTGGAAAGCAGTTCTTATTCAAATTCTCAGCAAGCCCAAGGAATAGGTAAGTTTCCTAACAGTTAACCTAGGTTGTGCATATTTTAACAGGGTTCAAATTTTTCAAGTTGTTCGAAATTGAGCTACAGGTGATTATATCTATGGCCTAGGCCTGCTATCTGATAAGAATATTGGAACACCGTTAAATATAACTGAGCCAATGGTAGAAAATGAAGAATCTTCTGAAAATAGTACAGTTTGGGCTACAACTTCTACATTAGCGCTGTGTGGTACAACGTGCCAATTTTCGTAACATCACGGGAGAGCAGATGAAAGACAGAGTTAAAATATTAAATAAGAAAATAAGGCGTTAAAAAAGGAATAATGTATTGGAATTGAAGGTAAAGAAGAGCTTAAAAAGGACGCAATTTTTATGTCTGAAGAGGCAAGTCTTGATTTTGAAGAAATAATCATAAAAAATCCATTTGAGAGCAAATCGGTTTTCCAAAAGTTATTGATGAATGAACAATTGAAATTACTCCAAACCGAAAAAATCCAGACCAAGAAAATGGCATCCATCAATAATACAGTGGTGTATTTCGATAAAAGCTAGGTCCCCTTGTGCATACGAAGCCGTGCGTCAAGTAATTTCATTGCCTTCTCAGCGAACTCTTTATAATTACTCCGTGGACCTAACTACAAGAAGTGGATTTAACGATGCCAGTCTCTTGGAAATGAGAGCAAAAATTGATATAGAAAATTTGGACGAACTTCAAAAGTATTTCACGTTAATCCTTGACGAAATTCAAATAAAACAGAACCTGGTATTCAACAGCAGTACAGGAGAATTAATTAGAGCTGCAAATCTTAATCAATTCCTAAAGAAAGTGATTGAATTAGAAAATAACATTAAAGGAAAGGTTGAAATTGCAAACATAAACTTGGCAAATCACATTCTTCAGTTCATGGTGAGAGGACTGACGACCAATTTAAGTATCCATTCGCGTTTATTCCTTGTGGAAATCTACACGCAGAAGAGTTATATTCCTTAATTTGGGAGGGGATCGAGAATAGCCCCTTCCAAAAAGTTTGACTGCCTTGAGCATCTTGTTGTTTAAGTTCTTCGCGCATGCGCACTTGGAGCTAAAAAACGTCATATCTAGGTTGTGAACTAGGCTATGCGGGGAAACTACTTCCTGTTTGTAGGAAGAACTGAACTGACTCAGACAAAGAACATTTTTTCAAAACTTTTTGGAAGGGGCTATTTACAGGCAGCGGGATTTCGAATTATCGCTGTGGTATGTGATAAAGCTTCCACGAAAATGAAATAAATTAAAATTTGTACGGAGATTGATAGAGAAGAAAACAATCACAGATTGGGGTATAAAACCAAAAATCCTTTCAATAACTGTGAACCTTTGTATTTCGTGTCGGATGTTTGTCACATAAAACATCTAAAAATGGACTAAACAACAGTGGTAAAATGAAGAAACACAAAGATGGTTCAGTTAAACCAATCAGACTTTTTTTAAATAAAATGGAAAACATTTGCAATGGCAGCATATAGTTGATGCTTATGAAATTGATTCAAAGTCCTTGCTAAGGTTAGCGCCTAAGTTGACATAGAATCATGTGTATCCTAATGCAAAAAGTTGTATGAGAGTAAAGCTTTCAACCCAAATCCTGAGCAGTACTAGCGCCAACGCTGTCGAGCAATTGGTTGGAGATAAAGCGGAAGAGACATCCTGAATATTTCTAACACCTACGCATTCTTTACAAAGAAGGAACCTGAATTAGAACCATTCAAGAACTTAACCAACTGGCGTTTTAAGGTATTAAAGTACAAAAACTAACAAAATGTATAATTCCAGAAATTTTAAGAACTATAAATTATTTTTAGTGGCTAGAGGATGATTTTCTCGGTTACTTAGACGAATGGGAATCTGAAGAAAGCAAAATGGAAGTTGAAGATTCCGAAAACAATAAAATGCTACTTAGTAGGGAAGATCTTGAAGATTTCTATTTTCATTGTCTCTAAAAATCATATGCTAGTTATGACAAATATAACAATCCTCCCCTATCTTGAGTTGCATTCCACTGGTGATATGCTTCGGTTGCATCACTAATCTTAACTATGCAGTTTCTTGAAAATTGTGTGCCTCCGTAGAGGCCAATTAATTGGTTCACTGTGTACCGTGCTATCTGAAGAATTATTTTCAATTCTTTGTCTCTTGCTGCACCACTTAAGCCTGACTTTTTGATTTGTGTTTCTTCGACCTTCTTAGCGAATTTTTCTTTTTCCAAATAATTAGAATAAAGTTCATTGAAAAGACGTTGAGCAAAAATTGAAGTCAATACAACCTGATCCTTTGGTCATGGCTCCATATGTAAAAAAGACTTTTTTAACTCCTCGGCAAATTCTCCGTTTGTAAAAAGCCCGTCTTTTACTATAAAATTTTCTTTTTCTAAAAGCCCCGGTTTGTCAAACATAAAAACTGTTACAAAGTCCTTCTTGTGAAAGCTCTGTAATTTTACTTTTCTTGATTTCTTCTAAAACGTCCTAACACGAGAGATATTATTTTTAATTGGGTGCTAACATTATAACATGACACTAAGAACTTACAACAATTGGCTTCGGTCTCCCAACAAAAGTCACCTTTTGTAAATCTGAGGAACTACAAAGACTCACCCCTAGATTTTCTTTTAAGTACTTTTCATCAAATTTAATGCCTGAAAAAATAATAAAATATTATATTAGCACACGCTTTATACAAATTTGTCAATAGATAGTTGGGTATAATATTTAAAATAATCTCTTTTCTCAATTCAAAACTAATACGGAAAGAGTTAAAAAGCAGTCTATTTTTTGTCTGTGTGTGTCTGTCCGTTATCACACTAGTGCGCCGAGCTAGCAGTTCGCTTTGTTTTGATGTGTTAAGAAATCCTACAGAACCTTAATATTCACCTTTTCCATAATATAAAGTGAATATGTGGAAATCTTTTTCGTAATTACGATGCATTTAGTACTTTTGTAGCTTTAAAGCTCTGTTTCATTTTGATATTCCAAGGATGTTTTTTAATATTATTATTTGAAATGGCTGTCTATATATTACTTAAGCTATACTACATCTGTATATAGAATAATCCTTGTTTTAGTTATTTCAAGACGAAAGCTATGGCCTGGATTCTGTCTGGTAAATCAAGTTTGATCCGCAATAGGCTTAGTGAACCAAAGAGTAAATAATTGAGACCTGAGGTGGAGAAAACTCTGGGTTTTGATTATCGTGTCTGTAATGAAGGGACATTAACGGTTCAGAGTGAGCCAAAAGTTAAATACACGATTAAATAATCAGATTTAGATTTTATTATAGAAGAGAGCATCATGGTAGCAATTAGATCAGTAAAAGGGCTAATCGTTATCGGATCATAGCTTTGAAGTTTTCATTCTTGTTCCATAATATAAAGTGAATATGTGGAAGTGTTTTTCGTAATTATGATGCATTTAGTACTTTTGTAGCTTTAAAGCTCTGTTTCATTTTGATATTCCAAAGATTTGTTTTAATATCGTTATTTGAAATGGCTGTTTATATATTACTTAAGCTATACTACATCTGTATATAGAATAATCCTTGGTTTAGTTATTTCATGAAGAAAACTAAGACCTAGACTCCGGCGGGTATATCAAGTATTATCCGCAATAGGCTTAGTGAAACAAAGAGTAAATAATTGAGGCCTGAGGTGAAGCAAACTTTGGGCTTTGATTTTCGTGTCTGAAATGAAGAGACATCAACGGTTCAGAGTGAGCCGAATGTTAAATACACTCTTAAATAATCAGATTAAGATTTTATAACAGAAGAAAAGATCATGGTGGCAATTAGATTAGTAAAAGGGCTAATGGTAAACGGGTAGTAGCTACAGACTTTTTATTCTCTTTAAGGTACGCATTGACTATCAGTGCGTCTAGCTACAATTTAGCTTTGGTGTTATTTAACGTTAACATTCATGTTGGCAAACTAAGAATATTGTTGAGGGGAAACGAGACGACAGTGTTTACACTGCAAACCAGTTGTGAATGTAGCCATCAGAATATAGGGTAAACAGCTGAAGCGTAGACTTCATTTGCTGTTCTTTTCCCCATTGACTGATTTCCATGTGTTCAAGATTTATCCTTATTGGATGTAAAATGTCGTCTGCTTTACTGTATACTCGCTATGCTTGGAATACTGCGTCAATATTTCGTAAATTTTTACTTCAAAAAAGAGAAATAATTCCATATCTAGGTAAATAAGTTTGTAGTAGTAGACCTCTTGACTCGGAGAGGTAATATTTTGGTTTTCCCAACTTGTGTTTTTATGTTTCGTGAATATATTTCATTATTAGTGTTAATTTATTTGTGCTAAATTTTAATGAGTACAAGCAATGATTTTTTTCTGAGGGTTTTATTATTACATATGTTAAACCATTAACGCAGTTGTTAAGGTAATCGTCGTGGATTAAAGATAACCTTAAGAGATTTAGTAACATTAACGAGGGTTTTACTAAAAACGTGTACACCCGTAACTAGAGACTAATTTGATAAAAACTTCAGCAATGAAAGCTGCTGTGGCAATTCCCAAACCATAGAGGAACAACACGAATACTCCGTATGTTTCGTTGATCGACATTGCTGCAAGGCTTTTGGTCGGTTTATTCCAAACAACTCTCGATAGATAGAAATTGTTTTTGAAATACAAGTAGTCCGCGAATTTTGTCTCAGTGAACACCATCGTTTTAAAAAAGTGAAATGAATTGTACAAGTACTAACTTCTCATCAAAACAAGGCTATTTAGTCCCTACCCAAGAGTCATTTGCTCAATATATTCAGGACACCGTTTTGCTTCGCTACCGACAGGAAAGGCGAACAGCAGATTTTTGATTCGCTTTGCGTTGAAGTAGAAAAGCAATTTACTGAAATCAGCGTCGCCTTGAAGAAGAATTGACATTAGATTGTCCAAGTAATATCGTGGTGCAAAGAGTCCGGTTCTTCCCAAAAATACATCCCTATACGTATTAATGTCTAGGGAGTCTTCTATTTCCACACATTCGACCCTCGAAGCCAGAGACAATTGGGGTTCATTTTCCACGGTGGTCTTCTCCTAATACAACAACTAGATTAAAAATGAGGCAATGTTATCCATTAAACACATAACCTACCCATTCCTTAAAATAGCCGGCTGCGATGTCTGTGGAGCTAAATTGAATTTTTGCTTTGCAGTATTTGCTGAAACTTTCCAGACTGTCGATCAAGACGTGTTCGGTTGAGTACAGTTCCGTTTTCAAGAAGGATCCCATAAATATTGAAATGATTAAAATAGCAATCAGCCACGAACCGATTGTGATCCTCCATGAAATGCATTTCGGAACCCGAATAAAGGCTGGAACATAATTTGAAATCATCCTTTGGAAATCGTGCAATTTTGAAAATAGTCACAGGAGAAAGTCAATCATCACTATAGTTAAGTACTTACGTTCGAAGAAAAATATGCAAACGAAATCCCACGTGAAATTGAAATGGCTTTGAACACTCTGACGAATAGATTTTTCTTCTCGACGTCTTCCATGACCTCTGTTTGTAACAAATTCGGAAAGCATCGCCAGCAGCGGTAGAACGACGACGCATGAAACAAGCAGGTAAGAGACCTGAACGATTCATTATCTTTAGAAGCCACACTTTTGGATAAATATATTTAGAAAGTTCATATTGTACCGTGTCGTCGATGGTTAAGAAGGACATGGAATATTTATCAACTTCAGCCGGTGGACCAGTCATTAAGACAAGCTCTGATGTCAAGTACACCGGTGAATAGTACCAAAAATCGTTCTTTGAAATATCCGAAAGCTCCACGGGAAATAGTACACCCAATATATTCTGAAGTATCCGATTAAAATGATGTTACTTATGTTTGGTAGTTAATGAAATTCATCGTAACATTTTTACCTGAATTTGTACAATGGTGGTTCCGTTTGTCGTCAGTTCAGCATAAGGAATAGCTAAATAATTAAATCTGGTATTTTGAAAATAAAAACGTGGTTTCAAAATTACACGCAATATAACTATTTTCAATTATTCGCGAAGTCAGTATCAACCCCTTACTTTACGTTAAACAGTTTGAGAGAAAACTCTTCCATGACCTTGACCAATTGCAATAATGACTGTATATTTAGAAGTTCCTAATAGACAATTTTCCACGCCTTATAATCTCGATTGTTGTTTTTAAGCAAATTTACATTACCTCGCATACTACGACGGGTACACTTACGCATTTTGCAGCCCTGAAAAAAATAAAGATCCAGCTTTCTAATAAATAGCTTCTGAAATTATTTAATATTTGAACCAAGCATTTTTTATTACTTGTATTTGTAGAAGAGATTTTCGCTGTTATAAACTCTGGTGAAATTCATCCCAAATAAATTCTCGCAATTCATGGTCTCTCAGTTGGTTGTCAAAGATTGAATTTTTTTAGGTATACTTAGCGTTTCGTTTTGCTAATTTGATGACAAGTTGTAGGTAGCAATCCTTAAAGCTAAATATCCTCAGAAGAAACTCACCTATATTTTTAAGCGGTGGCAACGTTACTTGCTTGATTGAAAAGAGTTGTTGGCTAAATGCATTGGAGAAGAGAAAAGCGGTTAATATTGGTCAATGCAGGCGAGTAAGTGAAAATACGTGCAGTGCCTGTTTATTGATTACACCATGCCAGTTAATATTTATAAAATTGTCTCCTAGCCTACTTTCTGTTGCACGTTAGCCTACAGTTTATGATAGTTTCAGTAGAGCCATTTTACATTCTTCTTCGCATTAAACCTTAACCTATGGAAATTTTTCGTTCACGTCTACATTTTACTTTCGTAAACAATTTTACGATCGCAAAGTTAATCATATGTGAAATTATATGACCAGTCAACAACATTTTTATAAAACTAGATCGACTTATTAAACTAACCGTAATGAAAATTGAGTTGCTAATCCTATATCTCCTATTTACTTGTATTGGCAATATTCCTAAGCCGCCTTAACACGAGACACTTTAGAACTGCTTTAAACCGATTTGAAAAGGTCTAATTCTTCTTGAAAAGCTCTAATTGCAAGTCATTATCAACCCCTTACTTTACGTTAAACAGTTTGAGATGAAACTCTTCAATAACGGTGATCAATTGCAATAATGACTCTAAAGATTGAAGTTCCTAATGGACAATTTTCCACACCTTATTTCTCGATTGTCGATTTTAAGCGCTTTTACATTGCCTCGCATACTACGATGGGATCACTCACGCACTTTGGAGCTCTCAGTAAATAAAGATCTAATTTTCCGAAAGCTTTTGAAATTATTTATTAATCGAAGAAAAGATTTTCGCTGTTATTATGTTTCGTTAAATTCATCCAAAAAATATTTTCGTAATTCAAAGTTCGTTTTTTGGAGGAATTCTTTCAAGGGATATAAATTTCGTTTTTTAATGGAGTTAAGACTAGCTTAATGATAATTTCAAGTCCTTCGAAAGAATTTAGAATATTACTTCAAAATGCCGGCAACCGTACTTTATAAACCAATTTTTCCGTTTGAGAAATTTCTTTGAGTAGAGCTAACGATTGAGTAACGCGGGGAATAACTAGTGAGAATATCTGCACATGTTTCTATATAGATCAATAGTAAATATTTAGTCTAACGGTCCTCGAACATGTTTTCTGTGGAACCTTAATTTTTATTTCTCGTCTACTAAAGCTATGTTCACATTTATTCGGGAATCGGTGGAAAACTATGAAGATCTTTAATAAATTCTCGTAATTCATGGCTTCTCGGTTGTCAAAGGTCGATTTCTTTGGAGGAATTCTTTCGAGGGATATAAATTTCTTGTTTTGTTGGAGTTATAAAGACTAACTAAATGATAATTTAAAAAACTTCGTTCCTTCGAAAGAATTTCACCAGTTACCTGAAAATACCGGCAACCTACTTGAAACAAATTTTTCCGTTTATGAATTTTCTTTGAAATGTGAGCTTAGCTTCGATTTTGTAAAGCGGGGAAAAGCTAGTGAGAAAATCAGCACGTGTTTCTGTTATGATTGGGCCACACTCGTAAATATTTGGCCTATTGGTTCTCTGACAAATTTCTGTGAAACCTTAACTTGTATTTCACTTCTACTAAAGCTATGCTCACACTTACACGGAAATCGATAATAATTATAAAATAATCTTCAATCATGGAGTTTTATTTTTATTTTTCTTGAATATATTTCACCACTAGTGTTAATTTGTGTTAAATTTTAATGAGTACAAGCAACGAAATTTTTTTGAGAGTTTTATTATTACACATGTTATACCATTAACGCATTTGTTAAGGTAATCGTCGTGGATTAAAGAGAGTAAGGGTGTCGGTATAAACCCAAAAATTTTACCCCCCCTCCTTCCCCCCTTTCAGGGGGGGGGTAAATTTTTTTGGTTTATACCGACACCCCTGGGGTTGGGGGATGTGGGGGGAATTGATGACGTCACGTGATGGTGTTGGGGGAGGAGAGGGGAGAAATTGATGACGTCATGTGATGTTGTTGGCGGGAAATTTGAATCGTTGAGCCACCTGGTGGTGGTTTTCTTGATGACGTCACGGCTAATTTTTTTATGACGTCACGTGGCTGGTACCTGTAGGGATAGGCTTATGCTATTGTAGATCCTGGTTGGTCTATGCTATATTAGATCCTGCAAGATAGGCTTATGCTAGGTTATTCTAGGCTTATTATTATTACGAATCGGGTTTTTAGTCAAAAACATTTAATGAACACAATCAATTCCAATTAATTCGCGAATGAACGCGTCGTTATTTAAGCAAATCTAGAATAAATTATATAATTGTAGCTTACGCGTCAAGTTTTTGTCACGAACCAAGTTACAAAAATCTTCGAAAATGCTCGAAGGAACTATACACGCTGCTAGGAAATTTTTTACATCTTCGTAATCATTGTGAGACATAGTACCGCGACTTACATAATATTTATGATATATATCATTCATGCGTTTTACAATAGTTTCGTACATGCATTTAATCGTTGCCTACGTTAATCAAGGCCTGTGCGCGGCGCCGATTTTTATTTTTATTTTGGCAATTTAAGTTGCCAAATTCTCTCACCTGAGGCGCTATTAGCTGGACCTGAGGCGCTATTAGCTGGTCCTGAGGCGCTATTAGCTGAACCTTAGGCGCTAATAGCTGGACCTGAGGCGCTAATAGCTGGACCTGAGGCGCTAATAGCTGGACCTGAGGCGCTAATAGCTGGACCTGAGGCGCTAATAGCTGGACCTGAGGCGCTAATAGCTGGACCTAGATAATTTGAAATGATCATTTTCACGCGCTTAGAATTTTAAATACTCATTTTCGCGCGCGTTTCGGTCCAGCTATCAATGAAATCTCGCGCTAAAATAGGGAGGAAATAAGAAGTCGCGTTTCTTAAAAGTCCCCCCTTCGAAGCCACCACGCACAGGCCTTGATTAACGTAGGCAACGATTTAATAACTTCGGCTTGATCATTTAGAAGCTTGAAGTGAAATCTCATAAAACTAAATTTCTCGTTCAGTTTCCCTGCCTCGGCCTTTGTTAGAGTGAAGACGTTGCCATCCTCGAATACTATATTCCCCTCCTCGAATACTATATTCCCCTCCATAACGGTTACCTTTATTTTCAAGTTCAAGTAACGATAATTACCCCAGTCGCCACTTTCCATAGCTGAATATATCTCCGTCCACTCCTCCATAAATTCCTTCAAAACGTCTTCCGAGATGGTGAGAATAGTTCCATCCTTCTTTGTCAAAAGTAGGCTTGGCTCGTACCCATTAACCCCGAAATCGGCAGACCATTCAGCCCCTAGTCTAACACGGGCGTTCACGCGGTAATCTCTGATCTTGGTGGGCATTCTTACGACAGGTCTATACGGCCTAAAAGCTGAGGACTGAATGATCTTTATTGGTAGATTTTCTTGAGTGCGGGGTTGATAATTAGCCTGAGGGTATATTGACTGCTTCATACCTTTTATTGCCCTTTATTGGCCACCCACCCGCTGGTTTAGCTAAACCATTTGTATTGTTATCAATGGAATCTGTATTTAGAGTGATTTATGACTCACACAAACGTGTTAAGACATTCCATCGGCTTTTTATTTATACGTAACCATGGTCAGACGGGTCTATGGCCATAAAAAGGGACAGAACTTGAACAAAAGAATTTATCCCCATCCGTTTATATTTTTACTATAAAGACGTGTCTTAATGGGTTTAGGGGCATGGTCGAATCAGTTGTATTGCTATGAATGGAATCTATTTTCGGATTTATTGCTTTGTAAGTTGGTGACTCTTCCTACCACGAAACATTTAATAGTTTCCAGGTGTTTGCCCCGAAGGCATTATCCTGACAAGTCTCAACATGTTATGTCTTTGTTGCGTTACCCGAAATTAAAGTAATATTTTTAAAATACCAAAATGCAAATTCAACTAAAAACAGTTACTAGGTTGAAAGTAACGGCCACTATTTTCCCTGGCTTTGAAAGAGCTTCGCGAATTAACGTCTGCTTAGTAACAGCATCCATTACAATCTAACCTTTCATCCCCTTATTTGGGATATAAATAGCGTCTGATTTGGTACGGACCTCATTAGATTGTTAGACACCGCCAGGATAAGATGAATCGAGAAATTACACGTCTAGAAACGTTTGGTGCATTTGCGAGTACGTTTGTAAAACCGTCAGAACTAGCCCGTCATGGGTTTTACTATTTAAGTTCGGGGACGGACGCTGTTAAATGCCATTTTTGTGACTTAACGCTACGAGGATGGGAACCTAACGATAATGTTTTCGAGGAGCATCAGAAATTCAAGGCAGACTGTCCATTACTTCAAAAATTACCCACTAATAACATGCCTATATTCATCCAAAACCCATTGACAAAAGATATACCACCAAACAGAAAGTACAGAGATGTCCCTCAAGAAGAGTGGGAGAAAGAAAAAGTCATTTCGCCAACCCAACCCATACCAACAACACTTACTCCGAAGGACGATATTGTACTAAGAATTAAACGCGTTAATCTCGAGAAAGCTATAATTGAAATGTTTATTCAAGAACTTTTGCGACATGAAAGTTAGATCCAATTGTTGTAATATATTCCATACCTTATTACGTTTTTTAAATTATGAAAAGATTTAGAACCAGTCAAAAAACTTGAAATGTAACTCGAAATAAATATAATTTTTTTCCTTAATTTGTTCTTTGTAATGCTATTATACCTACTACATCCTTGATAAAACCTTTTCAGTGGTGATAGTGTAGGGTGTTACTTAGCTTTTCTCAACACATTTCGTGTTAAAAGTAAAAGGTTTTTTAACATTTACATCGCATTATACCCACACGAAACGCGTCATTTAAAATTTCTAAAATCCCATAGGAATACATGTGAAATTGAATAATCCACCGAAACGAAAACAGTCATATACATTAATTTTATCAACACGAAAGGCGTCATTTGAAAAAAAATTTCAAATGTTTAAAACGTTGAAATAAATTTTAACTAAAATTATTCAAATCATTCCTATTTACAGTTGAGAGTTCCTCAAAATGATTTATGGCTTTTGGGATGGGGTGAATGACCTCAGGCCGCTTAGTTGCATAGAATTTATTTTTCTTTAATTGAAACACCCCACCAGTTGGTTTATGACCTTGAAAGGGGGGAGGAACCTTAACAAAAGCATCTATTCCCTTTGTCATTTTGGGGCATTACAAGACTTCTATGGCCATAAAAGAGGGCTGAACTTGAACAAAAGAATTTATTTTGTCAATTCTTTAATTGGACCCCAAACCAGGTGGTTTAGGGCCTTAAAAGGGGGCGTGGTCGAACCAGTTGTATTGTTATCAATGGAATTTATATTTAGAGTGGTTTATGACTACCCCAAACGTGTTAAGACATGTTTATGACATTAAGGAGGATCTATTTTTTATCTAATTGTATCACGAAAGTATAAAAGGGCGGATCACTCTAGGCTACTCATCAGTTTACTTCTGACCGTTGTCGATGCAAGCCAAGAAATCTTCTGCTCCCAAACAAAACTTGTGAGTTATTCCGTGCCCATATCTTAGTGCTTTAGTATTTTTAACTGTTAGTATTGGTATTTCACTCTTAGTATTTTAAATTTTTTACAAGTGTTTTAGTATTTTTAACTGTTAGTATTGGTATTTCACTCTTAGTATTTTAAATTTTTTACAAGTGCTTTAGTATTTTTATAAGTATTTCACTCTTAGTATTTTAAATTTTTTACAAGTGCTTTAGTATTTTTTATAAGTATTTTCAATTTTTTACAAGTACTTTCAATTTAGTTTTTATAAGTACTTTACTGTTTTAGTATTTTAGTATATTTTTGTGTTTTAGTATTGTTATTTAAGCCTATTCAGATTTTCTTATTAGTATTTTGTGGTATTTGTATTTTTAAATTATCGCAATGGCCAACTCTAATGTAGAAATTGAACTCCCCATTGAAGATGATAGTTTTTTAGTCGACTTTCCAGACTCGTTAGAAATAGCCTTTTTAAATGCCGATGACACGTTTATGGCAAACTATTCTACACCCCCGTCTATGTTTAACATTACCCTAGGGCTAACAATAGCTCTCCTCCTCCTTTATCGCCTCTGGAAGAGGCCTTTCAAAACGCCGATGTTTCTTTCTTAGACGGCTATTGTACTCCGCCCATATCTCCATCTCAACATGAGTCAATGGATCAAGGGGAAGGACAGGTAGGGGCTCTTACTCCTCCACCTCCACCCCATCTCCGCTAGTTGCACCACCAGGTGTAAACGTACTTTCTAGCGGGGTAGTGTCCTTCCCCAATTTTAATCTTGATGGATGGGAAATGGAAGTACAGTTTTACAACAACATCGTCGAATCTGTAAGCGACTTCCTAGAATACGTTTTGGACGATTGTTTACCCGATGACATGATTGCTATTTCGATGACAAGCATTAACAATCCAGGCATTCAAACCGCAGACTTTAGTTTTAGAAGAAGGGATCAAATAGATATTGGATTCATACTAGAAGTAGTGGCTGATAAAGCCTATAATTCTGAAGGAGGGTCCAAGTTTTTTCTCGGTCCTATAGGAATAACCATACAGCGCGTGAGATTGCCCCGTTCGAAACGGTTAGGAATTTGTAGTTTTGAGACTTTTGCCATGGAGAAGAAATGCATTATACAAATCAAAAACAACGATCGGCTATGTCTCCCAAATGCTTTAGTTTTAGCTAAAATACATAGGGATCATACAATGCATCCTCTTGACAAAAGCCTCGAGGCGGATTGCAAAGCACGATGCCGCCGCGATATTAGGAAAAAGGCAGGAGAGAGGCTTAGGAAGATGGCGGAGGAATTAGCCAAGGCGGCGGAAATACCATTGGACGAATGCGCGGGGGCGGGTGCTCTACCTAGATTTCAATCATACTTGGTTGATTACCGAATAATCGTTTTTACGGTTAGAGCAAACGTCCCCTACCGTATTTTCATCGAACCCGATTTTATTCCCGGTACCGATGGTAATCCAAAGCCGCGGCTATACCTTTTTAACTATGAAAATCATTTTGACGTCATAACCAAACCTAGACCTCTCTTCCATTTTAATTTTTTCTGCGAGAGGTGCCTTGTGGGATATAGTCATTTAGACTTCACCCACGCTTGCAATGAGTATTGCTACTCCTATCAAAGGGCCGAGGAATGTGAGGGGGGAGAAATTAGATGCGGGACCTGCCATCGCGACTTTAGGGGGCAAGAATGCTTTGACGCCCATACGGCTAGTGGAAGCAAAACTTTATCCGTATGCCAAAGGGTTTTTAAATGCCTCCATTGCGCGAAAACATAAGATATGGGGAAACGCAAGTCACCTCACAACTGCGGGGACGTTTATTGCGTCATCTGTACTAAATTCAACCCACACCCCCACTATTGTTTCATGCAGGTTACCGACTCTAAAGCCCACCCTGCGTCTAAAAAAGCTAAGATCAATCCTTCGGTTACTATCTTTTATGATCTCGAATCTGTTCAAAATACCCCAGACCCTTCAAACCCCAATGCTTTCCTACACACTCCTATCTTATATATTTCTCAAAAAAGCTGTGATCAATGCATTCTCGAGAAATCTGATCAGTTTAATTGCGCCACCTGCGGCCCTCGAGAACGGATGTTTCTCGGTAATGATCCTGTTCTGGATTTTTTGAATTATCTTCAAGAATTCCACAATTCTCCCAAAATAACTGTCATCGCCCATAATGCGAAGGGCTATGATTTACAATTTCTGTACAAAGCCATGTTAGCCATCAAAGCATGGAGCCCTCAAGTGATAATGACGGGAACGAAGATTATGCAAATTCGATATGAGAATTTGACATTTATAGATAGTTTAAATTTCCTTCCTTCCCCCTTATCTAGCTTTGTATCCACTTTTGGCTTAGACCCTAGCTTAAATAAGGGACATTTCCCGCACTTGCTCTTCAACCTTGTTCCCGAACACGTGTTTGATCCAAAAGATCCTACGCGTACAAATTGTGTCTTGAGGGAAAGCATGCCTCTTTTAGAATCTTACGCGCCAGACAGGCTAACCGAAAAACAACGTTCGGTTTTAATTTCTTGGTACAACGAACAAGTTGAAGCCAAAAAAGGTTTCAACTTTGTTGAAGAATTGATCCATTATTGCCGTTTGGACGTCAGGATTTTAAGAGAAGGGTGCTTAAAGTACAGGGAGATTTTGGAGAAGATTGCGGACGTTAACCCTTTTAACACTGCTGTGACAATTGCCGGGCTATGCAACGCCGTTTTCAGGAAGGACCACCTAGCGCCAAATTCAATTGGAATTGTTCCACCTCACGGCTATAGAATGAAAGACCCTCAGTATAAAGTAGCCATCGAGTGGTTGAGGTGGGAAGCCCATAAGCGCGGGGTCATTATTAAGTCGGCTTTTAACGGTTCAGAACCTAAAATTTTGAACATTAAAGTCGACGGGCTTCTAGTAGACGAGCTTGGCGCAGATCAAAAGGTCGTCTACCAATTTCAAGGTTGTTTATGGCACGGGTGTAGAGCCTGTTTCCCGGTAAACAGAGACCTGGTTTTGCACGGAGACGTCACCCAAACTTTACACTCTCGCTATACTGATACTTTGAACTGTAATAAGAGGCTTAGGGAGCTGGGGTATAAGATAATCGAAATGTGGGAATGCGAATTCCACAAATTGAGGGAGCAAAAGCCCGAAATTAACACTTTTCTATCTTCTATTCATATCCAAATCGATGTGTGGGAACCATTCAATCCCCGTAACGCATTTTTCGGGGGGCGTACTTCCGCTCCATGTCTTCATCACAAGGTTAAGCCAGGAGAGGAGATTCGATATGTCGACGTCACTAGTCTATATCCATGGTGTAACAAATACGGTAAACTACCTTACGGCCACCCTACGATCTTGACAGACAACTTCCCACCCATTAACGAGATTGAAGGTTTTATTAAACTGGATATCCTGCCCCCTCGTAACCTCTTCCACCCCGTTTTACCCCAAAAGATCGGGGGGAAATTGTGCTTTGCCCTGTGTCAGCTGTGCGCTAAAAAACAAATATCAGGGGGATTGCACACATTCCGACGAGGAAAGAGTTGTTAGGGGGACGTTTGTGGCGGACGAAGTCCATTTAGCAGTTAGAAAGGGTTACGTGGTTGTTAAAATCCACGAAGCCTGGTCGTACAAAATATCTCAGTACGACCCCTTAACAAAAAGTGGCGGGCTTTTTAACAATTACGTCAACTGCTTTCTGAAGCTAAAACAGGAAAGTAGCGGCTGGCCTTCTGACGTAGTAACCTAAGCGCAGAAAGATCAATACGTAGCCGAGTACTACGAAAAGGAAGGGGTAAAACTTGATCCTAGCTGTATCGAGAAGAACGCTGGCAAGCGTACCATCGCCAAACTGTGTTTGAATTCGTTTTGGGGCAAATTTGGTGAGAGGACTCGCCTTGACAAGGTAGAAGTCTTCGATGATCCACAGAAGTTCTTTAACTTGTTCTATGACCTAGCAATTGAGGTCAAGACGTTGATACCAGTTAGCGACGACATTTGCGTTGCTAAGTGGTGTTATATCAACGAGATTGACCCAATTAATAAAAATGTCAGTGTTCCGATCGCAGCCTACACCACTGCCATGGCTCGGATTAAGCTTTATTCCTACTTAGACCGCTTGGGTGAGTCTGTTTTATATACAGACACTGATTCGATACTGTACGTTTACACACCAGGGGGCGTAGAAATCGAAACGGGGAATTTCCTCGGTGAAATGACCAATGAGCTTGAAAAGTACGGACCCCAGGCCTACATCGAAGAATATGCGAGTGGTGGATGTAAGAACTACGCATACCGAGTTGTGAACCCTGATACCGGATCGACAGCCGTCGAGATGAAGGTTAAGGGGTTCCGACTTAACCATACCACCAAAGATTTGGTTAACATGGATAGGTTAATGGGGCTTATAGGCATTTACGAACCGCCGGCGGAACCAATCCAAGTACCAATCCCCAAGCAAATACGCCGAAAGGCTGATCACACTGTTATAAGTGTCGACTAGTCCAAGGTTTATAGAACTGTGGTGGATAAGGTCAGATTGATTGAAGATTTCCGCACACTACCTTACGGTTATCGAGTTTGAGCACATTCGACAGTATCTGTTTCTGTGAGGGGTCTCTTCTTTTTTTATTTATTTATTTATTTATCTAGTCAGTCCCGGTGATATTTATTTAGTCAGCATGTATATAGTCGTTATATAAAGTCTAGTGACTATTGTTTTTGATCAATATTATCAATTAGTCATTTTCGTCTCGGTGAAATGCCCTGTGATTAACTAATTTTTTCGTCAATGCTTCCTTAAATATCCCATGTATTTTCTAAATTGCAATTGTTCATTTCCGTGTCGATCTCTTCTATATATATATACAAACACTTTACAATCTTTATCTCATTCGTTCGTTGAAAGTCAAAGTGTAAGGTCATGGATCCTTTCTACCATCCTTTTAACATGGTGATAGCAGGCCCGTCTCAAAGCGGGAAAACTCAATTAGTTTTAAAAATATTAGAGAACAGGGAAGCCCTGTTTTCCCCTAATATAAGCGAAATACATTGGTTCTACGGTGAATGGCAACCTTTTTTTCGAAAGTTTGAGAAAATATGTGGTTTTCAAACAAGGTATGCCAGATTTATCAGAATATACAGGCGGTAAGCCTTGCCTTTTAATCATTGATGACTTGATGACCGAGAACAAAGGAGAAGGTGGTTCTCTTTTTACCAAGGGAACGCATCATCGCAACTTGAGTGTAATTTATATCGTCCAAAACGTATTCCATCGATCCAAAGACTCTAGAGATGTTTCTTTGAACGCTCATTATCTTATTCTTATGAAATCTCCTAGAGACAAATTAAAAAGTTCAATAATAGCTAGACAAACGTTTGCCGATAAATGGCGTTTCGCTGTCGACGCCTACCGTGACGCTACTAGTTTACCTTTCGGATATTTATTATTCGATCTACACCAAAGATGCCCCGAGAATCATAGACTTAGGACAGGAATATTTCCCGACAACCCTTGCGAAGTTTACATCCCCAAATAATTATAATAGAAGATGGGTGTTTAGCCATCTCTTCATTTAGTCACTATGCCTTATGCCGTTCGGTCACAAAGAAATTTGCTCTCCGTTATTGCCAAATCCCCTCGAAAACAACGTAGAATCATTTTACGTAACGCCAAGAAACCCTTAATTGACGCAATCGCAGAGTGTGTTGAAAATACTTTACACGGTAACGTTAAATTAAATAAAAGTCAGAAAGCTAGATTAGCTAGGCATTCAGCAAAACTTAGAAAAATTGCTAATAAGAGAATATCTTGGAAAACAAAACGTGATTTACTAGTTCAGGAGGGTGGTAGTTTCTTTTCTTTCCTTTTCCCTCTCGTTTCCTCTATTATCGGCGCCATAACAGGAGGTAGTCAGTAAAAATGCAGTACGCTCAGAAAATGGTCCTTGTCCCTAGCTCTACCTTTAAAAACGACCCCTTTCCCCACCCCCAACAACAGGTAGTTTCGGAATTGGACAATGAAATGAATGTTATTTTAGCTCGTAAAGATTTAGACGAAGCTTCAAAATGGCGCTTATACGAACAGACTCTACAAAGATATAATAATTTACATAATATCGCTAGGCAACCTATACCCACGGTCCCCCAACCGACATCCGACTATTATAACTTGGCTTGGTTAGACGATATCCCCCTTAAATATATAGGGCATGTACAAAGTATCGTTGATCAGATGTCCACTACCCCTGAAAAGCTTAGGTGGACAGATAGTGGGGAAATTATAGTTAATGATGCAATAATACCCGGCTCGAATATTAGAGGTATAGCTTTAGAATTTGTCAAGCCTTCCTCTAACAAAGACACAAAACCTAGAGGTTTTTACGCATTTAAAAACCTACTTTCTAGTTTTTCCCCTCTAGCCTCGTATACTGTACCCAAAAAAATTAAAATCAAAAGAACTAGAGCTCTCAAAGTTATTGTGAAGGCAGCAGCTAAAAAACTTAAAACCGAGTCTCCGAAATGGGCACCGTACGTAAAATCTCCAAAATTTTAGAAGGTATCTCCTTTATTCATTCCCATCCCGCATGTTTCGGGGGTGCTGAAAAATTATATTTAGCAGTAAAATTAAAGGGGATTAGTAAGAAACAAGTACTAGATTGGTTAAAGGGAAAAGACGCGTACACTTTACATAAGAGAGTTTTTAGAATGTTTAAAAGAAACAAGGTGGTTGTAACTAACATAGGGGATCAATATCAGGCGGATTTGAACGACATGCGTTCTTTGAGTCAGTACAACGACGGGTATAAATACATATTAACCGTAATAGATTGCTTTAGCAGAAAAGCTAGGGCTGTACCTTTAAAATCAAAAAGCGGTGTTGAAACGGTTGAGGCTTTTAAGTCTGTCTTTAGAGAAAGGGTTCCTAGGAAGCTACAGACGGATAAAGGTACCGAATTTAGAAATTCCCAATTGCAAGGACACTTGAAGGAGAAAGGGGTTATATTTTTTACAACTGAGAATGACGATATAAAAGAGTGTATGGTAGAACGATTAAATCAAACTTTAAAGTCACGCATGTACAGGTATTTTACAGAAAAGAATACCAATAGATATATAGATGTTCTAGATGATCTGGTAAATGCTTACAATAACTCGGTGCATTCCGCGATAAAAATGACTCCTTTGGAAGTTAGAGGAACCAATGTCCTTCAGGTTTTTAAAAATGTTTACGGAAAGTACTTTAGTGAAAAGAAAGTTTACGGGAAAAAATTAAAGGTGGGCGAATACGTCCGAGTAAGTAGGAATAAAATGATTTTTGAAAAAGGGTACAAGCAAACTTACACAATAGAGGTTTTTAAAATAGTGAGAAAAATAGACAGACGCCCTCCGGTATTCAAACTAGAAGATTTAAACGAGGAACCAATAAAGGGGGTGTTTTACGGGGTGGAACTTCAGTCGGTAATTAGACCCGAGACGTACAAGATTGAGAAAGTAATTCGTAAGCGCACTAGAAGAGGACAAAAGGAGCTCTTTGTAAAGTGGTTAGGCTATCCCCCTTCTATGAATTTTTGGATTCCGGCTAAAGATGCAGTCTCCCTTTTACCTAACGCTACCAAGCAACGCTAGCATGAAAATTTATGACAACAACAAGACCTCTCACACTACCGAGCTGCCCCAGGCTATAGAGCTGATCGGGGATGACTGGGAGGTTGCTCTTGTAGAAGTTTTGTACCCAATGTCCTTTTTTAACATACCCAGTGAGGAAGGTCACGTGCAGGTGGTCTCGCATGAAAACGGTAAATCTCAGCCTATTGTTAAAGCCGAGGCCTTTATAGTTCCCGGGGGTTATTACAAATCATTAGAAGCCCTCCTTAAACAAATAGCTTCCGGATTAAAAGGTTTTCAATACGGTTCAAAGTTTAAATTTGATTCGGATCCCCTCTCTGATTACATTTCTATAGCTATTCAACCTAACGGTATCTTGGCTCTTTCTCCCACTTTGAAAAGGATATTAGGATTTAAAACCCAAAAAGGCCAAAGTACGTCTTTCTCTGTTCCCACTAATTTAAATTATTATGTTCCCGATCAATTGTTTATTTATTCCGATATAGTATCTAATGAATTTATAGGCGATTCGGTAGCCCCGCTACTTCGTATAGTAGGCGTAGACAGCGAAAAACCTCACGGTTCGACTATAACTAAATCATTTAACTCTCCCCATTACGTTAAAGTTGCTAAACGTTACTTACGATACTATAGACATTGATATAAGGAATAGTTTAGGCCAAGCCGCGTCATTCGAGTTTGGAACGTCGACCTGTAAACTACACTTTAGACCATGCCAAAACCCCAAACATTAGAGTCTCGTTGCGAGTATAGGAGGTATTATTTAGATCAGGTAGGGGGTGGGGGGTGTCAAAGTATTGGTCGGGACCCCCCACCAAAAATGGCACGGGATTGGGAGCGCCTTGAAAGGGTTTTTTAGATGGGCACGCCCCTTATTAATTAGAGGTGCAAAGTATTTGGCACCTAGAGCCATTAGTACGAGATAAAAGATTCTTGGTGACGTAATGCAAGGTCAGAATGTGAAAAGTGCCGCTAAAAAGAGATTGCAGGAAACTTATGAGAACATGACTGCTGCTCAGCAAGGTTCAGGATTAAAGATAAAGATTCGCAAAATTAAACGCCTATCAGTTGATCACCGTCATTCAAAGCAGACGCTACGCGATATATTTAGCTCCTGAAAAAATCATGTTTTCTCTCCAAGCTCTTGAGAGTGAATTGAATATTTTTGCCTCTGTGCCGATTCAAACTAGTGTCGAACATGCTCAATGTGTATGGGCCAAACCATTGGCGGGCATTGATGATAGCTCTACCCTCGAATAGCTCATCTGGGGCAATGGAGATAGCTACATCGATGTAGCCCACACCATGCATTACAACAAACTCAAAATCACCAACGAAGATGGAAGTGATCTTCCGGATGCCGCCGTGGTAGCTTTCGTGAACAACGCTGGCCACGCGTTGTGGAGAACTTGCGATGTTTTCTTGAACAACACCCAAGTTTCTTCAGCCGCTCAAAACTACGCCTTCACTTCTTTTATCGAAACTGTCTCAAATTACGGACCCGCGGCCAAAAATCTCACCTTATGATGGCCGGATGGGAAAAGGACGAAGCCAGAAAGTTCGACGATTTTTCAAATAAAGTCTTCGTCGCCCGAATGGCTAAAACTGCTAAATCGGCCGTGATTCAATTCTTTACCCCCGTGTTTAGTGACGTGTTTAATATTCCCGAATATCTCTTAAACGGGGTGGACCTTAAAGTAGTGTTTACTCGGATCAAGGACGAGTTTACCATAATGTGTGAAGAAACAGCCTCTCTCAAAAACTGTAAAGTCAAGATACTAGACGCATCACTCGCGGTACGTAAAGTTAAACTCAGTCCTAAAATATTGTTAGCGCATGAAGCCGCGCTTAATAACGGTACTGCCAAATACAATTTTACGCGCACCGAACTTAAAACTAAAACTATCTCTAGCGGAAGTAGCACCGAGAGTTTTAACAATATATATCTAGGCCCTCAGCCTAATCGCGTCATTACGGGAATAGTTTCAACGCGGCGTTCAAGGGCAGTTACGCTCTGAATCCCTTTAACTTTAAAACTTACGATTTAAATTTTTTGTCTCTGTACCTCGATAACGAACAAATACCTTCGAAACCGTTTACTCCTGATTTCGGTAAAAACTTGTATATACAAGCTTATCAAACATAGTTCGCGGGCACGGGTATTCATTATAAAGACGACGGTAACGATATTACTCCCAACGAGTTTGCCAACGGCTTAACTCTCTACGCTTTTGATCTGACACCGGACCTATCGGCTAACGAAACAAACCACTGGAACCCCGTTAAGCAAGGTCAATTAAGATTGGACATGGGATTCGCTAAACCTTTTCCCGACGCCGCAGTCTGCATTGTATACGCCGAATTTCAAAGCATGATTCAAATCGATAAAAATAGAAACGTAATTGTAGATTATTAAAATGTCAGCAACTACCACCGTAGACTTGATTCTCGCTTTATCAGATACGCCCAACTTTTTGGGTGTTTTCGCGTCAAATAGGTTACCAAAGGTTACCAGATATCCCGCATCGTTAATTATAAATTTAGATCAGCACTATGAAAAGGGGTCTCACTGGGTATCGGTCTTTATAGACGGAGCTCGTGTAGGGTATTATTTCGATAGCTACGGTTTGCCACCATTTCTGCCTAGTATAAGAAGATTTTTATCTTTAAACTGCAGAAAATGGACCTTTGGTAAGCGACAACTTCAGAGGTTAGAAAGTAGCGTATGCGGGCAGTATAGCACCCTCTATCTTATTCATAGAAGTAAGAAGAAAAGTACGAAAGCTTTCCTTAAAGCTTTTACCGCAAATCGAAAAATTAACGATATGAAAATTGCTAAACAATTTCAAAATCATATACGGCGACTAAAAAAGTGTAAAAGGAGCTTATTAACAAACCGTGTGGTTGCCTGGTGGTAATGCCTCCAGCTCTGTGTTGTTTCAACAACATTTGAGTTTCCATTCCAGGGTTCGACTTCCTACCAACGGCGCTTTATTAGTCCGGTATTGAAAAAAAAATCTTCAGATACGACTTGAATCAAGTTTAAGGAGGTTTTTTAAATATTTAACTAATCTATTATTAATTTAACTTTATTATGTATGTTATTATCACGCTAATTAAATGTTTTTTGATTTAAAATCTGATTGTTTTACAAATAGCATAAGCCAACTTTTCAGAATCTACCATAGCATAAGCCTACCAGGATCTAGCATAGCATAAGCCTATCTCTACAGGTATCAGCCACGTGACGTCATCAAAAATTAGCCGTGACGTCATCAAGAAAACCACCGCCAGGTGGTGCAACAATTCAAATTTCCCGCCAACAACATCGCGTGACGTCATCAATTCCCCCCCAACCTCCTCCCCCCGGGATGTCGGTATAAACCAAAAATTTTTACCCCACCCTGAAAGGGGGGAAGGAAGGGGGGTAAAATTTTTGGGTTTATACCGTCATCCTTACTCTCTTACCTCTCCGAGTCAAGAGGTCTACTACTACAAATTTATTTACCTAGATATGGAATTATTTCTCTTTTTTGAAGTAAGAATTTACGAAATATTGAAGCAGTATTCCAAGCATAGCGAATAATACAGTAAAGCAGACGACATTTTACATCCAATAAGGATAAATCTTGGACACATGGAAATTAGAGTGGGATATAGACCGAGTGGGGAAATGTGAAGCCCCGCCCATTGACATGCGCGGTAACCACTGGATGTTTAACTTCCAACAGCAACACGTAGATGGCGAGAGAATCTACACTTTGGCGCGAAATTTAAAATGCTTCGTTTTACAACATTGATGTTGATATAGATAATGTTAGTTCAAATGTTAATAAAAAAGGTGAATATTTGTGTTAAAATATAGATTTTAAAATATATTTCCCACCATGTTTTAAACACAACATACATATTGTTTATTACAAAACAATAAAAGTAAATCTGTTTAAGTTCATGAGTTTTGCAATATTATATATATAATTATGGGAGTAGTTTTTTGTAGGATTTAAATTTATTATTTGTTAAATAAACATGGGTTGTAAATGCCCATTTTCGAGTTTCAGAAACACAGAAATGAATGTATATTTCCCAAATAATCCCAACGTCAGGAAATTTATCAGTGGACCGAGCAATGATGCCTTAAAAAGAAAGTACCGGCACTTCCGTCTTTGCATGGTAATGTTTTGTTCTATCAATGAGAGAATAATAGTTTTCTAATAACCAATTCGTTTGAATGTCGCTGAACTCGTACTTAATTAACTCCTAACATATCCGCACAGCAACTCAAACTAAAAATTTGGGTACTATATTCGACGCTAAGTTACATTTTTGTAGGAACGTCACCAAGACTATTAGCTTATGTCGTCGTTCCTTAGAGATTTCGTTTAAGTTTTGTCGTCAGTTGAAATCTCTGCGTCATTTCCGCATCTTATATTTAATCCTAGTTCGTTCCAGGTTGCTGTTTGGTTGGGTTGCCTGTAGCCAATTTCTCCGAAAAAAAGTAGAGCAGTACAGCGTAATTTTATAGAGTTCGGGCATAAATACTTTTTACCTAAAGCTATACATATAAATATGGACTATTATTGACAATTCTTGATCTTCTCAAAATTAATGACTGAATCATGTTACTTTTATTCAGAAGTTAGTTCTTAACATTCTCCAGCCCTCAACTCTAATAAACACTGTTAATTTTTCTGATCTTATACATTTGCGCACCCCAAAATACATTTTACAATAGCAGTATTACAATTAGGATGCAAATGCAATTCCTTAACTAGCGTTTTTGATCTATTTTCGAGCAACGTATCTTATGTACATAAAATAATTCGACTTATTGAAGGTTACTGAATGTTAAAAGAAGAGAGGGAGAAAAAAATCACTGATTTACTACTTTCTTTTTTCCAATTTAAATTTGTACGCGTGACTATTTCATTTTTGCGTAATTCGCTTGATATTTTGTATCAAGTGTATAATGTCGTGAGTTGTTTTACAACTTTGTTTATACACAATAAACATTCAATTGTAATTTTTCTCTGAATTTCTTTGGTAGATCTATTGAAGCCCCTATGATGAATAAAAGAATGAACAGCGGAAATGTATAATAAAATTAGATTTAATAACATATCTTGCTTGTTTGTTATCAGGGTTGTTTTTGTGATTTATTGAAGTTAATTCCGGGATGAGGAGAAAGAGAAAAGTCTTTGGGCGCTTGAAGTTACTTGAATTGACCTAAAATGTAAATAATCACGATTATGAAATAGAATGAATGTATTTTAAACTTGTTTTGCTTCGGCTATATTAATGCAAAGTTAAGTCATTATTAACGTTTTTGGTAACTAAATTGACTTTAAACACCGCACTTTACAAAACTACTCTCTTCATCCTGGAATTAACTGCAAAAATTCAGAGAAAAATGATCCTTGAAACAAAATAGCTATTAGAAAACTATTATGTCTTTCATCGAAAAAACAAGCCATGATCTTGCAAAGAAGCAAGTGCAGGTATTTTCCAATTTAGGCATCATCACTCGGTCAACAAATCATTTTAACCATTTTTCCTAACGTCGGGATTAATAATATTACATGTAAATCCTTTATTGTTTAGCAACAAACAATATGTATGTTGTGTTTAAAACATGGTGGGAAATATATTTTAAAATCTATATTTTAACACAAATATTCACCTTTTTTTATTAAGATTTGAACTAACATTATCTATATCAACATCAATGTTGTAAAACGAAGCATTTTAAATTTCGCGCCAAAATGTAGATTTTCCCGCCATCTACGTGTTGCTGTTGGAAGTAAAACATCCAGTGGTTTCCGCGCATGTCAATGGGCGGGGCTTCACCTTTCCCCACTCGGTCTATATCCCACTCTAATGGAAATCAGTCAATGGGGAAAAGATCAGGAAATGAAGTCTACGCTTCAGCTGTTTACCGTATATTCTGATAGCTACATTCACAACTGGTTTGCAGTGCAAACACTATAGTCTCGTCTCACCTCAACAATATTCTTAGTTTGCCAACATGAATGTTAATGTTAAATAACACCAAAGCTAAATTGTAGCTAGACGCACTGATAGTCAATGCGCACCATAAATAGAATAAAAACTCTGTAGCTTAGCCCTACTAATCTAATTGCCACCATGATCTTTTCTTCTACTATAAAATCTTAACCTGATTATTTAATAGTGTATTTAACTTTCGGCTCACTCTGAACCGTTGATGTCTCTTCATTTCAGACACGAAAATAAAAGCCCAAAGTCTACTTCACCTCAGGCCTCAATTATTTACTCTTTGTTTCACTAAGCCTATTGCGAATGATACTTAATATACCCGCCGGAGTCTAGGTCTTAGTTTTCTTCATGAAATGACTAAATCAAGGATTATTCTATATACAGATGTAGTATAGCTTAAGTAATATATAAACAGCCATTTCAAATAACAATATTAAAAAAATCTTTGGAATATAAAAATGAAACAGAGCTTTAAAGCTACAAAAGTACTAAATGCATCATAATTTCGAAAAATACTTCCACATATTCACTTTATATTATGGAAAAAGGGAATATTAAGGTTCTGTATGATTTCTTAACACATCAACACAAGGCTAACTTCTAACGCGACGCACTGGTGTAACAGTGGACGGACACACACAGACAAAAGCATAGACTGCTTTTTAACTCTTTCCGTATAAATTTTGAGTTGAGAAACAAGATTATCTTTAATATTTAAATAAATATAATTATTTTTAATTATTTTAATCTTCAATAATTAGCATTAATAATAGTTAAATCGTTTAAAATAAAGTTATACCTATTATCATCTCAAACTTTGCTAAAATTGACGTTTAAAGTGAAGGGTACCCCTCTTGCCCGCTTTCTTCAAATTTTGGGGTATATATACGATTCGTTTCCATTATAATATTAAGGAAAAAGCGCAATTGCGAAAACCTTTGGTGGCGATCTCACCTTAGGGAGGCTAGACGTTTCTCGTAACCCTACCTGATCGCCGCGTATATCTTAACCTTGACGATGATAATGGAGTAGAAGCCAAGCTCCAGATTGGCATGCATGTGGAATGCACGAAAGACCAGAAGATGGTGGTGTTTAGAAGCCAGTAAATAAAGGCTGGTATGCAAGTGGAATGCACGAAAGAGCAGAATGTGGTAGTGTATAAGAGCCAGTAAATTCAGGCTGGTATGCATGTGGAATGCACGAAAGAACAGAAGGTGGTGGTGTATAGAAGCCAGGAAGAAGAGTATGGCGTCTATGTATTATAGTAGAGAACTACTGCGTTGTAGTGGTGTAAGAGTAACAATATTATCAATTTCTGCGACTTGAGAAGGCAGTGCGGAAATTGCGAACACCTTTGCTCCGATTTACCAACTGCGAACGCGGTGACAGACAGACACACAGACACACGGACACACAGACACACAGGTACGTCCGGTGTAATACCTCTCCGTGACGTCATCGTCTCTCGGAGAGGTAAAAAGCACATCCAGATAGTATGTGTGAATGCTATGTTGGGAGTTACAATGCTTGTAAAAGTATGGCTGATTATCAAGGGTTGTTCCTTAGACTAAAAAAAAATTTTCAGACGGGGTACCACTTTCAGAGTCCGCCATCTTGGAAAATGGCCGCCCATATAATTATTGAAATATCTAAGCAACCGCTTGTCCAAATTAAACGTTCTTGGGTTCCAAATACTCAGAAATATATTGTGCATGTTAATAAAGTTTCAAAGCAGAAAGTTTCTAAGCCGGTTTAAAGATATTAGGCTTAAAACTGAAAACGTAGGAATAAAATGTACATTTGGCTTATTTCAGATTTTCAATTCCTATGTTCTGGTACTTGCAAAAAACAACGGTTAAATTTTATTCTGAATTAGAATTCATATAGATTTATTTTATGATTACAAGATTTACTGCATAGGTAGGTGTAGGACTATAACAATTTGAAAAAAAACACAACGGATTAAAATTAAAATGGTCCGTTTCAACTTCATCTTAACAAGAACATTTGCAAAGTGGAGAACAATTCAATCCCCCTTTTTTACAGCTGCATCTTCTTTCACATTTTTGTTTACAACCGCACTTAACCATTTCTTGGCAGGCATCTCTGACCTGCGGAATTGTAATCCAAACAGGAAGAAGTCTATCCTCTTGATTTTTCCAGCCATACTCGCACGGATCTGGAGCCTTGATTTCTGCATTATGAGCAGATGCCCAAATGCTGGCTTGATAAGTTGCCCGTCGACAGTGCTGTAAAAGTGCGTCTTGAGTAGGAGGCATCATTTCAGGACTTTGGTTTTTGTGGCAGATCTCCTTGCGTTGCTTGTTGATAGACTCTTCTGATCCTCCATATACTTTAATGAAAAAGGTCTCCAAAGCTTTGAATTGGCTTGTCCGAAGCTCAAGCTTTGTAAATGGTTGTTCCATTAAATCCTCCCTGGCTTTCGTTACAGTTTCTGGACATTTTTTCTAGGAATTGTAAGCTGTTCTCTTTGATCGACCTCTGAAAGATGACGTACCCATAGTGGAAGGGCGATGCTTCGATATAATCCGAGTGCCTTGCCTAATTGCCCTATGTCAATCAGTCTTGCGTTCTTCTTAGTTCCGAAAGAAACAGCAATGGTAGCATTTTCCGAAATGTTGATGAAATGGATGTAGTGGTGAATTAAAATAGTCACAATGTCCAAATCTACAGTTTTCGCAAGAACCGTTTTTGACCCTTCTGCCAAAGCATGCATTACGTGTACAACAACCTTGGTGTCAGCTTCTTCGTGGTCGATACTTCCCTTCATCTCACTCCCTGGTCCAACGTGTCGCACACTGTCTCCACTCGTGATATAAAAATCACAATTTGGGATCGTAAAATTGGTGATCGTTGCGTCCGATAAATACTTAAATAGTTCTGTCTTGTTTTGTGGGTGACGAAGAAACGTTGACCAGTTCTTAGGCAGCCGCACATTAGGAGCTACCTTAATTCGAACACCACTGCCTCTGTCGCATCTTGTCTCTCCCTTTATTGAAGCATCCCAATAAGAGTCCCAAACAATGTCTAATCTCTGAGTCTTTCTCAACTCCGTCTCTATCAGCTTCAAAAAACAAGTCCTAAAATAGTCTTCAAATGTTTTTACTCCTGCATGAGGAATCACGGAGAGGATGACAGCTCCACCGTCCATGATAAGCACATCATAACTTGAAAGTGTAGAAGTATTCTCATCGATTGTTTCTATGGCATCTAACTCTTGCTGATAACAAGTGAGGACATCAGATTTTATTGAATGATACATCTTTTCTTCACTTTCTGCGATTGAAGGTGGGAATTTGAGAATTTCATGAGAAAAAAATTCGTCTATGTGACCGTTTCTTGAATTCATGGTTATATACATTTTGCCGAGAACTGAAAAATTTGCTCTCAACAACTGCAATTTTTTCGGTTTTTGTCGTGCGTGTTTGGGTGCTTTCAAGAGACGAAAGTTGTTTTTGGAGATAGGAGTATCAAATGGCGTTGTTCGATTGAGGAGGACGTCACTTACAAACTTTTCATACTGCTCTTTTCCTCTTTCCTGAATAAGAATAACTGATTTCTGGTCTTCGCTAATTTCACCTTCAAGGTTAATAAGGTCGTTTCCAACTTCAAAAAACGGATTTCCCTGAGACCTAATGACGTCGGTCATATTCTTAACATCTGAGAGAAAGTCCCCTTGTCGTTTTACCCTTTCGTCATGGTGAAAGAAATCTGATTCATCATGTTTCTCTATTTTTGAAGCTGACCTGAACTCTCTGACTACTTTAGAAACTTCAGGACCACAGACCGACCAGTTTAAGAGAGAAGACGAATCTTCAGTCAAGCCAATAATGTCTTATTTAACTGTTCATGACCTTGGCCGATTGCAATGGAAGAGAATCGATTGCTTGTTCTGTTAACAACAAACTTTCCATCTTTGAACTCCTTAAGAATCGATGTTGGCAATCTCTTCATGTCTTCCACGTGAATTGGAACCCATCTGGCGTAGTGGTAGTGATCTAAGGCAAAGAAAAGCTCTCCGATTTTCTGCAAGCTCTCGACATACAAATCAAAGTTTCCCTGGCGATGAGCACGTACGAACGCCAGTACAAGGGCTTCGCAGTATCGGACAAAATTCAAGTAGGAAAAGGTTGGGTGTTCACATCCCTTTTTGAGCCAGTCATCTATTGTTAATGCACTTGATGTCTCTTGGTATGCCTCCTTTAGGAGAATCTGCAAGGTCACATATGTAACCTGATGAGCATACCTGGCTTTCGTGACATGAACGGCGTTCTGAATACCATCTGCTGTTCCTGAAGAAGCAACACCAGCTTTAAAGAGAGCCTCAGTCCATCCTGACCCCCTCAATATATCTCCAATTGCCTTTATAATGTGCTTCTCAGTTTGAAAGCCACCCAACATCACTACAACATCTTTTACAGATTCGTGAGTCCATTGTAGCTTCTTCATTATTGCGTAAATGGGCTGATCTCCAGCGACAACTGGAATTTGATTTGAATTGCAATATTGTACAGATTTCTTTATCAGTTCCATTGCATGTAGGATCATTTTGGGATTATTCGAAGATTCTTTAAACAGAGGGAAAAGACCGCTGATGCAGGGCACCATTTCTTGTTGGTCTCTGGCGTGGAATGAAGAGCACGTTGATTGGACATCCGAATCTTCTAATTCCGGATATTGGTCAATCAGTGAATGGACTGACCGAGCCCACTCCTTTTCTTTTGAATTTTCTCGCAAAATGAGACCCACATCTTTCTCCAAAGTTTCAATTTCTGGAATTCGTGGAACTGTCTTCAAATTTGCATTTACTAGCTGAGGTAATGTTGTAAATTCGTCGGGAAGCTTAAGCTTGGCCGGGGCTTTAGGCTGAATAGTGAAAACTCGTTTTTCACCATCATCCTCGTGCGGCCTTGCTTGAAAAAGAGAGATCGCAGTTCATGAAACGAGCCCTTTGCAGTTCTTGCTGATGGATTGTGATCGATATTATCAACAGCTCCAACAGTAAATAGACCGATTCGCCTTTCTGTAGGACACACGAGTTGTTCAGAGTAGCAATTTTGTACTACTGCATCACCCAATTTGAGCTCGATATATTTCACACAGAACCAGGACGATGTAACTCTTCAACAAGAAAAGCATCTCGAAACTTCGAGTGCACCAGAAGGCCGAGATATATAGGCAAGGGAGTTTCGAATCTTTTACGCATGCGGCTATTGAAATATATCAACTGCGCAATAGATAGCGTAGCTTGTTCTTTCTCTAAATCCACTTCGTGGGAAGGACCATGCATGATTAAACCTAATATGTACTTCAGGGAGCTAGCAATTGAATCCTTCTGGAAATGAGCGTGGAATCCGTCCTTCAGAAAGTTGAAGCTGCTTTTGGCCATGTCTCGACGAATGATTATTGCTGCTTTGGAAAGTATTCGGTAATCCTCGGAGGGATCCTTCTCCACCAATGAAGACTGAACTAAATCCTTCATGGCTATAGAACAGACAAGTACCACCTCGTTTCGAAATCCTTTCTCCTCTTTTAGAATGGGATGAAACCTATCCAAAACTGCCATTTGAAGCATTGTTCTATTCATAGTTTGAATATCGGCTAACTGTGCCTTTCTATGCAACTCTTCGTAAAGCGATTTCAAAGTTAAATACAATCTACCTGCTGCGAGATCTTCTTCAATTAGCGCGAGGATTTCCTCTAAAAGTTTGCTTCTTTCAGGAGAAACATCTTCAGCTTTTACTTCTGATTTCGTAAACTTGCGATTGAATAGTTAATAGCAGTTTTTGCGATACTTCAACTCATTAACAACCACATCTCCAACCGAAAGTTGAGCTAGTACATTGTCATCTTGAACTAAAATTGCTTTTTTCCGAAGCTCCTCGGTAAGTTCAACCTTTTGAAATGAGTGGAGTGTATTTCGACCTTCTCCTGGTTTGTTGCAGAACAAGCAGGTATCCGAAACTTTTGTGATTGCTCCTGTTCTCGTGGAGGTTCTCCTAGAACTAGTTGTAGGTGTTTGAATCTGATCAGCCGCAGTCTCATTAATCTTAGACGTATCATTCTGTAACTTCTGTTTGCGCAAAAATTTATCTTCACGAATTTCACGGCGACAATTCTTATGCCACTTAACTTCCTTAATTAATAAATTATTTACAGTAGCATCTGATAGGGGTAAGCTTATGTTTAGTGAAACATCAGCGTTGCGAAATCTTTCCCAGTCATCAAGAAAGGCTTGGTAGGCCTCCGTAGAACCAGAGGTTCGGGAATCTAAACTGGAGCAACGAAGAGTTGCTGTAGTGCTTTTTTGGCAAATGATGCTCAAATTGTAGTCCATAACTTCAATTCTCTGAATCAACAGTAAATGGAAGCATAATAATTATATTTTATCATACAGTATAATAGGCTACCAGGTATAAATAATTTGTAATTTTTCTTGGGGGGTGGAGGTTATGGTACACTATCTAGCATGATTAAACTCTGCATCTCGTGTATCTAGCTAGGTATATGCTAATTTAGAGACACTGAACTGTGGTGAACTATGTATAATTACTTTTATTCATGTAGGCTATACAATGAGCTGCTTTGTACTATCATTTAAGGACTTAAACCGTAGGCTATTTTTCCCTGTCACCAACAACAAAACAATTAAATGGCGATAATAAAAATGCTTACCTTTCATATTCGGAAGAATCCTTGATAAAGAATAAGTTAACGATTGTAAAAGTTGCGGATTTTTATTTAGGAAATACTAGTATAGAGTCAAATATAATTTATACGATCTCAGCTGTTGTAAAATACCCTAAAGAACTCGGAATAAAAATTTTAGTACGTACGTTTAACTTTCAAGAATAGTGTTAATCTCACTCCCATTCGCAAAATACAACGCAGAGCGCAGTACAACGATATGTTTCTAAACTTTTAGTTTTGTTTTCTCCGAGGGGCAGTTCACTTCCTTGTTTAAGAACGCACCCCGACCTGATTAAATCGAATTAGAATGTTTATCCCCGCCTTCCACAGTGCATTGATTTAAACATGTTTAGATGTTTAGATGTTTAGATTTCTTAAATCTTGTTTAACGACGCACCCTGCAACGAAGTGATTGCCCCTCGGTTTTCTCTTTCGTGTATGTTTTAGTTTTAGTTTAGTTTTTACTACGCATCAAATACAATGAACAGTTTACTCTTGCTCGTCAACTTATAGTTAAGCCAAAATCTAACAGAAAATCTGAAAAGCTTAGAAGATAATAAGAAGAATGTAGGTTTTTTACCTACTTTTTCAGTTTTAGGCCTAATATCTTTATACTGGCTTAGAACCTTTCGGTTCAAAAATTTTATTAGCATTCAAAATATATTTCTGAGTATTTGGAACCCAAGAACGTTTAAATTGGACAAGCAGTTGCTGAGATATTTTAATAATTTTACCGGCGGCCATTTTCCAAGATGGCGGACTCTGAAAGTGGCCCCCGTCTGAAAAATTTCTTTTTAGTCTAAGGAACAACACTCGATAATCAGCCAAACTTTTACAAGCATGGTAACTCCCAACACGTTTTCCTATGGCCATTCATACGTACTACCGTTATTGAACCGAAAGACACCCGACATACGTGACAAATAATCACCCGTTATTGACCCGAGATACAGCCGACATGAGTGACAATCACCCGTTTTTGACCCGAGAGACAGCCGACATGAGTGACAATCACCCGTTTTTGACCCGAAAGACACCCGACCTGAGTGACAAATGTGACAAATAATCACTCGTTATTGACCCGAAAGACACCCCGCGTACGTGACAAATTATCACTTGCAACAGACCTGGGATACACCTTATAAAAGTGGCAAATTATGGCTTGCGATAGACCTGAGATAGTTGATATTATATCACTAGTTTATCTGAAATACACCTAACATAAGTGGCACATAATGGTTCTCGCCATTACATTAATTTATCAGCTAATAAACTTACCATTTGTATTCAAAATCTTAAACGTTTAGAAAAAATATTGATATAACTATTTTTACTTAATTTTACGAATTAAAGGAAGCACTATCATGCCAAGATAGGGCCGAATAAATGATACAAATGATATCACTCCTTATTGATCTGAGCTACAACTGACATAAATGTTTCAGTCCTTATTGATCTGAGCTACACCTGACATAAATGTTTCACTCCTTATTGATCTGAGCCACACCTGACATAAATGTTTTGCTCCTTATTGATCTGAGCTACACCTGACATAAATGTTTCACTCCTTATTGATCTGAGCCACACCTGACATAAATGTTTTGCTCCTTATTGATCTGAGCTACACCTGACATAAATGTTTCACTCCTTATTGATCTGAGATACACCTGACATTTATCTCTCGCTATTAATCTAAGAAGTTACTTGTGATCTAAGTGATATCACTCGCTAGTGCCCGGAGATACACCAGACATAAATGATAATTTGTCACTCGCTAGTGATCGGAGATACACCAGACCATACGACTCTACCTAAACGCTAAGCATGCTGAGATGACTTAGTCCCCTTAGGGGGTGTTGAGTTAATTTATAGGTATGGCAGTTTCCACTTCATCCCTCTCACCTTCAAGTTTTTATGTGCCTGGCTTGAATACTATCCGTCACGCCTCTAATTCTGGCGTCTTTCTAACTATGATTTCATTGTTTGGTAAGGTGCAGCGTGCAGGTGCAAGACCAAGCGAGATAGATTATTGGCCAAAATAAAATTCGTTATGCTTAATGATTAGACTATCTCTTCCCACAAAGTTAGCCCAGATGGGCAGCTGTATTTATAGCTGCGTTTTATATAGTTTCTTTAATCCTACTCTTTTAAAAGATAATGTATTAGACCAGGGATAGATTTAATTTTAGAAGTTGGAATGGAGAACAGAGTAATCTGGGCGCGAGTCATAGTCCCGGACCCCCTTCCCCGGGACGCAGGGGTATGGAAGAAGAAGCGGGTCATAGTGACAGAGATAAAAAGAAATTACGTATTTTTCACTGTTCCCGTCAGTAACGTCATCAAAACGTAGTTTAAGTGAGCCAATAAGATAAATTAAACTTTTCGTTTCATGTTGGAGGGAGGAGCTTTATACTGGGCTATGAGTCAGACTGAAGTAAATATTAACCGTTCTCCATTCCTACATTAAAAATTAAATCTATCCCTGATTAGACCTATATGAATAATGAAATATCCAGAAAATATCATACAATGATTTAAAATATGAAAATTCATCCATAAATTAAAAGTTGAAAGCCTTTCACGAAATTAATTTCCATGGAACACTATTTTGCGGGAAAAAAAAAGCGGGAGATGAGATAAATATTGTGGTAGATGTGGTACGTCATTAAGTAGCGTTTCAAGCAAAAGGCAGGGTTCAACGCTAAATTTATTGATGAAATGAGAATATATTTTAATTTTAAAATAACATATGTTTGCCTTATGTTTCTGAGAATAAGTAAAAAGTATAGATAAAATGCTGGATCTTCCTTTAACTCGCGCTTTGTAGCTTTATCTGTGTTCCACAATTAAATGTTGAAACGTGCACTCGTACTTTAAACCTTCAAAATTAGAAGCTCTATCTTTTGGAAATTTCAAAAGAATTCAAACCAGACGTTTTCTTAATATAAACTCGTAATCTTTCATAAAATTCTAGAAGTATTTAGTTTGTAACAATGAACAAGTTGGGAAACCAAAATAAACCTCTCCGAGTCGAAAGGTTTTACTTTACTAGTTAAGTTTAAATCATTTTAAATATTTGAAAATTGAATTCTATCGTATGCCTCTTTAAGAATTTTGGGTAATTTAAGGTATATATATTCACAGTGAATGATAAAAAAAGCCCCAATTGCGTGAACTTTTGGTGGAAGCCCTGCCAATAGGAGGCTAGATGTTTCTCGTAAGACTAGCCGATCGCAGCGTATTAACCCTAACGATGATAATGGAGTAGAAGCCAGTATTGCTTTCTGTGAAATGCGAACGCGGACCAGAAATTACGAACATTTGCTCCGATTTACTAACAGACCCATCAAAAAAATAAACAAGTTGGCTTGGTCTAGTGTTAACCCCTAAGGGATAGGATCACATGACTAACAAAGTGGACAGTAGTACCATCTGTCGTTGAGTGACGAAAATAAATCTCTTATTTTTCTGATTGGTTTAGAGTCTGACTCTTGGGGCAAAACGGGTTCTGCGCACGGCGAAATCATGCCAATCAGGGTCTCCCTTTCTCACCTCAAAACCCGAGCTCGAGATTAAAGCCGTTATAAAAATTCAAAAGATATCTTGGTTGGGTCTGCTGCGAACGAAGTGACACACTCAGACACGTTACGTCATCGTCACTCGGAGATGTAAAAATGTGTCACGGATACATGGTTGATCTTTTGTCCAATTCTTAACATAAAACCTAAGGGCCAACAAAGAACATTATACCTTTAGCTGACGACCCGTCTTGATACTTCTCCTAACGCGTTGCTGTTATAATAACAGTTTCTCCCCATTTTGCAAGTATGCTGCGCCCCTCTCACTCCGTTGGAAGGAAGAAAAAAAATGCATTGTATCATTATCATTGTATATATTCATATCGTATTTAATTTGTATTTAATCTTGTAAATTTCACCTTTCTAATGCTAAAAAAAATTAAAAGGTATGTAACAATTGCTTGCGAGCCAGTAATTGCTCCTCCCTGCTTCAAAAGGGATCTCCATAGAAGGCAAATAAAGATTCATTCATTCATATACGTGATTTACCAGGCAAATTCCATGGGGGCTGCCATTGCGTGTTAGTAGTTTTTGCTACCGCCATCTAGCGTCGAAGTAAAGCGTAAAATTCGTTATTTTTGTCTCTTTAAACGTCGGTGTTTAAAGCAATATAGCGTTCAAAAGCAGGAAGTTCAAAAGCATCGTCTGAAATCCTTTTGGGCGGTGAATCCCGTTATTTGAGTATATTTTTAATTCTCATCGGTAATTAGTTATTAGTTATCGTTGAAAAATAAAAATGGCAAAATAGCTATTAGAAAACTATTATGTCTTTCATCGAAAAAACAAGCCATGATCTTGCAAAGAAGCAAGTGCAGGTATTTTCCAATTTAGGCATCATCACTCGGTCAACAAATCATTTTAACCATTTTTCCTAACGTCGGGATTAATAATATTACATGTAAATCCTTTATTGTTTAGCAATAAACAATATGTATGTTGTGTTTAAAACATGGTGGGAAATATATTTTAAAATCTATATTTTAACACAAATATTCACCTTTTTTATTAAGATTTGAACTAACATTATCTATATCAACATCAATGTTGTAAAACGAAGCATTTTAAATTTCGCGCCAAAATGTAGATTTTCCCGCCATCTACGTGTTGCTGTTGGAAGTAAAACATCCAGTGGTTACCGCGCATGTCAATGGGCGGGGCTTCACCTTTCCCCACTCGGTCTATATCCCACTCTAATGGAAATCAGTCAATGGGGAAAAGATCAGGAAATGAAGTCTACGCTTCAGCTGTTTACCGTATATTCTGATAGCTACATTCACAACTGGTTTGCAGTGCAAACACTATAGTCTCGTCTCACCTCAACAATATTCTTAGTTTGCCAACATGAATGTTAATGTTAAATAACACCAAAGCTAAATTGTAGCTAGACGCACTGATAGTCAATGCGCACCATAAATAGAATAAAAACTCTGTAGCTTAGCCCTACTAATCTAATTGCCACCATGATCTTTTCTTCTATTATAAAATCTTAACCTGATTATTTAATAGTGTATTTAACTTTCGGCTCACTCTGAACCGTTGATGTCTCTTCATTTCAGACACGAAAATAAAAGCCCAAAGTCTACTTCACCTCAGGCCTCAATTATTTACTCTTTGTTTCACTAAGCCTATTGCGAATGATACTTAATATACCCGCCGGAGTCTAGGTCTTAATTTTCTTCATGAAATGACTAAATCAAGGATTATTCTATATACAGATGTAGTATAGCTTAAGTAATATATAAACAGCCATTTCAAATAACAATATTAAAAAAATCTTTGGAATATCAAAATGAAACAGAGCTTTAAAGCTACAAAAGTACTAAATGCATCATAATTTCGAAAAATACTTCCACATATTCACTTTATATTATGGAAAAAGGGAATATTAAGGTTCTGTATGATTTCTTAACACATCAACACAAGGCTAACTTCTAACGCGACGCACTGGTGTAACAGTGGACGGACACACACAGACAAAAGCATAGACTGTTTTTTAACTCTTTCCGTATAAATTTTGAGTTGAGAAACAAGATTATCTTTAATATTTAAATAAATATAATTATTTTTAATTATTTTAATCTTCAATAATTAGCATTAATAATAGTTAAATCGTTTAAAATAAAGTTATACCTATTATCATCTCAAACTTTGCTAAAATTGACGTTTAAAATGAAGGGTACCCCTCTTGCCCGCTTTCTTCAAATTTTGGGGTATATATACGATTCGTTTCCATTATAATAGTAAGGAAAAAGCGCAATTGCGAAAACCTTTGGTGGCGATCTCACCTTAGGGAGGCTAGACGTTTCTCGTAACCCTACCTGATCGCCGCGTATATCTTAACCTTGACGATGATAATGGAGTAGAAGCCAAGCTCCAGATTGGCATGCATGTGGAATGCACGAAAGACCAGAAGATGGTGGTGTTTAGAAGCCAGTAAATAAAGGCTGGTATGCATGTGGAATGCACGAAAGAGCAGAATGTGGTAGTGTATAAGAGCCAGTAAATTCAGGCTGGTATGCATGTGGAATGCACGAAAGAACAGAAGGTGGTGGTGTATAGAAGCCAGGAAGAAGAGTATGGCGTCTATGTGTTATAGTAGAGAACTACTGCGTTGTAGTGGTGTAAGAGCAACAATATTATCAATTTCTGCGACTTGAGAAGGCAGTGCGGAAATTGCGAACACCTTTGCTCCGATTTACCAACTGTGAACGCGGTGACAGACAGACACACAGACACACAGGTACGTCCGGTGTAATACCTCTCCGTGACGTCATCGTCTCTCGGAGAGGTAAAAAGCACATCCAGATAGTATGTGTGAATGCTATGTTGGGAGTTACAATGCTTGTAAAAGTATGGCTGATTATCAAGGGTTGTTCCTTAGACTAAAAAAAAAATTTTCAGACGGGGTACCACTAGTAGGCCCATAGGGCGACCCGCCCGAGGCCGTGGGGCTTTGATAGGTCGACGACCTGGAAGGCCCCGAGGCCCTGGGCCGATCCCTCCACCTGGAAGGCCCCGAGGCCGTGGTATTGGAAGACCCCGAGGCCGTGGTATTGGAAGGCCCCGAGGCCGTGGTATCATGCCACCCCAAGACCGTTAGGATATCATACCACCCCGAGGCCGTGGTATCGGCCGTGCTAGAGGATGTCGGTACGGCCAATCTGTACAATGGAACGGAAGACGAGTCCGTGGTATAAAAATTCATTTATTGCTTAAAGGTTAAAATTTACAATTATATTATACAATTCCGATAAAAGGGGCTGCTGGAAGCCAACGGGGATCGTTGGAGCCTGTCGCGCAGGCTGCTGCGCAAGCTCAAGGCGCTGAGATTGAAGGAGAACTAGCTCCAAATTTAAGTAATGTATTATTTCCAAATAGAGTGGTAAGACCGCAGTACAATGGTTGTGTTTATGGGGAATTTTTCAGTCATAAATGTTCTTTGACATTTTGCCATCCAGGTCAGAATAAAAGTCGTTGACGGATGACCCCTTAAATAAATTGATCAAAAATGTCTTGATTAGAATCAAGACCTAAAAAGTATCGATAAGACTGAGGTTATCACTTGTCTGAAGGATCAGATATTATTTTTTCTTTTTAATTGAAACTTAAATGCATGCTTAAGAAAAAACAACGTTCCATTACCGTTTTCCGCTGAAATAAATTATTTTACTAGTAATCAATTTCAAAAATTTACTTTTCTCGGCTTTTCGACCACAATTCCATTCCCCGAAAACATTTTATCATTACATTAATTACTTTTGAAAGAGTACGTGTATGGTTTTGCGTTTTAAAAGGTTCTTAAAGACGTTACATCCCCATTCGTGACCGGCACGCTAGTGGAACATTTTATTTATTCTAAAACCAATGGCGCCAAATTCAGTAATATCAAGTATAATTTAGTCAACCGTCGTATCGTTCTTTCTCATAGTTCAGGGCATGATCAGTGTTACTGCCCAATTTCTCTCTCTAGTTTCTAACAATGGTTAGAGACTATTTGACATGTCACGGCACAACGTTATATACATTTGTAAATTCTATGTAGCACAAAAGGAAAAAAATCAATTTTTTTTTATATTTTGGTTTGAATTAAATAAACTCATGATAGTAGTTATAACAAACAGAAAGTCAAGGGAATGGCACCGGTAATGAGCAGCAAAAAGAGAGGTAAGTTTGCTTCAAGTTAGCAGAGGGACATGGTAGTGAAAATGGTAATCTAGAATTTTGTTTGTTCAAACCTTAATATATCATGAAAAATTCAAGTGAGGAGGCGGCACTACCAAGAAAGATTGATTTTGGCAGATAACAGCGAAAAAATTATGTGCTACACACACTGGGACTATGGGAGAGTTTCAAGGCCGAGGTCGCACATGATGAAATTTCAACTCCAGTTTACATCAGTTCTCCCTGGTCGTACTAGTAGCAGGTTAAGCTATAGTTTGCTCAGGTCCTGTTAGTCTCGAAAGGGTTATATAGTGCTTGAAACTTTTAGAAGGTTCTTGTCATGGCTAAACAGACCGCTATTACAGTTTTTTATTGTTTTATAGGATATTTTGACACGTTATCTCCCAAAAGTAATTAATGTAATGATAAAATGTTTTCGGGGAATGGAATTGTGGTCGAAAAGCCGAGATAAGTAAATTTTTGAAATTGATTACCAGTAAAATAATTTATTTCAACGGAAAACGGTAATGGAACGTTGTTTTTTCTTAAGCATGCATTTAAGTTTCAATTAAAAAGAAAAATTAATATCTGATCCTTCAGACAAGTGATAACCTCAGTCTAATCGATACTTATTAGGTCTTGATTCTAATCAAGACATTTTTGATTAATATCTGTTCCTTCAGTCATCATTTTAATTAAGAATGTTAAGAAACTTTTACATTTTCAAAATCTGCACTAAGCAGAAACATATATAAAGGGGACCATAACTTTAGCTCAATCAGACATTTATTTATAATGATACTTAAAAAAAACGTAAATCAATAAAAGTTTGTATTCTCATTGTAATTGACATAATACAATTTCTTACAATCATTTATTGAAACGCGAGGCGCCCCCTAAAAATTCCAGAAATAGGACCAAATTGACAATTTTAGAAATTTTTTAAAAATGTTGATTTATGTCCGTTTAACATTTAGCTCAAAACTATCATAAGCCCAATATGAAATTCGGATATCCTTAAAACTTCACAAAGACGATCCGAGATTGTCAATTTCAAACTTTTTTGTAGCATAAACTAACGTCCGTTTGATATTAAGCTTAAAACCTTAAACAAAATATAGTCAGCGCTACCCTAAAAGTTCACAAAGATGATCCAAGATTGTTAATACGCCTGAAAAGTGCCATCATCAAAACATGTAGCCGGGGAAAAGAGAGCGTAATCGAGTGGACTATGCCAGTGGTTGGAAGTCTCGGGGGTTGGAACAGGGATAAGGGAGTTGGGATGGATTGGAAATGATGATGGGCGACCTGCGGCACCGTATCTCTCCCAATGTACCTCGCGCACGCCCCTACCCTTCGGTAGGCGATTGCCAAGTGCTGCCGCGAAGCGCCATTTTATTTGTATGAGAGTTAGCTTCTATTTTGAAGATAGGGGGAGCGCCCTTTAGAATTTCGTCCAGTACGACCCTACCTAACCGCTGAGGATGCTGGGAGCACTATGGTGCCGTAGGTGGGGGTACACAGGCAACGCTATAGGTATGGGGGTTTCCACTCCATTCCTCTCTCCTTCAAGGTTGGGACTCCAGGCATAGCCAACTCCATCACACACTCGTCAACGCAAAGCAACTCGCGCCAGCGTGGGAAAAAAGGCGGTGACACAGGGCAAATGATCAGTTTAAAAATTGCCTGGTCCAGTTCAAAAATTAAATCGGAGTGGTCCACGAGACTACTAAGAAAGTTCAAGGGTAACCAGACTCCACACATTAAAATTCTAATATTTTAATTATCCACTTCTTTAGCTTAGCAGACGACCTGCTCTGTACAATGGTCACGGACCAGTTTATTTATTCCAAGTCAGGAAAGTCGCTGGCCTAATGTCCAGTTTAAAAAATACTTATTTGGTCACGGACCAGAAAACTCACGTAAACGCGACGCTAATGACGAAAACTACGTATTTTCCGACTGAGGAGAGGCGAAATAGCCCGGCCTCCTTTTACGTCCCCCCTTGTATTTTGAAAATGGGACTGGGACTATGGCGGGCGAATACTTAGGCATCTTATACCTTCTCCCTAGTAAACTAGATATCGCTTCTTGGTAAAACTTTATATAACTAAATCCATGAGTTTATAACATATGTTCCATAACAAGGTTCATACAACTTTTGGAAAACAAATTTCCCTGATATTTCCAGGCTTTTCCCCATATACTTCCCTGAGTTTTCCAGGTTTTTCCCGTATATGGAGTATCCTATGGAGCAAAAGTTAACGAAGGAGGGAAAGGGGTAACTAGGACTATTACATAATCAAAGGATATCCCCGTATCTCTAATATAACCAGAGTTACGAGCTTCCAAAATTTAGTGTAATGTTAATATTATGGAGAAGGCAAAGTACGTACAAGCACCCGGGAAAGTACCTACAAGCACTCACAAGCACCTACAAGTACCCGGGGCAAGCACCCACAAGTACCCGGGGCAAGCACCCACAAGTACCCACAAGTACCTACAAACACCCACAAGTACCCACAAGTACCTACAAACACCCACAAGTACCTACAAGCACCCACAAGTACCTACAAGCACCCACAAGTACCTACAAGTACCTACAAGCACCTACAAGCACCTACAAGTATCTACAAAAAACCACAAGTACCTACAATCACCCACAAGTACCTACAAGCACCCACGAGTACCTACAAGCACCCACAAGTACCTACAAGCACCCACAAGTACCTACAAGCACCCACAAGTACCTACAAGTACCCACAAGTACCTACAAGCACCCACAATTACCTTCAAGTACCTACAAGCACCCACAAGTACCTACAAGCACCCACAAGTACCTACAAGCACCCACAAGTACCCACAAGTACCTACAAGCACCCACAAATAAGTACAAGCAACCACAAGTACCTACAAGCACCCACAAATAAGTACAAGCAACCACAAGTACCTACAAGCAACCACAAGTACCTACTTGCACCACCAAGCACCTTCAAGCACCCACAAGCACCTACAAGTACCCATAAGTACCCACAAGCACCCACAAGTACCCACAAATACCCACAAGCACCTACAAGCACCCGGGCAAAGCACCTACAAGAGCTCAAACGCCATGTTTTTCTTGCTTAATATCCCTCTAACGGCGTGAATCACGACAAAAACGCCGTAAGTCCAATATAAAAAATTAGGGCTAAAATGCGTGTCTCTAACAGTGGTAAAACGCTGTAATTCCAATACCCAAAACAACGTAAGTCAAAGTATGTGTTAATAATGACAAGTTGGGAAACCAAAATAAACCTCTCCGAGCCGAGACGAATTTACTTTCCAAACACAGGTCCACCAGCCAATGAGACAAACCAGAAATACATAGTTCTAATCGGCGTGATATTGCCATGATCATTTTTAAAGTTTAAAGCGTTTAATAATTTACTGCGTATCCTCAATAATTCTAATGAGGACCTAATATCTATCGCTTAAATGTGTATTTAACTTTCGACTCACTCTGAACCGTTAAGACCTCCTATAAGAGGACATGAAACAAGGTCAATTATGGTTAAGATTTAGGTTATCTTATCTCATAGACCCAGTCGTTTCAACACGTATGGAAAAATGAAGTATTAACATCCTTATTATTTAATGAAGCTAAAAGTTACGTTTACACTATATATAAATGTAGTAAAGATGAATTAAAAAGTTAACACCAAATTTTAAATGTTAATATCAAAAGATGTTCTTGGAATATTGAGATGAAACAGAGCTTTATAGCTACACAACTACTAAAAGAATCGTAATGCCGAAAAATATTTAAGTATTTCCATTCAATATTCTGCAAAAAGAAAATGTTATCGTTTTGTAAGAGATCTTTCCATCCTACTCGTTTTATATTAACTTTGATATGCGTGTAGTGTTTCGTTTCAGATGCAATCTTCATTACTCATTCTATATTAACTCTCACTTGTGTCAGTACATAGAAATAAGTTTATCTTAAATAATTAATTAAATATAAATGATATTAATTATTTTAATCGCCAGTAAATAACTTTAAAAATAGTTTAATCGTTTAAAATAAAGTTGTTCCTATTATCTTTCGAAACTTTGCTAATATTGACATTTAAAGTGAAGGGTACCCCTCTTGCCCGCTTTTGTCAAATTTTGGGATATATATACGATTCGTTTCCATTATAATAATAGATAAAAACGCATTCGCGTGATCCGATGGTGGAAGTCCTGCCATTGGGAGGCTAGACGTTTCTCGTAACCCTAGCCGATCGCCGCGTATATTATAAAACCAAACGATGACGAAGGAAAAGAAGCCAGACCTGATGATGGTGGTGCATAGAAGCTGGTGTCAATGTGGGATTGACGAAGAACAGAAGATGGTGGTGCTTACGAGCCAGCAAGTACAGGCTAGCAGATTGTGGTCCTTAGAAGCCAGTTAGTAAAGACTGATGTTGGTAGATGAATGGCCTAATTTCCGTGAACCGCGAACGCGTTACAGAAATCGGGTATTTGTTTGCTCCAATTTGTAAACTGCGAACGCGGTCACGTGGGGTCTGGCAGAGAGACAGACAGACACACAGACAGACAGATACGGCCGGTGTAATACCTCTCCGTGACATAAGTCACTCGGAGAGGTAAAAATTACTAGGAGGTAAACATAATAACAAAAGGCTCGCGACGGAAATAAAGCTATGAAATTTTAAACACCTGCGTAAATTATATCCGAAGGTAGTGAAGATAAACAACAAAATTTTGCAAAAGGTGTAATTTTATTTGGGAAAAAAATTTCAGAAAAATGTTTCATTTACTTCCCAAATTAAGTTACGCCTTTTCCAAAAATTTTTTGTTATCTTCATTTACTTCCCAAATAATATTATACCTTTTCCAAAAATTTAAATTTTCATTTACTTAGTTTCCAAAATAATATTACGCCTTTTGCAAAATATTGTTGTTTATCTTTATATATTTCCCAAATAATTTTACGCCTTTTCCAAAATATTGTTATATATTTTCAAATATTTCTCAAATAATATTACAGGGTTTCCAAAATATTGTTGTTTATCTTCATATATTTCCCAAATAATACGCCTTTTCCAAAATATTGTTGTATATCTTCATATATTTTCCAAATAATATTACGCCTTTTCCAAATATTGTTTACCTTAATTTACTTCCCAAATAATATTATGCCTTTTCCAAAATTTGATATTTTCATTTATTTAGTTTCCAAAATAATATTAAGCGTTTTGCAAAATATTGTTGTTTATCTTCATATATTTCCCAAATAATTTTACGCCTTTTCCAAAATATTGTTGTTTATTTTCGTATTTTTCTCAAATAATATTACGTCTTTTCTAAAATATTGTTGTTTATCTTCATATATTTCCCAAATAATATTACGTCTTTTCCAAAATATTGTTGTTTATCCTCATGTACGTTTCGAAATAATATTACGCCTTTTTCAAAATTTTGTTGTTTATCTTCATTTACTTCCCAAATATTGTTATACCTTTTCCAAAATTTTGTATATGACAGGCAACAGTCACGTAGCCAAGTGAAATACGAATGCTTATTGGCTGATCCAAAACTTTGATAATTTTCGAGGAACTTTGCTAGGCTGCTAGTGTGGGAAACGTTGGTACACAAGATTCAATAGAATAAACGTGTGAGAGTTAAGCTGAAGAAAATTTGACACTGACAGTTTCCGCTGCTCTCACAAGTGGTGTGCCTTGACGCGCTGTTTCTTTTTATTAGGTTTTACTTATTAAACTTAGTTTAAAATGCCAAAATTTGAAAATAAATCAAGAAACAAAGTTCGCTTTAGTGTAGGACCATAACAAAACCAAGGTAGAACTCGAGCGGCTTCGTCTTCAGGCTTATCGTTCGAGAAGTTTCTGAACAAAATAAGTAGTCGGTGCTTTACACTACTAGTTCTGATTCTGATTCAACATATATAAAAGCTCAAAAGTATATGTTGCAATGAGTGTTGCCATAATTATTGCAGTGACACGGAAGTTTTCTGGGCCTAGATTTTTTATCGAATTTATCTTAACGGTAATTTATCTTAACTGAGAATGAGATGAGAGGAGGTTTAATAATGAGTAGTGAGAGGAGTAGAAAACTTTTAATTTTATCTTAATTGAGATGAGAGGAGATTTAATAAAATTACGAGAGAAAATGAACAGTGAGAGGAGTGAAACATTTTAAATTTTATCTTAATTGAGATGAGAGGAGGTTTATTAAAACTACGAGATAAAATGAGCAGTGAGAGGAGTGAAAAACATTTAGTCTTGAATTAAATATTGGTGAGAGACGTGAAAGTTACAATGATGTTTTGTTTGGGAAAGGAGTGGAGCTTCCCAGTTTTATGGGTATACATTTGGGAAAGGAGCGAGGTTTACTGGAAAGGCCTACTATGGAAAACCAGATGGAGTGAGCTACTCGTTCCCCGCTGAAAAACATTGAGGAGTGGGAGTGGGAGAAGCTGAGGGTTCGCCCATGTCTGGTACAGACTGGTGTCCATGTGGGATGGACGAAATACCAGGTAATGTTGGTGTTTAGTAGCCAGTAAGTACAGACTGGTGTCCATGTGAGGTGGACGAAAGACCAGATGATGGTGGTTATTAGACAGACAACAGAATAATAGCTAGTGTAAGTGGAATACAAATTTCCGGGAACTGTAAATGCGATTCGGAAATCGAGAACACATTTGCTCCGATTTGAAAACTGTGAACGTGGTCCCATGGGGTTTAACAACAGACAGACAGACAAACACACACACACAGACAGATACGTTGAAATTAGAACCTCTCCGTGACAAACGTCACTCGAGAAGTAAAAATTTATACTTTTGTCATCAAAATTATTTTTGATAAGTAAAAATATTTATAGAAACAATTGTGCCCATATTTTCACCATTTCTTCAATAACCCCTACATATCTCACCCATTCTTCAATAACCCCTACATATCTCACCAATTCTTCATTAACCCCTACATATTACACAATTTCGTGAATAAACTCTATATTTCACCATTTCTTCAATAAGCCCACTATAATATTTCACCATTTCTTCAGGAACTTCTGGGATACTTGGAATGGTTATTGAACCATATACCAAATGGCAAGATGTGCATACACCAATTTGTCACAATGGCTTTTAACATCACTATCATCTAAGAATTGGCCGCCTTATTTACCCTAAAATTCCAGGGGTAGAAAGGCGGCACTCGTATCGAAAATGGGACTTTCTAGCATGGGGAATTGCGAATTTGCATATTCTAGAGCACCAGGACAGTTTTTTTCACGCCCATGTTTCATCCTGTGCGTAATCAATTCTTGAATTCCCTTTATATATTTTGTCCCCTTGAGAAAATAGTGAAGCTGAGTCGAATGATTAATTAGACTGTTTTGTCAATTATTCCACTTGAGGAACGCAGGCTTAAACGCTCTAGAATTGAAAGAGTCGCGTAGAATGTTTTACAAATACGCAAAAATAAGCACAAAAAATGTTTCGCTTCTTCCTTGCGCTTCGTACGCTAAACGACGCTGCTTTCGGGAAAGAAGAACAATGTATGACAGGCCAAGAATGAGCATGATCTACTCGTATAATGTTTCAACGCGCTTTTAAGAAAGCCGTTGGTCATAATAATCATCGGTTACTGTTTTTATACTTAAAAAAGCTAAAGCTTTATTCTATAGTTTTGCGTGACGCAAAAACGTTTCTTTGTGCGCTTTTATTCCTCGCAATTAAGAACAAAAGTCTAGAAATAAGCTGTCATGGTTGGACGCCATTTAATAAGTTAATCAGTTCAAAAAGAAGTTAAACTCTGAGCCGGCTTTATTCAAGCCGTTGCATGAGTTAAATCATTAGCGTAAACTTTCCCCAAAAGTTTATATTTCAGTTATAACGCCCCAAGAGCAATTTCGAAAGAACTTTACTTAGTCACGCGAGCAATGAGTTAGTTTTTACTCGCGAGCATTGAGTCTTTTTTTTTTCTCGCGAATAACTTATTGAGCTCATAATCAATGCTTCAAGACTCCCAATCAGCCGGCGTTGTTTTTGGTCCAAATTAATTTTCAGAGTCAGCATTAGAAGTAGTTGGTTATCATATTAACTAAATCCATATTCTTTGTAGAAACTCCCTCTAAATCATCTAATCTGAGACCAGAAATATAATAATCCACACTAAATTCGTAATCGGAAATACATTAACCAAGAAAATGGAAATAAGGCAAAATGTCATAAAAAAGATGGGGTACGAAGGTTCCTTTATGGTGTTAGCTTGAATTAATTTCAATTTGCGTAGCTTTGGCGTTTCGAAAAAGAGTTTAAAATATGCTTCCATCCGTAGAAAATTTCTACAAAGCCGTTTTTAAACGTCAAGCTACGTTATATTAGAGCATTCACTCTAGCAGATTAAAGGTATACTACTTACTGTATTAAAATCATGGTATAAGTCGGTGTCGTAATGAAGCACAATCTGTGGGCTGAGATATGTGAAGTCAATAGTCTATACAAACAAAATAGCAAAAATCAGAGCCAAACATTTTTAATATTGTTTTAACAGTTGCTGACGTCCAGCCGAATAGCAAATATGATCTGCAAGGATTAATCTACTTTGGCCTATTATTAATTAACAATGATTTATCTAGATTAGCCTATTATTGATCCACAATGACAATGATTCATCTAGGAGGGTTCGGATGAAATTTTTGTATTGAAAATCCCTAACTCGACCAAATGTTTCAAATATCCCTGACCATTTCAAGGTGTTTAGCCCAGAGTCCACTTCACCACACCTGGCCCATATTTAGAATTGCTTGAAGCATGGTCTGATACAGCAAACGAAATCCCTGCCCTGTCCCTGACTTTTTAGGAAGAAACTTAGGAGGAAGACTTAATAGGAGCACTGAAAAAAATAGAAAACTTGGTCATCCCTCACCTTGCATCCCTGATGTCGATTCGACACAAAATTAAACTAATAACAGAATAATTATTGTCTATGAAGAGATTTCCACTCTAAGCCTATGGCATGTCTACAGGTGGGTCGTTTTAGAATGCTATCTTCTATGCTACAGCCAACCTACAGCGCCCTATACTAACTATTACCGTTAGCCTCTGTAAGTTTTGATGGAAAAGAAAAACCGGGTTAGACCGTGGAGGAAAACTCCTTTTAACAAACGGGGAGAGAATTTGAACCAAGTCAACTAATGGTTATATTATTTTTAAATTATTCTAGGAAGACCTTCCCCATACGGTGCTTAGTCAACCTATTTTTATTAAAGCTCCTTTACGCAGGGAGAGAGCTAATAGTTAGGGACCAGGTTTTTTTCACGAATTTTCTATGGTGTGCTGGTTTTTATTTTACGACCTTTCGTGAAATTATAAGATAATGTAGGTTCAAAAGTATAGGATTTTATAGGAATTATAGGGCCACTGGGCTCCCTGCAATCCCTTCTCCACCGGGGTTTTACTACTGACGTATGAGGCCGATATCGTCGGTTACCTGACATCGGGAAGGGGAAGAGAGAGGCAGTTCGGTTTCAGACGTTGTAAAGGTAACATAAAAAAAGAATAAAGAACTTTGTGACTTTAAATTTGCTCTACTATTTGTTAAAACTTAACCTGTCACGATTAATTTAGTCGTGATAGAATTTAGGATCATAATCACTGACTAAACCTCGTCACAATGGAATATAGACCGTCTTTGAATAGAAAATTCGAGTTTCAGGTTATTTTCCTTATGCAGTTAGATTTAAGGTTCTGTCAGCGTCGACAAATATAATGGGGACCCTACACTCTCAATAATTTTGCGCAAAAAACGTGGGGCCCGTTGTTAAGTTACAAAGTATTAAAAAAACATTAACCGGACTAACATTTGTGCAAAGTTAAAAAAAAATGTCACAATAATTTTAAGAAATAAATCATTTCCTGTAAATTTTGCACAATATTTGCGTAAAAACTGAGAATTTATATTGAATGCTTCTTTTTAGCCACATCGTAGTATACGATGAGGCTCTTAGTTTGATCCGAGCCGTAGTAGTAGTAATAATAATAGTAGTTGTGGCCGGAGTTTTCGCTTTCGTTATCGTTATTTTTATCTTAAAAGGAACTCTATACTACCGCAACCCACCCATATGTAAAGCTGGGCTCGGTTAGAGATTTAATTTTAATTACATTTTTTTTAGATCGCAGTAGGGAAACGAACCCGACTCGCTCACGTAGTAGAAAGACATTCTACGACTGAGCCATAGACTTGACAGAAACTCCGAGTTTTTTTCATTAAGTTTTATCTCTAAAATGTCGGGGTGACGTGGGGTGAGATACCTCTTAATATTTGGGGTCGGATACTTCTGAACTTGTATCTTTGGGGTCGGATACTTCTGAACTGGTTTCTTTGGGGTCGGATACTTCTGAACTTGTTTCTTTGGGGTCGGATACTTCTGAACTTGTATCTTTGGGGTCGGATACTTCTGAACTTGTTTCTTTGGGGTCGGATACTTCTGAACTTGTATCTTTGGGGTCGGATACTTCTGAACTTGTATCTATGGGGTCTAATACTTCGGAACTTGTACCATTGGGGTCGGATACTTCTGAACTTGTACCATTGGGGTCGGATACTTCGGAACTTGTTTCTTTGGGGTCGGATACTTCTGAACTTGTTTCTTTCGGGTCGGATACTTCTGAACTTGTATCTTTGGGGTCGGATACTTCTGAACTTGTATCTATGGGGTTTAATACTTCGGAACTTGTTTCTTTGGGGTCGGATACTTCTGAACTTGTTTCTTTCGGGTCGGATACTTCTGAACTTGTATCTTTGGGGTCGGATACTTCTGAACTTGTTTCTTTGGGGTCGGATACTTCTGAACTTGTATCTTTGGGGTCGGATACTTCTGAACTCCTATCTTTGGGGTCGGATACTTCTGAACTTGTATCTTTGGGGTCGGATACTTCTGAACTTGTTTCTTTGTGGTCGGATACTTCTGAACTTGTTTCTTTCGGGTCGGATACTTCTGAACTTGTATCTTTGGGGTCGGATACTTCTGAACTTATATCTTTGGGGTCGGATACTTCTAAACTTGTATCTTTGGGGTCGGATACTTCGGAACTTGTATCTTTGGGGTCGGATACTTCTGAACTTGTATCTTTGGGGTCGGATACTTCTGAACTTGTTTCTTTGGGGTCGGATACTTCTGAACTTGTTTCTTTCGGGCCGGATACTTCTGAACTTGTATCTTTGGGGTCGGATACTTCTGAACTTGTTTCTTTGGGGTCGGATACTTCTGAACTTGTATCTTTGGGATCGGATACTTCTGAACTTGTTTCTTTCGGGTCGGATACTTCTGAACTTGTATCTTTGGGGTCGGATACTTCTGAACTTGTATCTTTGGGGTCGGATACTTCTGAACTTGTACCATTGGGGTCGGATACTTCTGAACTTGTACCATTGGGGTCGGATACTTCTGAACTTGTATCTTTGGGGTCGGATACTTCTGAACTTGTTTCTTTCGGGTCGGATACTTCTGAACTTGTATCTTTGGGGTCGGATACTTCTGAACTTGTTTCTTTGGGGTCGGATACTTCTGAACTTGTATCTATGGGGTCGGATACTTCTGAACCTGTATCTTTGGGGTCGGATACTTCTGAACTTGTATGTTTGGGGTCGGATAATTCTGAGCTTGTATCTTTGGGGTCGCATACTTCTGAACTTGTATCTTAAGGGTAGGATACTTCTGAACTTGTATCTTTGGGGTCGTATACTTCTGAACTTGTATCTTTGGGGTCGTATACTTCTGAACTTGTATCTTTGGGGTCGTATACTTCTGAACTTGTATCTTTGGGGTCGGATACTTCTGAACTTGTATCATTGGGGTCGGATACTTCTGAACTTGTTAGGGTAAGGCATCGAAGGGCTAATCACTCCGATTGTATGTACGGTAAATCATTTAAGCATTGTAAAAGATAGCGCTATTCACTCATTGGGGTAAAGAAAGAGGGGTTATCCACTCATTAGGGTAGGGTTTAGAGGGGCTATTCACTCGTACGATGTGGCTACTATTGCGAGCCCTTGGGCCGTCTTGTTTAACTCGTTTAGGTAATATTCGGTTGGGGTACATTAAGGTCTTACCACACATAGCTGAAAAGGTTTTCTACGTCTACCGACCATACACAGCAAGCCAGCCTTCACACATACTGCCCTTTCCGCCTCAAAATTAATCTTTCACTCTAGCTACCTTGCCCGCATTCCCTATCCCCTCCCCACTCTAACCCCAAACACCGGAGTAAAGAGAAAATATTTTAATTTGAAACGCTTTCAACAAATGGGCTTCGCTACAGCTGTCCATCAAATTAAACCAAATTGGAGGGTTACATAGCTGTCTATCAAATTAAACCCAATTGGAGGGTTACTGAGATACCAAACTTGTTTACCAATACTCCCGAGAGCCGGAGCTGGGGTCCCGACTAATTAGTTTTACGTCCGTCCAAAGTCAGTTAAACTGCTGCAAACGCAAAGAAAATCCCCAATGTAATTTTTTTATCGAAATTCTTTGCTTAATCGGTATCTAGCCACACTTGTTCCTGGCGTACCCCGGCCACAAACACACAAACAAACAGTGCAAAGCAAGGTTCGCTTACATAACCACACCTACCAAAATTACCTGTAAGTTAGCCATTAAAAATATGGAATAACAAAAATAACCGTAATTTATGGTATTTTATATTATAACAGGCTTATTACCGTGGTGATTTACAAAATTTACCGGTAAAATTTGTAAAATTACGGTTATTTACGTCGTACTCTCTATACTTACACCTATGGAAATAGTTTTTAAATCTTCGAAGGCTCCGACTGGAGCAGCGTTGAACGTCACATTTTTGGCAGACAGTAATCTTTGATGGGCGTACGTGATTGGCTTTGGTCCCATTGAACCGAATTCCCATTCGACAGAACGGCATTTTTTGTGGTGTCCCATTCGACCGAACGTAGCCAAAAGATGCGATTTTATTATAGTCCCATTGGACCGAAATTCTATTGAACTGGAAGAAGACATACTGTGTGGTTTTGCATTAAATATATTTTTAATTAATAGGAAAATCTTTTGGAAAAGGTGCCAGCTAACTAATAGGAGAGTATTTTAGAAAAGGTGGTAGCTAATTAGTAGGAGAATATTTTGGAAAAGGTGGTAGCTAATTAAAAGGAGAATATTTTGGAAAAGGTGGTAGCTAATTAAAAGGAGAATATTTTGGAAAATGTGGCAGCTAATTAAAAGGAGAATATTTTGGAAAATGTGGCAGCTAATTAAAAGGAAAATATTTTGGAAAATGTGGCAGCTAATTAGTAGGAGAATGTTTCGGAAAAGGTTGCAGCTAATTAATAGGAGAATATTTTGGAAAAGGTTGCAGCTAATTAATAGGAGAATATTTTGGAAAAGGTGGCAGCTAATTAATAGGAAAATCTTTTGGAAAAGGTGGCAGCTAATTAATAGGAAAATCTTTTGGAAAAGGTGGCAGCTATTTAAAGGGAGAATATTTTGGAAAAGGTGGTAGCTAATTAAAAGGAGCATATTTTGGAAAAGGTGTCAACGAATTATTGGAACCAAACCAAACCTAACCTAACCCACCCGAAACCAAAATATTAGAATTTTAATTTAAAACTTAAAGACATTGATGGAACTACCATTAAGACTGTACTTCATTTTAAGCACAATTTGTTTATTAATTCTATATACCTATTGCCTTGAAAGGAATGAAAGTGAGCGTTTTAATTAGTATCACGAAACATTTACTTTTAATATTACTAACATACCTTTCGGAGATTCGAACCAACAACCTATCGCTTCGCAGTCCAACATCGTCTCCACCACACCACCGAATCGCTGACGGCTACAGTGTTTCAAGTTATATTCATGTAATTTTTAGGGGCGTATTCGGACGATTGGGATTTCGGTCCATCGGGAATATAGCCATTGGGCTGGAAATCTAAAATGATTGCGGGATATTCGGTCGAATGGGATTTCGGTCCATTGGGAATTCGGTCGAATGGGATTTCGGTCCATTGGGAATTCGGTCGAATGGGATTTCGGTCCATTGGGAATTCGGTTGAAAGGAACGATACCCGTGATTGGCACCGTCCATGTTGGGGACTCAAATTCTCGCATTGCAAATTCCTAACTGATTGGAATTGCTGTCAGGTCCGATTTCTGGAAATGCGTATGAGAAAAACAGTTTGCAGTTGGCCCTTAATGGGAGCATGAAGGGTTGAAACAAGTTGAACTCATTCGCTTTAAAATTATACAGTAAAATGAAAAATAAGGCCTCGCTTTTAAACGATTTTCATTTTGCCTGAAATGTATTCTCGACCATTTTTACTCTGAATTTTCAAGCAAAGCTCGACCATTCATTTTAAATAGGCTTTGTCAAGGAAACTAGAGTGCTCTCAGGTTGAGAAGATTTCACCTACTAGAGTTTTGGCGCAGAAAGTTTCGTCAGTGGAACACGATCTAACACGCTACTACATCACTTTTGTTATGTATTTTACTTATTTAAACTTTGCGGATCAAATTTTTTGTATTACTCATCGCTAGGGGTCACTAACGAACTAGTCAAAGCAGGCTACAATAAACCTTAGAACCAATATGGCACCCGAACATCGTGGTTGTTGTTTCTAATTCTTAATTAACACTCAACAGAGCCAGCCATTATAATTAGTTAAGAGTCAAAGAAACCTAACAAATATAAAATAGGTAAAAACACTCGAAAACCGTCGCTCGGTCGAATTTTTCAGAGCAAGAAAGATCAATTCTCTGGCAGTTTTTGGGGCCAGTGTTTTGGGGCGTGTGTTGCACTCGTGATCCCAGTAGTCGGTGGACCTCGCTTTCAAGTTCTCTCTTCAACCCTTCAACCTCTTTTTAAAGCTTAATCGATCAGCGAATTGAGAATATAATTTTTCAATTCACGCCTAAGTGCAATATTTGAGCCCTAAGTTTTTTAGTCAAGGCGTCGCTTGTTGCAATCTCGACATCAATAGCGCGCTCTGGTTACATTTTATCGTAGCGAGATTTTCCAGAAGTTAAAGACAGACTGCGCAGAACGAGTTGCGCCAACTTTCGAATTTTCCTCTCTTGTGTGGATTAGATCTGCTTGGCAACTTGAATGGTACGCAATGAAACCGAGGGTGGGACATTCATTTCAAACTTAGGGCTAAAATGTTTTATTTATAGTGACAAACCTTCACGGAATCTTGATTACCATCATTCACGTGTATTTACCTTAAAATATAAGCTCAATTATGAAAGAGTCTTTTACAAAAACCAAGAGCAAAACCAAGCGGGAGTACCAAACTATGAAACTTAAACAAATTTAATCGAAATTTTAGTTGGCTAAGGGTGGTTTAAGAAGTGTAGGGACAACATTTAATTTGACTAGTTATTTTTATCCAATTAATCCTTAATCAATATTAAATTCAATCAACTGATTTTACTGTTAATCGATCCATTCCCTCTAAATTAATTTAAAAAATTACATATCTACGCTTTTTCAAGAACAATTACATTTGCCGAAATCTTTTTATCATGAAACTATAAAGTGTATGCGAAGCGGTAAAGTGTATGCGAAGCGGTAAAGTATAGACGAAGCGGTAAAGTATAGACGAAGCGGTAAAGTATAGACGAAGCGGTAAAGTGTATGCGAAACTGTAAAGTGTATGCGAAACGGTAAAGTGTATGCGAAGTGGTAAAGTGTATGCGAAGCGGTACAGTATAGACGAAGCGGTAATATGTAAACGTAGGGGAAAATACATACGAAACTGTAATTCCTCCATGAGAGGGCAGAGGTCGAGGGTGACGGTTAGTTTAATGCGTAGCGGGAAAGTGAATGCGTGTAGTGAAAGTGCATGAGTTAAGAGTAGATATGAAATGTTCCTATTTTTACTAGTAATATTTCTATAAACGATGGAGTATGAGTTTGTACCCACCCGTGAGGGTTGGGCCCTTTTTATTTAACACAAAAATTAATTTCGGGGATAATTTAAGCGACCTTCGCAATTTTGTCCTGCAGTATCCTTTTATCACAACTTATCTTCAAGTAGACAATCAAAAGAGATGGAAAAATGTGCGTAACAGTCTAAGGGAAACCCACAATTTAAGAATGATACATTAAAGTTGTCCACAGTTTATAAACTTAATTTCTTCGGAGGTCCCACAATTTAAGAATCATACATTAAAGTTTTCCACAATTTAAGAATCATACATTAAAGTTTTCCACAATTTATAAACTTAATTTCTTCGGAGGTCCCACAATTTAAGGATCAGACCTTAGAGGAATCGCCAATGGTTTTTCGGAAAATTTGTTTTATTTGTTTGTTGATATCAGCTATTTTGACATTGCTGTTTCGACTATCGCTGTTATGGAAGAGTTTTTTTTTTTGACAATCGCTGTTCTGAGAAATCGCCGTTTCGCCACATGCTGAAATGGGAAAATAACAAGCTGGTCCAGCAACCAGAACATTTTTGCACACCCAATCAATTTATAGGACATTGGTCCAGTGAGGCAGTGACCCCTATAAGTGTCTCAAAGTTATCTTATTTCCGTCCCGGCTAAATAGAAAATCGACACAATAGGCAGGGTTCATACAACTTTGGAAAACAAATTTCCCTGAGATTTCCAGGTTTTCCCCATATACTTCCCTGAGTTTCCTAGATTTTTCCCGTATGGAGCAAATGTTAACGAAGGAGGAAGGGTAAATAGGACAATTACATAATCAAAGGGCATCCCCGATTCCCCGTATCTCTAATATTATCAGAGTTATGAGCCTCCAAAGTATAGTGTTATGATAATCCTATGGAGGGAATGTTCACGAACATTTTGCTTAATTATTCGACCCCTGTTTGACAAAATCCCAAGTTTTTAGTATCGTTGGATGTTATTGTTAGGCAAATAAGACTATAACATACTCGAAGGACATCCCTGTATCTCTAGTAGAACCAGAGTTATGAGCCTCCAAAGATTAGTGGAATGTTAATTCTATGGAGGGTATGTTCATGTCATGAACATTTTGCTTAATTACTCGGCCTCTGTTTGACGCAAAGTTCCCTGATTTCCCTGAATTTTACTAAAAATTCTAAATTTCCCTGAGTTTTCCCTGAGGTTTTCGTCAACTATTTATTTCCCTGATTTTTCCAGGTTTGTATGAACCCTGATAGCTCACAGCAAGACAAGGTTGAAAAGGGGCGGAAATAAGTCAAATACTTTGAGCCTCATGGAAATTCGCGAGATCGGAAATTAGCAGAACACTTGAAATGTATCCAGGGACACTAAATCCAAATGTAAACATTAGGGTTGGTTCCATAAGGAGAGAGAGCTTAAAACGCTATTCTCTAACCCAAATCCAAATCGACATTTGAATCTCCCGCCAAACATTTCACCATCTCAAATTATTTTCTTATTTCTTTAACCCAAATCAACATTTGAATCTCCCGCCAAACACTTACCCAAATGTACGTCACTTCCTCTTTCATTGCATGTTTTTATTTCAGCATAAATTACACTAAGGCAGTAAATTAATTATCTACGATAAATTAATTTATTACTTTAAAATTAGAATTTTATTCATTATAAAACTAAGCTTTTCCTGAAGGTTAATTGAACCGTTTAATTGAAATTATTAAGAAAATCCCGTTAGGGATTTTCTATTTATACTCAATCCGAAATCGTAATGTTAAACTCTATGGAGCTTAACATTATGAGGTGGAAACATTTTCGCGACCAAGGGGGTACACTTTTTTCACAGCCTAACTTTACAGCACTAGCAAAGGCTGAAAAGGTATAGTATCTCATTTCTCGTAGTGTAAGGTTAACTTGGCCTTTTTGTATAGGTTTTAAAAATAAATATTTTAAACCACGCGCTAGCTCACGCGCCAGCACGCGCTGCATTTCAATTAAAGTTTCAATTCAAATCTCGCGCTTAATTTCACCATTTTGATTCTCTAATTAAGTTCACGTGATTTTTTTAAAACTTTTTGGGCCTAATTTTTGTCTTTGTAAGCCTAACGTTAAATGATCACAAAGAAATAGTTGGAGAATTTTTATAATTTTCACATGGTTTCAACGAATATTTAGCACAGTGTTTTTATACAGTGCATTGTATTATCCGACCATTCCAATTTCCGAATGCAAGTTACGATTTAGTGAAATACTATATAATTAGTCTTAAAAAATTGGACGAATGAGTTTCATTATTCCAGAACTAATTTATTCCCAAATAACGTTTCTCCCCAAAAAGGGACAGATATTATACAAAAACGAGTTTTGCTTCGCAGTCCTTAAAAAACTGCATTTATACACAATCCGCGACACTTTTTCAAACCCACAAAGGGCCAGAAATTAGAAATTATTTTATGTATTGCAATTTGAAAATAAGTTTAATCGATATGAGAAATTTGGTTTAAATTGCGTAGTTCAAACATTTGTTATGATTAGAAATTTTACTACAAAAACGGGTATAAATGCGGCGTTTCGGAACAAAGAGCTAAATCAAGGACGATTATGACTCGAGTTCGAATTGAAGTTTAAAACTTATACAAGATGTAACAACACGCATATGAACATCTTTTCTGAATGTATGATAAAGGTCAGAAATACTACACTGCTTTTAAAGCCACAAATCAGAATGAGGGACTTCATTTTAGGAGTAGTAAAGCGAAATTTTACTTGAAATATGTGTTCTTCTTATCTCTTCCACCCTGAAAAATTAAAATGCTAAAAGCTCATTTTGTATTTTTTCGCCTTAATTATTTGACAAGGATAAGTTTTCACGGAACAGATTCTATATAATTTCATGCGTGAAAATCCAAGCTCCCTTTATCTCGAAACGCCGCATTTATACCCGTTTTTGTCGTAAAATTTCTAATCATAACCAATGTTTGAACTACGCAATTAAAAGCAAATTTCTCATATCGATTAAACCAGAAGAAAATAGGGGAAGTGGGTAGCCGTAGCCTTGAGCCATACAAGTCGTCCAGTGATTCTCACTTACAATGGTCGATTCCCCTACCACAATTAAAATTTGAATCTGGCCAATCGGCGCGAAGCATAAAATAGTACCAGATTTCATTGCGAACGCCAACATGTAGCGAACTGTGGAACTAACTTGTGTAGTCTGCTAATATTTCTGCTGTGCTTCAGTTTGAGTTAGGGTTACGTCAGGCAACGGGTTAATGCGGATATTGGTTTAATTAAGGACGAAAATTCGGTTATTTAATAAAATGAATGTCGTTAAGAGTACGCAGTGTGATTTAACGTACAAGGAAACTACCGATAAGAAAACTCAGGCTGTGTTGAAAGGAAAAGTAAGATCTACCCAAACCAATCCCAATGTTAAAAATCAAACTACAACAACTTGGATACAACTTTATTACTTTGAACTCTTCCCTATCACAGTTTAAAACTTCGGACAAGTTAATTTTATCCCTGGAACTTAGAAATACCATTGTTTTTAAAAATAAAGACATATTTTAAAATAAGTTATGAATTTAGTACTTACCACTCGATTCCAGCCTCTGCCATTCTGCCTGAGTGCCTCACTGCCTCTAGCAGACGCCTCTAGTCAGTTGAAAGGCGTAGGACCGTACTGTCCACAGAATCACGTCACTCGTGTGTTAATGCGCGTAAAAATCCTATCTCTCTTCACCCCCACGGGGAGGGAAATGGCGCGAAAAATCCGTAAACGGGACGCCTCGCGAAGTTGCCCAAGCTACCCACTTCCCCTATTTTCTTCTGATTAAACTTATCAAATTGCAATACAAAAATAATTTCTAATTTAAACTATTAGTGATGATCAATTGGCCAATATCGTAAATTAACCGATGTCAATACCAATTTATTTAAAATCAATGAAACGAAAATATTAATATCAAACAATTATCCATTGGAAAAGATATCAAGCTATTCTTTAATTTAAATTTCTCAGGTTAAGTTTCAAAAGAAGATGAATTTTATTATTTTCTGAAACCAAAATTGGCAGCTTCTTTGCATAATTCCTGAAGTTTTTCTATTCCAAATTAGAAATATTAACGTTTTGTGATATTAAAGGAGAAAAATAAATAAAATTTTCGTTTCTTTTGAACTAGTTTCTATGAAGGAACTCTAATCAAATGGCCATTTGTATGAGTACACTTACCGATAATGGATTGTACTAATCTAGACAATTACTACGTCTTTTAATTAATATTTTATAAATACTACCTGAATATTTTTTTAAATATGAAAGATTATATTTTTATTTCAGATTAATGAGTTAAAAAAATTGGTATCAGTGTTTCAGTTAAGCTTTGATATTGACATTGGTTAATTTACGATATCGGCTAACGATCCTAGTCTGATTATAACATTAAATCGGAACTTCAATTGTCACTAGACAGTATATAACTTCAAAATCGAGAGTTAAGAACTTTAAAACAATCTCAACAGGATATCCGTGGTTAAACTTATCATTATATGTGCTAATGTAATAAGATAATTTGACGAAGCGGCTCAGTGAACGTTGGGCAATGGCCTCAGAGTTTTGCTTGCAATGGTCAAGCTAAAATTCCTCATTTGACGCAACCTTCTAAGGAGCTATTAGTAAAATAATATATTACGAACAAAAATGGTCTCACTTAGACCACAAAAATTATACTTAGCTTGAAAATCTAATATTTAAACCAAAGTAGAAAATTCAGTTAAGCAAAGGCTTAGAGCATTCCCGACGGTACATAAGACTCCCGTCTCGGCGTCTCCTCTCCCGGTCTCCACTCTTCCGTCAAAACTCAAACCCGAAAGCTGGCGCAGCTAAAATTCCCCTTAAATAGTAGACAAGACTCCCGTCTCCCTGGAAGCTGACGCGCCCCTAATCTACCCTTAGTAAATGGTCTCACTTAGATCACAAAAATTATACTTAGCTTGAAAAATTAATATTTAAATCAAAGTAGAAAATTCAGTTAAGCAAAGGCTTAGAGCATTGCCGTAATGCCGTCCGCACGCAGCCGACGCGCCGCGGAAATCTCCCCTTATTCTCAGTATCATCATGGTATCATCTTAAACAGCCAACCCTATTTCCCGCCAATATTTTAGAGAAGCAGCCCAATTGGCGGCTTTCCCGCCCAATATGGCAGCCCAATTGGCGGCTTTCCCGCCCAATATGGCATCCCTGCAAGCTGTAGACCGATGGCATCCCTGCAGGCTGCAGAAGGAATCCCCCCCTTCGCAGCCGCACTGCAGAACACCGCGGACTGCAGAACGACGCGTCGGACGCGCTCGAGCGGCTCGCACTGCAGAACGACGCTCTCGAGGGAAGGAGAAAATAACGAGGGATCAGCCACTCGGTATTACCTCTTTGGAGGTTTTAATGCCGTAAATTCGGGTGATATGCCTACAATCCGTTCTAATATTGAAATAAAAACTGTAGAAAGTAATCCCGAGTGTATTTCCGCGTTATACGGCGTAATACGCTTCACATCTTACACCCTCAGAAAGACTTTATTGCCGAGTGGCTTCTCTCTCGTCAATTGTCCCGTATAGAGACTAACATTTTTGCTCACGCCAGATGGCGGTGTGCAAAAATAAAAACGAAGTTAATACCGTAGTCTCTGGACAGTGTATCAGGGAAACAACTGTAACTAAACAAGTTTATGATATTACCATCTATTAAATATGTTTATATTGTAAGTTAATAACCTGGCTTTTTGTTAAAAAGACTCTGTATTGGGCGGGAATTGGGCGCTTTTCTGCAAAAACAAAATTTTTGCTTGGGCGAAAATTTGGGCTGATTTCCGCTTGGATTGGGCGAGATCTTCAAAACTGATCTGGCAACTCTGATTATTGGTGCCCTCGTACTCGGAGGTAGGACTGCATCACTGCAAGTTGTTTTTTCTAAACTCGTAAGGGAGCGGGAAAGTTTCGCGTTTGGGCGTTTGGCAGATACTACAAAATATTTTTTAAACACGTAAATTTTTAATCATGGCTGAGAGAAACAATGATCAGCGGCCGTATTCTGCAGAAAAGTTAAGCTCCTCCTTCTGCCCTTGGCTCTCTGATTGGACCGTCAAGCATTGCCCTTGGCCTTTTAATTGGCTACGTCTACCGATGACGTTCCTTTCCTTGGCTCAGTGATTGGAGGTTCAACCGGCAAAAATAAGCCTTTGAATTCAGTTCAGTTTGAGTTTCAAGTTGAACCAAATTTCGGTGTAAGGTCAGTGTACAGTGTGAATTTGTCGCCAAAGGTCAGTGCCGTAACCTTTAACCAAAAATTAAGTTATTAACGCCACCTATCTTATGAACTAAACAGTAATTTCGTGCCGGCTATTTCAATTTAGTTATTCGTTGCTGTCTGCTCTATTTTGCTTTGACTTCATTGAATCAATTCAACATACTAGAGACAGCCGCTTGTTAAGGTAATGATATGGTAACATGGTGTAATGTTGATTAATGTATATATTTTCGTATAAACAATGTGCTTCAAACATTTGTATGAAAACTAATTGTAATTGAATTACGTTTTAAACGTCTAATCTTTCCATGTTGTTAGTCACCTTGATAATATAGAATTTTCAACCAACCACAACTACCTAAGCTTAATGAAGGAATAATTGATAGAGATGGGCCGACACCGATATATCGGTTTATCCGAGGATCAGTATCGGGTCATCTCTTAATGGCCATACAGCTCCAAATGATAATACTAATGTAATACAATGAATTGATAACAAAAATAAAATGAACCAGTACAGACTAGAACAGGAGATACAAGTTAAAATTGAGCCATGTTGAGAAATAAAGTTTAGGACTGTGAGAGTAAATGTAAATGTGCAATTTGAATGTACTTCTAAATTGATTGGCAGAGTGAAGTTTTATTTGTCTTGTGAAACAGTTATTTTCTTGTTCCTTTGTAATTGTCAAGTTGTAATTAAATGTATATTGATATGTTCTAAAGTTGTCAAGATTTATTTGTAATTATTGTAATGAATTATACATAGTATGGCTAAAAAACTGAAAAAGGCGCCATATACCCATGACGAGTTAGACACGTTATTAACTCAGTTGGAGTCTGTTCGCTCATTGGTAGTCAATGACTTTGGGAAGACGCCTGAAGAGAGGAGAAGTAGGTGGCAGGAAATAACCAATCGGGTTAATGAAGTCCACCGTCAGAACCGCACTCCCGAAGAAATTAAAAAAAATGGAGCTCCTTAAAGAGTGAGGTCCGCAAAAAGGTGGCAATTCTGTCGAGGGAGTCCCGTAAAACTGGAGGTGGTGTTAATAATTCGGAGCCATTGACACCCATTGAGTCAAGGGTTGCTTCCCTAATTCCAAAGATGTCAATGGTAGGCATTCCTAATGCCTTCGATTTTGGTGCTTCCCAGTTTGGGGTATCTTTTGATAGTTCCTCTGAAATATAAGTACTTATTGAGACGTCATATAACAAATCCTAACGGATACGGGGGCAAATTCTGCAACATTTTCAGTGAGTTATGATAGGTGATAACTATCGCTAAAATAGTTTTGGTGAGTCAACACCCGATTTTATGTCAGGGCTAGGTCTAAATATCCAATTACTATAGAGTAATGTCAGTTCTACGTACGCAAACGTCATACCCTTCTATCTCTTAGCTCAATGTCATCCCCCTACCAGGCGCGTACAGTATCCCCTCTTACAAAAGCGCGCCTAGAGGGAGGGATACACAGTCTACTCCCCTCTCTACCGACACTACTCTATGGGATCTCATCAAACCTTGAGGGTTGTGTCGCGACTTCTTTTGTGCTTTTTTAAAAACAAAGATTGTCAAAGTAAACGTTTATCTGTTTTTCATTTTCACGACCCGATGTCGTGAAAACTGAATGCGGTAAAATTTTAAATAGTTTTATCAGCACGAGCGGAATCGACAGATATGCAACACTTCAGTTTGAGGACACCCAAGTCTTATGTCTATTTATGTTGACTGGACCCCCTAAACTAATAGTAATCACTTGCAATAACTCGCTAAAAAAGTTACGAAATAGGCCCCATGGCCCGAGAAAGTATAGTGAACTATTATTACAAACTGCAGTGTGTGCAATTATATTTAAAACAATTGCAGCCTACCTTCTTATGCCAATAATCCCACACCTGCTGATAAGCAAGATTGTGAGGACCCTTTAATCGAAACCAGAAGTAAATTTACTTCTGTCGCAACTGATGTAGGTTCGCGTTTTGCAAATTTTGGTAAGTTTAAATTTTGCTAAGGTTTTGTAATGTATTTACCATGTCATTATCATCATTTCTTTCAGAACCAGATCCAGGAGCAAGCTGCTCGTACAGCGCTACTCCCGTTTCAAGCGAAGATAGGGAAAAATCCCTGTCATCACAAATATCGGATTTTTTTGCAAATTATGGTAAGATGACATTTCATTAATGATTAGTTATGTATTTACCATGTCCTTGACATTATTTCTACAGAACCGGGAAGCGTTCCTACAGATGTCACTGAAGACCATTCAGAAGCAGTTCCGACTGTTCCGCCTTCCGTTTTGGATGAAGAAGATGCCTGTCATCCACCTACTACTTGTAAGTATGACATAAACATGGTTATAACAATGGTTTATAAAAGGTATATGTAAATATTTACAACCCCGACATTTCGGCAAACCTTGAATATAGAGGGTTAATGTCTTTCTTTAATTGTCCATTTCGTTGTTCTTTATTTCATCACTTCTTGCTATTGTTTCTGCATGCATGGCCTTCCGTTTTTGTTGGATTTATAAATCGGGTAAACTTTCTTATAGCCGAGCCCCTGCGCAGCAAGAAAAGACCCGTGCCAACATCCGATAGGCTTTTGGATTCGGCGGAAGCGTGTTTGGAGTCGGACCAGAGAACGCAAGAGGCCCTACGCATGTTCGCGTCTGCTATGACGGAAATGACCCAAATGGAAAAGGTCAGGAATGAAAATGAAAGGGTCAGAAACGAAAATGAAAGGGTGAGGAATGAAAATAAAAGGGCCAAACATGATAATGAACGGCTAAGGCTTGAAAATGAGAGGTTCAGGCTAGAAACTGAGCGAATTCAAGCTAACAATATGGCCGAAGCTTTGAGAAGGTTGGGAGAAAAATCTCAGCCAGGGAAAAATACGGATTAGTTTCGTTTTCGTTTTTTATGATATGCTCAAGTGCAGCATAATCCTGTACATATTAATTTACTTAATGCCGTGATAGATCGTCAAAACAACGTCTCTGATTTATTTTATTATTTTCAATGCTCAATTAGGCATTCACTTTTATCTTCACGGCATTTATTTTTCATGTTCACGTTGGCATGAACTCTTTCCAATTACTATATTCTCCATTGTCATTTATAGATTGTACTCATTGTAGATATTTCATTGACCTATTTTCACATGCACTCTTTCCATTCTATCATTATTATTATTACTATTATTTTCTTCACGCTCAGTTTGGCGTGCAAAATTTTCGTTTCCTTCATTACATGCGTTACTTCCATATTTTTAGAATTTAATTTATTGCTTTTTACCTCTCCGTGTGACGCGTTTTATAGTCTAATTTAATACTCGCAAGCATTTTATAGTTTAATTTAACATTCGCATGCTTTTTAAACTCTTATATAATATTCGCATAATTTTTATATTCTAATTTAATATTCGCATGTTTTTTATATTCTAATTTAATATTCGCAAGCTTTTTATAGTCTTATTTAATACTCGCATGCATTTTATTGTCTAATTTAATACTCGCATGCATTTTATTGTCTAATTTATTACTCGCATGCATTTTATAGTCTAATTTAATACTCGCATGCATTTTATTGTCTAATTTAATACTCGCATGCATTTTATTGTCTAATTTAATACTCGCATGCATTTTATAGTCTAATTTAATACTCGCATGCATTTTATTGTCTAATTTAATACTCGCATGCATTTTCATGTCTAATTTAATACTCGCATGCATTTTATTGTCTAATTTAATACTCGCATGCATTTTATTGTCTAATTTAATATTCCCTTGCTTTTTATAGTCTTATTTAATATTCGCATGCTTTTTATAGTCTTATTTAATATTCCCTTGCTTTTTATAGTCTTATTTAATATTCCCTTGCTTTTTATAGTCTTATTTAATATTCGCTTGCTTTTTATAATCTCGTTTTTTACATGTGCTCTTTGCATGCGTGTTATTGGTGTGGATCAAATAAGGCAATTAAATTACCATTCATTATATAATTTATTGGATGTGTTACGCACATTAACTTCATAATTTCTTTTAATGCAATACATTATTTACATTTGTTTTATCATTTGACTGTTATTTAAAAGGAAAAGTCGGTTACCCCCTGCTTTAATGCATCAATTCATTACCGCTACTGGCGTGCTTTTATTCTGTTCACGGGTATTTTGCTTTTCACGTATATTGATGACGACTACCCTTTACTCTAGATATTATTTATAACCTGCATACAGTTACCGAACCCAACAACTCTGCAATTTATTTATATTCACATACTTATTTACAGGTGGATTAAACTTTACTGGAGTTCAGTGCTGGTTTCTGTAGCCCGATTTCAAATGACATCCTTCGAAGTCTTCACACCTATTCTACATAAAACTTTACTATGCTATTGTCATTAATCACATCATTACCTATTTCAGACTTATGATATTCATATCGAGAGAAACAGAGGGATTAATATACCAATTCCTGCATACTGAAATGGAAGTAAGAGTTCATTGGTTATGTTTCATAATTTATCTCGAGTACCAGTCGTAAAGGCCAAAGCGCGTGATCTGCGAGTTCCACAGTTACTTGCAAGGCGCGAATGGCTTGACAGTCAGTGTCTGAAGAAGTTGGCTCGTCGGCAGATGGAAGAGGTATCTCGTCGGAGACAGGATTTTCAAGTGCGTCAACACCTGAATGAGGAACAGATAATTTAAATATTGATAAAAGGGTAAGGGTGTACCTCAGTCTTCAGCATGCCATTCCATGAGATTATGATATATCAATAAGCTCCAAATTGTGAGTGCCAAAAGAGCATCAAATTGCTCTTGCAATTTCGGTCCTCCTAATAAAAATACTCTGTGCTCAAACTAGACTTTTAACATTCATTTTCATCACGCTTATGTTTACGTAACAAAAGTGAAGATACAAATTGCGTCATTTCTCATTAGTTACCACGCGTGATAGGCCCCTCTCCGTTTTTAACCCATCCGCTGCACTGAGTTCTAGAAGGTCGGTGGCCAGTTGTTATACAATCTGAACAACTAATCTTAATAACAGTCAGGGGCGTAGTAATATACCAAGGGTAATTACGGTGAGTGAGTGAACGTGATATAGTTGTAAGTTAAAATGCATCGTTGATTGGAAGGAAACGTTTAAGTTGAGCCTTGCATAGAACCACAACAATGTTTTCAGGGGGATATGAAAATTATACAATGCGTGGGGGCAGATAAATTATAAAATATATAACAATCAATCCCATCGATTTGTTTAATTTATTTGTTTATTAGTTACCACGCGTGATAGGCCCCTCTCCGTTTTTAACCCATCCGCTGCACTGAGTTCTAGAAGGTCGGTGGCCAGTTGTTATACAATCTGAACAACTAATCTTAATAACAGTCAGGGGCGTAGTAATATACCAAGGGTAATTACGGTGAGTGAGTGAACGTGATATAGTTGTAAGTTAAAATGCATCGTTGATTGGAAGGAAACGTTTAAGTTCACCCTTGCAGTTATTAGGATATATATGTCGACGACGGTCGTGTTATCCCGCCGCTCCGCTTGCTGCTTAATTTTTTATGTATTTTTCGGTTCTAACTGTCCCTTTCGGTCGCGTTTCCTCATCGGTTTTCCACGGGCTATTCGAGGGTAAGCTTTGTTTTTCGCTGCGTTCTATAGTTTAGTAGCTATCGTGCTCGCTGTTTTAATAACTTGATTCCGAATAGGCCTTGGCGCCTCGTGTTGGGTCGGGCTACTCGCTGATCCCTTGCCCCCTCCCCCAGTCGGTTATATTAAACAAAGTAAAACGAGCTCCCAGCAACCTGCCAAGCGCGTTTCCGAGCAGGCCGAAGGAGGGGACTCCACTGCTTCCCCCTCGCTCTGTCCACCTTGCGGGAGGAAAATAGAAGAGCCCTCCAACAGCATACAGTGCGAGGATTGCGGGGACTGGTTTCACGCCCCCTGTGTCGATATCCCCGACGATGTGTACGAAGGGGTGACCAATGACTCGCGCTTCCATTGGCTGTGCTCCAAGTGTAACCCGTTCCTGAAACTCTCGTTCCGCTCTTTACAGGATAAGATAGATGAACTTGAAACTAAAGTCACTCAGATGGCGCCATCTACCGCTAACTTGGCTTCATTTCGCGCCTCGGTTTCTGACCTTACGTCCCGGCTGCAGAGCCTCGAGTCGGCTTGTGACTCCGATCACGCCCTACTCGCCACTGCCACTAAGGACATAGCTCAGTTACAGGCTGACCTCAAACAGGCTTACGATAGCCTTTCCTCTGCACACGATACCCTACAGGGCTCGTTCCAGACCCTCACCCATCGGATAGACCACCTTGACGAGTCGATCACTTCCTTGAAGTCAGACCTCAAAAACAACTTTAAAACTTTTGAGGCTTCCCTCCTGGAGAAGTTCTCCCAAATGAGGCCCTCTGCCCCCACCGGGGAGTTCGTCACTCCGGAGATGCTTGACCAACGTGACCGGCGTCTGAATGCCATCCTCTTCGGGGTGCCCGAAGGTCAGTCCCCCGCTAACGACCAGCATCTTCTCGCTGAGCTGTTCGCTTCCTGCGACGTCGCTCCCTCGCCTCCGTTTCGCCGCCTCGGGCCGGTGCCCTATGGCGCCGGTTGTCGCCCCAGACCCATACTAATTACTTTTCCGCACACCGACGCCAAATGGGCCTTCTTGGGGCTCATAAAATTTCGCCGTGGAAGCGATCCCTCTTACGCCCTTTCGGCGCGTATCGACCGTACGCCTCAACAAATGGAGGCCCACCGCCGTGCCTGTGACGAACTGACAACGCGCCTTCGCAACGGTGAGACAAATCTCGCCATCCGGAACGACTCCGTCGTCACTCTGCCCAGTCCCACTGGTTCGGCCGACCAGTCGGTCCCGCCTTTTGCTGGCCCCACCCGCCACTTTCAGCCGCCACCGCCTTCCCAGGGGTATGCCTACTCCTATCGTCCGCCTCCCACTCGTGGTCCCGGTAATATTCCATTTCCGCCGAACTTAATCTACCGCCCTTCGCCCGCCACGACTCCAAAAAACCTACTTCCCCCGCGCTTCCGGTCCTAAGCGAGGCGCGGCTCCCTCGATCCGCCCTTAATCCTTTGGCCCTACCGTTTTCTCCCGCTGATCGCTCCCCTCGCCTCTCTCGCTCCTGTTCTGTGCTTTCTGCCAACGTCAGAAGCCTGAACAGTCTGTACCGTAGGGACGAACTGTCAGCTCTAGTGCGCGACCATGACGCTCGCTTCGTTGCCCTCACGGAAACGTGGCTCACCCCTGCCACTCTCGACTGTGAACTCTCCGTCGCGTCGCTGGTCCTCTATCGCCAGGATCGTCACCCTTCCCTCCGGGGCGGTGGTGTCGCTCTCTACGTCTCCGCTACCTTCGACTCCCGTGACCTTTGCCTCTTTACCCCTGCGGAGCTCTCGGGGTGGTCCTCGGACTGTGGGCTGGAGGCCCTCACGGTCTTGTGCCACAACACCCAGTCTAGCCTCCTTGTCTGTGTAGTCTATCGGTCCCCATCCTTTGACAACCACGGGGAACTTCTGCGGCTCTTGTCTCGGGTGAACGACTACTGCGCCACCCACTCCTGTAGTTCCCTAATTGTCGGGGACTTTAACTACCCTCGCCTCTTCTGGTCCTCGCTCGCGCCCGAAACACTCGCTACACCTCAGGCCAGGGTGTTCCTCGAACACGTTGTAGACCTTCATCTCACCCAGCTGGTCACGTCTCCCACTAGGCAGGGTGTCTCCGCTGACTCTCGTCCCAGTGTTCTGGACCTTGTGCTTGCGTCTGACCCCGATCTGGTCTTCGACGTCACCAACTTGGCCCCGCTGGGAACTAGCGACCACGACACACTGCTCTTCCAGGTCGCTTTCCCCACCTCGCCTGCTACGCCGCCGCTCAGACCGATGCGCGATTTTTTCAAAGGGGACTATGTGGCGTTCAACGCCTACCTTGCTGCCACCGATTGGGGCTCGGTCCTAGGGGCTGCCTCTCTCGATGACTGCTGGGATGCTTTCCTCGCCGTGATCATGGTGGGTGTTGACTGTTTTGTCCCGTTTCGAACCGTTCGCCCGGCGTACCCGTCTAAATCTGTTCGCTCCCTTAAGTCCATTGATCGGAAAGCCGCTACATATAAACGGTACTGCCGCTTAAAGCGCCGCCAGGCTAGTCCCTTGTTGGTCCAGAAAGCCTACCGTGACTTTCGCGACGACCGCTCTGCCCTCACCAAGGCCCAACGCAAGTTTAAGCGCAGAAAGGAAGCTCACTTGGAGTCGCTGATAGGGTCCAATCCGAAGGCCTTCTTTGCTCACGTGAACAGTAAACGAAAGAGCAAATTCACCATCATGGCACTGGAACGCGCCGATGGTGCCCTCACTACCCATCCCGTCGAAATCGCCACCATATTCAACAGCCACTTCGCCCAAGTCGCCTCGAACTCGCTCCCCCAACTCCATCCACGATGCCCCTCTGCCCTGCCCAGCGCTACACTGACCCGGTTCTCCTGTTCGGAACTGGACGTGCTCCACCAACTCACCAGACTTCAACCCTCCAAATCGGCTGGCCCCGACGGCCTTCACCCCTACATGCTTCGCGCTCTGGCCCCGACACTGTGCGGTCCCCTGTCTACGATTTTCAACGCCAGCTTCGCTCAAGGCACCGTTCCGCAAGCCTGGCGTCTGGCCCACGTCACTCCCATCTACAAGAAGGATGGTCGCTCCAAGGCCGCCAACTACCGTCCGATTAGCCTTACCAGCGTGGTTTGCGTATCACCAAAGCCATCCTCGATGCCCATCTTGCCGCCACGGACTTCGTGCACCCCTCCCAACATGGCTTTCGTGCCCGTCGCTCTTGCGAAACCAACTTGCTGGAGGCATCTCACTCGTGGGTTACTTGGCTAGATGACGGCGAGCCGGTCGACGTCATCTACCTCGATTTGTCGAAGGCGTTTGACACCATCCCAACGAAGGGCATTACTGAGGGTCTCATCAGTGCAGGCTTATCCGGCTCGGCGCTCAGCTGGTTAACCTCGCTCGTATCCGGCCGCATGCAGCGTGTTGTCCTCAAGGGTCAATCTTCCCCGCCTCTGCCCCTACACAGTGGGGTTCCGCAAGGGTCTGTCCTGGGGCCGCTCCTCTTCGGGGTGTTCATTAACTCGCTCCCCGCTGTAGTCAACGACTCCCTGGTTTTATTGTTAGCGGACGACTGTAAACTCTCCCGACGGGTCTCTGGCTCGGCCGACTGCCTTGCCCTCCAGGCTGACCTGGACGCTGTCCTCGCCTGGGCCGCAACCTACGGCCTCCACTTTAACGCCGGGAAATGCGAGGTCCTGCACCTTGGAACGCGCAACTCACGCCACCAATACCATGTTGGCGGTACCCCCCTCCCACCATCGTCGTCTGCTGCCGACATCGGCACCCTGGTCGACGAGGACCTGCTGTTCCGCCGCCACACCTCTAAAATAGTCGGCCGCCTGAACTCGATCTCAGGGCTGGTCAAACGTAACTTTTACTTTCGCTCCCCACGGTTCATGCGTACCATTTACAACTCCCTGGTTCTCCCATCCGTCGACTTCGCGTCGATTATATGAGTAGTATAGAGCCACACTTCCTACCTCCGTAGGTGTAGAATGTAGGTGTAGAGTGTAGGTGTAGAATTTCAAGGTCACCCTCTGCCACGCCCACCTGGAAAACTCGCGCGCGCCCCCTGGAAAACTCGCGCGCGCCCCCTGGCGCGCCCCCTCGCGGGAAAACTCGCGCGCGCCCCCTGGCGGCTGCGCCCCCTGGCGGGAAAACATTGCGCGGGAATCTGGCAGTCCTGTCTACAACTGTCTCTGTGACGTCATTGGCGGGAAAATCTACAACTGTATTTGTGACGTCATTGATAAGAGACGAGAATTTATTAAACGTACATGGCCAAGGGTTAATGATAGGTTGAAAGTTGCGCAATCCATTGTAATATTTAGTTTGACTCAAAATTTTAACCTTTTTTCAAGGAGTTTATTTTGATTATGGTATTGTTTTTAATGGTAATTAAAAGTCAGTCTCTTCTACAACTGTGACGTCATAGATAAGAGACGATAAAAACTTTAAACGTACATTGCCAAGGCTTAAATCTTCTACAATTGTAGCTGTGACGTCATTGATGAGAGACGAGAATGGATAGCTTTAATACATTGCCAAGGGTTAATGATAGGTCTCTGCTGGATGGTAATTAAAAGGTACACGTAAAAGCGTAATTAATATATAAGAAATTCATCTTAGACGCAATAGTAGAAAGCGTAATTAGTCTCTGAATGTAGAGTTATACTTACAAAAGGAACAAAGATTTGTCAGCCCAAACGGAATCAAATACCAGTACTTAGTTTCAAAATACAATCACAGAAAAGTAAGCGTGTGAAAATACTCTCCTTTCAAATCTATCGCATTCAAAACAATACACATTTAATTTTCTATTAGTATCGTACTAAAACCAACGGTGGAGGCAGAGGCTACCCCGTTTACAGACCAATACCAAATGTCAGGACTCGTCCTAACGTGTCTAAACCTAACCTACCTCCAAGTTATAACGAAGTTATCACTGATTCAAAATAAATCACCGATAGGTTAGTAGTGGTTTGAAAGCAATTACCTATACTAAACCAGACTATTTTGGTAAAGATGTCGTACTTGCAATGGTTTAATAGTAGCAAAATTTCTTCCAACATATAAATGTTTAAGGGATTTGTTTTTTCCAGCTAAATCGGCATCGAAATCTGAAAGGACTCGACTTTAATTTGAGCTGTTAGATTGTCATACCTTTTGAAATAACTAGTTTTTCAGGCATTTTCCTCCTGTCGTATGTTTATATTTATTACCAACGTTCCAATCAAGGTACTAGAACCTATTTTGTTATTCCCTATTGAAATTGAATTCATAGTTTGTTTATTTAAAAATGGATAGAGCACACATTCCACTATTTAGATATTCAGGGTGTAGAAAGTAAATTATTTTTAATTGATTTTAACATAAAGAACAAACTATTTAGCTGTGCCAAGTGATTGAAAATAGAGTCTTCAAGTTTAAAGCAATTAACAACGAGATTGAAGTTATTAATCATATGAGCATTCAGTTAGGAATGTCTTTAGAGTACATATCAAAAGACCTGGTTTGTGGAGGTTTTTCAACGGTATACGCTTGTACGCGCGATTATCGTGAAGAAGTTGCGTGGGATGTTGACACCATCTACTATGAAAAACAAATTCTTAATGACAATCTCTTCTCAATTGTAAAGAAAAACAGAAAATAAATGTTTTATTGCACCTTAGTGTATTTTATTGTGGTGGGTTACGGTTAAGGTTTGAAGTGCTACTAGGATAATTATTAGAGTTAGGAGTTGTGGATGTAGAGGCCGCTTCAAGTGGTAAGGGCAACCCCTGACTTCTATGTTGTGATCTTATCCATTGACGTTGTTGCTCGTTCAAACGCAAAACGAAGGGTATTTCCTCAATTGGGTCCTGTTGCTCCTGTACACCTTCACGCAACATCGGCCTGACCCGCGCTATCTGTAAATTTCTCCATGACGGGTGTTTTTCGTACAATTTCTCATTTTCGGTTCTTATTATCTTATTACTTAATTTTTCTAAAATTTCCTAAAAAATATTTAATTATTAAATTCTTAGACCCAATTGGAAATCAAAATTTCTTTATTTCGGGCAATTTAGGAAACTATCGAAAATTGGTTTTAAAAGTTTTTCAGTTTCTTTAATCCGATGTTTAAACCTCATGTTATTATATAGTTCCATGTTATATCGATCTTCCAACGGTATTACATGTACAGTTATTATATGTGAAAAACTAACCAACAATTTTTGGTTTTTTACACAAAGATGCTTTTCTCTCATCAGGTAAAGTTGTTGCGAATAGCTCCTTGTTGGTGTTTAGGTTATTGGGAGAACTAATATTATCTAAAAGAACTAATTAACCGACTGAAAAATTAACTAGTCTTAATATACTTTTGTTGGTTATTTTGTAAATGAATAAACTTTGAGACTTTATTTGCAAGAAATAGTTTATTTTAGCAAGGATAAAATTAAATGAACTTCTCGCGTTGGAGGTAATTTCGAGAGTGATTTTTTGAGAGACTCACTAACAAGAGACGCGAGACCCCATAGGTCACGTGTCCGTTTTTTATCTTAGAACAGCAGAGGTTTTTTAAGCTGTTATCTTATTTACCTATATTATTTTTTACATTGATCTATTTTGTTAATTTTAGACTATACATTATTAATTATTATGATTATTTGATTTTTAATTCTAAAATAATTTTCATGGGTCCGCTTTAAAACCAAATGGCAAAGTGTCCCAACCTTTAATTGCACGTTTGTTAAACGTAAATCCAAAGCTTTTTTCTAGTTTTCGACTTAAAAGAGTGGCCGACGTTTTATTTCGAATGACGTTGAAAGGAACGTCCACTTTTAGACGTTTGGATTTATTTTTTATAGAGTCCACTATAGCTTCAAAGTTTATAATTTTCTCGTTAACACGATTAAGGCAAATTCCTTTAACCTTCACGACAGATTGACCGTCCGTAGTTCTGTAACCGTAACTCTTGGGCCCATTTGAAACAAACTCTGTAATTGTAGCGTCCCCTAGTTCGTTAACCCAACATCCTAAATTGTTACCCGTGGGGGGTTTAAAATCGTTTTCCCCCGCCACAAATAAAACACTATCCGTATCTGTGTATAATGCTCTTTTACCCAATTTATGCAAGGTCTCGAATAAGGTTAATCTTCCGTAACACGAAACGAAACAAGCCACATACGGATTTCCTTTGAAATATGTTGGTGCAAAATCATCTTTGTTTTTGTACGATAATAAGCACATTTCTTCATTAATTGGTCTTAAATCTACCAATTCCTTTGTGTCATCAGATAAGATACGTACAAGTTCTGTGCACTCGTTAACAATTAGTGTTTTGGTTTTGTTTGTATTCATACCAAAACGACCCCAAAGACTGTTGAGACAAATCTTTGAAATAGCTCTCAGCGCGGGGTTATGAACTACTTCATCCATCTCGACACTAATACCTTCAGATTCATAAATCGATTCAATATATTTTTGTTTTTGCTCGTCAGTTTTAACTGAAGACGGATAGCCGGAATTAGCTTGTTTTATCTTCAAAAAATTGTTAACATAACCGCCAAATAGTCCATCGTTAACATGTTTTTCATACTGAAATGTCTCGTCGAAATGATGTACTTCGTATATTTTTATAATTTTATAACCCATTTCTACGGCTTTGTAAATTTCAGGCGAGGGCCAAATACCCGAAATAATTCGTTCCTTGTCAGAATGTTGACACGCTTCATTATTTGATTCAAGGGCACATGACTTACACAGGGGGAAAAACAATTTTCCATTAAACCTATATGGTAAAACTGGGATATATAGGTCAGTCGGGGGCAAGAGTTCACACGATATTATACCAAAATAGGCATTTTTTTCATAGTTAAAGTTACTATTTAAAATTTTGGGATGTCCTTTTGGGTAGATTCCGTATTTATTGACAGCGGGATAGAGTGACATGAGGTCGTAATAATAAATTTTTTCGTTTTTTGCTTCATCCGGTTTATGATATAATTTGAAGACTTCTGTCCTTCCACCGTATAAAGCCGACCTGGCTAATATTGGTGAAGGTACCTCTACAGTTTCGCAAAAGGTACTACAAACGATATTTGTCTTTAACAAATTTTCAAACTCGCATTCCCACATTATTATATACTTTGCATTGGGGTGTAACTTTTTTATAAATTCTATTCTATCCAGGCCCTTTTCGTAACAGTTTTTATTTGTATCATTTACTAAACTGTTCCATTCACTACCTTTTAAACATTTCGGACAACCGTGATACGCGCAACCATTGAACTCTAGGATAATTTCAGGATCCTTTGAGTAACCGTCAACTAAATAAGGTCCAATTCTTTTTTCTCCTTCAGGAGATAGGGCTGTCTGTATTTCTACCTTCATTTCTTTACTAACCCAAGCCAACCACTTGATAGCTTTACTACTTTGGTTGTATGACCCGCGATAACCCGGACTAGGTACCACACCCAATGTATTTTTTTCTAAATATTTGTGTAAAAACACATTAGTACAGGCCCCCGATATTGTAATAGCTCCGCAATTAAGAGGATCTAGACCCGATGCTTTTTTGTAAAGTTCTCTAAATTTTGTAATTCCTTTTTGTAAAACTACTACATCTTGTACAGCGTATTCCTCTAATTCGGTCATTATTTTGTACGTGGATTTTTTACCTTTTTCACTGTACCATAAATCAAAGGCTTGTCGGTCCTTTTCATTCATAAATTCAGGTTGAAACGCGGTCTTTTCAGGTAACGGACCTTCATAGTTTAAAGTGTCCTCTTTTAAGAAAATATAAGGAAAAAACTGTTTTTTGTAACTACCCAATTGAAAGGTTTCTGTAAAAGCTCTCAGAGGAAGGGCCACGAAGGAATAACTACAAATAAACCTAAAATTTTGACTTTTAATAAAGAGAGCTAGAATTTTAGAGCCGTCGAATATGACGTCTGGTTTTACATGGTTATTAATTAACCAATTTAATATAAAATACGAATCAAAACCTTTAAAGTTGTGGGCCACTATAGTCAAATTTTCAAATTTAGGTTTACTTATTTTTATTCGTTTATTGTTCCTTGTATAAGATGTCTCATCTTCTGTTTGGGTCAGATATTTCATAAACTTATCAACACAATCAAAACCTCTAAAAATTTGATAATCGTATTCGGTATCATTAATTTGCATGGCCGAAACTAATAGAACTGGGGTATGTTTAGAGTTCATATCAATAGTTTCACAGTCAAAATAACAAAATCTAGTTTCTTTAAAAGTATCATCAAGGGGTTGAACGTAACACATTTTGGGAGGGTGCTCAATTTTACATCTAGAACAAGTTGTAAGACATTTATGTTTGTCATCGCGAATTTCTTTGCAACATTTTAAGCACCGTTTAATTTTTAAACAAGTGCCATTTTCTATGTGAAATTGGAAACATTCAGACCCTTTAAAGTATCTATTACAGCTTTGGCAGCGAGATATTTCAAGCTGAGGGTCTTCGTGAAAGGTCTCAGAGTAACAACGCCAACATTTGGTTTTTTGATTAAAACATTTGTGTTTTTTTGCGTTCTTTGAATTAGTAAACGTTGTTAAACACGTATTGCAATACGACATGGCCCCAAACATACTGGCTAAACTTTTAATGACGTGCATGTGTTGATCTATTTGTAATAGAAAAATTTTTTTCTCCGAAAACATTTCACCTTGATAAACCTTTTTGAAATTATCATTAGCACTGAAAATAACTATTTGATACTCGGGTTGCAATACTTTTTGAAACATTGCAATTTGGGCTAAACTAACGGGACCAATAGGCACATTAGCCATGGCATGAAGCTTTAACGCTTCTTCTTTTTGCAAAGGTCTATGACCTAGTTGTATACGTCTATAACGATTAAAATCAAAAGTCAAAGTACTAAGCTTTTGTTTCTTTAAATATGTTAAATCAGCAACCATCGTCCCGCAAACGATTGCTCTTGATACGCATAGTTCGTCATCGTTTATTATGGGTAAAAATGTCCTTCCTTTCTGAATATATTTGTCGAGAGCTATCATCGATCTATTTTTAACAGATCGACGACCTGATATTGGTACATTAACGTTTAAAAATATAGCATCGAGCCTGACATCACCCTCGAGAAAAAAATTTCTTCGGCTTTGACTTACTTGACTAATGGCAGTCATTAATCTTTCCGCCGTTAACTCATTTAGGGCCATAAAATTTAAATTTATAGCATTTTCCAGTAAGTCAGACCTAACACAAAATCTAACGCTATTGTAACCTGAAGAAGATTCTAAAATTGTCTCTATAATGGATTGAAAGATTTTTTTCAATTGTTCATATACTTCTGTCAATTTGAGCATATGAAGGTCTTTAAAAATAATTTTATATTCAGAGGCTAAACAGTTGAACTTTCGAGAGACAGTTTGGTTAACTTTTGATAATTCGTAAAACCTTTTAGGATTGAAATAGGAAAGATCCAAAGGCTCTTCTTCGGATGATGACATGTTTTCTATTTGATCTTAGGCGCGACTCGAAATAAAACTCTTGACGTAGACCTAGGAAACAAACTAAAATATCTAAAATAATATACACTACAAGTTCTAAAATAAAAAAAAGTATTAATTTTTCTAAAAATACGTTTTAAAAATTCTTTATTGCGTACATTTTCAAATTTCTTATACAGTTACAGGTATTTTCTTTAAAACTTTGTCTATAAGACTGACAACCTCTGGTATTTCATCAAACTTTAAATTTAATTTTTTTTCGCGCATTTCCCCCCTATATTTTGTTAATAAATAGCCCGTATCTTTAAAATTTTCCAGTTCCAACATTCCCGGGAAACATAGGGTCTGTTTTATGATACCGCATGGTTTGCTTAAATTTTTTTTAACTTCTTCTATCACGTCTATCGAAATACATATTCCATATATAAGGGGTTTTTTAAAAGCGTATCTTCTAATATCTACATATAATTTATTGTTTAATTTAACTAATTTTACACCGATATTGTCGCTCTCGTTAAATTTAATTTCGATAGTTTCCCACGTTTGATTTACCGTCTAAAGACAATAATGATACATTTGGACATGCAGTTTTTAAAAACGTGGAAAAAAAAATCTTACCATGTCTAAAGGCATCGAGAGAATTTAGTTTATGGTCGAGAGATATTGCCTCAAGTGATTGTACGCCGCGACTTGCTGGGTTATATACTAGATCTAAACCGGTCTACGTATCACGTTAAAATAAGTACATTTTGAACTAACATAGATGTAAAAAAATCTTGTTTCCGTTTTACAAAAACAGCTGCTAGTTATAACGGAGGAAAATATATTATAACCTTAACGTCATACGTATATTTCGAATTACCTTTGACGTCAACCTTGTTTTCGCTTTATTAAAACACCTGTTAATTATAACGAAGCAAAATATAACACGGTATAGGCGCTATATTATTCACCTTCAGGTATAACGAATCCTTGGGTCCTAGCTAGATTAAGTTATTTTATGGAACGAAGTCTATAACCAACAACTATAGTATTTTATAAAACGAATAAAATACACTAAAAACACAATAAACCATTTAAATTGCAATAAAATATACTAAAAGTACAATAAAACTATAATGAAACACAGTAAAACACAATAAAACACTCTAAAACACAATAAAACACTCTAAAACTACAATAAAACACTCTAAAAGTACACTATACCATAATAAAATACACTAAAAGTACAATAAAACTACAATAAAATACAGTAAAACACAATAAAATACACTAAAAGTACAATAAAATACAGTAAAACACAATAAAATACACTAAAAGTACAATAAAACACAGTACAACACAATAAAATACACTAAACGTACAATAAAACTACAATAAAACACTCTAAAATACAATAAAACACTAAAACTACAATAAAACACTCTAAAAGTACAATAAAATACACTAAAAGTACAATAAAACTATAATAAAACACAGTAAAACTACAATAAAACACTCTAAAAGTACACTAAACCATAATAAAATACACTAAAAGTACAATAAAACTACAATAAAATACAGTAAAACACAATAAAACACTCTAAACCTACACTATACCACTATAAAACACACTAAAAGCACAATAAAACATTTAAATTGCTATAAAACTGCAATAAAACAGTCTAAAATTCACTTAAATTAAAACAAAACACACTAAACTACAGTAAAACATGGTTACACTAGACCGCCAAGAAGAAAAACATTGAATTTTTTGAAAGTTATTTATTTGCCTTAGTTTTCCCAGGTTTGTACGAACCATGAATTAAAACTCGTTCAGATAGACAGTTGTTTAAATGGTAAAAAGATAAGGTTTGAAAATAGGCTTATATTAAAGAAAGTCTGCGAAATACTTATTCGCGAAATAATTATTCGCGTCATTGGATCTCATGTGATAATGAACTTCATGAAACATTAAACTGTTAGTGTTATCACACAAACACTCGGCTAACCTGCAAATCTGCATGGCCTTGAATATATAATGCGTAGCTATGTCGTTTTCATCACTATAATTTTTCCTTATGGTTTTGTTAGTTTTATATACCATAAACATACACATATGAAGAGCTAAGTTAAGAACTCTTAAGTATTGGTTTGGACAATGAAATTCGTATCCTCCATAATAAAATGTACGAAATTTACATCCCTCCTCATTGCGAGGATGGCAACTACCTAACTGACAAATATTTGAGGTTCCATACATTTTGTTCGGTGTCAGGTGTACGTTAAATTCGTGGATACTATCCCCAGTGAATTCTTTCAATTTGAATTGATGAACCTTGTTATTTATGATACATGGAAACTGTCTAACAAACATGTTAATTAATGACCCTGGGGGTAATTGCACTGTAGAAGTTAGTAATCTGTACATTGCCAAGTGTTTCAATCCAAAATTTATATTAGGACCATTAACGTATTGCCATATATAACCTTCACCATCGGCTATATTATAGACTTCATTCGGTGTGGGGTTTATTAGTAAATACCCCGTTTCGGGATCTGTAGTCCTTTCGGATTTTCCGTAATCTTTATCCCATCCGATAGCACCAAATTTTTCAATTCGTCTTAAGTTGTTTCGTCTAACGACGGCTTCTAAAGTAATGGGTGAATTCATTCTACAATCCTCACTACAGCAGATAGGTTAGGAAGGGGTGTCCGATGTGTTGTCAGTTTCGGAGAACGCTTTTGATTCGTCCCTGATGGTGTAAAAATTAACCAAATACTCTAACTGTTTGTTATAAGAGAGTAAAATATATTTCCAATTATCTTTGACGTCAACCTTGTCTTTGCTTTATAAAAGCAACTGTTTGTTATAAGATATAAAAATATATTTCCAATTATCTTTGACGTCAACCTTGTTTTCGCTTTATAAAAGCAACTGTTATAAGAGATAAAAATACATATCCTTTACAAAAGTAACCTTGGTTCGCTTGTTAAGGACTCTCGCTAAGGGGATTCGAACTCGTGAACAACGAGTTTAAAGGCAGATACGTTAACGAGCGAGCCAATGTTACTTGAGGGTGTATTCGGTTGATGACTATAGTACCGTGGATTTATTAATATAATATGATTCTTTCCCCCCCGTGACGAAAAGTATATCTACTGAATAACCAATGTAGTTTTTGCTAACGCAATAGTCGAAAAAATCGTTTAGTTCTAGTTCTTGATAATATGTCTACTGATAAAATGAAACCTTATCCGACTGGATGTTATCAATGCGGCGGAAGCCTTATTGAGTTTCCAGATCACGCCGGACAAACGTTTTATTGCGATGGAGATCTCGATTGTCCTTTAAGACATCACACTGTTTTTGTAACAAAAAATAATCACATACACCCGATAGAAGAAAAATTTCAACCTTTGAGTCCGGATAGAGTGTGTTTAGTATGCGGTACGTATTCGTCAGCGAAGGACGCTCGTAACGCCGAATGTTCCGAAGAAGGCACAACTTGTCGGTTTACGGCTAAATCCGTTATAAAAGCGAGAGGCACCACGACCGTACACTGTAAAATTTGTTTTTTTTGGCATTTAAAAAACACCAAATGCGACACGAAAAACCGTTGCTTCAAATGCGACAAACTTTACCTGATGAGAGAAAATCATCTTTGTGTAAAAAATTAAAAATAATAATAAAATGTTGCTTAGTTTTTCACATATAATAACTGTACATTCCCAATAGCAATCCAATATTATAACGATTTTTTTCGTTTGAATCAACTAACCATTCCACGAACATCTGTCACGACAAAACGGAAACAGTAGGTGTACCATTTTTGAACATTTTTCTCCCAATGTTAGTTCAATATAAACCAACTAGTTTTTCTACCTTTGGCTGCATAGTGATAATTTATCTTTGCGTATGAATTTACGATTGTAGGTTTGTTGTTTGTACATTTTTTTATTTAAATGAGAAAGTATACAGATCATATACAAATAACATTGAGATTACTTGAATATCAAGTATTGATTAACTTAGTTTTGAAGCTGTTGTTTGTACATTTTATATTTAAATCAACATTTATACAGATGAGATTACTTGAATATCAAGTATAGATTAACTTAGTTTTGAAGGAGTCTATTTTCTCAGGCATACTCCAGGAACATTTCGTGGAAGGTTATAGTTGGGCATCATATCAACGTCTAAGACTTATACAAATTCTGTGGGGGGAATTTCTTCTCGCCATCTTACGTAATAAGTTGTTGGGGTACGGCCCTTTATGGCTATAGTTTTCACCCGCAACTCTGACTGACTGTAGTTTATCTATCAAAGATTTACAAGGGTCTCTGCGACTTTCTTCAGCCGTTAATGGATCTAAGCGGTTAGGTTTAGACACGTTAGGACGAGTCCTGGAATTTGGTGTTGACCTGTAAACGGGGTAGCCTCGGCCTCCACCTTGGCTTTAGTACCATTCTAATAGAAAATTAGACGTGAATTGCTTTGAATACGCCAGATTTGAAAGGAGAGTATTTACACACGCTTACTTTTCTGTGATTGTATTTTGAAACTAAGTACTGGTATTAGATACCGTTTGGGCTGACAAATCTTTGTTCCTTTTGTAAGCGTAACTATACACCCGTATCATCTCTTATCAATGACGTCACAGCTACAATTGTAGAAGATTTAACCCTTGGCAATGCACGTTCAAAGATTCCATTCGTCTCTTATCAATGACGTCACAGCTACAATTGTAGAAGATTTAAGCCTTGGCAATGTACGTTTAAAGTTTTTATCGTCTCTTATCTATGACGTCACAGTTGTAGAAGAGACTGACTTTTAATTACCATTAAAAACAATACCATAATCAAAATAAACTCCTTGAAAAAAGGTTAAAATTTTGAGTCAAACTAAATATTACAATGGATTGCGCAACTTTCAGCCTATCATTAACCCTTGGCCATGTACGTTTAATAAATTCTCGTCTCTTATCAATGACGTCACAAATACAGTTGTAGATTTTCCCGCCAATGACGTCACAGAGACAGTTGTAGACAGGACTGCCAGATTCCCGCGCAATGTTTTCCCGCCAGGGGGCGCAGCCGCCAGGGGGCGCGCGCGAGTTTTCCCGCGAGGGGGCGCGCGGGTTTTCCCGCGAGGGGGCGCGCCAGGGGGCGCGCGCGAGTTTTCCAGGGGGCGCGCGCGAGTTTCCCAGGTGGGCGTGGCAGAGGGTGACCTTGAAATTCTACACCTACACTCTACACCTACATTCTACACCTACGGAGGTAGGAAGTGTGGCTCTATACTACTTATATGGTCTCCTCCGCAGGCGGGGCCCAAGACGTCGCTCACCAAAGCCCATAATCGATTCACGAAACTTACCAAGGGCTGTGAGCGCCTACTCCCTGCCCGGCGTGACTCTCGGCTTCGTGTCTTGCCGCCGGTCTTCCGCCATCGCGTTAACGACCTCGTTACCTGTTCGACCTGTTCCGCGGTGCCGTCGACGCTCCGGTCGCCAAGTACTTCGCACTTGCCTCTGAGACGCGTACCCGTGGCCATCGCCTCAAACTCCGAAAACCTCGCGCCCGCACTCGCCATCGCCAGCACCACTTCACTGCCCGTGTGGTGAATGACTGGAACGCGCTCCCCCCCGCCCTCCTCGACTCTCCTGGCCGAAAGTCGTTTCGACTCGCCGTCTCGACCTGGCTCTCTTCCGTCCCCTAACCGCCAGTGCCCGTGTGTCCATTAGTGATTTTCTAGTTAATTTATTTTGTTGGTTTTTGTTTTTGTTTTCTGTCTGTTCATATTGTTCTTTTTTATGTGCTACTATGCTGTTTTTGTTTTTACCATGGTGGGGGGTTGTACCCAAGCCCTGGTGGCTTCACAACCCTATCCCTCGAGTTCCACTAAATAAATAAATAAATAGAACCACAACAATGTTTTCAGGGGGATATGAAAATTATACTATGCGTGGGGGCAGATAAATTATAAAATATATAACAATCAATCCAATCGATTTGTTTAATTTATTGAAATACTAGTTAATCACCAACCTGTACACTTTTGGGTCAAAATAAACCTAAAGCAAAATAATGATCAATACATTTATGCAAGACACTACAGACTGAAGGTCTGGGAAAAAACCAATTGAAATATGCCAAACCATGATGGTTTATAATAAGAGATCTTCTCCAGTTGAGTTTCTGCAGGTATTTGGTGCAATTTTTGGAACCCTTGTTTTGAAAAATAAAAACATTTGATTTTAATCCAACTGATTTAAATCAAACCACCCTGTGCAGGCAAATATTAAATTTAATTATAAAATGCATGTGAGTATTCGATTATAAAATGAATGCGATTATTAAATTAGATTGTAAAAAGCATGCGAGTATTACATTTTCAAAATCATGCGAGTATTAGATTATAAAAAGCATGCGAGTATTAGATTGTAAAAAGCATGCGAGTATTAGATTGTAAAAAGCATGCGAGTAGTAGATTATAAAAAGCATGCGAGTATTAGATTGTAAAAAGCATGCGAGTATTAGATTATAAAAAGCATGCGAGTATTAGATTGTAAAAAGCATGCGAGTATTAGATTGTAAAAAGCATGCGAGTATTAGATTATAAAAAGTATGCGAGCAATAAATTAGATTATAAAATGCAAGCGGGTGGTACGAGCAATAAATTAGATTATAAAATGCAAGCGAGTGGTGCGAGCAATAAATTAGATTATAAAATGCAAGCGGGTAGTGCGAGCAATAAATTATAACATACATGCCATTAGCGTATGTAATGAATTGTATCAACAAAACCGGTGCACGCCAGATTGAGCGCGATGAAAATAATAATTTACAATGATAATGAAAAAGATTGAACATTAAGCAAACTGGAATGAAATTACGATATTGACAATCAAGACTAGAATAATTAGCAATCAAGAATAGAAATAGCAATCAAAAATAGAATAAATAGCAATCAAGAATAGAATAAATAGCAATCAAGAATAGAATAATTAGCAATCAAGAATAGAATAAATAGCAATCAAGAATAGAATAATTAGCAATCGGGAATAGAAATAGCAATCAAAAATAGAATAAATAGCAATCAAGAATAGAATAATTAGCAATAGGGAATAGAATATAATTAGCAATCGAGCAGAAAATAATTAGCAATAAAGAATAGAGTTCATGTCAACTTGAACATGAATTAATAAAAGAATTGAGATATGGTATGCCATGACAAAAGTGCATAACAAATAATTGAATAACTAAAGCAATTAGGGAGACGTTATTAACAAAAGTAAAGGTAAGTAGAGCATGCTTTGCTTCAGCATGCCACCAAAATTATAGTTCTTCTCAGGCTCCCGTTTGTCGTCTTACTGCCTCAAAGTTCCGCCATGTTGCGTGCCCTCTGCGTAGTGGCCTCAAGCTTGAATCCTATTTTGTATTTTCTGATTAAACATTGTGTAAAATCATTGATCAAGGAACGTAAAAGAGGCATTCCATACGATAACGACCAGTGATTTTACTACGAACAGTAAAAGATATTCAAGGACCTTACATGGAAGGTTAATTAAGCCTTGTCTAGTGACACGTCCAGCTTGAAGCAGCTCATTGTCATTAGGCGGCTCAGCATTCATTGGACCTCCATTTGGATTTGGTGCAGCTACAATGAGACAATTTGGATTCAAGCCCTCATGTCCAAATTAACATTTCAAAATCATTTATTCTACCTCCCCCGGCAGGCATAGGCTGATCAACGCAGAAATTGTGCAGAATACAACAAGCACTAATGATTGCGCATACCTTTTCAGGTATGTAGCAAAGGGTCCCTCCAGTCGTGTCCAAGCAGCGGAACCGCATTTTTAAAATGCCATTGACACGTTCAATGACATTACGGCCTAAATGATAAAGATAATCAATGAACGGATTAAGTAAAACATAGGTCATTTAGAAGTCACATTATCTTAGAGGGGCAATGCAATGGTTAGATAAGCATTGCAAAATGGCTTTAGATTACAAGAATTATCTAGGGCTGTGAACAACCTAATATTAGTTGGTATGTGACATCAATATGATTGCGCTTACACCAGTTTATGGTTTTGCGTGGAATATACCAATATCATCCCATAAATAAATAACGCCCGTGAGGCCACGTTTTTACGTTTCCTGGTGGAATATTCAACCAAAAAAACTGATGGAGTACTTTGTCAATAGGGTGAAACCACGAAGTAAACAAATATGAATGACAGAGTTTGAAACATGCGGACGGAATTGAATAATGAAGATATTTCCCCCTTCTGGCCGCTATTTGTCCAAATATACGCGGATTAGGAACATCTTTCTATTGTCTATGCAAAATTTAAACTTTGTTCATAGAACAGTGATTCGGGCGTGGAGTGGATTATCTGCCAGTCAGTCGGGACTTTCACTTATACAGGTATAGGTTAATCAAAGTCTTGACGGACTTGGCGATAATCAACGCAAGCCCTAATCGCTGTTTTACAAACAAAGTTTAAAATTTGCACAGACAATTAGAAACATTTCCTACAAGAAGTGGGAAAATATCTTCCCTATTCAATTCCATCCAGATATTTCAATCGCTCTCATATTTATTTTACTTTTGGTTCATCAAAAAGCGTCATATCAGTCAACTTAAGAGATAAAGAGTTGTGGCATTGCTACTGATAGTTTTCACTAAAGGGGCTACAGAATATTTCTCCCCTCTCTCTTCATTAATTTTAGTTAAGTGTTGTCAGGCCCTTGGTGAGGCAGGTTAGTCAAGTACTGGATCAAACTGTAGCCTTCTCTCTGAAGTCTCCACTTCATCAATGGCCGAGCAACACGGGGGAATGCAAAAACCTCACTTTGAGTAACATATGCATACTTAAAGGGACTACAACTTCTACAAGGAACGTAATGGTGGGTGGATATAAATTATTTGACATACGTCAGAGGCATGTGAGCGAGGAGAGGCGTGATTAAAAGAAACTTAGGCTGTTTTTATTCGACTTAAGGGATTTGGCACTGCAATCTCATGAAGACAAGGAAGAAGTGTCCAGTCCCACTTAATTTGGAGTCTTTTAATCTTGGTTTCACGTTGTGCCTGTGACGTACTTCAAATAATTCTTACGCACCTGCCGCTGCCTTCTTTGGATTCCCTTTAACAGCTTATTAGTCTATAAATCTTCTAATTGGGTATAAGATTTGCTAAGCACTCTTGTACTTTTATATGATTTATCACAAGAGAATTATCTGCACAATATTATTTATGTATAACATTGTGGAATAATAAATGTTCTAATACCTGACATATGGCGTTCATTATAACGCTGTTCATTGGGTGTAGCAGCTCGCAGCAGAGGAGTCATTAAAAAAGATTGCAGTGGGTACCCACTATCTCCAAGCAGATAGCCACGCGGCATGTCCCCAGCCTTGAATCGCTCCAACACTCCACTGAAACGCCAAATGAATGCATCATGTGTACCACCAGGCCACATGGCTACGTCATCTGTAATCTTGCATTCATTGTCGCAAATCTGTTGATAATCTTGTTAATATGCATATTATTAGACAAGTATGAAATAAATAAATATTACTTACTAGTTGAACATTAATGGAATAATTTCCTTTCCTGTCCAAGAATGCATTAGGATCCGTAGCCGGGGCCCTAATTCCAACATGTGTGCAGTCAATAGCACCCAATACCTCAGGGAAAGAGCAAGTAAGCCTGAATGACTCCTAAGACATTTGGAGGCAAATGGAAATAAGAGATATAACACACAACATTTGGTACAATGATTTAATATGACACTAACCTTAACCTCAACGACTTCAGCATCACCAGTAGGGAAGCGTATGAAGTTCCTCATTCTGGTATTTATGGCATTCGTCACTCTTTCAATAGCTCTGCTTACGGAGGACTGGCTCATTCCGTGCTCGTAATTACTTGCGAGGCTATGTTGGAAGCCACCAGAACCATAAAAGAGTAACGTCACTAGCACTTCATCCTCGACAGACAAAACATATTGGTTACGGCCTTCTAATTCTTTGCGCAACTCCGGTCTTAACAAATTGCACAACTCCGTAACTTTGGCCTTCGTCATGCGATATTGGCGCAAAAACTCGGCATCTGGCATGAGAAATGCGCGCCCTTCCTCTCTCGTTCGACGATATCTTTGTCGCCGTTCTGCTGCTTCTCGCTCCTCCGCTACTTGGGCAAGCAATACACGAGCCATAGCGCCAGCCATTTTAAATTGAAATTAGTTAAAACTTGAATCTTGAAAAATGAAAGGGATTAGTGTTGTCCTTAAAACTTTGTTGAATCCTTGAAAAACTAAACAGATTAGTTGTAGCCTGGAAAAATTTAAGAGATTCGTTGACTCCGGGAATAATTCAAGAGATTAGTTGAATACTTCATAAACTAAAGAGATTAGTTGAATACTACATAAATTAAAGCGATTAGTAGAATACTTCATAAATTAAAGAGATTAGTTGAATACTTCATAAATTAAAGAGATTAGATGAATACTTCATAAATTAAAGAGATTAGTTGAATACTTCATAAATTAAAGAGATTAGTTTAATCCTTAAATAAATTACACTCACCACTTTACTTACTTGATCAAAGCAGGGATCGCAAATGTCGTCTGCTGTGGCTGCGTTCAGCACATGGAGTTACCGAAGCTACCGTTAAAACCGGTGTTTAACCGGTAACTCATTTGTCAGTTCATAAAAAAAACATTTTGAATTTGGTGTATAATTTGATAGTTTACATCTGAGTCTGCGCGGAATTTGCACCAACCACTGAGCCAAGGAAAGGAACGTCATCGGTAGACGTAGCCAATTAAAAGGCCAAGGGCAATGGTTGACGGTCCAATCAGAGAGCCAAGGGCAGAAGGAGGAGCTTAACTTTTCTGAAGAATACGGCCGCAGTTTCATCTTCGCGCCGAACACTTCGCAAAGCAGAGTTTTTTTTAAATAATTTAAGGGTGTCATCGGTAAAATCAAAACTAAAATGGCGGCTGGTAACATTGCTTCTTTTAAAAAAGAGATTGTTGCTTCTTCAAAAAAAAGAAGAAACCAAAGAGTTCTTAGGAGAAAACCGCGTTGGTGGGTTCATCCAATATGGATAAACATTGTCCCAAAGCAAGATTGTCTTTGTGTGCCAAAAGACATTTATTCCAAATTACTTCATTTCCTTGTACGGCATTATAATTACCTTCTCTCTCCTTTCTGCGACTTTTATTTTATTTTCCTTGCTATTATTTTTAATTATATCTTTTGCGGTATACATTTTAATATTATCACGACTACACTAATCAACAAAATAGAAATTGAAGAGCGCGTCTGCTTTACTTCCCCTGTGTATTTTCTCCTCTTGTCCTTCCTCTTATTGGCTACTAAAGAGCACGTGATGCGCGGCTGAGGCTGAAAGATCAAATTCATTTGATCTTGGCTGAAACTTAAAATCGACCTGTTTTCAGCGTCAGCTTTGGGTTTCAGCTTGGGAAACCAGTTTCAGCCACAATGCGAAATGTGTTGCGCAAACGGATTTTCGTACTCAGCTTTCAGTTTCAGCTTTGATCCTCAGCTTTCAGCTTCTTTGCGAAGCTACCTTAAGGAATGCGTTTCACCACCGGTTCGATCGTTAAAACGGGTTGCCTTACTTCTCTCTTGCAGGCTCTCTTTGGCCTCTAGCCAAGGATATTTCCACAGCCTTTTCCTTACGAGTAGCATTACCACGTGATCAGTATCGCCTGTATGCCGGTCCACGTAGGTCTGCCCTCTGGTTTACAATTTTATACTATAGGAGGAATGATTTTTGGAGAAGCAGGTGCCAGTCTTGCCTTGTCCGACTTGGGGACACAGTATCGGCTATTCACTTGTCATATTTTTGAAAATAAACCATTCCGTAACCGGTCTTGTCAAAACAATCGTAATATAATACAAGAAACTTAGTTCGTGATGAATTTTCGCGATAACATCGCAAGTATAATACAGTGTATGGGAGCCGCCATATTGAAACAAGTTGGGTATCACCCTATAACAACTCCCCTTTGGAGAACGCGTTAGTCGATCGTCTCGCCGTAAGTCCAACCCGCTCATGGACAATCGACGTAGGGAATCGCCAGGGATTACCACAGGCCAATCAGTACGCCAGCCATCACTACCAGCTGTAGTCAAACCACAACCTATTATGAAGCCCTGTCCTCATTGTGGCAAGTCATTTAAAGGAGATCAGGGCATTCGAGTCCACATTTCCAACTCACATAAAGATATATCAAGAGCTATGGTCGTCTCGAGCTATCAAAGTAAGAAAAAGAAACCTCCCGACCCCGGGGCTGGAAACCCAACATGTGTTACTGGCCAACCTGAAGATCAATACTGCTATTACTCATTTGGTTTACGTTGGGCAATGAGCCTCCTCTTTAAGCACCCAAAGACTGGGCTATGTGTAAATGATTATTCTGGTATGATCTCTAGATATATTGTTGCGATAAAAGAGTGTCAATATGGGTGTGTTCGAAATAAGAGTTATAATTTTGCGTAATGTAAAATACAGTATGTGTTGAATTCCGTCATTATGTTCAATATTCCAATTTCTACTCATCATTTCATCGTAATTGTCAGCCGTCATACCAGACTGTACAGTTACCAGAAGTGAGATGAGACCATGAGTCTCATGTCACTTCTGCAGTTACCAATAAAGTTTCAAAGACCAATTTTTGGTTCAAAGTTGATTGAATCTCACGCTCAAGCTATGTATTATTGTTGTCAAATAAAAATGCGCATAATTTCTGTGTAGATAAGCTTAGCTTTTATGGTACAATAGAGTCTTAACACATTGATTTTGAAGAGTTTACTTAGTATTAGCTTCACAAGTACTATTTTTACCTATATATTTCAAAAAAATTGGTGTAACACTATTCAGTCTATTCTCAAGGTTTATGTAACTAAACTTTAAATAAAACTGTTTCATATGTATTTTGTTTTGTTGAAGTGGGTGGAAAAGTGTACATGTAAAAGGTAAATTAGAACACAATGTGGGAATTAATCATGAAAAAGGTGTGTGACATAAACAAAATCAAAACAACACCTTTATAAAAAAAACTAAATTATTATTTTTAACATGTCATTCAATCTAACATATATGGGTCATGATCATGTACATTATGAGAGTCAACTAAACCTATACACTTAATACTCGTGATTTAGAGGGTATATTTCAAAGCCTTTTAAATAGAAGGTTGACAATCTTCAATGTAAACCAATGACTAAATAATAAGACTTTAACGTAAAAGGATTTTTGGAGTGAAAGGAGGTAAATTAAACAATCCTAACACATTGGTAATGATATTGCTGCTTCATGTTTGGAGATGTGTTCTTTTTGTTGTAGCCTGAGTATTTGGAGTTCTTCCAATCGTCTGGGACTGGAATGTAAGTTGGCTGAATGTTGACCTTTGCAGTTTGGGCATGTTTTATTGTTTTCACAGTCCGTTTTGGTAGCGTGAGAATCTCCACAAGCGTTGCAGCGGAAGGCGGAGCGACAGTACTTCGCTGGATGGCCAAAGCGTTTACAGTTCTTACATCGCCATGGTCTACGTTCGTACGGTGTTATTTTGTAGTTTCGGTAGTAGAAGCGGACTTCCTGGGGCATCTAAGGTTGGTGGAAGTGGAGCAATTAGAAAGAGCTGGTTGGGCCTAATCTTTTTACCGATTCTATCCGGTATCCTTTCTGGAGTAGAGCCTCTTTGATTGTATCTTCGGTAAAATCGTGTGGAATGTTTTTAATTACACCTTTAGAGCCTTCGTCTCTGTTGTTGCCTGGTTGTGTAACTGTAAACTTGACATTTTCGACGTGTGTCCATCACACCGTTGTTAAATGACCTTCTGCCATTGGTCTCAGTATAGTATCTCATTACGCATAGTGTTAAGTTAAGTCATAGATAATAAACACCAGGATCAGAAGGTTGGGGCAGAGCTTGCCGCGCTTTGTACAAACTGGGTAGGTTCTACTTCCGGAAACCAGCGCATGCGTACAGCGTAGAATCATGGATAAATAATGCACGTGTGGAAAAACAAATTTCCCCACGTGCATTCTTTAAAGTTTTTTATATAAACATTAGGCCTATCGGTTATCATGTTATAGTATCATATGAGCATATCTTGGCACTATGGCTTTAACTGACTACAAACTACCTACTAGAAACAAAAGAGGGATAACCCTTAAAGGTCAGGTTAATTTATACTAAAGTATTTTCAATAATTATTGAAAAACATCTTAAGCCTCGGTTAGATTAAGGGCCACAAGGGTGCCACGGGGCAGACCTCGTCTGCGCATAAGCGGAAGTCAACTGCAGAAGTTTGGCTTGCGGCCCCCCCCCCCGCAAAAGCGCGGCAAAGAGAGAAGCACTACGGAAGGCATACCTTCCGAGCCTTGTGTTTATTATCTATGGTAAAGTTGCCCTTCTTGTTTAGATTTTAAAAAAGTTATTTTTAAACCACGGTCTACCATCACGCGCCAGCACGTGCGACTTTAAAGTTTAAATTCAAATCTCGCGCTTAATTTGAGAATTTTGATTGTCCAAGTAAGTTGTGATTTTTTTAGGGCCTATCTTTTTTGACTTTCTAAGCAATTAACGTTCTAATTATTATTTTCAGCTATTGTACCAAAACAAAACCAGAAAAACAGCAAAGAATAAGACTTAAAAAAAGAAGAGAAAAGCCAACCAAAGGGGGAGGCCACTAAGCCTTGGCCTTTTCGACAGGGGGATTTTCCCACGATCATTTCTATTAAAATCGCGAAAGATAATTAGAATTAATACTTACTCTCGTCGCTCCCATAACTTCCCTCATTATTTGTTCAAAAGCTGCCGTTTGTTCTTACCCTTTTCTTCAGCCTGTTTTTCAGTCCCTTTCAGCGTGGGAAATAAGGCGCTGGCACAGGGCAAATGACCAGTTTAAAAATTGCCTGGACCAGTTTAAAAATTAAATCGGAGGGGGGTCAGTGGTCCACGGGACCACTAAGAAAATTCTAGGGTAACCAGGGTCCAGACAATATCTGAACTTCGTTAGTTTAGCAGACGACGCGCCCTGGTCAATGGTCATGGACCAGATTATTTATTCCAGGCCAGGGGGGTTGCTGGCCCAATGTCCAGTTTTAAAAAAATCCTTATTTTCCACCCTAGTCCCTTTAATATTTTTCTCTATTTAAATCAGCCTCCATTAATGTGAATATCAAAATAAAAAATGTCTTTATTTCAAAATCTAGTTAAAAATATGGAAAACGTTGTTGCGGTGGCGAACAACTGCGAGTTCACTGTGAATTTTTTCTATGGAGGTAAAGGACGGGGACTCCCGGCCGCCCGGGCCCCCCGTGGCCGGCAACAAGTAAATGCCCCACCTGTACGTAGAGCCCCACGTGGCCGACAAGCTCCAGCTCCCGACAATAACCACCCTGCCCGGAGACGCGTTAATCGTGTACGTAACGAGCAGAATGCCCCGGTGGCGCGTGCCGATCCAGAGCCGGCTGCCATCGCGGAAGACGAAGTAGAGCAGCAACCTATACGAAGGGGCGTCGGAAGACCCAGGGTTAGGGGCCGGTTACCCCGTGCTCATTAATAAAAAGTAACGAGAGTAATTCAATGGCCTAGCCTCTTTTTAGCCATATCGTAGTATACGATAGGCTCTTAGTTTGACCCGAGCCGTGGTAGTAGTAGTAGTAGTGGCCGGGGTTGTCGCTTCGTTATCGTCAGATTTTAGCTTAAAAGGAACTTTATATTACCACAACCCACCCATAGGGGTTACTGGGCTCGGTTAGAGATTTAATTATAATTAAAATTTCTTCAGGTCAGACCCGCGAATCGAACCCGGGTCGCTGGCGCAATAGGCAGACATTCTACCAACTGAACCATAGAGAGTTGATAGAAACCTCGAGTTTTTTTATTATTTATTCTTATCTCTAAAATGTCGGGTTGATGTGGGGTGGGGTACCTCTTAATCTGTGGGGTCGGAAACTTTTGAATTTTTATCTGTGGGTCGAATACTTATGAATTTGTATGTTTGGGGTTTTTATATTTATTTTCTTTTTATGTATGTGCTAATTAAATAGATAACGATTTTCCCCGTTTCCTACCGCGCTCCTCATGTGTTTCGTTCTCGTTCGGTAGCTATCGTCATCTATGTTATGTTTGACTGGAACGTTTTGGCGGTTAATTCAAATGTGAATTTAGATAGAGCTAACTTAGTGTTAAATGAGTGTTTGATCATTTTAGCATTGCTAAAGGTAATTCTAGGGGATAATCACTAAAATGCGTAATCACTGTAACTAAACTTTCTCTTCCAAAAGTTTCTTTGCAGAAGTCCTTGTTAGAAATTTATAAGATGCGATAAGTGTGCATCGCCATCAGTCTATGTTGTAAACTCATCGAGGGGATTATCACTAAAAACTATCTGTTCTTCGATTCGCCGGAATATTAGAATTACAGCATAAGTAAATTTATACGGTTATAATTTAATCACTGTTTAGAGTAGGGAATCGAGGGGCTATTCACTCTGATTTAATCATTTAAGCATTGAAAAAGATAGCGCTATTCACTCATTAGGGTAAGGTATAGAGGGGTTATCCACTCATTAAGGTAGGGTATAGAGGGGCTATTCACTCGTACGATATGGCTACTATTACGAGCCCTTGGGCCGTCTTGTTATTATTTGGATGTCCTTATAACCCAGGTTTTACCCCCTTCTTTCCCCCCTTATGTAGGTATGTTTCGCATACTCTATGGTGGTCAGTAGACAAAAACGCACTAAATTATCATCTATTTTTTGGTCAATTTTTAAACCTACCTAGAAATTAAATAGTTAATTATTGATTGAAGCTGTTGTAATGTCCTCGTCGGCAACATTGTTAATCATTAAATTACCGTTTTTAATAATTAATTATTCGTAGTTTAGTTACGATACTTGGTGCAAATACTCCATGGAAAGATGGGTATCAAAATCCACTATCCATTCCGGAATATTATAAAAATAAATAAATAAATAAAAAATTAGTTTTCATCTATTATTTGAAACTAAAACTTTGAAAAAAGTTTATAGAAGCGTAACCATAACACGAAACCCACTCACTATACGCTACATTAGTTCCGATCTTCAGCCGCCGTATTCTGCAGGCTTAGCCTTCCGCGCCCACTTGGATTCTCGTCGCTCATTGGTCCATAGAGATCTGGATTCTGGCTTTTGATTGGCGGCTTAGGTTTCGAGGCGAAATTGGATTCTGGGCTGAGATTGGATGATGATGCAAGCAAGGAAAGATAGTGGTTCAGTTCAGTTAGCTTTTCAATTGACACTGAACGCACGGTGTAATGTCAGTATTTTGTGTCGGTTATCGTCAAAGGTCAGTGCAATAACCTTTAACCTCTATGTTTACTATGTTTAGGTTCTTCACGCCATCTATTTCGTGAAGCTTCAAACAGCAGACTATTTTCCCCAATTCCCACATGTTTAGGGTTAGTGTACTGTATCTCGGTAACATGACTCTAGAATGGAGGTTTATTCAAGTATTTAATGTGTAACGATAGTGTAGTTTATGGTAGACGAATTATAATTTTACATTTTAATAATATAACTTCACAATCTTTACTAAAATATGGCATTGTAACAGGGGTTAGTTCAGGTCGTCAAAAACCTTGTAGCAGAGGTGTTTTATCATTGAAAGGGGCGTGTGTAGCTGCACCATGCAAGGCTAAGATATATTGTGCGCAATACACTGGTTAGGCTTTGGAGAGCCTATTTGTCTTTATGAAAAAGAGATTCCAATTCACAGAAATTGAAGACATAAGTGTTCTGATATACCATTCCAGTTCACGGGTAGAATGTATCATGTCACCAAGTAATAAGCTGAGAAAAACGAGCGTAAAAACGCTGCTGTAGGTTGAAGAAGCCAAAAACAATAGATTTTTGGTTATAATTCCCGGGTTTCATCTTGGCATTTGTAATTTCTGTTAGTTCTGGATGAGTACTAATTGTTGGTATCGAGCACCTCGATCGAATATCAATACAAGTACTTAAACTAATAATAAGTGATATATATCGTGAAGATTAACAATTACATGAATTGTCATTCGACATATAAATGCTCGAACGAAAGGACACCATTAAGACTTCACCCTGTTTCGATAGTGTCGCACACTCTATGGTATAACCTTGAATGAAACGTATCTTATTGATTGCGTTCCACTCATTTTGGCTTCTCCGCTAACTTTGTAGCTTCTCCAGACACAGTTCTATATTAGGCAAACTTACACTCTACTATCACTTAAATCTAAGATGTTTTAGTTTGAAATGGTCAATTAGGCAAACGAAAAATTCGAAACAGGAAGCTTCTTGTAATATGTCGGTTTCAATCAGTTTTATTCATACTTTCAACCCAAAAATTGATTTAAAATTATAACTATAATTAATTGATACAGAACGATATTTCAGAACAAATAGCTTTATTTTGACCAGTTTTATCAGAAGCGACATAGAAATAACAAGAAGTGTGGGACTTAACGAATTTAAGCATATATCACGTTCGGGGTGCCCCGATACTCAATGTCTACCCCCCCCCCCCCGAGTGAACAGAGAGAAATTTCGGTGGAGGAATATTTGTCGCGAAACTTGAGAGAAGCGGCAAGATCCTATTCACTGTACCTTAGCCAAGACTGTGCAAACGCGCCGAGAAATATAGTTACTGTTGCTTTTGACTCGGCGAGACGGCGTCTGCTGTACAGCAGGGCTCTACATAAGGCACTAGTCAAGGCATTTGTCTACTAAAAAAAATGCCTTGACTACTAAAATAAATCGAAATCTGGGGGTTCACTAGTCAACTTGACTAGTAAAAAAAATGTCCCAAATATTCGTAAACCATGCGTCTCACTTGTCAGTGACTACTAAAAATAAATTGGGATAGGGGGGCTCACTAGTCAGGCTGACTACTAAAAAAATATCCTTATGTAGAGCCCTGCTGTACAGTCTTATGGCCGAACGACGATAGACCGGTAAGCCTTAGCCTAAAAAATGGATTTCATCATTGTGACAGCTGATTCAGTCTTTAATGACTACAAGAATGATTTTTTTGACTCGGATAAAACGAGTAAACGTAAGGAAATTATTGAAACTGCGCACAGTGAAGGACTTTTAACCCAAATTATTAAAGATATGTCGGAAAAATACGAAAACTTGAAAGCGCAATTTAGAAATATTCAATGTGGTTCTTCAAGTTTCGCGTTTGCTTGGCCACAATGGGTGAAAGAGTACCTTTTAAATGCTCCTAAATTTGGATTTAACGCATTAGATAAAAGCAGCCTAGAGTCAAAATTAGCAAATTCTATTATGCAATGGGTAGCTATAAGGGTTCACACTGTGAAGAGCGCTGGTTCACTTGTGGAAACCACCAAACCTCAAACATTTTGCGGCTCGGTAAAAGAAAATAACGTAAATGAAGGTAAAAAGATACGGCACTTTAAAAGTGATGAACTGTATACGATGAACAGACTAGGTGGTGGTGCGCTTGGTGACATTTGGCGTGTAAACAAAGGCATTTTGCAAATTAAAAGTAAAATTGTTAAAGCAAAAAAACCATACTCCCAAAAACAACGCGATAACGCACATCAAATGTACAAAATTTCTCTGACACTCCGAAATATGGATGAATTTCCTGAAGATATTCCACCAGCTCTCATAAAAATCAACAAAGGAGGACTACTCATTCCCCATGTGGACCTTATTCCATTTGTAACTAAAATAAGCCAAAGTGTGGTTAACGAGTACCAGATCATTATCTGCAACAAGTAGGATTAAAGTTAATTTTAACAATATCTTAACCACGTATTAACAAATAATTTGTTTATAATTCTTAGCAAAAACAATGAATCTTGTAAGAAATAGCGAAGAAATCAAACGTTTATTTTTCGACGGTTTGAAGACAATTCCAGCGTTTGATAAATATATATTTTCTCAAGAGCACTTAGAACATTTCCACTGTGTCTACCAAAGGAAAATTGCCCATGCCAAGATTGCTGATTTAATTCGAGCAAAAATAAGGAAACGAAATGAAAGGAGAGGAAAACGGGGACTAGGCGGACAAAATTTAAGGTGCATGTTCTACGCATCAAAGAAAAAAGGCGTTTGTAACTCGAAAAATTCTGTTAAGTAGAATTTAACAAGACGGCCCCGGCCAGATTAGAGCCCCATCGTTTGTAAGGCTCTAGCAATCAAGAACGTTTTATTTGACCCCAAAATATACAAGTTGAGAAGTATCCGACCCCAAAAGATACAAGTTCAGAAGTATCCGACCCCACAAATAAGAGTGCTTCGCCCCCATCCTCGACTCTTGAGACACATTTGAATTAACCGCCAAAGCTACCGAACGAGAACGAAACACACGAGGAGCGCAGTAGGAAACGGGGAAAATCGTTATCTATTTAATTAGCACATAAATAAAAAGAAAATAAATATAAAAACCTAAAAGAAAAAAAAAATCAGAAGTGTCCGACCCCACAGATAAAAATTCAAAAGTATCCGACCCCACAGATAGAGAGGTACCCTCCCCCCACGCCCCATCCTCGACTCTTGAGACACATTTGAATTAACCGCCAAAGCTACCGAACGAGAAGAAACACACGAGGAGCACAGTAGGAACCGGGGAAAATCGTTATCTATTTAATTAGCACATAAATAAAAATAAAAGAAATATAAAAACCTAAAAGAAAAAAATCAGAAGTGTCCGACCCCGAAATTCAGAGTTATCCCTTCTCTCAGCCCATGTCCTGAGCTAGGAGACATTCGCTGGATGGGTAAAAATTTTTTTTTTCCAATAGATGCAGCTCGTTAGTAAATTTAAGAAGGCGGGAAAAATCAAAAACAAGCTAAGCCTTTTTACCATGTAGTTTTAAAAAAATTTAAAGGTTATTAATGGTTATTTTAAGAATGAAATTCACAACTTTCAATTTAATGAAGTTTGGTGGGTTATTTAAGACTTCCTCGATCGAGGTCACTTATAAGTGCACGTTGTAGATACAAGTTCAGAAGTATCCGATCCCAGAGATACAAGTTCAGAAGTATCCGATCCCAGAGATACAAGTTCAGAAGTATCCGATCCCAGAGATACAAGTTCAGAAGTATCCGACCCCAGAGATACAAGTTCAGAAGTATCCGACCCCAAAAGATACAAGTTCAGAAGAATCCGACCCCAAAAGATACAAGTTCAGAAGAATCCGACCCCAAAGATACAAGTTCAGAAGTATCCGACCCCAAAGATACAAGTTCAGAAGTATCCGACCCCAAAGATACAATTTCAGAAGTATCCGACCCCAAAGATACAAATTCAGAAGTATCCGACCCCAAAGATACAGATTCAGAAATATCCGACCCCAAAGATACAAGTTCAGAAGTATCCGACCCCAAAGATACAAATTCAGAAATATCCGACCCAAAAAATACAAATTCAGAAGTATCCGACCCAAAAGATACAAGTTCAGAAGAATACGACCCCAAAGATACAAGTTCAGAAGTATCCGACCCCAAAGATACAAGTTCAGAAGTATCCGACCCCAAAGATACAAGTTCAGAAGTATCCGACCCCAAAGATACAGATTCAGAAATATCCGACCCCAAAGATACAAGTTCAGAAGTATCCGACCCCAAAGATACAAATTCAGAAGTATCCGACCCCAAAAATACAAATTCAGAAGTATCCGACCCCAAAGATACAAGTTCAGAAGTAACCGACCCCAAAGATACAAATTCAGAAGTATCCGACCCCAAAAATACAAATTCAGAAGTATCCGACCCCAAAGATACAAGTTCATTTAAGAATTAAATTCGCCACTTTCATTTTAATTAATGAAGTCTGATGGAGTATACGACCCCAAAGATACGATAAGGCTAAAAACCCCAAACATACAAATTCATAAGTATCCGACCCCACAGATAAAAATTCAAAAGTTTCCGACCCCACAGATTAAGAGGTACCCCATCCCACATCACCCCGACATTTTAGAGATAAAAATAAATAATAAAAAACTCAACGTTTCAATCAAATCTCTATAGCTCAATGGTAGGATTTCTGTCTGCTGCGTGAGAGACCCCGGTTCGATTCCCGGGTCTGCCCTTAAAAAATTTTAATTAAAATTAAATTTCTAACAGAGCCCAGTAACCCCTATGGGTGGGTTGTGGTAATATAAAGTTCCTTTTAAGCTAAAATCTGACGATAACGAAGCGACAACCCCGGCCACTACTACTACTACTACTACTACTACTACGGACGGCTCGGGTCAAACTAAGAGCCTATCGTATACTACGATGTGGCTAAAAATGCCAAAAATTGACCAATCTCTTGATAGTAAGTCTAAGGTTGTCAAACCCACTTCTAAAAATACTCCAAAAAAAGCCAAAAATTACGAAAACTGAAGATAAGAGTCTCGAAATTGACCAACCCATTATTAAAGATCCCAAAATAACTTCTTAATTTCCACCAACAAAGGAAAACATAGTCAAAACTCCCACTAAAAATCGTCCAAAGAAGAGGAAAGCCAAAGCTGATAACTCAACGAGTCAAACCATGCCAAAGCAACCAAAAAAATGCCAAAGAATTACCTAAGAGGAGGAAAGCCGAAGCTCATAACTCAACTCGAACAACCAAAAATGGCAAATAATTCTAGAGGGCCGGTAGGCCCTTCTAGATAAGAACCCACACCCTCCCGTAATGTTAAAGAAATAATTCACAGAATTTAGGCTTAGCGTCCCATAGAAAAAGTATGGGATTTTTGGTGGTCCACTCCATCGAATAACTCAGAAACTACTGCGAAGTTAAGGTTCGGAACACTTTTGAATTATTAAGCATTTATAGAATGTTGAACTTCTGAAGTTTGATTAAGAACAATTAAGTCTAAGTATTTTATTTTAATTAATTTATAAATCATGGTAAAACCGTTACATATATTACACTGTTTGCATAGCATTTTGTTCAGCCTTTATCGGGTTTGTGGCGCATAGGATAACGCGTCTGCCTCTGGAGCAGAAGATTGCAGGTTCGAGTCCTGGCAAGATCGGTGTTTATTCTTACAGATCTTTTATTCAACATAAATGAAATAATCCTATAAATACTATGCTTGGATAATTTTATTGTTATGAAGTACGGGCTTGTGGCGTAATGGATAACGCGTTTGCATTCGAAGCAAAACATTGCAGGTTCGAGTCTTGGAAAGCTCGTTGTCTATTTTTGATGAAGAATCTTAGGAAATTCTTAAATAACAAACTTTCAATGAAATGTGCGCGTGCTGGCGCGTGGTTTAGAAATAACTTTTTTTTTAAATCTATACAAAAAGGTCAACTAAACTTAATTGAGTCACCAACCGCCTTTTTATATGAAATAAGTTACCACCCGCCTATCTATGGTGAATTAATTTACACTCCCCTGCCAAATAATTTAAAATTTTAATCTTTCCCATAAAATAATGAGAGGCACTTGGAGTGAGCCAATATGCTCACGAACATCTTACTGGAACATCGAATTAATGAAGTTTGACAAGCATATTATTATTTTTATAATGGATTAATACAAATTAAGGCTGAAGGAACAGATATTATATAAAAAAGACTTGGTTTGCCCAAGCCTTAAAAACAAAACGATGAGTTTTTCCAGTTGTCTGAAGCGCGGATATTATTTTTTTTCTATTGAATTTTAAGGACAATCCGTATTTTACTACTCTTTAGAATTTAATTCAATCGCCTGATTTTACTGCTAATGGATTAGTTTCCTATAAATTAATTGAAATAAAAAATTACTTATCTCAGATTTTTCAACAACAATTCCATTTTCCTGATACTTTTTATCATGCATTTATTATTTTGAGGGATATCGTGTAAATTTAATCAAATTGACTCTTTTTTTTAAATTTCCGAGAATTTTCCTTTCAAAAGGTTTTAAACACATCAAGTTTTCATAATGTTGTCAACTAAATAGCAACTCAACCAACACTTCTAAAATCTTCCCCACAAGTACTGATATACACAGTTCGATAATTGTGACTGTGCTGAAAGAGGAAACGAACCCCTTTATCAAATATAAGAAAGGTGATAACAGCCCCCTTTTGTATTCGAAAAGACCGCATATAATACATTATTAATGAGAGTATTATTTGAAAATTAAAGTACGTTCTTCATTGAAAAGAGAAAATTTCATGATAAAATGTTTCAGGAAAATGGAATTGTTGTTGAAAAATCTGAGATAAGTAATTTTTTATTTCAATTAATTTATAGGAAACTAATCCATTAGCAGTAAAATCAGGCGATTGAATTAAATTCTAAAGAGTAGTAAAATACGGATTGTCCTTAAAATTCAATAGAAAAAAAATAATATCCGCGCTTCAGACAACTGGAAAAACTCATCGTTTTGTTTTTAAGGCTTGGGCAAACCAAGTCTTTTTTATATAATTACCGAAGAAGCGTAAAGCAAGTGATTGTAATAGAAATACAGCATCTACGAAATGTGAGGTTCAATCTAAGAAGCCCAGAATCGTCGAATTTCGACCCAAAAAATCACCAAAGAGGCGTAAAGCTTTTGATATGTGCAAGAAAAGGTTAACCTATTATTAGAAATTCCAGGCTTATGTGATATTAATTGTGATTAATAAAGGGTACAACTTGTGATATTTGTGATTAATAAAGGGTACAACTTGTGATATTTGTGATAAATAAAGGGTACAACTTGTGATGTTTGTGATATTTAAGATTGCTGTTTTTATTATTTTCTATTTCACTTATGCTATTAATATTCAAAACACATGTTAAAGCAGACCAAGAAAAATTTCAATTATTCAAACAATACAACTTCAGTTTAGTCAAAATCATAATATACAGATTCATTATATATCGATAAGAAACGGTTCTAGCATATTTCGTCAACATTATCAAGATCCACTTTTCTATATTGTGCATCAGCATTTTGCGCGGTACTAGTGCATTTTTTAATTACCAGGGATCGTCTGACATTTTTGTAATTGGCGCTAGTTATTTTTCCATCAGCAATATACTTCATTTGGCTGAAAACTGTTTCTACGGTTGTTGATCCATTAATTTTTACAGGACAATAGTACGATCCTGGAAGTCTTGAATTCATATCTTCAACATAACAGATAAAACCGTAAACAGATATTCTTAGAAGCTCAAAAGTTTGCCAGGACAAGAATTTCTGTTATTTTTTCCCCTTCATTTAGTCTTTCGGTAGCCAAATCTTCGAAATACTTTAAACCTTCTAACATTAAATTAGCTGGAGAAGAATCGGTCGAGTAAACCCTATCATGTGATAACAATCCGTTTTCAAATATCTGGCTACAGGGGAAAGATAGTTGTAACTGGCCATTACAGATTCTTTGTCGGCAGGGATTTGCAAAGTAGAACTCACCCGAGACTTCTTTCTGCTGCATTATGAGGGCAGGGCCAACGTTTAATTTTGTCCAAGGGACCCGGTCTATATGGGCTTGACACAATTTCTTCACATGAACTAATTCATCGTTGTCTCGTCTGTCATCTTCCCTTGCTTTCATATCTATAATTTGCTGCCAACCAAAGCTTATTTCACCTTTATTAAACTCTCGTGTTCCATCTTTTTGGGAGTGATGAAGGGCGTTGATCATATTCTTTAATTGATGGGAAGACATGATCCAGTAACCCACCGATCAAAGAGGCATGGATTCGGAAATCTTGGATGTATTTTGATGTTGTAAACTCCCTCATGTTTTTCTGGTGTTGGTATATGACCAGATGTTACTCTGTGACGTAGTGAGGTGCAATTTGAGCTTCCGCCATCACAAACTTATCTTACTGTGTCTATATCCACACTATGAAAAGCCCAGATCACACGTGTAATGGTTTAAGAGATAATGCTATGGGACACGGGCTTGGATAATGGACCATTTATGCCAAATTTGGTAGTGGAACATCTAAACAGGAATTGCAAAACATATTCCGCTTCTAACACTTCAGATGTATTAGAATGTTTGTATAAGTCTTCTAAAGATGACAGTTCCTCTGGTTTTAATTGGGAACCCATAAAAGGATCATTTTTGGAATTCCAAAGTAATTTCCCAATTACTTTGACTTCATCCAATATCAGAAAGCCTTCTTTGACAGGTTTAACGTCTCCCATCTGCTTCAAGAAATGGGCTTCAATCCTTTCCGCTTCCGCACGTAAAATGTTCAAATTTATCCCCTGTTCGCTTGATATCTCACGAGCTTTGGCTCTAATGGTATGGATACTTGGTAGTTTGATGATGTCAAAGGACGCAAGTGCTTCGTAAGCTGCTGGTGACCTTGAATATACACTAAGCGCAATCCTGTATGTCAATGGGCTCCACCGATTTCCTTTGTTTCCTTTGGTACATCTTTCTTGATCTTTCGCGCAATCATTTGTTTCCCGCCTTACATCCATTTTCCAAGCTTTTCGTAATACTAAACCCAAGGCTGGATTTTTAGAATTTACTTCCATGAGTACCTTTTCCAATTCATCTTGAAATTTACGGTCTATTTGCTTTATTGCATTTGACATTTCTTTACTCTGATTTTCACTTAGGTAAACCCTATTTTCTTCTACCTTCCTCTCTAACATTTTAATTTCTTTATTTGGTTTGCAACGATAAATCCTATTTTCTCCATCCTTTTTCTTTTGGATCGAGGAGTTAGAACACTTATGTTGCATTTTGAACTTATAGTAGCCCTCTTTGCCTTGCAATTTGCAAGATGGCGTAAGTGTTAAAAGTTTAGCGTTTCGGTCCTTTAAGTACTTATTTAATAGACGAATGTACTTAATATAATTAATAATAAATCCGTAAATTGAAACATAAATATGAGATTCTTATGAACACAATTTCTCAACTAAAATTTATTAAATCATTCCAGTTAAGCGCCTGGCATCTACCGCGCATGTAAATTTTGTTTTTTGATATGTTTTTAGGAGCATTGGAGGGTGAAATGAACCATAAAAGGCACTCTTTAGATTGAAATCGTTCCAAAGGAAATTAAAATCGAATTAAATTTTTGGTTGTTTCCATACTCTCGCAGTCGCTCAAAACCAGTCAAGAATTTCAAAAACGAAAGACGTACGTAATGATTCTAATGACTATACAATACCTTGGATATGCCGCAACAAAAAACGTGCTTTCCATTTAATTCTGCTAGAGCTTTACTAACAGCTTCCTCGTCCAGTTTCTCTGATGCAAAATTAAAATATTGCACATTATCTAACGGCTTGAAGAGTCTGGCTAAAGACAGTAGACCACTACTTGAAAATATTAATTTAACAGGAAATTCGCTCCAGGAAGATGATATAGCAATGAGCGTGTCAACATTCGTTACTTGAATTTGTTCAATTAATCCATCGTAATTCCGAGCAAAAATAATATTGAGAATGAAATTTATGCAGTAACAAAGGTATTGGATTATGGTTATATTTACTTACGCCAATTTAAATCATATATGAAGTTTTCAAGAGACAAAAGGGCTAAACTTTCTGACGGTTTACACATTTTTTCTCTCGGGAGACAAAAACCGATATATGTTTCCTTGTCACTTTGTGTTCGTTTTCTCTTGAGCGTCTTAAACATGTTGATATCATTCCACGTTTCATGATTTACCTGAGTACCAATAATTTCAGTTTGTGTTTGTGTTTCTCGTACTTCAAAACTTTTGGCAGTTTGCGTTTGTCGTGAAAATGTCTGGAGGTTTTCATTTTGGTTAGGATTTACAACGTTGTCTGTTTGAATTTCTCATTCGCGTGTGAACTTGCTATATATACATTGTGTTGAGGAATTTATCATTCGTTTAGGCATTGAATTCTTTAATTCTAACTGAACAACAGTCTCAACAGGGCTTTGACTTATGCTTTTGTTAAGCCTTGGCGAACATTTTGTAACTCTGTTTGAATACATTTAAAAGCAGTATATTTCAAATAAAAGTTACACTGGGTAGAATCAGAGCGCTGCCCGTCGCTTAGAACCTTTTTTCGAGGCATATCAAGATTTAAGTTGACTGATTGATACTACAAAATTATACTCTTGTCTTTAAAATTAACAAAAATATAGGCGCGATTCTGTAAGACAGACCACTGAGATCAGACGACACAGTTAAAAAAAAATTATTTCCAGGGCTGGCAGCCACTCGACCTGAGGAAAACGCCGCTAGGCAGAACAGAGCCTGTAAGGGAGACTACTTTCTTAGAGAGAATATGGAAAAAATCCGAAAGTCATCGTAAGCGACAACGGGACACAATTCGTTTCTCAACTTTGGAAGGACATTCTTAAGATATTCAAAGTCAAACCACGATACATCACTCCGTATCATCCTCAGAGTAACATCGTGGAGCGCACAAACAGAGTTTTGGGCGAAATCATTTCGATGTTCGTTGGTCGAGATCACCGAAGATGGGACGAGAACATACCATTTATTCAGTTCGCCATCAACTCGACTACACATACCACAACAGGAAGAACTCCTTTTTACCTGAACATGGGTAGGAAACCGAGATTTCCCTGGGACTTGGACGTGGGTATGCCAGTAGCGGACTTTGTTGAAAGGTCCGCATCGCTCTCAGGTTTAGCGAAGCAACTTGCTTTGTCTAAAGAACTTGCCAAGAAAGCGCAAGCACACCAGAAACGCTACTACGATCAAAGGCGGGAAGGGATTGAATTTCCCGTTGGTGTGCTTGTCTGGAAGGAGACGCATCCCTTGTCTAAAGCGGCACGTGATGTCGCCGCTAAGTTATGTCCCAAATGGGATGGTCCCTACAAAATCGCAAAGAAGATAGACCGATTGCGATATCAATTAGAAGACCCAGAGACTGGAGAAAAGAAAGGAATCGAGAATATCGCTCATTTGAAGCTGTATTGGTCGAACCAAGATGTCTGCCAACCGGACGGAAGCCAGTCATCCTCAATTTCCTCTTGAAGTTCTACAACATAACAGTCCGTATCTCTACTTCAGGACGCTGGAGTCAGTACTGGTGACGAACGTCGTGAGACTCGACGAGAACGAAGACAACGACTGTTGAAAGACCAAGAAGCGCAGACCGAGTCGTCTGGAGAAGAAACGAGGAGCAATCAAACCTCATCTTCATCCAATGATGATGATGATGGATCCTCTTATGTCCCCTCGGAAGAAGTACCAGATCTACCTGAGCCAGACGCATTCGCCTTATTCTCAGATCCGCCAGCGGTCTTCCGAGTGAATCGGATGCCGCCAGACCTTTCTCCACCTTCCTCTCCTGATAGGAGCTCGAGGGAGAAGTCTCTCCCTCTACCCTCTCCTTTATCTCACCCTGACGATTCCAGTTCTTCCTCTGAATCTGAGGAAGACGAAAATGAATTGTCCAACCCTGTTCCCATAAATCCGATGAGATTTGTCAATCCTTTTCGTAAAGGATGGAAACGTGAGATAGTACTGAGAAAGAATCCAAAACCTGGGGGTCCTGAAATGGACATAAATTATCACCCTCCAGCTAATTATAAGCATCAGACTCTTCGGTCTCGCGCAGATGTTGAAACTTATTTACGCGTGCATAAAATCACAGATGTGACTTCTCGTGATTTTAACTTTTCGCGTCAAGCAATCTCGCGAGAACCATGGGAGACTGTTCGGGACGCTCATTGACAAGTGTATATGCAAGGGGATTCAGCATTGGCAACGCCGTTTCCCGTGGAATTCTCGGTGAGGCCCAAGACTGCTTCACCGCACATGGTCTCTGATGAAAGGTACACTGCGAGGCGTACAAGGCCCGCCGAAGACACAGGCCAAAGAAAGATGGCGCCGAATCTGCGCCGCCAGACACACACGGGTCCAACTCGCCTTGCAGCAGACGACTTTTCTTTGGGGGGGAGGATATAACCGTCCACACCAAGCATCTCCTTCCCGGGGAAAAACCGCGTCGTCTGCTTTGTTAATTTTCATTTTTTACATTTAAATTGTATAATGTTAAATTGTCCCGAAGTGGCGCCTTAAGCGCCACTGCTGTCAATGTATAAAAAACATTTTTCGCTGGTTTAAAACCCCCGCCTCCGTCTGTAACGGAGTCAGCAGTGTAGTCAGTGTACGCGTCCAGACCAGTTTTTTTTTCTCTACCCGCTAATAAAAATAAAAATATTTGTGCTCTACTCCGTGTCAATTCGTTTTCTTCGCCATGGATTATCTGGTAAATATTGTTAGTTATGGACAATAAGTCCTTTAAACGGGTAACCTGGGAACTTCTTAGTTTTCTAGTTTTACTTTAAATTCTTTGTGAGCCGTGAAAATTAGGCCCCCTTTCCTACCTTTAAATTTTACGGTTACACAATGAAGCCAAAAGTTTTATCTAGAAACAAATACTTGGGCCCAGAGAAGAACTTGTGAAACAACAGAAGGAAGAAAAATATTCTTTGACTGTAAATACTCCAGACAGTGTTCATCCAGAGTTTTCATATTAGTAACGAATACTGGTACATCAGCATGTTTGTTTCAAACTACTGATGTTCACTTCCGAGTATTTGCAGAAATCGAGAGGATGGCACGTTGGGCAAAACTTTGGTTCCCCTTGTACTAACAATGGTCTGGAATCTTTAAAGGCATGCATCAAAAAGGACTATACGTTTCGCGAGCGCCTGCCTTTGCATCAATTCATTTATAGACCAAGAGCCAGTAACCTGGATCTTACCTCATAAAGTACAAAAGGTCTGACTATTGGAATGAGTTTAGTTTTGATGCTCATTAATAGATTTGGCCGTCTTACGCGTCACAGCTGGGGCATTTGAGGGGGGCGGGGTCATGTTTGACCCTAATGAGGTATGATTTCTTACCTCATGAGGTACATGAATAAAAAAGGTGGCAAATGATAGAGCTGGAAATGGCGATTCCAAATATATGAAATCTGACGTCATCAAAGGGGGCCATCAATAAATCAGACGGCAGTTAAAATGGTCAAATGAGGTATGAATTCTTACCTCATGAGGTACATGTATGAATCCGGTGTTGTTTGATAGATCTGGTCGTGCTTAATAACAGAATATAAAATCTGACTGGAAAATACGCGGCTAAGGTTTAATCTGACGGCCTGATTCTTGCGTCAGACTGTGACAACTTCGTGCCTCATAATGCTAGATTCCAACTCGACCGAAAAAAATCGGCGGAAATCACACAGCTGACGGTAGAAATTTTAACTTACGCCGGCGTAGACCGTTCACACTACGACTGAACGTATTTGGTTCACGTGACAGATTTGAGTGGCTTCCACAACATCTACTTCGCACTCTGAATTGGTATCTTTGTCCCATTTTCGCTTAGATCGTACAAGAAGGGATATTTTCTAGCCTCCTCGATAAAGTCTTCCTTAGTAACGTCTACTCTCTTTTTCCTTCCATTAGTTTCATTTTTATTTCTTGGTGGCATGTTTCCGATAAGCGTTGGCCAAAAAAATGGCGGCTATCAATCGATCTCGCGTATGCGTGCGCTCTTGAAATTTATGTCGTAGTCAGTGGGTTAATTTCATTGCCTGAGACACCGGCGTAACGTCGAACACGACCAAAAAATAGAACACAACTTACTCCCGGCCGAGCGGTAATTCCGTCGGGCTCGGCGTAATGATTTTTCGGTCGAACCCTTTTCTGCCGGGCTTCCGTCGTGTTTTCCTTCGAGTGGGAATCTAGCTTAAATGTAGCAGGGGTTATATTGTAAAAGCAGCCCCACTGATGTCAAGTATATTAAACTTAACTTGTTAGAGCGAGTTGCCTTTGATTCTAACGAGGTAATGTGGTAAAATATTTGGGACTCTGATAAATTAGATGACCTTAAATCGGCATCGTTTCTAAATAAAGCCATTTCAATTCGGGGGGTAAGGAGAGTTTTTGAAGCAAATGAAAGTATAAAAATACTATTACGACCTTAAATCTTAAAAAGCGGCCAATAAAAAGTACAGCATGATTTTCACTTGGCGTAAATCACGACTTTTCGCCCGACGTCAAGCGACAACCGAATAAAAACATGGTTACGCTGGACAGAAATTACGTTGTGTGGCGATATTAGCTTTCTGTTTTTTCGGTCGCGTTCAACGTTAACGCTATGCGCGAGTCAATCAGCAATAAGCTTGAGTCTTGACGTCATTTTCAACCACGCGTGTTCGGAAAAAGACGTCCGCGGTCCGCCATGTTTTTATTTATTTCGTTCCTAATCGAGTCGGTTACTAGTACAAATCCCAGAGAATGCCGAAGTTCAATGCTGAAAGTTTCATTGAATAGGTTAGTAACCATCCATATATTTATGATATTTGACACACAGATTACAGAAAAGAAAGAAAATAGATGGGTCGCAATTGGTGTAATGTTCAGTTTATCTGGTAAGCCTTGGTTTCATTATTTGCGGGAACCACGCTAAGTGAAAACGCTATAACGCTGGGCGACAACGTGAAAAACAAATCTGACGTTTGACGTCCAGCTGCAAAGTCGTTTTTTCGGTCAAGTGAAAACCATGCTACGCCACGCAAGGCGACTGTGAGAGTAAATTTGGTGTGACTGGCTGCTGCTAGTACGGAACTGACTCGAACTAACTGCTGTCGGACCTTTTACCCAGGATTTCTTTGGTTTATTTCGGAAAGGCCTATTAACTGAATGGTGACCTAGTTCCTAACTCTTTAGAAGAAACACCAGAAAATGAACCTCATGACTATGACGATAAAACCGTAAATATTGATTATCAGACTGATTCGGATGATGAATCAGATGACGTTTAAAATGTAACATTTTTGTATCTCTCTTTGCATTAAATAATAAGTGAACCTTAGAAGGTTTCATTGAATGAGTTTGAAATAAAGTGGGCCTGTGTAGAGCTATATCAGTTGAAGGGGGAAACGTCACAGTTGGGCCTGCCAATAAACGGAGCCGGTTTTCACCCTCCCTCCGTGCGGCCGTGGTAGAACTATATGCTAAAGTTTGCGCACAATAAGGTACCTGGGCGGGGACTGGCGAAACCCTGCCTCAAAAACTCTCCTTACCCCCCCCCCCCCCCGAATTGAAATAGCTCTGTTATTAAGTGATGCCGTTTTAAGTTCATCTCTATATCACTGTCCCAAATATTTTACCACATTACCTCGATAGAAACAGAGGCAACTCGCTCAAACAATTTACGTTTAATGTACTCGACATCAGTTTTACAATATATCACCTGATAAATTTAATTAAACTCGCACTCGACGGAAATCACGACGGAGACCCGGCAGAAAAGGGCTCGACCGAAAAATCTTTACGCCGAGCCCGACGGAATTTCCGCTCAGCCGGGCGCAAGTTGTGTTCTATTTTTCGTTCGTGTTCGGCGTTACGCCGGTGTCTCAGCCAATGAAATTATCCCACTGACTACGTCATAATTTTCAAGAGTGCACGCATACGCTAGATAGATTGATAGCCGCCGTGTATTTTTTTTTGGTCGCAAACATGCCACGAAGAAAGAAAAATGTATCTAATGGAAGTATATTGAGGTAAGATGTTAATAAGGAAGTCTTTATTGAGGAGGTTAGAAAATATACTTTCTTGTACGATTCATACATGTACCTCATGAGGTAAGAATTCATACCTCATTCGACCATTTTAACCCCCGTCTGATTTATTGATGGCCCCCTTTGATGACGTCAGATTTCATATATTTGGAATCGCCATTTCCAGTTCTATCATTTGTCACCTTCTTTATTCATGTACCTCATGAGGTAAGAAATCCTACCTCATTAGGGTCAAACATGACCCCGCCCCCCTCAAATGCCCCAGCTGTGACGCGTAAGACGGCCAAATCTATTAATGAGCATCAAAACTGAACTCATTCCAATGGTCAGACCTTTTGTACTTTATGAGGTAAGATACAGGCCACTGGCTCTTGGTCTAGAAGTTGTATTTAATCTTTGTTTTTACGGATGGTACACGTGCGGTTCATCGTTTTTGGTATGTTCAGTGAGAAGTTTTATATTAGGCTAAACAAGTTCGACCTAAAATTAGCACATAAAGCGTTTTCAATACGAAACGTTTCGTAGATTGTAAAAAAAAACAGGTTGATTTCACTTTTGCGAAATCAAACCGCTTTAAATTAAAATATGCGCGTCGGTTCCTTTAGAGTATTTAAAACGATTAAAGTAGTCTATGGGCTAAATGTTAGCGATATAAAATGTACAGTTCAGGTGCATAGTACTTCCGCCAAACAAAATAGTCTTGATAAGATAAAATGGCCCTTCTTATTGCATGAAAGCTATTCATATCGCTTTTGTTCAGGCTACGTCTAAGAAAATTAGCGATTTAAAATATAACCTTTCTTTCTCATTCATGAATTTTGTCGCAATGCCGTAAACAAATTGGACATAACGTTTTCACCTCCACAACAAGTTAACATTGAATAATACAACTTTGCCTTATTATAGTTTATGAGATGGTCTTGTTTGATTTTAAAGGAAAAATGAATTCATAGTCTAGAGGATTTGTGCTGCTTTTTAGTAAAATCGAGCACTTTGTGACAAAAGAACGAAACTTTGCACAAAGTATCTATGTGTCTTAAGTAGTCGATTAAAGATTGGAGGCATTCTGTATCTGTCCTGTGACATTTGTGACAGGCGTAAAAGTGCGACATAGTTTTGCAGAAGTGCACTCTAAACGCCCCTTCATTTCTCTCATACCGTCTCCTTTCTTGGGGGCGGGCGCCTCTACTCGAGATAGTCTCAAAGGGGTCGTTCATCATACTATTTTACCATTTTTTTGCACTGGCAAATTTATTGGGAAGGGTCTTACACACTCCAAGAAACGATAACTATTTATACTATAAGTTTTAAGGTTTTTAAATGCAAATGTAATGTTATTTCAATGACGACAGTTATTTTATAAAAAGCATTAAGCTTTATTTTATTATTATTCTTTTAAAATATTTCCCCTAGACGTTAATACGAACCATTTCTAGGTTCAGAATTATTCTATGTATCTATTATTATTTTATAAAAACTGTCTCATTTTGGGGGTCCGTCTTTTTTCCCTTGGACCACTTGCATTATTTAAACTTGTTATTAAGTTTAGGTGCCCATGTTTGGTAAATTTTTCTTTGTTTAAGTCCTTTAGTTAAAAATGGACGAGTTTATTTGTTAACATATTGGTTGCAATATGGCCATATGTTATTTAGATGTAATTTTACGATCCCTAGTTTTTGAGGTAAAATATGCCTAGCTGTATTGTTAAATGTGTTCTAGTAAGATAGAAATTATTTCTGTTTTTAAATTCCTTAATTTGTTAATCACGCGAGAGAAAATATTTTAGTTAACGTTAACATTAATATTAATTGTGTTAATTTTTCTTTATGATTATTTAAAGTTCGATTTGTTTTTGAAATAACGTTTTCAGTGTTGGCCACGCTCTCCTCAGTTAACTTATTTTGCTCGTTGAGATTAGTATACCCTAATTTTTATTTTTGGTCGTGGAAAGGGCTATTTTTTTTATAGAAAGGGACTTAAATAAATTAGTAACCAGTACTGCCAGAGAAAAGGGTTAGGCCTAGCTAGCCGCTCAATGAGTTTCAAAATTTTCCGTACAAATATTTTTCGAAGTTTAGTACCACCCGGAGTTAGGCTTTATAGTGTGACGGTGGACGCATTGTCGCCCTAAGCCGTTGGAACTCAACTCATGGGTTTTTAAGATACATAGGTTGGCAAGCTCAATATATTTTCGCTCGAATTTATCAACACCACTTTCTTCCCAAGAATTCTATCAACGAGCAAAGACTTGTTTTTTCGCGTTACTGAAGTTTTATAGCTAGGACCATGTCTTTTTCAAAATGATTACAATATAGGGCCTATTTAAATGTTTTTAAATGAATACAGTTCAATTAGTTACTAGTTCTTCTTTGTATGTAAAGGAGAAGGAGCCAAATTGGAATATTTGTTTTATTTGTCAAGAAATATCATCGGAAAAATTAACGTGTCCTGCAAAATTTCAAAGTCGATTTCAAGCAGCCGGATACCGATCTATTGCTGAAAATTCACTCGAGTTTGGCAAGATTGGAGAGCTACCTTTAAATCTAAATATTAATTTAATAGACCATGGTTGTGGTATTGAACAGACTCTGAAAGCTCAAAATGCCAACTTTCAAAAAACCTGTAGATTGCGCTATAACAACAACGCGCTTCAACGCTCAAATGAACAGAAAAACAAAGATTTAAAACGAAAACCAAGTGATGAAAGCGACGAGGATTGTGTAAAAAAGAAAAAATTCACCAGAAGCTTTTCTACGTCTCACAAAACAAATAAAACTCGTGAAACTTTAAAATGCTTCTTTTGTGACCACCCTGATAAAAAAGGTAATCCTTTGCACGAAGTTACAACTTTTGGAGTGGACCAACGAGTCCGATTATGCGCATTAAACTTAGAAGACCAAAGACTGTTAGCTAAATTGAGTGAGGGCGATATGATAGCGATAGAAGCCAAATACCACGAACCCTGCCTCACCAGTCTGTATAATCAAGATAGAAGCAGTAGGACAGCGTCCAATAAAAAAGAAATCGCAGATACGTCCTGGCAAACTTCCTTTGCTGAACTGCTGTCATACATGCAAACTACCTTAACGGATGAAGAAAACCCTGTCTTTCAACTAAGTGAACTTAAAAACTTTTCGACACAAGAGTAGCTCAATTAGGGGGAGATGCTTCTGGTGTACATTCGACTCGCCTTAAAAATAAAATACTTAGCTACATACCAGAACTTCAACCCCAGAAAGATGGAAGAGAAATATTTCTGATCAAAAATGGTACCATAGGCAAAACCATCAAAGTTCTCACAGCCATGGATGCAGAAGACGATATAGTGACCTTATCACGAGCAGCAAACATTGTCAGGAGACAATTGATTAATCGAACCAGCTTGCCCTTCTCTGGATAATTTTCTAAAAATTGCCAAGAACAAGCTGTTCCACAGTCTCTTCAAACACTTGTTACTATGATTTTGCAAGGCTCAAATATCAAATCTCAAGCTAACTACTCGTCACAAGCTTGCTTGACCATAGCACAGCTAATAGCATTTAATACATATGTAAAAAGGCGCAGCAGTAATTCCGCATGTAACAAGCAGAGTGAGCACCAAGAAACGCCACTTCCTCTTTTCCTTGGAACTATGATACACTCAAAAACCCGATCTAAGGAAGTTGAAGACACTCTTTACAGGCTTGGTTTGTCAGTATCGTATGACAGAATCTTGGGATGCTCTGCTGATCTTGAAAGCGCGGCGATACGTTATTTCGAAAGCCTTGGGGCTGTATGCCCGCCGTCATTAAAGGTTGGTGTCTTTACAACTTCCGCCGTGGACAATATTGATCACAACCCATCAGCAACAAGCGCTGAAGGGTCATTTCACGGAACGGGGATATCATTGTTTCAACTCCCTGAGCACGACAATTTTGGAGTTCAGCAAGACACGTCGAATTTTCAAAGAACTGGAAAACAAATGGCCGCGCTTCCAACAAGTTACACGGAAATTCCTTCAGTAAATGATTCTAAAAAAACTGGACTATTCCAGAAGTAAAAAGCTGGAAGACTTAACTAAATCTGATGGCTCTCTAGTACTTGAAGCGCTAGAACTATAATCAAAATGGTGCGAAAGTGTATTAAAATGTATTCTAGACGAAGACCGAAATCCTCACGTATCTTGGGCTGCGTACCACAGCTCTAAATCTAATCTTGAAGATGAACTGACCAAATATCTATTTTGTGCAATTCGGCCGCGAATAGTACTGCAACAAGGGTTAGAAGTCGTCATTGTACTTGTCTCTTTACACCTGTTGAACACGAAGCTGATACTTTCTCGGAACTTGGGGTAGCTAGAGCGTTGTAACAGGGCTTTGCCCAATTTAACCCCGCTATGACAGTTTTTGTGGTTTTGGGAGTAGTAGGGCTTAGTACGAGTACAGTGGTAGACACGAACCACACTAGGCAGCGCGCCTAGTACATGACTCGGGAACAAAGAGAAAAAAACGACCATGTCTTGAGTCATCCTCTCCTAAGGTCTAATACGTCCATCCAGGCTTCAAATAGTAAACGCTGGGATTTACGTGGGACTACAATCTCCAAAATGGCGCAGAACGATACTGGATTTCTTGGATATGACCAATATTTCAAATACAGGTGGACTATGCACTTTCAAATCGTAACTTAGTTAATGTCGAATCTATAATGAATACATTATCCTAGGTATGCCAATGGAACTCCCGTAAACGTCATGACACTGATGGTGAGTTTATCAACAGCCGGTGCAGTTGTAGAAACGAGAATTAAATCGCCTTTCTCGGTGACAATTACACTTTCATTTCTTGACAGGAGCATTGGCCTCACAAAAAATATAGAGAAAGGATCATGTTCGTGGCGGAATATTTAGAACAAATCTTCAACATGAAGTAAATTTCATTATTTGAATTCGATTCAACTATTAATTGAAACGAGCTAGAAATAATGGCCTTGGCGCGCAATCAAATTATGATAAAATCTCATTGAACACATTTATTTTTCTTCTATGACTTTTAGGGTGAATTTAAGAGAGCATCGAGTTGAGTATATAAAATTTTTAAGCAACTTGTATAATGAACCTTCTACTTTCTTTAGCGTAAGTGATTTTACAATTTAATCAAGATCTGAAATGCTCCGCTTAATCATTTAACGCTAACATTGGATTTAGAAAGCGCACGTTATCATGTACGACATGATAAGCACTCTTTTCGAAGATCGACTGGACCATTTCACCCCGTCTCCGCCTTGTGGCATTCTGAAAACAATTATCGTGTCCCAAACCCAAGTGACAGTCACGTCCACTTCCTGGTCCTTCTTAAATATGGACACCGATGTAAACGACGCTTATTAAGAGGTTAAGCTCGAGTCATAGGACTATATTCTTTGTTCAATTAGGTGGAGATTTTAACGGTGTCAACCTTGGTCCTTCTGTCGCTTTTGCTCCTCATTCACTCCATCGTAACCAACAAGTACAAATCGTTACCCACCAGGAAGGCTGTCAAGAAAATGGCCCAGGAAACGCTGGAAAATGTCTGGGACAATGCGTCGCTCTTGTGCGCCGAACGTAGGCGACTAAGTAGATAGAATTCACCCTTGCGGGAGCAAATCTCGTACGGAGATTGAGTTCCCTCTCATTACGAAAGATGGTCGGTGGTTTAATCGCACATTCGAGCTAACGGCATAATTTCCTTCCTTAGCGATTCCGTCCGTTTTGCCCTACATTACTTGTCGCCTGCTCGATGCGTCGTGGATGATCTGCGTGACCTTCATTCTGTTTTTCTTGGGTTGCTTCATGCGGACGGAATTTACGACTTCAAGCTACAATCGCGTCGACTCTCTCTCGGACTTGATCAAATCTAGAATTCCACCTGTCATGACTAAAGGTAGCACTGATTTCGCGCACCTGGAAAATTTGGTAAATAGCTACAACTTTCTTGGAGTCAAGTTCCCTATTCTTCTGAAGTAACTGTCCCGTATTTATAGGCAAAACTCGATCCGGTTGTTAAGGAATGGTTTGCCGCACTCGATCGAAAGAAAATGTTTATCGGCAGTAGATTAGATTTTGTGTCGATTAATGCCTACGTTCCTGTTATTTCTGGAAATAAAGCCTTTATCGTGCAGGACACTTGGCTGTCGGAAATGATGAGCTCTACGAAATTAAACAAATTCTTGCTGGACAATGGAGGCCTTCACTTTTCGAAAGACAGTGTTACCCACGAATACCTTAACCTCATTTTCAACACCTCTTGGATGAGAGAAAGTTCGCAAATCCAAAAAAGAGTCCAACTGAGGTCAGTATAAACTTTAGAACGAAAAAATGGTTAACAGTCTTGACGAATGTTCTAACGCAGCGTGGCACCCTTATTCGAAATGCAAGTTTTCAAATATCAAGATTTCAAATTGCATTACACCATTGAACGGGTCACTTGGAAGAAACTCTTGAAAAGCAAGGTTGCCTTGGACCTTAGTAGCGTCAGCGTTCCTTTCTACTTTCTACTCTCGTAGTTGTCAACAACAGTGGCAGTTGTCACCACCGAAAAAATCCTCAACCAGTTTGCTTAAACGATGAATATTTAACTACGAAATCGAACTTCTCGAAAGTAAACAAAATAGTCTACTTCGAAATGTCGTTATACACGAACAAAAAGCACCTCATTTTACGTCATTGCAAAAAAAATTCTTAGCTTATAGGAGGTAATTAATCACTTACGATCATATTAATGTAATTAAAAATTTCTACTCGAGTGTAAAGGTAAGCAACAGTCAGGGAACTAGCACATTTCTTCTGGTTCAAAACCAGTTTATTAATTGCTTGGACCAGATTTTAATTTAAGAAGTGGGGTTTCAAGTTCTCTAGACCAGTGTAAAATTTCAAATATACAGGAAAACTAAGGAGGTAGGGGTGGACCAGTCCTGAGGCAAGTTTTTTATTTTGGACACTAGGGGGAGTCACTGGTCCCAAGGACGAGTTTAAATATATACGTATTTCCCAGATTGGTATTTGGTAAGAAGCTTTAGTCGAACGTGTTTTTGGGTCTCTAGCAATTCAACTGGGTAAGGTTCTATTTTAAATTATACCTTAGTTTTGTGAGTGAAGCATTCTACGGAGTTTCCGACCTATTGGTAAACCTTTTGGTAAACTTGAAAGACGAACGACTTAGCTAGAAAAGTAAAAAGTAAGAACTAAAATATTTTCGTCTCTTATCTAGATTCGTTTTAGTTGTTAGGTAAATGTTTCTCAATCGTTGTTCTTTCTTTAAAGTCATAAATAAAATTATGCGTCCGAGGCTTAAGTCTGTAAAAAATTTAACTAATCTCTGTTTGAAGTATATTTGTTATCTTCTCTGTTAGGCCTCCGGTATATCTGCAGGTTTGTTTTGCCTAGAGATGTTTATTGTACAACAGGGTTTAGACTTAAGGTCTGTTTGAATTATTGGTTATTGAACAGAATTAGTTTTTCTTGTGCAAATCTTTTCGTAGAACCCACGTGGTCTTGAAATTTGAAGAGAATATGAAGTATATTCTTAACATTGTTGATAATTCACTTCGATTAACACTGATCTTATAAATAGGGACTTGGCAGTTCGGGCTTAACTTCGCCCCCAGCGCCATTTAACAAAATGAATGCTATATAAGCCCCCTCCTGGTATGTTTTTAGCACTAGTGGAAAGAAGAGTGATGTAGTACTGCCAAGTTCCTATATTCCCCATATAGTGGTACGGATAGGGGAGGAGCTACAGAGACGTGACGTCAATATTGGTACAGACAAAATAGTATTGCCTGAACTGACGACTTCCAATATGGCTTCCAAAACCGAGGTAAGGGATGGTAGGGTGTGACGTTAGGAGATTGTTCGCAGTAGAAGACAATTTAATTTCAGTTAATACACTGTTTAAAGTTAAGGCCACTGTGGGTACGTAACTTAAGACCTATACTGTTTCTGATGGTATATCAAGGTCATGATTTCGAAATTAAATACTTTCAAAGTGATCAATGTTTAAAGGTAGGCGCCGGTAAGGGTTGAAGTAAGTAATCTATTCGGTACGCGACAATTTGTTCTCTCCTTTATGGTCTCGCCGATTTGGTCTTGGGACATCTGGGTCTAGGGACAAATTGGTCTCAGGACAATTGAGTCTCGAGACAATTGGGTCTTGGGGCAAATTGGTCTCGGGTCACTTTGGTCTCGAGACAAATTGGTCCTGGTACAATTGGGTCTCGGGACAATTGGTTCTCGGGACAAATTGGTCCCGGAACAATTGGATCTCGGGGCAAATTGGTCTCAGCACACGAAAGTCTTCTTTAAAAAAACATCACCCCATTTTAACCAGCCAAATTTAACCGAACCGGACCAAACCTAACCTAACCCAACCCATTCAAACTAAACCAAAATAACCCAACCTAACAAAACCTAACCTAACCCAACCCAACCTTGTTTGGAGGTAAGAAGATTATTTATATGAGTATTAAAAGCCCGCCTCTTAGCACGAACAATTTATTAGCAATAATAGAAATAAAGGTTCCAGCTAATTAATAGGACAATATTTTGGAAAGGTGGCAGCTAATTAATAGGTGAATATTTTGGAAAGGTGGCAGCTAATTAATAGGAGAATATTTTGGAAAAGGTGGCAACGAATTATTGGAACCATTGTTTTGGAAAAGGTGGCAACGAATTAGTGGGACCATTGTTTTGGAAAAGGTGGCAACTAATTAGGTAACCAAATAATCACGAGACCAAACCTTCCCGAGACCAAATAATCACGATACCAAATAGTCCCGAGACCAAAAAATCACGAGACCTAATAGTATCGAGACCGTAAAATCACGAGACCAAATAGTACCAAGACCAAAAGTTCCGAGACCAAATCAGTGAGACCAATTAGTCCCGCGACCAAATAGTACCAAGACCTCCAGGCTTAGGATTCTTCCTTAGCACTATCTCACGTTTCCATCCTTTACGAAAAGGGTTGACGAATCTCATGGGATTGACGGGAACAGGGTTGGACAATTCCATTTCGTCTTCCTCAGATTCGGAGGAAGAACTGGAATCGTCAGGGTGAGATAGAGGAGAGGGTGGAGGGAGAGACTTCTCCCTCGGGCTCCTATCAGGAGAGGAAGATGGAGAGGTTGGAGGGAGAGACTTCTCCCTCGAGCTCCTATCAGGAGAGGAAGGTGGAGAAAGGTCTGGCGGCATCCGATTCACTCGGAAGACCGCGGGAGGATCTGAGAATAAGGCGAATGCGTCTGGCTCAGATTCCTCAGGTAGATCAGAGACTTCTGGGAAGGGCTCTGGAACTTCTTCGGATGGAGAAGAAGAGGATCCATTTGTGGATGAAGATGAGGTTTCTCCAGACGACTCAGTTTGTGCTTCTTGGTCTCTCAACAGTCGTTGTCTTCGTTCGCGTCGAGTCTCACGACGTTCGTCACCAGTACTGACTCCAGCGTCCTGAAGTATAGGTACGGACTGTGACGAGGTAGAACTTGAAGATGAGCTTCGTGACGTTGAGGATGACTGACTTCCGTCCGGTTGGCAGACATCTTTATTCGACCAATATAGCTTTAAATGAGCAATATTCTCTTCGGGTTTTCGTTGAGTGCAGTCTCAACATTTTTCTCTCTCTATGATTATCGTTATCTAACTTATCTTATCAATATGACGAAACGCGGTACCGGTCTCTTCGGAGTGTGTATTGCGTTAATGTTTATTTTACCGTTTTTTTTGCCTTAAAGGCTCAGTTAATTCTCTTGCGTGTGAACGTGCTATTCCTGCGTTTCGCATTTCGGCTACGTCGCATTGTTTTGATGTCGTTACTTTCAATAGCCATCAATTTGTTAACTATTAAGCCTCTATGCAGCCAGTGCAGTAAGTTAACTTTTGTCTCCATTATTCTGATTTTATCGGGCGATATTGAGGTGTATCCGGGACCTACTCTTAAGAGTCGTTGTAAAGTCTGCCTCAAGTTTTTTCGTAAGCCTCAGAAACGTTTTCGCTGCAGTGTGTGTGATCTCGACTTTCACGTCAAGTGTGTTTATTCGAATGTTTTAAAAAAATCTCTTCATCTTGAGGACTCTGGCTTCGTGTGTTTAAATTGTGGTTTACCTAATTTGAATGACTCTTTTTTCACTGAATTTACCTCTGGCGATAAAGATAAGAGGTCTCTCATTATTAACGCTGACAGAAGTACAAAGAGTTCAAGATCGCTGATATCTTTCCATGTGGCGAATGTAAGAAGTTTAAAAAATAAATTTCTTGACTTATCGGTTTTTGTGGAACGGAACTTACCCGATGTGGTTGGACTTACTGAGACATAGCTTAGTGCAGATATTTCTAGTACTGAGTTCTTTACTGAAGATCATGTGGTGTTTCGTAATGATCGTGAAACTAGGGATGGTGGAGTTCTTTTGGCTATTAGCCAAAATCACTCGCCTGTCGAGACTGTCATTGATAATGAACTATATAAGACTGCCACTGTCAAACGTCTCGAAGTCGTTTTTTCGTCCGCTAAATGCGACTCAAGATCAATTCTCTTTGGTTGCGTTTATTTCCCCCCTCCGGTTACCCAAGACAACATATTGAGTTTATGTTCTGTACTCAGTGAGATAACAGATATTATTAACAGTCATGATATCTTTGTCTTGTTCGGTGACTTCAACATGGCATGCCTTGGTGTTAATAGACCTGTCCCTGATAGTCTTCCCTCGTTGGAATTTTATGAATGCGTATCCAATCTCTGTCTAACCCAAGTAGTCTCTGATAGCACTAGACTTGGCAATACTCTTGACTTGGTTTATATTAACGAACGTCGCTTCATTAAGGAAGTTAAAACAATCGATAATCTTCCTGGTTGTGATCATGATGCGGTGACTGGTCTAATCGCTTGTGAACGTGCAACGCCAAGAAGCTCTTCTAGGGAAGTTCTACAGTTGAGTCGCACTGATGTGATGGGCTTGAATGGCCCCGTGGCATTTAGCGTTTAGCGGGGACATTAATTAAACATGGGACTATTGGTTACATCTGTTTTGGTCTTGTTTTAAGGTCAGTGTTCCTTCAAGGACGGTATATTCAAAGAGATTTCGGCAGCCATGGATTTCCGGTGATATTGTTCACCTTGCTAATGTGAAAAGAACTTTGTACAAACTTTTTAAATCTAAGCCAACTGAGGCTAACAGAGCTAAATACAGATGGTCCTGTAATTTGATAAAAGCTATTCGGGATTCCCGTCATGCTCTCTCGAAAGTTGAAAGCATCTATGCTATGGCCATAAAATGTAATTAAAATACTTGAGAAACAATTAAACGTATCAAAAAATAAAATCTTAAAGGTTCTTACTTCAATGGCGGCAACTGTCAGCGTCTGATTTTCACACAATTTAGCCTTAACAATTGTACAGGCTAGTGATATATTTTTACTGTGAAGCGCAATAAGAAATAACGCAGGATTTATCAGTAATGCGCACTATTTACCCTTCCTTGGATTCGAAAAAATCTGCATTGATGTTTTTTCGCGTCACGCCATTTTGCAAGTCTATTTCGTGTAATGAAATATTGGGGGAGTTTAACTTGGACTTTCATCCGCTTAAGGACAAGAAAATGGGTTTAACTGAAGTGCGAGAAAAATATACAAATTTGAACAGTGTCCCTGACCATAAGAAATTAACATCAATAACGACGTTGCGCAAGCTGAATCCTAGCGGTACGAGGGAGCTTCCGGCTCAGTCGCGCCACCTACATACCATTTAATGTCTCAAACGGAAATGCCTCGGTACTGCGCATTGAAGATGCGCGGTAGAAAAGAGTGACAAGTTTTGCCCCTCTTTCCACTCCTCCCCTATACTCTCTTTGATGGCACACCAAAGCGGAGACGTTATTTAACTTATTTTAGTTCTGGTATTCGTTGGAAAGTCCCTGCTTCAATATTATAAAATCGAGTTTTCATGAAAAACATCGAGTCCGTTGAGAAACAAAGAACTCGTTTTAGGAGGTGTATGCGTCTCATCTTATTGACTATTCCATTAATTCCAGAAGAGAAGCAAACGCCACTGGGCATTATTTCCCTGGTGCCAAGAAGCATCGCTAGAGGACTCAGCGCGAGTCGACTAGCGACGTCTGATGGCGTTGATTCTTGGTGCCAGGGATTTAAATTAAAAGGGCAGCCTCCAGTCCGTTTGTTGGCTTCTTTGCAAGTAATTAATGGAATAGTCCATTGAGCGAGAGCTTGGCTTCTAGCGTATAAATGAGAAAATTGCCACGCTTGCGAAATTTCTCGTAATTATTCAAAACATTGCCATGCCTGGTGAATTTTTCGGAACTATAATTGCCCCGAACGATATTGAAAATTGCTAAGAAAAAAAAAACATTTTTCATTTCAGTTATTTACAATCAATATATTGAGCTTTTGACGTTTAGCAACACAGGACGCTTTAATTTTTTTTTTGCATTTCTGACACTAAAAATTGAGTGTCACATGATGGATTTGGATGGAGAGGGAGTTCAATACGTACACGTGTCAGGTTTGTTGTAACCCTAAATGGATTTATCCGTAACATTTGTTAATTTAATGCCACATATATGACATTAATCTATTTTTTTAATTTCGGAGCACTTATGCCGCGTTGTTATAAAAGCGAAGCCATTTTTCCATTGGTGGTCAAAAAATAGCAACGTCATTCGCGTCTGCGCACAACACGTCTTACATTTTCCGATCAAAATATTCAGTAAATGAACCGTCAATAGCGGACTTAACTTCATCTGAGTGTATGCAGAGAAATCTTAAGCAGGCGCCACCTTACGTTTGGAGAAGTAAGGCGCTTGAGCAGATCCATCCCGCTGCTAAAATGTAAAATAGTAATTTGAGATCGTCCATTTTGATGTAATTTGTTTCGTCACTCCTTTAATTTCCGTTTCATTTTTATTCGTCGATAAAAATCCTGAATCGTCGGATTCCCATTTTTGTATCAATCCTGAACACGATAAAATACTTAACCTAAAAACAAGGTTAGTTCAAGTAAAGGCAAAGAAAGTGAAAGTGCAATAAGATCACACCATTTATCGATTTCATCTTTGCACGGTAACAATTTATGAAAAGCGGCGGCAATTTGATCGACGAATAGATTCTCATTGGCAACGTGAAAGGCTTCGGGTGGCAATCCCATGTCCAAGATGGTGGATTCCAGAGTGTCTTTCGGCATAATAAAACCGTACGATTTTTGTAAAACTAAATTTAACCCTTCCTTTGGCGTTTTTGGTAATTTGAAATCGCCTTTTTCAGACGAATTAGCTAATAAGTTAAAATAGTCGATGTCGGAAGTCTAAATATAAAGGGTGATTTGAATTGATAACATACAAAATTTCCTGCACTCTGCTATATCATACCATAATACTGTACTGGAGAGCGCTGCCTTCTACCGAACTGACAACGTAACCTTGTGATTTGATTAATTGAGCCATTTGTTCGAAGGTGTCAATTGGTAAAGTGACGGGAGACAAACTCGTAGTCGAAGTCAAGTAAGACCCGTAGAAAGATTCCAAAGTTCCGAAAAATAAAATAGTGCTAATGAGAAGGATCAAACTCGTTGATTGCCATTGATCTTCGGTACTTTGAATTCCTTATTTTAAACATAATGTCAGAGAAAATTTTCTTTTGTTAATCGAACGGGTGTTAAAAATAAGGAATATTTCAAATAGGAATTACGCGTTCATCTACAATAATAAAGAAGATACAAGTGATGAAGCAAGGAGGATTTACAACAGACTTGTTCTGGAAAGGGGGATGTAAAAAACGAGGCAGATACCGCATACAGTGACGCGCATGCCGTTGGTTAGGCCATGCGTCACGTGATTGTTGTTGGAAACGAGGGTTATTTAAAATTATAAACAAACTCATGAGGTTAGAGCAAGGAGGCATGAACGCATGCGCCAGATCGTACACTCTCTTGCCGTGAGGGGTGGGGGTAGCGGTAACCATGGTAACCGGGGAACGGCACAGAACCGTTTTAGAAACGGGGTGCTACGTGCCTTTTGTCTGGCTCAGAGTCTCCTCTCTTATACATTCTCCTTGGATAAAGTAAACCGATAAGAGGGTGCACAGTGGCACTACACGATAATTTGAATTTTCTACCATAACACGCCAATTGCTTTGAAAATAGGCCTAACACGCAATAAAAAGTAATTGATCGAATCATTTACGCTCTTTCGAATTAAAAGAGAAACTTCTAATGAAGACTATTCTTTTTCGAATAACTTGTTACTCAAGATTGATATTCTAACCTTGACGTAATGTTATTTTCACAATAATCCAGAAAACGTTATTTTCCTTGGACGACCAAGTTGCAAATTTGATTAGCAAAATTATCGTCGCCAAGAATGAAAAAATTAATATTCAAACCTGCCAGAAAGAAAAATTTATTTATAATAAGAATTGATCCTTAACTTAATGGGATAATACTTCAGTTTTCAAAGGTTCAAATAGAAAGAACGTATTGGTCACTCTGTTAACGCTGGGTGCTTTAGTAACAAACGTCACTGCATCTTGGAAATACGGATATGAAAAATCAACAAATGGTTTGCGATCCAGCGATAAAGTTAATGTTGAAAGTGCCATTCTAGATTCCTGTGAAAGTACCAATGATTAAAGCGTTAAAATCTAAGTTAAAAATTAAATCGAAGGAAAATGAAACTTCCCAAATCGTTAAAATATCTCAAGCCATAAGCAAGTCACTATAATCTAGAACTGTAACAGCTTAACATTAATCACGGTGGTGGAATTAGAAATTTAGAGGAAGGATGTACGTAAGATAAGGCAAGATAAACTATCGAAATATCTGGCATTATTAGCTTACCCACGAGTCGAATAAAGATACTTATCTCGTTATTGCAATAATCCAACATACGTTTTTGGGGATTAAACCGATTAATTAACCAGTTCCTGTTTGTTTACCTCGATTTAACTAAAAATATATTGTGCCTTTCGTGCAATCATTCCCACAAGTCCAGTGCAATGATTGGCCCTTAGATTACACACTCCCCACTGGCCATCTTCAGGAGTTACAATTTCAAATCTACATCGAATACACAATATATGAACAATAACGCAATAAATATTATATAAACAGGGGAATTTCAGGTGCAAAACAAAACTGAATATGTTGAATGAAAAAGGTCGAAAGGCTTTATGGATAAAATATCCTAAACGCCAGGAAAGTGCAATTTCAAAATTCCACGTAAAAGCAATTTGGATACTTGAAAAATAGGATTTTGGACAAAATTTGCAAGATATTGAAGTCACGTCCGCTAAATTCGCGATTCCCGTCTTTCTCGGTCCGAAATCGGAAGGCTATGTGCTGTTGCCATGAAATGGATTTAAAACACATTATTAAACAAGGGAACTTTAGAAAAATTAACCTAAATTTAAGGTGCTTACGTCATTGGCGGCTACGGTAAGCGTCTGATTTTCACACATTGTTTCTCTACGAAATTCATCTCAATTGTAAAGGCTCCTTGTAGTTTTCATAGCCTTACTCAATACCGTACACCGTCTCGTTAAATATTAATTTCCTTAATACATATTTTGTAGGAACGAGTTTCTGACATATGCCTTAGGTTTTTCGTGTCACGCCATTTAACAACACGAATGGTGCGATTAAAGGAAAATTTCAGGTAAAAAACATTATACCCTTCTATGTATAAAAGGAAAAATATTAATAAAAAGATCTCTTACTACAAAAGAATTAGTATTTGAGTCGTCTTAAAAATAATTAAGGACTACTGCGCCATCCGCCATTGGTTCAGTGGCCTCTGCTAAATCGAAACACTTACCCCTACTGGATTGGTTTAATTCTTACAGGCTGAGAGAAAGGTAGGTTCGGTTTAGCAGACGCCACTGAACCAATGACGGATGGTGCAGCAGTCCTTGATTATTTTTAAGACTAATTAAATGCTATTTATTTTGTACTAAGAGATAATTTATTTTGTTTTAATATTTTTCCTTTTATATTTAGAAAAAAGCCGTCCTTTTAAGATATAATGATAGGCTACCTGAAATTATTACTTAACTTCTAGTGGCACTAACTCAGTACTTATAAAAAATCTATAATGCAATTTGTTTAAGGAAAATCTAGTCGATTGCGAAAAACAGAACACAGTTACTGAAAAAGCTATAACTTACTTACATATAAATTAGAAACTATCACGCATTTTGAGAACAGTTGGCGAAATTTCTCGCAATTATCCATAACATTGGCATCGTCATATTTCTATTTTCAGGTGAGTACAAATATAGAGAAACACTGAGAGAAATATGCAATTGCGTTACTAGGCCTATATATTCAAAAATATACAGTCAACACTCTCCGCCCCTAACTTTAATGGCAAAAAAAATTGTGTTTGTGAGAAATAAAATAAGCACGGCGTTCTAAAACCACCAAACACGCTTAAGCCTTTGCGCCTTTAATGTCGAAGGTTATTTTCTAACGCCTTACCAAAATTTCTCATAATTATATCAAACCAAGCGATAAACATAATTGACATTGTGAGCACTTTGCAGAAAATATAATTTTCCAAACCCCAAGTTGCCCCAAGAAATCACAAGGAAAAGGAGATATGCGATACACCCAGGGATGTGAGGCATGTCTAAATAGATTGAGATGTAGCTATAGGTCAGGTGGGGAACGAGGACTATAGCTCAGGGAGAATCCTGAATGGTGGGTTAGAAATGTCGCCCATGCGCAGAGAGAAAAAATAAGAAAAGTAGGGGTGGGGGGTTTTGTAAGACATTTTTTCTCTGCTGATTTGGCGCCCGAACGAAATGCCTGGTAGAAGGTAACAGATGAGAGTCCATAATACATAAGTATTTATACATATACACGGTGTGAGCACGTAATTCAGTAGGCTGTAATTTACATTACACATTTTCGTATAACCAGGGTCTCCGTCTAGAGGATTAGTGCCATTTAATCTTTATTGAATCTGGGTTTACAAGATGAAAATCGAAAATTGCAAATATTTCATGTGTGATTATTTACGTATTATGTTCTTGAAACACATTCTATTGACGTGAAAAAGTGTCACATATGTTAGCGTAATAAATAGAATATAGTGGTCGAGGCTTCGCAAATGGCGACCACTATTGCAATCGAAATGCCGCTTAAGTAGACGATGAAGGCCCGTAACAGAAAGACCACTGACAAGGGCGAAAAATCGTCAATCTGCGATGACTGAGGCAGCATATAGGCTGCAGTTTTCACAGAGTATATCCGTTCGTTAAAGGCCCGTTCGCAAGCGCGCGAGAAGCTGAGAGTGGAAGCGAGTCTGTCTTCTCGCTCGCAGATCCCCAGCTCGCATACGCTCTCTGCCGTCGGAATCAGCTGCTATATTTTTGTTCACAAGAAAAGCAGATCGTCCCTCGCGAGTCGCAGGAAGCTGAAATTGCTCGAAAATTAAAATGGAGGAGGATGCGGAAATAGGGTCATTAAATTGCTCTTATTAAAGAAAAAAGCCTTATTATTAATAAAAGAAAAAACTAAAAGTTAAAAATAAAAAGACGTTGGTGGGTGCATCCCATTTGGATGAAACGAAAAGAAGAATATTTTCATACTTTGGTAGGATTTTAGCTTCATAGCAAAGGCTTAGGTATTTTATAAGCCGCGATAAATGAACAAAAACTTTAAAAATGTGCAGCATGTTTTGAATTTAATACCTAATTACCTATATTTTAATTCAAATAATTGGTAGCTGTTGCAAAATATTTCCGTTTCTTTTTTCTGTTTTAAAGACGCCATCACAGACTGTTTAATCAAATCGAAAGACTATGCTAGCAGGCGCTTGTTTCTGGTTGACGCGTTAAATGGGGGTGAAAAGGAGGAAAAATTGACGCTGATTTCAAAAAATATCTATCCGAGATAGATCGTTGCGAGATGCCGAGAAGTGATGATCCGCTCTCGCAATAGCACCGCCATCGCGCTTGAGAACAGCTGGTAGAATTGCGAGAATCGCATTTAGAGTACGGTTTCAGCTTTCAGCTTGAGCTTCTCGCGCGCTTGCGAACGGGCCTTAAGTATGGCTTGTCGTGTCTCCACAAATCGCAAACATCTCTACAAATACGAGGCTTTAACTGCTGTCATAAATGATAAAAACTCAATATTTGGGGTTTATAGTATCTTACAAATAGTCAAGTTGGTGAAGAATGCTTCTTGGCAGCCTCTTGTTGAAAATGTAGTGTACTGCAATTGCTTCGTAATTGGTTTTCCCGATGTAATACTTATTATTATATTTTTTGAGTTTATGTCGCAATAAATACAGAAAGAATGGTGAACTGTCCTTCTCGTAAAAAAATGCACCTGCTCCACTGAAAAACAAGTCTTGGTGGAAAACATTTAAACCCCTAAAACTTTTCAAGTATCGACCATCCGATTGGATACGCTTCTGAAGACGAGAATACTCCGGATTTTTAAATTACCGTAAAAAATTGTTTTCACAAACATTACCAACGTTATTTCTATTTTTGAATGGAACCTAGATCTACGTATACACAAAGTTTGAGCGTCTTAGTTTTTCTACTTGGATTAACAGTATCCGATTATAAACTTAAACGTTTAACGGAAAATGACTACCCTAGTTAAATATCAAGTGGTTTACTATCGGTAATTGATATTTTAAAAATCAAATTAGCCCAAATTTTGAGTGCATCACTATTACAGTTGCATATTGGTTATTGGCAGTTATTTCTGCCATTGTATTACTCCTTTTATTATTATAAAATAAATTTTTGAAGTTGTCAACATTATTGGTGTTAATCGAGGCTGTCCTAGGACATCATAGATACTGTTGATTTTTTGAGCCTTGGATATTAATAGCTCGCCGCTCAATAATCCCGAATAACATTTGAAAAAAAAGCCCAACAATATAAATCTCGCCGCAGTTCCATCACCGACATCATCAGAATCTGAATCGGAATTAGAAAACTTGTTTACACTGGGACCAGAACGAAAGTGCTAAAACGTTTTCCAATCTGGAAATTCTTGCGCGCAACTTAAACAAATGCAAATGAACTTAACAGTTTTCGAGGAGACCCGAGACGTATTTCCAAACATTATCATAGATGAGGCGGCGTAGAGAATTCATCTTAGTTGATTTGATATATTTGAGAAATGGCGTTGCTAGCGCCATTAAGATCAAACAGGAAATCATGGTCAACCATATTTTTCCGTTGAAGCCTTTTACCGCCAGACGACTTTCAGCCTGATTTCCTTTATCTTTGACACACGTTAACATAAAAAAGGACACTGTTTGCATTGCTAGTGACAAGTGATAATGCTTCAAAAGTGAAATTTGTGGAAAAAAGGTTAACGCAACTGCGTCTGTAATCTATTCAAAGAAAATTATATATTTTATTTCGTGTTGAACAAAAATCTGCTAGATGAAGTATTCATACCCTAAGTATTATTGCGGACTGCCATATATCGAACTCATCTGTAAAAGTTGTTATGTTATATTTAATCATGTCGTTACGTGCCTTGTCAATGCCCACTAATTTCAACCTGCGTATTGGGAGAAATCGATATTCATTACGATTTTCATTGAATCGTCTTTCCCGCGAAGCTTATGTTTGTCATTTTGAAGACAGAATATAGTGGAAAGTAATTTAGAAAGCTTAGCTTATTATTAATAGGTTATGGGAAATTGTTGAAACAATGTTTAATCCTGATTAATAATTATCTCAAAAAAAACTATAGCTTTGATATAAAAACTGGACGTACGTTACGTTTCGCAAGTTACCAAGAATGAAATGAAATCGGAAAGTGGTCAATACCGGATGCAGCACAGACACATCTCCTTTCGTCATTAAAGGGGCAGTGAAATTGTCAAGCTGAGTAAAAAATATATATATATTGAAATAACGCCAATTCACCTCTTGGTCTGAGAATAGTTTTAAGGTCTTACAGACATGACCGAGAATCTCAGATTCATGATTTTATATTCGGTTTCGATTTCTTTCCAAAGCGTGTTGCATTACCTCAAGGTTCCCAGTAGTTATGGTGAAATTCTGGTTTATTTCCCTAACTCCTTGAAAATTGTGCTACATATTTCAAACGCGAATTAGTAGATCCATAAAATATTTTATCTTAAGATATTTTAAGTAACATCAAACGCTCTAATCTTTAACTTCGTGGAACAACGCTAATGGGATTAATATGAGTCGATTCAAATGTTTGCGATTAAAGCACACTCTTTCAGAAAACCATTTAAATTAATGTTTCTCCGTTTGGGCTGCTTGTTCTAGAGTCATTAAACAACGTCAATAATAAATAAACTGCTAGTGCGATTAAACTTCAACACAATGATGCCCCAGTTTGAACCTTTTAAAGTATATTAGAAAAGAGCCCAACCCTTTCAGAATTTCCGTCGGCGAATGACGGATGTTTGCCCTTAGCTTGTTTTCGCTTTTAAAATTAAATTTATAATAAAATAAATTAGCTAATACAGTTTTAACTCCATGATACACTAGCAAAGTAATTCTGAACTAAGAAAAACCAAAGGAGATGAAGCACGTACGAAGCGTAGAACCCGAGTTACACAGAAAAAAGCGTGTTACGAAATTAAACTTGATCTCTGAACACCTTCATGCAACACTCTCCTATACATGTTCAAAAATGAGAACATGTTCAAATAAAAATGTGTTCTTTTTTCTAATGTATTCAAACCATTTTATGTTCCGGTTTTGAACGTGTTTTTATTATTATTATTATTATTGTTGATGAGGCGGGGCTCACGCCCTAGCACCGATGCCAAAGGCATATTGTGCAACCTCATAATCAGGCCTTGAATAGGCCCGTAGCCGCAGCGTAGCGAAGAATTCGCTCCACCGTAAAAGAGGAGACCCGCGAGGGCTCCACAGTGTGTGAATCAAAATGTTCTAGTCTAAGCGAGGCGAAGAAGTCGCACTCGCAAAGTACGTGAGCGGATGTTTCTTCCTTCTCCTGGCACGACCTGCAGAGGGGGTCGTCAGCAAGACCCATCAGATGGAGGTGCCTATTTAGCCGACAGTGTCCGGTCAGAAGACCGGTGGCCAGCCTAATATCCCATCTGCTGAGCGAAATTAGGTTTCTAGCACGAGACCTGCAGGGACCATTGACTAACTGTTTTGTCTGTCTCTGGCCATCCATGTCATGCCAGAGCTGGTTTTGTATGACAGTCATCCTGTCATGCAGGCTCCGTTTGACATGCCCGTAGGGGATGGGGACGGCCGGCTCCGGCCCCAAGAGCTTGGCCTCCGCGCCCCTTTTCGCAAATCTATCGGCTTGCTCATTGCCATAATAACCGCTATGCCCTGGCACCCAGTACAACAGAACCCTGTTGCAGGACGCCAGTTGCGCTAGCAGATCAAGGCAGCTACGCACCAGTTGAGAGGTAATCTGACACTGGTCCAGCGCATACAGGGCGGCCTGACTGTCAGAATAGATCCTCACAGTCCGTCCGTTATACCCTTTGTTAATGCAGTAGTCTGCGCAATAACAGATCGCGGCAATTTCCGCTTGGAACACACTAGCAAAGGTGCCCAGGCAAGCAGAAAAACCGACCCTTGTAGTTTGGCAGTAATAGCCGGCGCCAGCGCCGGAATCAGTCTTGGAACCATCGGTGAACCAAATAGTTTCACCCCCAGTGCCAAGAGGCAGCAGGTTAGTCCACTCGGCCCGACTGGGAAAGTGGATGCTGAATGGCTTAGTGAAATCAAAGCTGGTAACGGTTTTGTCAGAGCACATCGTTAACGACGGCTCAAGTGCAGCGTACTCCCGAAAGAGCTTCGTATGGCTGTAATCCCAAAGTCTTGGAACCCAACAGCCATTAATGTGGAGCCTGTAGGCCCCCATGACAGCCTCCTCCTCAATGAAAAGATGAAGAGGTAGCATGTCAAGAAGCACCTCCAGGGAAGCAGTTGGGGTCGATCTCATGGCCCCTGTAACACCAATGCAGGCAAGCCTTTGAAGCTTGCGCAGGGCAGCCTGCACCGTCTTCAGCCGGACCCTTGTCCACCAGACAAGTGCCCCGTAAGATAGTATGGGTCTGATGATCCCAGTATAGAGCCAGTGTACAGCCTTGGGGTTGAGGCCCCAAGTCTGGCCGACTGAGCTCCTGGTCCTCCAGAAAAGCATCTTGGCCTTCTTGATACACCGATCAAGATGCGGCTTCCATGTGAGTCTGCAGTCAAAGGTCACCCCCAGGTATTTCACCTCGGAGGACTTTGTCAGGACCTGGCCAAAGAAGGAGATATCATTGAACAGATCCTTAGTATTCTTCCTCGTAAACGGAACAAGGACAGTTTTATCAGGATTAACGGAAAGGTTAACCGCCTGACACCATTGCTCCACGCTAGAGAGAGCAGATCTCATAAGTGTGGTGACAGTATCCGGGAACTTCCCGGTAAAGACTATTGCTACATCGTCCGCATACCCGAAGCAGCTACAGCCCCCAGCACCCCCGAGTCTCTCCAAGAGTTCGTCCACCACCAGGCACCACAACAGGGGGGAGAGCACTCCACCCTGAGGGCAGCCCCGGCTGGTAGTCACCCCTAGAGAGTCCCCAAGGAGGGACGCCGACACCTCGCGGTCGGTGAGCATGGACTTGATCCAGCGGCCAAGAGTGTCGCTGATGCCAAATCTCTTAACAGCTTCAGTAATAACCGAGCTAGAGACCTTGTCAAAGGCCCCCTCAAAATCGAGGAAGACGGCCAGTGAAATTTCCTGAAACTCGAATGCCCTGTCCAGGCATTTCGTGAGGCCGTGAAGGGCCGTCTCAGTTGATTTACCTTTTTGGTAAGCAAATTGTGAAGAAGAGAGAGGAGTTACCGAAAGTACCTCGTCTCTAATGTACCTGTCCACCAGCTTCTCCAGGATTTTGAGGAAGGAGGTCAGGCATATGGGCCTAAATGCCTTCGCCTCGAGGTAGGAAACCTTCCCGGGCTTGGGAATAAAGATGACCCTAGATCGCTTCCAATCACAAGGTATGTGACCGAGAGCAATGCAAAGTCTATAGATTTTGCATAACGGAGAGGCGATGTGGTCTAAGCCCTCCTGCAAAAGCCGAGGGAAGACCCCATCGGGTCCCGGAGACTTGTAGGGCTCAAAACAGTTGACAGCCCAACGAAGCTTGGGAATCGTAACAACCTGCCTGGCTACAAGCCAGTCCTCTCTCTTCGCCCTGTGCAGAACAGGGTATAGAGAGTCAGGGTTTGTTTGATTGATTGGAGTGGAGTCAGGGAAGTGGACCTCCAGCATATGCTTGAGAGTCTCAGCCCCAGACTTAGTGTACACACCCTCCTGCAACTTAATAGTGTTAAGACGATGTGTGTTGTCGTGCGCTAGGATCTTCATGACCCTAGCCGTGGCAGGGACATTGGAGACTTGCTCACAGAAGGTCCGCCAAGAGTCCTTCTTAGCAGCTCTAATGGCCCTGTTGTAGGTATTAAGGGACTGCCTGTATCCAGTCCAGTCTCCCGTGCGCTTGGCTTTGTTGAAGAGCCTGCGCGTGTATTTCCGAAGCCGGCTGAGATCCGCATTCCACCAAGGGACAAGCCTCGAGCGGTTAACGGTCTTGAGTGGGCAGTTCCGGTGAAACGACTCAATGATAGTGCTCTCTAAGTCACCAGCAGCCCTATCAAGTTCGTAAGGTGAAGTGAGCTTAGGGGTGTGACCATCTCCGTAGCGTAGGATAAGGTCTTCCTTATAGCCGGTCCAATTGGTCCGTTTTGGATTGCGTACCTCCGTCCCCGCCGGGACAGAGGTAGTCGCGACAGTAAAGCAGATGTGCCTATGATCCGACAGAGACGGCTCAGTAGACACATGCCAGTTAGACACGGAAGACGCGAGGTTTTCCGTGGCTAGCGTGAGGTCAATGACCTCCCTTCTATTAGAAGTAACAAAAGTGGGTTCATTGTTTTGATTAAGAATATGGAGTTTACAACCAACTAAATATTCTAGTAAATCATCACCTCTCCTGTTGCAGTCAGAACTGCCCCACGTGATGTGATGAGCGTTGGCGTCGCAGCCAATGATTAGTTTGTCCCCTCTCCTTTCACATTGATCGACCAAATTGATCACCTCAATTGTCGGGAGAGAGTCCGCGTCGTGGGCAAAGTAAGCAGAGGCGGCCGTGATAGTCAACTTGGCATTCCCAGTGGCCAGGACTAGCTTCACGGCCGCCGTGTCCTGGGACGTGTACAGCGGTAGAGAGATACAGCAAAGATCCCTCCGAACCAGAATACACGCCCTAGGTCTAGCAGCAGTATGGTCATAAAATAGTGACCCTGCCGCGTCAAGACCGAGGATTTTGCCATGGCATATCCACGGTTCTTGTATGAGGGCCAGATCAAGACCCTCTATAGCAAACCTCCTGCAGAGTACCGCAGAGGCCGCCTTACTATGGTGCAGATTGATTTGAATCGCACGTAGCGTCCCCATGGTCCCTAAGAGAGGGGTTCAGAAGGGACCTAGCTACACCTCATCAGTCCCGAGAGGGCCAGTGGCACCTCCCCCCCTGACAGGCAAGCTCCCAGTCCCAAGATCCTCCCCCACACCAGGACCACTAGAACGCTCATCGGCTGAACCCCGAAGGGTCCCATCCGATTCTTCCAGTAGGGTGGACTCATCCATGGAAGAACAAACTTCCGAATGAGCCCCCCTCCCCCTCTGTGCCTAGAGCGACGCCAGAGAGCTCCACAGCGAGATCCCCCATCTCGCTATTCCCACCCCCTGCCGCAGACTCGGCTACAGTGGTTTTAGTGGCTTCCGTGTTCTGAAGGAGTTTGAAGGAACCCTTGTCCACTCCAGTGTAGCCCACGAAGCCAGCATTCTTAATGGCGTCCAGCGAGGAGCCATCAATGGACAGTACCCAGTATCGCACTGCCCTGTCCACGTATGTCCGAATGCACTTCCAGTATTCGGTAGCAAAGCCATCGTTAAGGGCCTTTAGGCGCCGGAACAGCACCGCCGGCTCTTTAGTGATCTGGTCTCTGGTGCGGAACATTACCTTAAACGGCTTAGGGAGTTCGCTAGCCCTCATTACTGAGAGCACCGCATCCCCCACCACCGAGTCGGCTATGTTTTCCTTCAACCATTGACCAGTGAACGTATCCTCACAGGAGTATACCAGGGCCCCGGCCGTCAGGCTAAAATTCGCAAGGCGCGGTAGACGGCTCCCCGAAGGTATCCCATCCAGCGCCCCTAGAATCGCCTTCTGAATAGGGCCCACGTCCTCCTCCGTGATGGCCGCCTTCGGATGGCCTTTTTTAACAATGGCCATCTTCTCGGCGCTGGCAACGGCACTATAGCACTTAGCCTTTTTAGCCGCCGCCTGCGAGGTACTGGGCGAGGGAGTCGAATCCTCCGTTCTAGGCCTCTTCAAATGGGTGTCACGTGTCGCCGCACCCCCAGCGGGGGTGGAGACCGTTCCAGACCCAGATTTGGCCTTTTCCCGAGCAATCTGTCGTTTACGGCGACGTTGCACGGTGCGTTTCGAAGCCTGACCAGTCACACGCACCGATAAATCGGCACGAGTATCGCTGGATACAGGCCCTAGCGTAGTGGTATCAGTGTGGGTTCTGCCCTGAGCAGACCCCTGCACCGTAGGTTTAGTAGTTTTGGAGTTGTTTTTGTTTGAGGTTTCCATAAGAATCCCACGAGTAAGGGGGCAAGTAAACGGTCACCACCCGGTAGTCCCCCACCCGGGTGGAAGGCTAGATACAACGGGGTGTCGCCTGGTGCCCCGAGGGGACCGTTAGCGATACCGCAGTTTTACTTCCCCGGTACCATGCAGCCCTCGGCACGATGCCTCAACACCTTGGCTTGGGAAGGACGCGTATCCGCTCAGCCCACACATCGCAGTGGTTACCAGCTCTCACCACCGAGGAGGTGTGATACATCGCATTGATGAGGACCCAAGCTAGCGTGTGTGAAGTTAAGAACGCGAGCGGGAAGCCAAAGCAAGGGGGGGAAAGAGAACACCCCATCTAGCTTGCGTCCCCAACTTCGAGAGCCTTACGTGTTTTTAGTTAAGTGTTCATCCTCTGAACATGTTAATTACACAGAAAATGTGTTCGGAAGCTGAACACAATCCCTGAACACCTTCATGCGACGCTCTCCTGTACATGTTCAAAAATGAGCACATGTTCGACTTAAAATGTGTTTATTTTCCAATGTGTTCAAGACGACTTTGTTTCGGTTTTGAAGGTATTTTAAGTGTTCAGCATATGAACATGTTAAGTACCTCTCTCATTCTACAGTCCAAGAGGGATATGTACGGGAATTTCTCCCTGGTCGTTAATAATTAATAGGTATTACTGTACTGAGTTATAAGTTATATTGCTAGTAAAAGGATAATTAAGTATTGAAATATATTTATCACGTAAAGGTTACTTAAAACTTACCCACAAAAAGGATTACACCTTTAATCTTCTGAAGGGCCAAGGCTTAAAAATCCTGCCCAAACTTACGGGCTGTTACTTTCGGGATCGGTTTTCTTATTAGCAATTTAGCAGCAGTAAAGGTTGCAGACTAATTTTAGGGAATATTGAAATTTCCCAAACATAAGTAAAAGCAATTGCAAAAAGCTCGTGGGAGAGTTCGTCTCATGGTCGGCGTTTTGCCAAGAAACGTTTTCCAGGCATATGTTAATTAAATTCACATTCCAAATACATATTATTTATAAATATGCTTACCAGGTTTTTAGTCTAAATGATACATTCATATTCATTGCAGAAGAGTCGCTAGGGTTTGAAATTTGGTGGTGAGGAATCTGTACAAATCTATATCTATATAAATCAAAGTCCTGACTGACTGACAGACTGACTGACTGACAGACTGACTGATAATCAACGCCCAGCCCAAACCGCTTGCCCTAGAAGGCTGAAAATTTGCAGGAACGTTACTCATAAGTAGTAGGCGCGTACTAAGAAAGATTTTTCCAATCCGCCGCCATCTTAAAAAATGGCGCCCAGAAATGTAAAAAATATTCTCTATGCAATTAAGTACGCGCGTTTCAACCGATTTCACAAATATTTAGTACACTGGTTTGCTTTAACCTTAAGACGGGCTGAATGGTCTTTCGGGTTCGATTTTTCGCCATCTTTTAAAATGGTGCCCAGAAATGTAAGAAAATATTCTCTATGCAATAAAGTCCGCGCGTTTCAACCGATTTCAGAAATATTTAGTACAATGGTTTCCTTTAACCTATAGACGGGCTGAATGGTATTTTGGGTTCTATTTGTTGCCATCTTTTTAAATGGCGGCCAAAAACTTAAAAACCCTTCTATATGGAATAATGTCCGCGTGAAAAGTAATAAAAAATATCCCGACGGGCTGACGGGCGACGCCGAGTGCCTTCGCTCCTAGGGTGCTACAAAAATATTAGTCATCAGTAAAATCTACCCATTCTTCATGTCATTTTGATGGAAGTTCTTATTACACGCGAGCGACGCCGCGGGTAACGGCTAGTTTTTTATATATTGCTACAGAACTTTAGGGGGCTACGAGCGATTTTTGGTAGGGTTTACTGATTATTTTGAGAGGTCTAAGTTTGAAATTTGGGGGGCGACTATAAAATCCCCCCTCCAAAAAAAAGCCTAGCGACGCCACTGTTCATTGATTTTGATTAATACTTCAAGTATAAATTCATTCTTAGGCGACAAAGAAAAACCATGGACATAAAGAATGCGCGTGAGGAAATAGGTTTTCACGCTATAGGATAAGCAACATTCTATCTCCTACGGGACCATATTCGATGTATACAGAGTATACTCTGTTCCAGCTTCGGTTGTAAGCACGCACAAAACTACGTTACTTAGAGATCTAGGTTAGAGCGTGCTGAGAACCAAAGCTGGAACAGAGTATATAACGAATAAGCTCCTGTCGGAGAAAGGGAGTTTACTATCCTGTATCAAGAATACATTTCTTCTAAGAACAAATGTGACGAAATATTATCGTAAGAAATGAATAATGCACGACGCTAAAGCAAATATGAATTCAATTTATTGATTTTATGTAAAAAATATAAGAATTACAACTGCACTACGTGTAACGGGCCGGGCCTGTTCAATTCATGCAATGTGTCGGCCCGGGCCGGGCCGGGCTTGGTTATTGCATGTAACGGGCTGAGCCAGGCCGGGACGAAAAACCAACTATGTACTCGGACTCGGGCCGGGTTTCGGGCTTATTCAAAATGCTAAAACCGGGCCGGGCTTGGGTCGGGCCTCAAAAACTCGGCCCGTGCAGGTCTCTGAAATGATCTTCTACAAAGTATAGTCGATCGCCAATATGATGAAGAAACTCAACCTATAAGGATGAAAAGAAAACTACCAAAGAATATTGCACCAATTTCATGTCCTGACAAAGCCAAAAGAAGGAAATTAGACCCTTAATCACCTGAACTTTCTGATTCACAAAAAGTTTAACGTGCAACCATTGCTTAATTTCTTTTTCTTGATTTAATATTAAATTTCAATATAAATAGCATTTTATCTATTTGTAACATTTAAAATTGAATACAATGAATCATAACAAATGTGAAGTTCTGTTGTTAAATTGTTAGTAATGAGATTGCACCTAGTGTTTTTTGAACATGTTTGATGGTTTATTAAATTATTTAAATCACAGATTTTTGTAAACTGTAAATGAAGTCCAGGCCTACTAATGTGGCAGCATGCTACAAAGACACCCATGCAGCTTCTGGATTATCTTCTGGAAACTTTTTCCTTGTGCGTTGTAAAGCACAGAGAGGAATCATTTTTCGATTTTTAAAACCAAGTTTATGATAAATCATATGGGTGTAATATGTGTGCCTATATGTCCTGGAAGTTTGAATTACTTTCTGATATCCAACCTTTAAAGATTTACTTTGTCAACACTTAGGGGCATGCCAATGTTTTTCAAAATGAGGGGTCAGGACCGCCAACCTAAGTCCTTGGGCTGTCGAGTAAAATATATTTCCAAAGTCTAAACCCCTTTAGCTTAATTTTGAGAACTTTATTATTATTAATGTTACTTTCAATTTAATGTGACTTTAAAATGGAAGATAGAGGCTAATGGTAGTAATAAGCTTGTATATTTTTTCTGTAAGACACGGCTAGCAAAAAGTTAATGTTGGAAGCGAAGCTATTTAAAAATATAAATTCTTCTTAAACCAAATTCATCTGTATTAATTTACTAAATCAATTTTATTCCAAGTAAAAATAATGTCCTAAAATAGTTATACATACATAGCCCTTTAAAATTTAATTTCGTAATTAAATAATGAGTTTTAAATTGAGAACTAGGAACAGTTGCAATTCTCTGGCTGACCTAACCCTAACGTTTGGCACACCCCACTACCCCTTGTAAAATCTAACCGTTTAGGGAGTTCTCTTGGTGGAGCCCCGTTTTTCTTTAAGTGATAAAAAGCTCTATTTGAGCCCTTGAGAGACCTCCTTCTTAAACATTTACTTTTAAAAATGCTGTGTTCTGTAACGCATGATATACCTATGTCATTAATATCATCTTGACTATCTTCCTGATCATCGCTCCCTCCGGCTAAAAACTCTTGAACCTGAGTAATTTGCTGGCATCATATAACTCCATTGTTTATATCCGAATTTGTCCTCAAACCTTGGCGGATTATTGCTTCTTTTTCTTCTTCGTTAGTTCCCTCTCCATGCAGCCACTCAAGAACACACTGTCCACACAAACAATTGTTTTTTGTGGCATTAACATCCAAATTCAAAGCTTCTTGAGGCCGAGGCCTAGCAATCTCCTCCCTCGGCCTGGCTCTTTCTGCCATTTCTTCGTCTGTGTACACAGGTTCAAACTGGAACGGAATTACCCGTAATCCCTCCATAGTAGAACAATTTTTCTGTAACATTAAGCTTAAAACTAGAGTTTTTTTGTACATTTACGCGTCAATTAAACACATTTGACTCACCGATATGAATAAAAACTAAGCACAATCTAGAATAGCCTCGTCTGCTAGAGGTCTAGCTAAGTAGCTTTCCTATTCGCTAGCCATTTAGCCAATAACGGTGTGTGTGCGAGTTTTTCACGTGACTTATAAAAAATGGCGCGGCTGCTCTCTTCAATTTTAGGGTTAATTAATTGGATTTTAATCGTAATTAGGGAAAGTGTAATTTTTTTCATCAACGATTTCGATATCTTCTAAATAAGGCCGTTATTTTAAGGTCTAGTGTTAAGTACCATGAACTTTTCCTTTAATTCCCGGTACTGCAACGGTCTTGCCCACAGATGAGGCTCTGTCTACCTCCGTCTCCCACGCGTCGCAGGACTACCATTTACATCTATCACAGTTTGCCCCTCGTCCTCGACCTCTGCCATGCCCCCACTCGTTGTGCAGCCTACTTCGTGCCTTATGCAGCTCTCCGAACTCTTTGGTGCCCTCCTCAAGTCGCGCAACTCTTCCGATAAGCAACGTTTCAACGAGTCATTGCGGAAAACGGCTCGTGCAATAATGTCTGACCTTACGGAGCTTGTGATGGACCTCCACAACGACAAATCTCGCATGGAAGGCGCCTTGGCGGAAAACACGCGTCTTGTGGATAAGCTTCTGGCCCGTCAAAACCCGACTACCCCAGACCAAGTCCAGATTGACTCACTCGTATTCTCCGGTCGTTTCTCCGTCCCGTCTTCAATCTGTCGAGCCCCCCTCAGGTACATCTCATGCCCCCCAAGTTCCGGCCCAAGCTTTTGGTCGTGGCCCGGCTCCAGCACTCGTCTTCCATCCCACCACGGAATGTGTCTCCTCCACGAAACCCTACGCGACGCGGTCAAAGCTGCGAAATTAGACATCGGTGTAGTTCGTGTGCGTCACTGCGCCAATAGCGGCCTCATTGTCTCCGTCCCGGCCCATAGCGATTTATCTGCCTTACGCTCGTTTGTCGCTGAAGACCCTACACTGTGCAAAACTGTATATGCAACGTGGACAAACCACTACGGCCTCAATTAACGATTTATCAGATAGACGAATCGCTATGCGATGAGGAGATCCCGTCTTCTCTCATTCGCCAAAATAATCTCAATGCTGTGCCCGAAGACGTTACTTTCCTTACCAAGTTCAAGACAGGCTGTGATGTTACCTACATCCTTGAGGTGGCACCGCATATCTTTCCTGCGCTCCTTACCAAGGGTCGGGTCTTTTTGGGCTTTCAACAAAGCAATGTTCGTGAGCGCCTTATTGTCAGACGCTGTTTCCATTGCCAAGACTACGGCAACTCTCGCGCTCGCTGCCCCAGCTCCCGCCCTGTTTGCGGCTATTGTGGCGAAGCTCACTTTTACGCTAATTGTTACTTGAACGAAGGCCCTCAATGCTTCAACTGCAAAGAACACAATCACCGCTACAAGACGTCTTTAGCCATTGACCATGAGACGAGTGACAGCCAATGTCACGTGTACACACGTCAAGTCCGGCAATATCGCTCACGCGTGTTCTATTAGAGTTACCCAGAATGGCTGCCTCTAGCATTTGTACCAACGCTGTCTCCTTTATATACCCCCTCGAGGGGGTCGCTTCGGGTCCATCGTGTACTCTGTTTTTGTGGACCACAAATCTTGGCGCACTCATGTGCTATCTCACAGCTATGCTCCCACGTCTTTCCTTCACTGTTGTCATGCTTGTCTCGCAACATTCGCAAGTATTTTCGGTGTATCGGTGCATGCTTGCTCGTTCTCTTCGTCATCATCTTCCGCGAACTCGATTCCTACGGCCAGCGCTCCGCCCAATGTCACCGCCGCGCCATTAGGTTGTGACTGGTGTTCCTACACGTGTACTACTCTCCGCGGTCTTGGTGTCCACAAACATTCGCGTCACCCTACCGAGTATGCATTGCAAAATCAACGTTCCAGCACTTATCGCTTTTGGCATGAGGACAAGACTCGCGCTTTGGCCGCCTTGGAAGTATCTCTCCCAGAAAACACGTACAATGTTAATAAAAGACTAGCGGGTCTATTCCCTTCGCAACCAATAACTGGGACAGGAAACTTCTAGTTTCTCGCAAGGATCTCTGGGACAATGACGTTTGTTGATTGATTTTGGTTTGGCGAATAGTGGACCATATTCATGACGTAGCCGGGCGGATTTATGTTTATCAGCGAATAGGCTAAACTTTTGAATCTGAGACCAAACACGGATTGGTCAGTTTAAGGGATAAAAAAATGTTCTAGAAGTTTCTCGGGCCAGGTACAAGGATAGTAACTCAAGGTCTTGTTGCCTGGGGTATAAATAAGCGAGACATTTCTCTGCGTTCTTGGAAAATACTTTAGTGGCTAGGTATTCCACTTTTTTGCTGTGGATATAGAGGTATAGGATAGTTCTAGAAAGTTCGGTGTCAATTTTGATGGGCTAGATCCTCTTCTATTGTACGAAACCGTGAATTTCTTTTCAGTTTATTTTAAAGGTATAGGGTTAAGTTTAAAAGGCTAGTATTATCTTTATGTATTAGTTTAAGGTATTTCGATATTAATCTAATGACTAATTGTAAATTCAATTTAATTTTTGAGATATACATTCTGCATAGTGAAAGTGTCAAACATCCAGGAAATATCTCCGAATGATTTTATAATTCAAATTGGGTTTAGATTTTATGGATAATTTGAAATAAAGACCTTAGACCCATCGAGTAACGCCCTGCATTCCTGTTGACAAAATTCTCGTGGCGCGATCCATGCCGAATGAACACGCGATTTAGTAAAAGTTAATCGCGATGTGACTATCCTGGCGCGAGATATAGAGCGTGCAACGGAAATTTTGTTAACAGGATGGCAGGGCGTTAAGCTATTAGTCAGTGATGCATATTTCAAATTATCTATATAATCTGAACCTAATTTGAATTTTGAAATCATTCGGAGACTGTATTTCCTCGGTTTTTCACTATGCAGAATGGTCTAATAATTAGAAGAAGAATCGATAAAAATCACTTTATTTTCCTCTTCATCCCCCTTTAAGGGCTAGGGGAGGTTTAATAAAATATCATGGAACAATTGAAACTGATAGTGGTTGTCTTGTTTGTAAAATATAGTTCAATAAAGCACACGAACATTCTTCAATTTGAAACTCGAAGGAAGACTTGTTATTTGAAAATTTTTGTCCAAATTTTATCAATATTTTTCAAATTTTAACTAGTTATCAATAAAGATATTAAAAGTTATCCAAAATTTCTATAAACAGGCACGCTTTCTTAGTTATTTTCTTCGCAATAAAAGTCTTAAAACACAATACCTCCCTAAGTTAGTGTTTTTGCCATAGAAAATAAACGAAAGGAGTAGCAGACCAGCAGCGCAGAGATACCAACTTCAAGTTTTTACCGTTCGAGCTCATTTGAGCTGTTAGCTGTTATTTTCAGCTTTGAACATTGTTACCGGCTTTAATTTTTAGGCTTTTTCATCGGTAATTTTGAACGTCAATTGTGAAATACGCCTTTCCCATGCTTTGGTTTCGGTCAGCTTTATTATTAAGCTTCACATTTGCGCAAAACGCAGGAGGCTATAGGCAAACCCAGATTCCGTTTAGCGAAGCTCAATCGCGTAGCGAATGTTCCTAGCATAGAAGCCATCTCCTCTGAAGTTGTTTCATAAATGGAAAAGTGATGCCGCGAATATTGATTTTGCCGAATACCGAATATTCGTCCATGCTCTCGGCCAAATTCCGAATATTCGTCCATGCTCTCGGCCGAATACCGAATATTCGTCCATGCTCTCGGCCGAAGCACCGAATATTCGGCCACCGAATATTCGGGCGTGAGATATGTGCAACTCGCGCGAAACCGGTTATGAGCTGTAACCCGTTCCGCGAAATACGTACATCCCCCGCACGTACCGCAATGGGACAGGTCTCATCATGGAAGAAGAAGGGTATGGAATGGTGAGGTGAATAGGCAGACGGCTACGCGAAATGTAGGGTCACGTGGGAAAACTCTCCTCTCCTCTCGGCACTAGCTGTAACGCGATTACTGCTCTGCGCAATATTGGCGCGCAAGCAGAGAGAGGGATACACTGTTTAGATTTAGATCCGCTCTCTACCGCCTCTGCTACAGCGCGCCTGCGCGGAAGCTTTCAACGTTGGTGATAAACTCGAGAAGGAGGGAATGAAAAGGGGGAAGTTACGATTTTTCAACGCGCTGTCTTTAACACTAAAGGACCCGTCTATAGCGTCTTTAGGTTTTTGGTTCATTTGCGAGTAGATCTCCTGGTAGTAGTGTATATAGTGAAAGACTATTTTCAGAAGCAGGTACTATCTATGAGGATAAGCGCAATCGTTTGCTATCAACAAATGCTGAAAAACTTGTTTTTATTCATCACAACTTACCACTGGTAGATTATAAATAATAAAGTAAAAATTGTTATTTAAATAAATAATTTTTGAGTAATTTTTCCTTTTTTTTCCTTCATGATTGGATACCAAATAGGAAAAAAATGGCCGAATAGGCCGAATACCGAATAGTAACCGAATATTCGTGGCATCACTAAATGGAATAGTCGAATTTGTCTGTTTGAAGGGATCTCGTGCAGCGCATATGCCATCATGAATGAGATTTTCACTAGGCTGCAATGAGTCTGGCTGAAGACCAAGACGTAATTAATATGAGTTCCAAATAACAATATTTTCAAAACGCTTTTCCTCTTCAAAAGGCGCGAGTTTTCTCTTAAAGGGAGGGGGAAGTGGAAAATAAAGTGATTTTTTATCGATTCTTCAACTAATTATAAGACCAGTATGCATAATGAAAAATTCAGGAAATACCTCCCATTGATTTTAAAATTCAAATTAGGTTAAGATTTTAAGAATAATTTGAAACAAGGACCTCTGAGCAATCGCGTAACGCCGTGCCTTCCTGTTAACAAAATTTCCGTTGCACACTATATCTCGCACCACGATTGTCACATCGCGAGCAACTTTTATTAAATCTTAAATTTCATTCTGCATGGAGCGTGCCACGAGAAATTTGTCAAAAGGAAGGCAGTGCGTTACGCGATCGGTCGGAGGTCCTTATTTAAAATTATGCAAGAAATTTCAAACTAAATGTAGTTTAAAAATCGTTCGGTGTTATGTCTTGGATGTTTCACTATGCAGATTGGTCTTATAAAATAATCAATAAAAAAATACTTTATTTTTTACTTCACCATCCCTTTAATGAACGTCTGATTTGCTTCAAAGTATTACGCCACAAGACCAATCATGTATATATGCATAAAGTGCCATAACATCTAACAAGCATTATCACGACAAAGATTCGATACTCGATTATGAATTATCGCCACTCTAACCAAAGTTGCCATATTTTGAATAAAGGCTGATTACTCGTGACCTATTCATCCGAATTGAATTTGGTGAAAACTTTTAAAATATGAATCGACCCCAAGGAATCCGAAAATCGCATTTATAACCTCGATAACGCAATATTTTCAGAGTTGTTAATTTTGACACTTCCGGTTCCGGTAAAAGCATGCAATGGACAACTGTTAAACGGGTAAAATATGAAAGAGGAATGAAAAACTATTATAACGCACTTTATTTCATAGCGCTATTTTGATTAACTTTTGAAATATAGTAAACTGCAACGCGCAAACACTTTTTTAACAGTCTGGACACACTGGCTTCTACACACCACCATCTTCTGATCTTTGTTCGACCCACATGGACACCAGTCTGTACACACTGGCTTCTACAGACCACCATCTTCTGATCTTTGTCCTAACCACATGGACACCAGTCTGTACACACTGGCTTCTACAGACCACCATCTTCTGATCTTTGTCCTAACCACGTGGACACCAGTCTGTACACACTGGCTTCTACAGACCACCATCTTCTGATCTTTGTCCTAACCACATGGACACCAGTCTGTACACACTGGCTTCTACACACGACCATCTTCTGATCTTTGTCTGACCCACATGGATACCAGTCTGTTCTTACTGGTTTCTAAACACCGGCATTTTTTGGTCTTTTTGTCCATCCCACATGGACTCTATCCGTAAATACTGGCTTCCATCTCCATCATCACCGTTAAGATTAAGACATACGCGGCGATCGGCTAGGGTTACGAGAAACGTCTAGCCTCCCAAAGGTTACGCAATTGCGCTGTTCTTACCTACAGCTGCGATTCGAAACCTTTATTAATCAAAACGTCTTGGATTTAACCAAGACCTAAAAAATGTCAATGAGAAGAGAGTTAATCAAGTGACTAAAGGCCCAGATATTGATTTTTTTTTAAATTACAACTTACATGCTTAAGATGCTGTTCGAACAGTGGGACAAAGAACGATCTTCCTCGTAGAGCTTAACATGGCTGGTGGGTAAAAAAGAAGAGGGCGTCGGACAGCCCTTTAAGAAACTAATGTTTCATCACCCTATTCCATAGAATAAACTTAGTTTACTGGTAGTCAAGTTATTCCCTCTCTATAATTTGAAAAATTACTTATTTCGGCTTTTCGACCACAATTCCGTTCTCAGTTTACATTTTATAACTACATTTATCACTTTTAGGAGAGTACGTGTATGACATTCTGTCGTTAATAAGTTGGTAACATATCCCCGTTCTGGCCCGGAACGCTTCATAGTGAAAGGTTTTGTTTTTGTGCAAATTTCAACAATGGCGGCAAATTCAATAGGGACGTTATGATTTTTACTCTTGGTTAAACTGAATATATGTAAGAGGGAAAGACACGGGGAAAATACTTTGCCTTCCAACTCGCTCGATGGAAAGATCATAAAAAGAGTAGAGACTTCGAGGGGTCAACCCCCCTGTATATCCCGATACTGAGGATTGACATCTCTCTTTTTTTACGTAGAAAGGGTCTATAGCATCGGTTCGACAGACAACGGTCACACGGTTCTATGCCATGGCGTCTCTATCGTTTCTATGGTTCGCAAGCAGTAGGGGCATGCATACTATTCAAAAAAAATTTTGATTTTCTTTGTTGTAATTATCAACTTAAGGGCGCAAAGAGTGTGAGAGTGTCAGCTGGACTCAGCGCGGTCGTAGCCTGAAAATTCTGACTTGGCTATTTTGCAATATAGCCCGCGTTCACCGAGTCGCGTGATCTAGGAGGCTGTGACTCGACTCTGCTACTTAGTCTGTATATCTTCAGGAACATGGAATAACGGTTTTAAAAGGAATATGGGATTTATAAACTTGTCGCTGCGAATCTTCCTAGAGTAAAGGTAGTATTCCTAGTAGCCGCAGAGACTTCTGGTAGCACTCTGTATGCATTTGGTAGAATACATTTATAGAAATAGAAATGATAGAAAATATTTATAAAATAAAATTTGGTCGAATTATTTCGTAGTTGTCCTATTTCAAGCCGAGGAATGTTCTCAAAAACAATTACTATTTGGTGAGGAATACCTTAAAACGTACTATTCACACGGAATTTTCGACCAGCTTAACGCGTAATTGAGTTGGCTATTGCCTTGGTGACGAGGGCACCGAAAGACAAGGCATGAGAATGGCACAAGGTGTACTTCTAGCAAGGACGATGTATACAACTATACATCCTCGTTGCTCCTATCGGCATAGCAGAGGCTAAAGTTGATTACGACTAAATCGTTTTTTCATTGTTACGTGTAGTTATATGGTATTTTTCCACACGAAATCTCTTAAAAGTGATAAATGTAGTTATAAAATGTTTTCGGGGAAAAGCCGAGATAAATAAATTTTTAAAATTGTTGAGAGGGAATAAATTGACTACCAGTAAACTAACTTTATTCAATGGAATAGGGTGATGGAACATTAGGTTCTTAAAGGGGCTTTACGACGCCCTCTCCTTTTTTACCCACCCGCCATGTTAATCTCTACGAGGAAGATCGTCCATTTGTACCACTGTCCGAACAGCATCTTAAGCATGTAAGTTTTAATTAAAAAAATTTAATATCTGGGCCTTCAGTCACATGATAAATTCTCTTCTTATCGATACTTTTTAGGACTTGGGTAAATCCAAGACGTTTTGATTTATATCTGTTCTTCGGACTTAATGTTTATTAATTTTGTGTAGTCACGGTGGTGATTTTATATTGATTATTTCTGCATGGTCTAGAATAGGAAGTAGGTCATCATTCAATAGAAAGGTACTGAGATATAGGAGCTATGGGAACGTCATATTAATCATTTTTGTCTAAATGGTATGGCCTGAGCTGACAAAGATTGTTGTATCACACTATTTCTTATGGACCCAGACCAGATGCTCTCATACAAATTTTTGAGCCCCATTTCCAATGTCATTGTTTCAACAATGTCGATATTGTCAAAAATCTCTTTTGAGAGGCGTTTACGGTTAATCTGGTTCTTGAGAACAAGTTTCCGAACGTCTATCGGCAAAAACGCGAGGTCGCCTAGGACGTTGATCATGTCCATGCACCATATGATCAGGTAAGAGATTTTCGACACTGTCAAGTGTAAACAAGCCATCTAGAATCACATTACAGATTAATGCCACCTGTGAGTTCTCATCGGTAGCATGCTTCTTAAAGATGGCGCCAACTTTCTCTGCACCAGCAATTTCGGGGATAACTTCACCATTGGAACCAGAAGGCTCTTCAAGATAAATATTACTAATATAATTATTATTTTCCGGTACGAAGACGTCTTCCGAGGACGATGTGTCCGTGGATTGAGTTTCAGATCTCAGTCTCTCGAACTACAAGTGCTCGATACGCTGGCTGTTTACGTCCTGATTTAATGGCTTCATAGCCTCTTGATGGGCGTAACGCTTATAGCTTTTCATTAATTTCATGATCATTCGCATCAAATTGGGCGTCGAGAGTAGCCTGAACGAGATTTTCTTCCTCGCTTCGTAGTCCGTTCGGTGAGAAAACTTCTCGTGTTTCCTTGTTCATGCGAAGGAAGAAATCGGTTGCAATACGTAGCAATTCGCACATGCCATTCTCTGAGCTCGCAAGTAGTCTAGCATCGTCTGCGAAGCCCAACGCATTGACAAATTGTCGCCCCACAGATGCCCCAATGAAATCTGGAAGCTGGTCGACTAGTTCGTTCATAACGGCATTAAACAAAATGGAGGACATGGGGTCTCCCTGCTTTAACCCACGGGTCACTGGTACGTTTGGCACATGGATCACACCGCAAGAAATAGTGGTTGTGAAATGCGCGTAACTGCTTAATATCTAACGTATCATACGGGACTCCAAGCCCAGTCGTCGCAAGGCCTTCTCCAAGGAGTAATGTTATACCCCATCATAGGCCTTTGCAACATCCAGGGAGACAACCAACAAGCCTTTGATCTTCCTTTTGCAATCGTTGATGATATGATTGAAGAGCGCCGTATTTGCGCGTAAACCGTCGACCGGCAAGAAAGCATGTTGTGCAGGATTTAGTTGTGACGACCCCATTAGACGGGGATTTGGCAGTAGCCCTAATCCCCGCTTTCACGTTGCCGATTTCTGGCAACATTGCAGCAAGTTACTCTATCATTGATTTCTGACTTAGATAGCCATACTCTCGCAGAGCTAACAGATGAGCATCCCGTAGAAGTGATTTCTAGACCTCCTCGCCCTCAAAATATAGCCCGCAATTAAAAACATCATTTGAACATCAGCCGAACAAGCTGGAATGGACAAATATCTTTTGGCCAATTTTTCTAAGGTTGAAAATCTGTCTTTCTTGATTCTCCAATACTCCAAAGGTGAAAAATGTTCGGAATCTATTATCAAATTTTCAAGCAGATAATCAAGTTCGCCATGGATATCGAAAGCTGTTGAACTAGTCTCTGGTGGGTCTAAGCCAGGCAGGCCCGTAGCCAGAAAAGTTACGCAGTGGGGGTAGTGTCTTTCTGTGAGGGGGCATAGCAAATGGATTTTTTTTAAATAACATAAATATCAAAGTTTTCAAACAATAAATATTTCCGCAGGTATTTCATGATTGACACTCATTTAACATTTGGAAATCAAAGCTTTTTTTATATTGAAAAAAAAATTAATTGTTAATAAACAATTCTTCATCTAAATTTCTAGTCGGATCTTTTTCGTAGGCTAGCAAAGTTAAGTTTCACTTTCTTTCATGTGACATAGCTAGTCGTTAAAGTGAAAATACGCGAGTAAGGCAGGAAAAGCTTTCCTCGTAACTTCGCAAGTCGCTGTTGAGGCTCTAAATGTTAGTCTGTACCCCGGCATTATAATATTTTGGTCCTGGATGAGAAAACCAGCGATATATATTAAGGATAACGACATAAAGCTAAAAACTCCAGTGTGTCAGGGATACATATCAAAAGTGAAATTAAAACATACAAGTGTATCAGGGATACACACAGGTAAAGACAATAAATTCTAAAATATGTTAATATGTATTCTAAATAGTTTTAATATTTGTGTTCCAAAATGAAAATCTTCATTACACAGGGGCAAAATTAATTTGACAAGAAGGCAATGGAAAATTTTGAGGGGATATTTAGGGGCAAACTGAAATCTTATTTGAGGGGGCCTTGCCCCCAAGTGCCCCCCATGGCTTCGGGCCTGAAGCCACGAAACATTTCGATCAGGCTAACTTCCTCTTCCTGTCTTGTCTTCCAGCATTTCATATCTGCATATTCATTGATCCATTCCGGCTTTTGAAACGCGCCTATTATAAAATATATATGGTTGGTGCTTAAAGAACTGAACATATGATGTACAAGGAAAGTTCTTACCATCAAATACTGAAGCCTTAGTCCTTGGATCGAGAAGAGCGGCTATAACGTAATCTTCGTCATTTAGTTCATCCTTAAATCTTGCTACCATTAACTCCAACAACGACGACCGAAGCTTTACTAGGTAGAGATTTTTAGCCCTACAAAATTCATCGAATGTCCTTAATAGCATCGGGATCATTTTGGAAGCAATGGGTGCATGGACCTGGAACATACCTGTTGATAACTTAAAGGGACGTAGAATTTCGAGTAACTCACTCAGCATGTGGACATCATTTTCACAAGGTGTTGACAATTTCTCTAATTTAATATTTTTTTCTTCCTTTGCTCTGACGATTGTTTGTCTCAACACCTCTATCATGCCTGGCTACAATGAATTTTCATTAAAAAATCTTAAACTTAAAAAAAATTAAGAATTTTTAAAGGGGCTGTACAAACCGTAGGACAAACAACGATCTTTCTTAACATAGAGGGTGGGTCAAAAGGAGAGAAGATCGGAGAGCCCCTTTAAGATAAACCATTATCTACTCACCATAGTTAAGCGTTCTTTTGCCATGAATAGGAAATTCCACCTTAGTCCTCCATCTTCCTTTAAGTTTTTACATACTGGTGACAAGGACTTAAAACGTTAGTCCATTTGGGAGATTGCCGTAAAAAACTGATCCACTTGCTGATCTTTTTTGCCATTCTTCTCGTTCACTTACATTTCTAAATGGCTTCGTTTATCACATGCTATAAGGAATGGGCCACACATCTTTTGTGAATATGTTATGGTCCAATGCCCCGAAAGTCTTCATCTGGGAGGTCGAGGTCAGATGATACGCCAAATGAATCATCCGAAGATCCATCACGTGACTCGTTCAAGGATTCGTCAGACGACTCGTAAAGTTCTTCGATTGTTGTGGATTGACGGTGACTTACTTCAGTAGTGGCATCTAACAATATATCGTCAATGTTGTTCCAACCTATGAGTTATGAAGGCAATTGAAAACATAGATTTGTGAATTACATAAATATAGGCGTGGTTAATTGCAGTTTACCTCCTTGAAATACAAGTTCCTCCTCACTTTCTGATGTAACATCTTCTGCCCTAACAAAAGTTAGTGTGACAGGCCATGGGTCCTCGAATACATCGTTCATATTAAATGCGCAACTGATATTCCCCGCGTTGTCGGCGCAAACGCTATAGATCTTTACAAAACTTTAAAACAGATTTGATATTGTAAGTTTATTTTTTAATAAATATTATATTATCTTGTTTCGTTCAATTCCAGCAGCCTCCGTGATGTCATTAAACTTTGCTAGAATTGCTTCGCTATCATTTTTGCCAGGAAAATGGAAAAGCCAGCTAAGCAATTGCAAAAAGACAGTTGTCATCAATGAATTGACATCAAACTCCTAAAACCGCTTCTCGAGCCCTACTGCTCTAAATGTCCAATGTCTGATGCATTTCTTTATATCCGGCTTTGCTTAAATCATTCTAATATTTTACTTTATTTTGAAAATATTTTTTTCCAAAGTAATGCTAGTATGTTCCTAACGAAAAACGTTGGTCCGTATTACTTATTTGAAAAATGACCTTAGCAAGCGGTTGAAGACTTATAGCCTCACTGTAAATACATCGAACCAATGTCGTGCGTGAAATTTCTCGGTTTTGATCACCATTCAGAGAACGACAAACATCCCGGAAGCCAACCTATGTTAGACTTTGAGTCATACCAAAACGAAACTCAAAATTCTATCAGAGGAAATTATAACCCTGGTAGTAAACCGTTGTTTTATTTAGGCACGCAACATTTTTGAAAATTAAAACCAATCAGACATAAGTGTTGTTCTTTTCTTTTTTTCCTCGTCGCCTAAAGTATAACTAGTATGCGTATTGGTTATTTCGGTTTTTTAAAGTGTGATACGAGTGTGGTTTCGTTTAGTAATTTTAAAGGGGATTGTGGTTTCACAAAGAGTATGTTAAACCTTTTTAAAATTACCAGAAATAAGCCTACCAGATGTGTAAATATCAAAAGGTTTTTCTGGCAAAATGTATACAATACTGCAGCCATTTTTTCGTGAGTGTTGATTCTGTTGAAGGGAAATTATTATTTCAATAAGTAATGTTTCATGAAAAATGTTCTATTCTCGAGTTTTTTCCTTAATCAAATTCATATCCAAAAATACAGCAATTAAGGGCTATTATTATAACAAAATTGGAAGTATGAGCGGACGTAAAACGAGAAATTTCAACAACTTGCATGAAGTCGAAATTTTTAAAATGATGATTGATCTGAAAAATGGGGTTTAAAACTTTACTGAGTCATACAATTTTTTGAATATCGCGTGGCTAGAGACCGGTATGGACTTTTTCTCGTTATTTAATGCTCGTGTCTCGCGAAATTTCAAAAACGAAACTTATTTCAATTTGTTTGAGCCTGAAATACAGTTGGAAATCGATTATTTGTAATATAAATTGAAAGTTTTAACGAAATATATTTTACATACGTCCAAGTCGGTGAGTATGGATTTGTGCATAGTCAGACACATTAAGAGTTTATAGATTAGAATCAAACAAAAAATTCTTATATATTTCAAACATATGTCTTTCGACTACTCAACCGAGTCGCTTCAGCTTGATACCTCACTGGCAACTACGTCCGGTACTTCTCAAGAAGAGCAAGCTACGAAGTTTAATGAGAAAATCATTGCTTCAAGTTAGCAGAGGGAGATGGTAGTGCATGATAATTTAAAACCCTTCAATATGCCTCTCCCTAAAATTTCAAGAGATTCGAACCAGTGATATGGAAAAAAACACATTTAATCTTTTTGAAGACTAAGTCCTTTATTTATGGCTAATCTCCGTCTTAATTTTTTTTACAATAAAAATATAAAAAAATGAACTTTTGAAACTTTGGAAAAAAATCACAAACTTGATTTTTCACATCGCATTAAAATTTTAAGATATTTAAACTAGTATTTTCAAAATAAGGGCCAAAAAACGGTGTTCATTCCATTGACGGCCATGTGACCCTTTGATTTTTTGGGTTAAAATGTGTGATAAGCGTTTTTAGGCCGATTGAACGGGCTTCTATAGCGCGTGCAGCCAAAAGCGTGATCGAGTCGGCTGTGGGTGGATAAAGAATACGCGTGAGGAGATTTGTTTTCACGGTATAGGATATACAACTCCCTATCTCTGACGGCAGTTGATTCGATATATACTCAGTTTTAGTATCGATTGTCAGCACGCGCAAAGCTAGAACTCTATGTAACGTAGAAAAGGAAAATAGGCCAAAAAAACGCAACGACTCGTCGAGTAGGATTTTTTAATGTCAAGGGAAGCAATTGCGGTGCAGGACCAACAGTTGAAATTGAACCGACAGTGAAGAATTTGCTGCAGATTATCCAACGCCGAAGGAAACGAAAGTAGACAAAACGAGCGGAAAGACTAGTCGTGTAGTATTGATAAATACTAAGGATGCGGTACCAACTATAAATACGGATGATTTAGAAAAAGTTATAGATGAGTTCGACGGATGCCAACCACGATGCAAAAATACCAAATCTAGCAAAAGTAATGCTAACAAACAAGATTCTTCAAGAAAACCCCCGAAAAAAAAGTTATAAAGCTTCAAAAGGTAGGAGGAAGTGTTGTTTCTCCTGATGTGATAACTAGGTGGATAAACTAAGTTCTTAGATTTAATATTGGTAATTTTGAATTTGTATAGAAGAATAACGATCCTGCCAATCCATAGGACGCATCTGCTGGAAAGAAATTAGCTTAAAAAATTTGGAGCAAATTAAAACTTTAGGGCGTGAAGCCACACGAAAGAAACTGGAGCGTTTCTTCTTCGAAGTAGCACCGGGTATACCTGAAGCTTTAACTATCCTACGCGGTGTAAGTGCTAAGGAAGATCCAGGTGATAGAGACCCAACAAATATGGAAAGTAATTTCTGCGTCTTTGGAAACTGTGCTCCAATGCCCAGACCTGCGGAGAATGTTTGTTGCAGACAAAGGCCTTGTGCCAGCACCAGAGCAATGTTTGACCTTGTTTGCTTATGTAGACCAGTTCTCCACGTGAGCATGCGCTTTCGTAAAGAAAGTGTTCAACGACGAGGTTTAAACGCAACAAACCTTAACTTTAGGTACGTAATAGATAGATGTATAAAACGTCTTACGTTCCGCTATATATAGTTTTTACTAAAGAAAATTTCCTTCTCGTTTCTTAGCTTTAATTGATCTTCAGAGTTGCCAGTCATTTGTGAGTTCATTTCAAGTTCGGAATCTGTTAGAGCCTCAAACTCAATGGAACAAAACTGTAAGTAATTTAATAAGTCTTTTAGTTGAACTGCACTCTCAAATGACTGGCAATACTTTTTTCAACATAATCAGTAAGTTTTACTAATATGTTATATAATTCAGGTACCACGCCTATGGTAGTACCATTTAAGAGAATTGTGGTGCCAGTTTACTGCGTTCTAAGCATAAGGAGAACACTCCCTTCACCAGACGGTGTTTACAAGGGCTATCAAGCTGCCCGAATTGGCAAAGGATACTAATGTGTTTTAATTAATTTCGACAATTATCGTTCAGAATATTTAGCAATAGCCTTTTTTATGATATCATGTATATACGAGTCCTATCACTTTCTCAATACGGCTTTAATTTGTCTTTTCAAACCGGTATGTGTAATTTGCTAAAACCTCGAGTTTTTTCGAAATTTCTAACAAACTTATGTGCTTGTAAATGTTTCGAGGTTCAGAATCTTCTATAACTAGAGGATCTGAAACGTTACCCTAATATGAAAAGTGTTAGACTTTTGAATTCAAACTAGTTAATCTTAAGCAATATATTAGTCATACCTCAAAATCACGTTTTGCAATGAAAATTGCTTTCGTTAAGTTGTAGTACTTTGCTTCAGAAACTTTACCAACACTATATGATTTAGATTTCTTATTGAAATATACTTGGTATTTTAAGTTTCCTTCGCTATCAACATCTTCGCTCCGGCCAACATGTTTGTTATAGTCTCTTTTAGCTAACCACAGGTGGCTTCGAATGTCCGGAGCCAATTCCGCGAGTACGACAACATTCTTTGCGTGGGAGGCCTACATATTTAGTTAACTACGTTTAATTCAATCATTAAGGTCAGGTTGATTCTTCTTACTTCCAGAATCTTGCGCAGTAGGTTTTTACCAACATGCCCTACATAGAATGAGAGTATAGCGTCTTTAAACTGTCTTTCAGGTTTTTTCATTTCTGCTTTGATGCTTGAATGAGCATCACTAACCACTTCTACATTTTTGACTCAATACTCTTTCGACTTTTCCATTACTTGCGAGGCAGCTCTTTAAATCCAATTATTTCCATATTGGAGCTCTTGCCTTTGGCTTCGCGTACATCAACATTGCAAACGGAAATTATCTCCTTAGTTTGAAAATCCACGAAGTGTAAGTGCAAAGAGTGGCCGAATGACCAGGAGAATCCATTCAGACATCGCCTGCAATTATTAATTTCTTTCCATTGAGTTCTTGGAAAACTTCACTTTGCTGACACTGCCAATACTTCAGCACTGCAGGTTGAATAAAATGTCTTTGGTATATTTTTTTGTTTGAAACATCACTCAATTTCACGAAGTGTTGGATTTCGTGTAAATAACGGTCTACTCACAAAAAGTCATTCAAATAATATTGGAAGTTTTCAAGGTCGTGTCTATCGTTTCCTTGCTAAAAATAAATTTTTTGAAGAACTAAGACGTTTTCTTCTGGTAAGTGTAAAACCAAAATTTCGTGTTGGCTTAAAATTTTTAAGATCAACAAGATTTCTTTAGAGAAGGAATCGTATACGCGGATCGCATTGTAGCGGTCCTCATAAAAGCGTTTAATAGTGGTTTCCCGAAAAAGCAGTTTACCCGTTACGGCAGTTCCCTATACAGGGGTTCTCGTAAACGCGGTGTACTGTTACGGCAATTACCCAAGGACCAGTACAGTCCCGGAAAACATTTCCAGGACATTTTTATTTGGCTGACACTTTGTTTCTATTTGAGCTAGAGTAACAAAATAGGACTTCCTATATAGGTTGACTTAAAATTATTTTAAAAATTAGATTAGACACGGTGGTGGTTGCCTGTTTCCGCACAGTTTTATTTTCCGCACCTTAAAAACCTATATCATCTTTCCGCACAATTTCTCATAGCTCATTTTTATTTTATGGTTGATAATAATATTTTCGATGCGGTTTAAAAAAAGAGATTTTTATAACGCAGTTTCTACAATCGGATTTAAAAAATTAATATTTTACTTTTTTTTAACATAAAGACACTTTTTTAATGCTTAAGTCTATCAATGCACTTTTCTATATCGATAGTGATAATGCAATGGTCAAATCACAAGTTAAATGCAAAGGTCAAATCACAAGTTAAATGCAATGGTCAAATCACAAGTTAAATGCAATGGTCAAATCACAAGTTAAATGCAATGGTCAAATCACAAGTTAAATAGCAAGCTTCTATCGGAGTATAGCCTTTCCTAACCCTAACCCTAACGGAACCAAAACCAAACCAAAGCGAACCCAAAATATTTGCGGAAATGGGTTATGGTAAAAAATTGTGTACTAAAATTTTGAAGTAAAAACTGCGCGCAAATGGGCCGTAAAATTGTGCGGAATTGGGGTATGATTCTCGAAAATTTTGTGGGGATGGTCATCCTCGGACACGTTGACGCTGATTAGTAAAGAGCGCCAAAATGGCCTCCCGAAATAATACCTCAAATAGGTCAACAAAGCAATCATGACACGCGTCATGTCACGCATAATCCAAAACGGTTTTGAAACTATAAATTGGTTCAGAAAAGCAGAATATATGACACAAAATATGACATTCAAAGCATTGGGAAATAAGCCTAACTATTATCTCTTTTTATCCATAGCAACTTAGCTCTGTAGTAAAACATAACGATCAAAAAACAAGATGTTCAAACCATAGCATAGTTTGAATCTGAAATTTTGAGAATTACGTTCAGTAATGGGGCGATTTTAAAGGTAATTGTCAGTAGGCTCTCGATTTTGAAAGGACGATTGGATACCAACTTAGGAGGAAATATTTTGGAGGGCGCTGGATAGTGTTTAGGCAGTAAATTTGAGATTACTAATGTTGAAGGATTTTAGCAATTAAAGATTTTGAAATTCTATAAAGCACGAACGTAGCGTTTTGGTTGAATTTATCTGTGACTTTCCGGTAAAAATGTTTGTTGGGGCTCTTTTTTGCGGTCTTTTTGGTAGTTAATGTTTTCGTGGCGTATCGGCAGTTGTTGGTTGGGTTGCTTTTCGGTAATAAATGTTCCGGTTTGTCTTTTCGTTAGTTAATGTTTTGAGTGCTTACAGAATAAATATCCTGGCAGATGTCCACTTTGCAGAACAGGTTATCTGTCTACCATATAAGTGTAGCAGTGAATCAGGAATGAAAATTCACCATGACATGCATTAGAGAATTGTGTAACAACAACAAATTTTTGAAGAACGATGAGAATGCCAATTCTCTTAACTCTCTGAAGGTTATGGTTTGAATTTTTAGAGTATTTAAATTTAGTATTTCACTTATTCTTATGACATGAAAATATTGATATGGTTAGGGTTCCTATACTTCCTCTTTTTTTCTGAACGTTTAATTTTCCACATCCTTTGAAATTAGACAACGATCTCTTTAAATTTTATAATGCAACATATTTTTCGGTGAAATTTAAGTTTAATTCTGTAACGTAGTATTTAAAAAAAAGTCCCGATTTTCGAAATTCGAATGATTTTTCCTCCTTGAATTAATATCAGTCCCCATAGATTCAGTTACAACTCCGGACTCCGTTATAGGAACTGTGGCCAGAAAATTAAGTATTTAGACAAAATTTATAGATGTGACTAAAGTACTGAACCATCTGAACCGCAGAATTACTGAACTTGGTATTAAAATCTCTACATGGGTGAAAAACTACCATCCACTCTCATAGAGAATTCAAATAGGAGCAATAAACAAACGTTTGAATCTCAGTGGACTGAATTAAAGTGAATATTTTACTAAATTCTGAACCGCTGAACCATACTTAATATTTCTATAGCTTAACATGGTCTGAACTCGAGTGACTATTTTACTGAACTCTGAACCGCTGAATCCATTTTAATATTTCTATAGCTTAACATGGTCTGGACTCGAGTGACTATTTTACTGGACTCTGAACCGCGAACCATATTTAATAGTTCTGTTGCTTAACATGGTCTAAACTCGAATGACTATTTTACTGAACTCTGAACCGCTGCACCCAATTTAATAATTCTATAGCTTAACACGATGTGTTTTCTGTGTGAGCCCCTCAGTATTTGTTTGGCTCAACTCGAGCTCGGGCTCAGTCAATTAAGTAAGCTTAAGCTCGAGTTGGTCACATATTTCCGGAGAATTATTTTTCAAACAGTGTAGATGTTGAAATAAATAATTTTAGAGCTATGAAAAACTGGAATATTTATTTACCATCAAAATGTCTTGGAATGGTTTTGTATTAAAAAAACTTCAAAACTTCATCTACCAATGAGCTACACTAGTTTCTGTTTCCAATAAATGTGGCGCTGAGCGCAGCCTCAAATCAGTGAGCCCTTTCGAAATGAGCGAGCTCATAGATTTAAATCGGCCTCGCTCAAGCTCAAGAAGGCCAAAAAATTTGTTAAAGGGCTCGGCGCAAGCTCTCGTTAATTTTTCACTTATATCTGGGCTAAGGTCAAGTGTCACTTTTTTATGATATATTGTGAGCCCCTGCTCAAGCTCAGAAATGTTTTTCATAAACGTTCAGGCTCGGCTCGGCCTCGTAAGCTTATCAATTATTTTGAAGAGCCTCGCTCAATTCGCGCTCGGGCTCGCTGAAAAAAGTGAGCGCGGTCAGCTATGCCAATGTAAGACATCAAGTTGTATTTTACATTGGAAATTTCAATTTAAATCGTAAGGACGTCTACGAAAAGCTCGGTAGCTAGGTTTAACATCTACAGTAACATTACTTACAATTTATCTGGTAATCTACTACAGCTTTACCGAGAGATTTAAAAATTTTCTGGGACGTTAATCTTAAGTAGTAGGCGAACAGTTAGAAAGATATGTTTCAACCCCTCACTATCTTGAGATAAATGGCGGCCCGAAAAGTAAAAATCTTCTTCATAGAATTAAGTCCACGTGTTTCAACCGAATCAGTAATATTTATTACTGGTTCCAATATCCTTAAGACTGACTTTATGCCTGTTGGAGCCTTACTTAAAAATGGTGGCCTGAAATGTAATAAAATGTCTCGACACCGCGTGCCTTTTTTGAGACTCTGTAAATACTGAAAATGATTTCTTTCTAAATATTCAAGGTGGAAAACATTCATGATATGATTTCTCTAAAACCTCTTCTGCAAATTTCATAGAAAATAAAATAAACATTTCCCCCAGAAAAACCTCCTTCCCAAACCTATGGGAGGTCAAGTAGAGAGTATTTAACTCTACATTGGCGCCCATTAAAATTCTCATTTCAAGTAAGTAATTCAACGCGCCTTAGATTACTGTGTAAATCTTAATGTCCTGCTAACTAAATAGAATATGAAATGTAAACTTTAACCTTATTGCGCATAATAATCTATCGCACTATGGTTAAAATTAACTTGGCTCGAAATTAACTTAATTTAAATCACAGTTTTTATTTGCATTCGAAGTTTGAACAAGTTACAACCAAGCACTGACTTATTGGTTAAGACTAGGAGATAAAGAACTGCTTTACATCAGATTCATAATGCTTTTATAAAAATTTAACTTATCTTTTAATTTAAGAAGTTCTATCATAAGATAATGGGTCGAGTTTTTTATTAGTTATTTTTTAGCGGTCTGTAACATCCTCCCCGCCAATGACACAGTCATTTAATTGATTTTCAAGTGGGATAACATTTGAATGGCTCTTCTAAGGATGGTCCCACATGGCAATTTCAAGGAGCAACTTCTGATTTTTCCGTCACATCCAGGGTAAACTTGTATAATGCGGCCCAGTTTCCAAGATTGTCTCGGAACATGTTGTTCTTCCACAAGGACCATGTCATCTAATTTGAACTCCACTGGATTCTTGACGTGTGGACTAATATGGGCTGAGCGAAGCTCCATTAGATAATTCGAGCGCCAACGGTTCCAAAATTGGTTCAGGATCCTCTGTCGGTATTTGACTCGTTTAGTCAACGATTCTCGACTGGCGGCAATTGGATCGCTTTTGAAATTCCGGTCTGGCAAAGACGTAAGTCGTTGTCCTATAAGGAAGTGGCCCGGTGTCAAAGTTTCAGGTTCGCTGGCTTCCGTATATGGGTGCGTCAGAGGTCTCGAGTTAAGGACAGATTCAACTTCGGTTAACGTAGTATAGAGTTCTTCGTAAGTAAGAGCTGCTTTTCCGAGAGTGCGTTTTAGACAGGTTTTGACAGAGCCTATTAACCGCTCCCAAAAACCTCCCCACCAGGCGGCACGTTCGATGATATAGATCCATTTGATGTTGTGGTTACTACTGTACTTCTGGACTTTCTCATCTCGGATGTTTCTGTATAGTTGTCTGATGTCCTTTTCGGCTCGTTTGAAAGCTTTGGCGTTATCTGAATATATCGTTCCGCAAACAACTCTTCGTGATATGAAACGACGCAAGGCTAACATGAACTTGTCGGCACTAAGTTCGGAGACAATCCCCAGATGGATCGCACGTGTGACTCCACAGGTGAAAAGTACAATATAGACTTTGTGATTTTTGAGGTCTCGAACGTAGAGTGGCCCGACGAAATCTATGCCTGTAACTTGGAAGGGTGGAGATTCAATGACTCGGTCGGCTGGCAACGGCGCAATGACTTGGGTCCCAGGCCTAGCCTTGAAACGTCGGCAGACACAGCATCGTTCTACGACCCTTTTCACCAGACGCCGTCCTTGCAATATCCATAATTCGTCTCGTAACTCTGTCATGGTGCTATTTATTCCCCCGTGCATGGTCCTCCAGTGAGCATCAACGACCAACAGTTCTGATAGTCTATGGGTTCCAGGTAAGATATACGGATGTTTTCTTTGGCGTTCTAAGGACGAGAACTGTAGACGACCGCGCAATCTTATTATTTCGTTGTCCAAAAACGGGCTGTATTGTGCTATTGGTGATGACGCTGGTATCGGTGCCCTTTCATGCAAGAACTTCAGCTCTTCAGAAAAGAATTCTCCTTGAACTTGTTTAATCCAATAAAGTTTCACCATCTGGATCTCATCAGCTTGTAACGGACCTTTAACTCTGTCTTGAATGGCACATTGTGAATTGTTTACGAATCGGGATACCCAGGCGCTAACTCGAAAGACTTGTCTGCCAAATTGAAAATGTACCAGATTTAATAGTGGTTCTTTGTTCTCTACGGCACAGGCAAGTTGTACTCTTCGGCGTTCTTCTTTAAGAAGATCTTCGGGGCGCTGGATGGATTCTTGAAATTTGTTCTTCGGCCATAAATCTTCATGTAAAGATAACCACGTTGGACCCTTCCACCAAGTCTCGTTTTCGACAAGTTCTTGAATTCGGAAACCTTGAGATGGTAAATCAGCTGGATTGTCATGGCCGGTGCAGTGGCCCCATCTAGCTGGATTGGTTAATTTATGTATTTCCGATAATCGGTTGCTAACGATGGGCTTCCATTCTTTCGACGAACTCTGAATCCAATGAAGGACAATTTCCGAATCTGACCAGCAGTGATATTTTGTTATCTCTCCGTCGAAGACGTTCAGGGTATATTTCAGTAGCCGAGATCCGATTAGAGCAGCCATTAAATCGAGCCTTGGAATGGTTAGCTGCTTGAGTGGTGCGATTCTTGTCTTTGAAGTTATCAGTGATACGCCAATAGTCCCTGTGATCGTCTTATAGCGTAGGTATATCACCGATCCATACGCCTTTTGACTAGCATCGCAGAACATGGGCATCTCGTACTCGGTCACTTTCGGATCTTCACTTTGCGAAAGGTAGTATCGAGGAATGGCGATCTTCTGAACCATAATTAGGTCTTGTAACCACTGGTCCCATTGCTCTTCAACTTCTGCTGGTAACTTTGCGTCCCAGTCAATTCCCAACGACCATAGTGTCTGGAACAGGCATTTTGCGCGGACGAGGAATGGTGAAAGGAGTCCAATTGGGTCAAAGACTCTGGATGTAGCTTGAAGTACTCCTCTCTTTGTGTCCTTCTTGATTAACAGGAACTCTAATATGTCCGAGATATTGAAAGTGAGTGTGTCGCTTGACGGATCTCATGATATTCCAAGTACTTTGATGGGTTTGGTGAATTGATCTTGTTGAATTGTTTCGCCTCGTGTCTGAGCTTCATATGTCAATCGTTTTGCGAACTCCTTAGAATTCGTGACCCATTTGCGCAAATTCATGCTAGCGGACTTCATAACCTCGGTAGATTCCTTATATATCTGGTTCGCGGCCTCCATGGTTTCTGCTCCAGTTGGAAAATCATCAACGTAGATTAGCTTGTTCATAATATTGCATATCTCAGGATACTGGTTTTTCTTCTTTTCAAAATGGAGTCGCAATGTCGCCGCGAGCAAGAAGAGACTAGAAGTGACTCCAAACACCACTCGAGTCATTCGGAGATGGACGAAATTTGGTTCCTCGTTGCGAGATGGCAAGCTGTCAATCCAGAGGAAACGAACAAAGTCTTTGTCTTCAGATGCCATACCAATCTGCAGGAAAGCCTTTTCGACATCCCCAACCAGAGCTATTCGGTGTCGTCGAAAATTAAGTAATACGTTTAATAGATCTGGATTGAGGTTAGGTCCGGATTCAAGGCAGAAATTGAGAGATGGTGCTCCATGTTCGTGGGCTGAAGCATCGTGGACCAAACGGCATTTGGTTGTCTCTTTATCGTCTCGTACTACAGCAAAATGAGGTAAAGAGTGGGCTTCGCCTTCTTGCTTCACTATTTCGGATTCTGGGATCTTCTATACTATTCCGAGTTGAATATATTCGGTAATGATGTCTTGATACTTCTGTTACAACAAGGAGTCCTGTTGAAATCGAGTGATTAGGGTCTTCATGCGTCGTCTTGCAACCGGTAAGTTATCTTTCAGGCGAGGATGGTTGGTTTTCCATGGTAGATGTACTATGTAACGACCATTTTTCATTGTAGTTGTCAACTTGTGCCTGTCGATAATTTCTTGCTCCATCGTTGACAGTGACTTTTCTTCTTCGATTCCCAAAGTATCCAACTCCCAGAATTTACGGAGGCTCGTGGATAAAACTTGATCTTCCTTGATGGACATCATATTGGCAGCTGAGCGTAGTGCCAGATTGACGGATACTGGAACGGGACCTTGTACGGACCAACCGAAGAGACTTTCCACGGCTACTAGGGAATCGCCAAGTCGAACAGTGTTACCCGGAACTACTGCCCAATAATGATCAGCTCCGATGAGGATTCCAAGTTCAGTTGGTGCTTTGATGCCTCGTACCTCTGGACAGTCGGTTAGCGTAATTCCCTTTTCCTTGATGGTAACTCTTATACGTTCTCCAGGCACGCTGACCAACGCTCCGCATATAGTTGGAACTTCTAAAACTTCCAGTTGCACGCTGATGCTTTCATTCAGAATACTAAGAAGCGTTATTACAACTCTTCTCTGGTTACGCAGAATTCCTTCCTTGGTTCCGAATGGATTAACTACCACAGTCTCTTCGGTGACAATGGGTAACTTTCATGCTCGTGATATGTCTTCTCGGACGAATGATTGTTGCGCTCCATTATCGAAGAGACATCTTACTAGTACTTGGTTAGATTTTCCCTCTGCATTCAAAACAACGGTCTGTAGTAAGACTTGTTCTCTGACTTGCGACACAGGAGGTAAGATTGTCATCAAATTTGCAAGATTTTTACTGGATGTAGACGACTATTCGCTTTTCTCCGCTGTTAGATTTTCTTCACTATGACCTTCTTTTGCATATAGATGCATGATGTCTTCTCTGGCAGGTTTTACATCTGACGTGGGATCGACAATACCGGGCGTTGTGACCAGTCCGAAGACAATTGAAACATCTTCGCTCGTTCGTAATGGCTTGAATCTTTGCCTCTAGTGTCTTGTTTTGACATGCTTCTGGTTGGTGTCCCGCTTCTTGACAGTACAGGCATATACTTGTAACCGCTTTACTTAAAGCTGCTACTATTGGCGTTCTTCTGGGGTATCTGGGCTCAAACTTGTTATTTATACTTATCGTGCTCTTGCTTGTATGAGATTCTTGTCGCCGATCGCTAATGATTTAGTCTGATTGATATACAGTGGCTCTCTCTCGGCTCTCGACTTCTTTCCTTATGTGTTCCAGGAAACTCATTACGTCCCAGTTGTCCTCGTTCTCCAGTTGTTTACTGCATTCCAGGTAGATATCGGATGGCACCAGATTCATAAGTATTGAGTAAAACATACTGCTGTATGTTTCCAACGTTACTCCCAACGAATCCAGACTTTTTACTAGCAAATCGCAACTGTCATATAGCTTGCGAAGACCATGAACGTCTGAGGATCTCTTCACTGGAACCATGCTAGTTAGCTTGTGCATGTGATTTCTCATTGCAATGGTTTTCTTTCCGAAACGGTTTTTAGGGTTTCGATGGCCTTGGCGTAGTTTTGCTCAGTCAACGTTAAACCTCCAAAAGCGCTTGCAGCGACTCCTTCCATGTACGAACGTAAGTAGTTCAACTTGTCGACATCTGCTAGGCTCTCGTTATTATGTATGGCACTCTCAAATTGACTCCAGAAACTTTGCCATTGCGTGACATCACCAGCAAACTTCTGAATGGTTAATCTTGGCAGCTTGACCTGAGCTCTTTTCTCTCTCGTTCCCTCTTGCTGAGCCATGCCTCTGTCGGACCTCACTGATCTTGCGTCATCTCTGGTTCTGATTCTTTTCAAGGCTCGTCTCTTTATCTCTATTATGTTCTCGGTGTAATCTTCAGTCTTGTTGATCTCATCCTCTACCTCTTCTTCGTCTAGGATTAGCGCCATTATTTGCTCATTGAGTTGATCCAACTTCATTTTCTTGGCTTCTAGTTGATCCATAAGTTGTTCTATCTCTTCAACATCGATCAAGTCCTCGTATATACTCGCATACAATTTGTCCATTATAATGGTGGTTCTAGCTCGCAGAACCCTCTATTCTTCTTCAAATTTTCCATAATTACCACAGATACTTGCCTGGCTTGATTCTTCTAACTTCTTATACGCGACTGCCCGTTATGTCCCGGGTTTCCTTAAACCAAAAAAAATATATTGCGCGTACTAATCTATCGCACTACGTTTAAAATTGACTTGGCTCGAAATTAACTTAATTTAAATCAGTTTTTATTTGCATTCGAAGTTTGAACAAGTTACAACCAAGCACTGACTTATTGGTTAAGACTAGGAGATAAACAAGTTGGGAAAACCAAAATATTACCTCTCCGAGTCAAGAGGAGGCCTACTTACAAACTTATTTACCCAGATATGGAAATGTTTCTTTTTTTAAGAACAAATACTGAAGTTCATTTTATGAAATATTAAAGAGGTATACAAAGCATAGCGAATGTACTGTAAATCAGACGACATTTTACATCCAATAAGGATATACTTGTACACATTAAAATCATCCGATGGGGGAAAAATGGGAAATAAAGAGATAAAACTTTGGAGGGATATTACTTTTACGTGTTTGTAGAGGCCCAAATTTTCTACTCCTCAACTGTATACCTCTATGTTCAAAACCAGATTCACAACAGGGTTGCAGTGTAAACATGACACTTCTAACAGCGCTGAGCTCTGCTGAACGCGGCCTAGATTTTCACCATGATGCTCTATTCAATTATAAAATCTAAGCCTGATTATTTAAAAGTGTATTTAACTTTCGGCTCACTCTGAACCGTTAATGACTCTGCATTACAGAAACGAAAACCAAACCCAAGCGTTTACTTTTTGGTTCACTAGGCCTATTGAAAAAAAGGTTCATTAGGCCGACATAGTAGCGTTCTTCTCGTTATCAATAACGAAAGGATTATGCTATAAACAGATGTAGTATAGCTTAAAGTAATATATAAACATCCATTTCAAATAATAATATAAAAAAATATTCTTGGGATATCAAAATGAAACAGAGGATTAAAGCTACAAAAGTACTAAATGCATCGTAATTACGAAAAAGATTTCCACATATTCACTTTATATTATGGAAAAAGTGAATATTAACACATCAAAACAAAGCGAACTGTTAAAGCGGCGCACTAGTGTGAAAACGGACAGACACACAAAGACAAAAAAATAGACTGCTTTTTAACTTTTCCGTATTAATTTTGAATTGAGAAACAAGATTATCTTAAATATTAAAATAAATATAATTAATATTTAGTATTTTCTTCGTTAGTTGTTCGCCTTATTGAGCGTTACATCGTTTTAAAAAAGAATAATTAAACAACCTTGAGAGACTTGACTATTATTGACGTTTGAAATGAAGCATCCTCCTGTTGCTTCGCCTTGCTCAAATAGGTAGTATATAAAGGATTCGAATAGCAGCTGTAGATAAGAACATCGCAATTGCGTGAACCTTGGAGGAAGACCCCTCCATTGGAAGGCTAGACGTTTCTCGTAACCCTAGCCGATCGCCGCGTAGGTCTTAACCTTAAGGATGATGATGGAGTAGAAGCCAGGTGTACAGACTGGTGTCCATGTGGGATGGACAAAAACAAAGACCAGAAGATGGTGGTGTTAGAAGCCAGGTGTACAGACTGGTGTCCATGTGGGATGGACAAAAACAAAGACCAGAAGATGGTGGTGTTAGAAGCCAGGTGTACAGACTGGTGTCCATGTGGGGTGGACAAATAAACAAAGTTGTTAGACAGGCAGTGGAGTAATAGCCTGTAAGTGGAATACAATTTCCGGGACTGTAAATGCGGTCTGGAAATTGAATACACGTTTGCTCCGATTTGGAAACTGCGAACGCGGTCACGTGGGTGTAACAACGGACAGACAGACACACAGACAGACACACAGACACGTCGAAATTAGAACCTCTCCGTGACATACGTCACTCGGAGAGGTAAAAAACTGCTTTACATCAGATTCATAATGCTTTTATAAAAATTTAACTTTTTTTTTAATTTAAGAAATTCTATCATTAGATAATGGGTCGAGTTTTTTATTAGTTATTTTCTAGCGGTCTGTAACAAACCTGTAATAGAATCAGAGAGAATTTATGATAGGGAGTAGAAGCTCTTGCCCTTGACAGTGCTAAATGCAATGTAGCTCAAACAAGTAGGCTCCGACGCTGAAACTGGCCTGGTAAATTTCCGGTCACATGACACTCCTTTAATTTTAAAGTTTGCCCTCAATCACTATTTGTTGTACAATAACCCAATAAGGGTTCGCGATTTCGAGTGCGACACTGCGACTGGCGCCATTTGTAGTTATTTTAAGTCGGACCTTTCCCTTTCCCTAAAAAGGTAGTGTCCATCTCCTCTAGAGACCCTCCCTCAAAATTCTAGACCCACCCAAGAGAGAGGGGCCAAAAAAAAAATATACCGGAAATAGACCTGGCCAGTTTTGTTGATCACGTGATTTTTGAGCAACATAATATTCCTCAGTTTCCACTCCCTATCATAAATTTTCTCTGATAGAATAACATCAAATTATTTCAAGGTTATTAATGGAAGCAAACTCTCTGTAGTTTTTTGCTACAGTCGGTGGGGATCTTAGCTTGCCGATTGGAAAATATAGATATTATATTCTCACTGTCACAAACCAAGGCGCTTACCGACTAAATAGGCTAATAGCTGGAAAAGTGATGTACATTGAAACTGGTCTTTTCTATGCGAAACAATATATACGCACAAAAACAATACAATTGCAAACGAGGCCCTGTTTATCGTTTAGAGAACCTCTCTTTTTTAGATCTATTTTCTAAAACTAGCCTTAGTTTTCCAAAAAAAAAACAAAATTTTTAATTAAAGTTTAAAGGTATAGTTATCACCTTTAAAATGTGCTGGGAATATGAAACTTGCAGAGTAAAGCCCAAAAACCGGAAAGTATGTTAAAATTAAGCGATTCATAAAATACTATCATGTCATAAGAACATGCGAATAATCTAATCTTTAGAAATATTATTATAATTCAAACCATTCTCATCGGACATAAACATCCACTTTGAATTGAGTAACCTGATTTCTCAACCTTCCTCATGAATTTACCGCCAAAATACTATTCCCACATTATTAATTTCGGACCACTTCTCAACATCCAATTCTCAAGCGTCCAAACCATAATTACCGATCGTCAAATAAGTTCTGTTACACCTGTATTTTTGTCATGCCACTTATTTTGCTCTCCAGTCTTTCTCAATGTATATCCTTGAAATACTACAAAAATTCAATACCGTGGCTCGTTCAACTTGTAATACCAATTTCACCCAAAACGCCATCTTCCCTAAAATTGCCGTCATATTATCCCCAAATATCCACCCACTGATGTTGTAATTGAAAGAAACCAATTACAATAAATTTATTCTCTGAATGCTAGCCATAAACAAATCCAAGTCTCTATCTAAATATTTAGACGTTTAAAAACCGCCACCAAAAGCTTCATTAACAAGACCAACTATTAATCATTATCGTCCCAAATCGGCCTTTCACAATCTTCGTTCAACTGGCAATCAACATATACAACACCCCAAATCTGAATATAATTCGCAAGTCCTCATTTCCCATATTTCAGCGTGAAACTAAAGTTTCTCTGGTGTGAATATATTATTTTTCTGTTCGTAATGTTTACTACGGAGCTAAGTTAATATAGATATTATAAAATAATCGTTCGGCTTATTTGCCAATGTTTTGAACGTCATAGGTTTTTTCATAACTTTTGATTTTCTGAAACAATTTACAATTTGAAAATGGTTTTCGAATCTGCGTAACAAGATGCGTGTAAAGAGAACATTGTCGATCTATTTGAGGTATTATTTTGTGACGTCATTACCTGGGGTATTTTCCATTTCCGTTATGGTAGCGAAATCATGTCCTTTTTAATTTTAGAATAATTTTGTGAAGTCATACTATCTAGGGAGTCCTATTTTGTAACTCTAGTTCTAATAGGAAAAAATGGCAGCCAAATGAAAATATACGTAAACTTGTACAAACGCGTTATATAAAACGGTAGTCGTTTATGATGGTGTAGGCTGTGTTATTTTAACCCAAATAGTACTAGGTCAGGTGAGGTTAATTAAGTTGGGAAAAAGTTCGATTTTTATACCTAAGTTGTTAAAGGTTTTGTTGTTTAAACCTCAATAGTATTACGACAGGTTAGGTTTTGTTATTTGAACCCCATAGTGTGAGGTCCGGTTAGGTTTTTTACCTAGAACCCTAGGAGTAATAGTCATATTAGGATAGGGTTGGTTATTTGAACCCTAGTAGTATTAGGTCTGCTTATTTTTTGTTGTTTGAACCCCCAATACTAATCGTCAGCTTAAATATTGTTATTTGAACCCCAATAGTATAAAATTATATTAGGGTTTTTTTGCTTGAACTCCAATAATATTAGGTCAGGTTAGGTTAGCGTATGATGATGGAGTTGTAAGGTAAGGTAACTTTAAGGGTTAAGAATTGAACAAGACTCAAGTTAAACTGCTATTTCCCAAAACTCCAGTCGCTTTTTTAAAACAACAGTTCTGAACAACGCTGATTCTTATTGCAATCGAGCGACTCCGCGAGTAAAAGCTAGTTGATCAATAACCGTTAAGCGTACTAACGTTTTTCGAAACCACACTATATAGCCATCCGTTTGACCCCTTTCTTTGGACAGTTAATTCTAGAGACGTTTTTCGAATTAAACCCTACTCGTTCTCAACCAAGTAGAGGCGCGAGATAAAATAAAATTGTTTAAAATTCTAATTATTAGTAATTTAGAATGGTTATAGCGAAGGTTTTTAGGTTGAAAGCAATTCTTGCAATAGTGTGTGTCAAATTGAAGGGCTCTAATAACAGAAATGACCATTTCAACCTCAATCGTACAAGTTTCAATTTTATGTTTAGCTAGAATATTTGTTTAAATATACTTAATTCAAAGGTTTCCGATATTGGAATGATATTTTGTATGCCAATCCCGTCATATTTCAACGCCATTGAGTTTTCGAATGCCATGGGTGTCGAGTCAACACATCTTTTTACGGGATCACCTTTATCGAGGGAAAAGCGATATTTCGACATATTTCGGTCTTTCAGCAGAGGAGTAAGATTTTAAATCATATCGAATAATATAGAGAACGTTTAGGACAACATTTCACGAATAAATTAACCTTATTCAAATTTTAATTTTTTACCCTCAGTCCAATAGTTCATCTTACAATCTTTGAATTGCTAAGTTGTCCTATTTGACTGAAGCAACGTTTTTTTTCGCGGCAATGACTTTTCGACTGAAGCCGCAGCAACCCTTTGTTTTTCAGGTTTGGATATCAATATGTTTAGCGCTACTAATAACACCACTTGTGCTTGCTGCGTCTTTTGCATTATATTTAAAACAGTCACGGTCATTTAAATCATTATACTTCAAATACTTGAAATGTATTTTGAAAACCACAATTAATGTGGGAAGTAAGTTACGCCAAGAATTAATACGTGAATACAAAATCTACAATTTTTATTGGAATTTAGATGATGTTTCAATTTTTCGAAATAAGACTCTTCGGCTATTCTGGGCTTTTTGGATACTTGCAATTTTTAACATATCCATGTCCTTTACTGGTCTGCTGCTATCTAAAATAACAGTACCGGATCGCGTATCGTACGTTGAAGATATCTTAGACATTCTCAAAGTTCCCAATCTTGAACTATATGATGGTAGAGTTCCAGAAGAAGAATGGGTAAGTTTAATTATGCTTTTAAAACATTTGCCTGAAGGGAAGCATAAACAATTTGTAATTGAAAAGTCCTCTATAAGTTAAATGTGAATAATTATGACACATGACCTTTTTTACAAGATTCGAAACTGTATTCTCATCTTGCTAATATTCTGAATTTAACTAACGTTACAATTTTTTTTAACTTTAGTTTGTTCCAATTAAGTCAGAAGTGTTGCCAAGGAAGAAAAATGTTTACGAATTATATAAATTGGAAAACCAAGTTGATAGTTTGTCTTGCTTGGAAGATGACCTGGAAAAGCTGCCTGTATGCTATCTTCATTATAAAACGATGGTCCAGATATATGTTTATCTATTAGATCTATCCGAAAAAACAAGAAAATACATATATGTTTCGAAAACCCCGTATGGATCCATCACGGCACACGTTCCATTTCGTAAATCTCCACATCCCGAAGCGGGGAAGATCTTAAGACATATGTAAGTATTCGAGCCCTGGCGACTTCCATATTGACTGTGAAAGAGGTGAAGTTGAAACTCAGTAGCTTGACTAGAATGGCTTTAAAGATTTTGGGTTTAAACATGTCTCAATATTTTTAAACGGAGGCGCGAAACTTAGCTAACAGGAATTACCATATCCTAAGGCTGCAACTTTGAGAAAAATTTAAACCTTTTGATCTGTGGGATTAAAAATATGGACAACAAAATGTAGGTTTTAAGGTGGCTTATGGTTGTAAAAATAGTAAGGTATTAGCCAATTTCAATTAAATATTTATTTTTCATATTGACGTTTCAGTTTTGACTTTAATGGCACAATACCTACAGACCCTAAATTAAACTTAACTCTCGCATCCTAAACGTGTTCGATCGATAATAATATCTTCGATTCAAGATCTATGAAAATTATAGATAGGACCCGGGTCTATTATTGAGCACGCGCAAGAACCCTCATTCAGCATCCCTCATAACTTACACACAAGGACTTAGTATCATAATTCAAGTCACGTTTAGTCTCCGACCCACATATTGTTCGTTTTATGGCAAATCTGTCACCAAGAGAGTCCATCTACCAGATTTACGCCGTCTCGAAATCCCTTCTAACTCGTGTTAATAGCGGTATGCAGAGCACTATGTTTATCCTCATTAAAATTATCAACGAAAGCAACGAGGTGTAAAGTTAACAGAAACGAATATAATGAGCTAAAGGTTTATATGTCTTTATAGAAAACGGTTACAGAGCGAGGCTAGCTCGCGTTAGAACAAGTTGGGAAAACCAAAATATTACCTCTCTGTGTCGAGAAGATTATATAAACTAAAGTATCCAATGAAAACGTCGACCTTTTTGCCCTCATCCTTTCCCGCGCTTTGCGCTTCCGCATTTCATCCCTACTCTCAACATTATCTTCCTCCATTTTACATACAAAAATCAAATACTCACAAAAAGAAGCGGCAAAAACTTGCTGGCTCTTTATAACCACTTAATTTGACTTAATATCCAATTTCCAAACACAAATATTTATTGGTAGATAAATTGACCACCCACAAGCAAAGAAAAATTCTCGAGAATGGCTCCCGCAAATTTAAAAGGTCTATTTTCAACTAGGTGGGCGTATCTGATTAGATTTAAAATAAATATTTTTGAAATTTTTGGTCTGACTGTTATCTACACCTAGATGGTTTTCAGTCAAACAAACAAGGAGCATAAACACAATAGTGGAAGCTTCAGTCTTATTTAAAACATGTAAAACAATTATCATCTCTGCAAAAATAGCTTAGACATGTCTTTTTTACCAATGCCTAACCGTTTGGATTTTTCTAAAGCAATCTCAGCACCAAAAGATACTTTTTGATACAAAATAAATGTTTTATATTCTTATTAAGAATATAACAAGAGGATAAAAAAGGTCTGTCCTCTTGTAATTTTTTAAGCTTTTATCATGATTACTCTATACAACAGTAACAAGGAGTATAAACCCATTAGTAGAAGCAGTATTTTTTTCCGAAACAATGTCGCTTATGTTTATCCTCTCTAGACTTCGCTAAAAACGTATTACTCCTACGTAAAATATTAATAGACAGGCAAGGATTCATACCATTAAAGAACGAGCGCAATATTATCCATATTTTCATTTCATATACAGAGAAAAGAAATTATTATGTTCCTGAGAGGAGCTTCCCATTTTTGTTGTTGTTTTAAAAAATATATCGCAATACACGGGCCTTGATAGGTATAGGATGTGTAACAATTTCGCGCCGGACGCTTTTGTGCGGGTCATCATCAAACTCGTAATTATAAACTGAACTATATTTTTATTTAATTAAACCCAGCCAGGGTTACGAACTATTTTTATTTCAAATTATTAAAACTATTATTATTTTTATTATTTCAATGACGACAGTTTTATAATTTTAAAAAGCATTAAGCTTTCTTTTATTTGATTATAATTTCCTTTAAATTTATTTATCCCCTAGACATTAAAACGAACCAATTTAATAAAGTTTAAATTTCTTAAGTTCATACTTATTTAAGATATCTATTATTATTATTCTTATTATTATTTAAAAACTGTCTCATTTTGGTGTAACAATATTTTATGGACTATCCCTTAAACTGGCACTCCCCCCCCCTTTATTTTTCTAACCTACCTTGGCTGGTGGTTTTATAAATTTAACCCATGACGTCAATGATGACGTTAACGTAAAACCCGAAGACCATCATCATCGTGAAGATGGACCCACGAGTGGTTCACGTGTTTGTGCGCGAAGATACTAACGCGCTCGCCCTATAAAAAGGGTCCCCGACCTTTGTTAACTCGCTCTCTCTACCTTTTACCTTGGTCCTGCTTGGTCGGACTTGCAGTCGCTGCAGCCCTCGGGCTCGATGCCCTCGGGCGTGGACCCTTCGGGGCCACGCCGCGGTTATTTCGTGAAGTCTCCGGACTTAACCTTTACAACGCGCCGGTTACCTGGACGATCTACTTTTCGCGCCGGACGCTTTTGTGCGGGTTTCAATTCAACAAATTCGTAAATATAAACCAAACTATTTTTATTTTAAATCATTAAACCATTATTTGTCTATTTCAATGACGACAGTTTATTATATTATAAAAAGCATTAAGCTTTATTTTATTTTATTATTTCTATTATCCCCTAGACATTAAAACGAACCAATTTCATAAAGTTTAATTTCTTAAGTTCATACTTATTTAATATATCTATGATCATTACTTCTTACAATTATTTCTAAAAACTGTCTCAGATGCAATGAATGAAATATATCACAATGCACGGGCCTTGATAGATATAGGAGGCAATGAAGGAAATATATCGCATGCACGGGCCTTGGTGTCCAAGTGGAATGGACGAAGACCAGAAGATGGTGGTGATTAGAAGACAGTATGTACAGACTGGTGTCCAAGTGGAATGGACGAAGACCAGAAGATGGTGGTGATTAGAAGACAGTATGTACAGACTGGTGTCAATGTGGGATTAACAAAGAACAGAAGATGGTGGTGTTGGAAGCCAGAAAAGTACCAGACTGGTGTTCATGTGGGATGGACGAAGACCAAACATGTTGGTGTGAGAACTCAAATATAGAGTAGCCAACGGTGAGAAATACAATTTTCCAAATTTCTGTGAACTGTCAATGCGGTCCGGAAATTGGGAGTACGTTTGCTCCGATACGCAAACTGCGAACGCGGTCACGTGGGTGTAACAACGGACAGACAGACACACAGACACGGCCGTTACAGAACCTCTCCTGGGCTACGGCACACGGAGAGGTAAAAAGTAACTAGGAAATAAATGCATTACCAGGAACATCAGGTGATTGAATTAAATTCTAAAGAGTAGTAAAATAAGGATTCTGTATTAATTTCATTAGAAAAAATAATATCCGTGCTTCAGTCAACTGGAAAAACTCTTATCGTTTTGTTTTTTAGGCTTGGACAAACCAAGTCTTTTTAATATAATATCAGAGAGGTGAAGCAACGCTGCATGCGGGCCAACACGCTCTGAGCCGTTACGGGTGTGCTACTTTGGGAATCTCTTCTGACCTAATGCTTTTCGGGTTTCAAAAAGAGATCTAGAGTCACAGTATCCTTGCATAGAAATTGGAAAAAGCACAAAGCCCTGGTCTATTCTTGAGCTTGCGAGCGTCCATCATATTCTACAGACAAGGACCGATTATCCAGTTTAGCCTCCGTCCCTTTTAACGACTTATTTTATTTATAACCATAGTATTGTTCTGTTTATGACATATCCGCCACCAGGATAGCAATATACAAGAAATACTCCGCTCTGCCGTTTTATAAATGTGGTAAAATTCTTTTGATCCAGACTTACAGAAAGTATGATAGGCTTATGGTTTCAAATTAGTAAAATTATAAGACCAAAATGTTAAACTTAAATATGAAAATTTATACAATTGTAGAACGAACGTACTCTTCAGTTCCGGAATGATTTATAAAAGTTTGAACAAAATTCGTTTCGGGGCAAGAAACGCTTTTGTTGAACCACCTAAAGCCTTCGAGGATGGGGAAACTGCGATGAAGATGGACATGTTAGTCTTGCCGTTCTTGATTTTGCTAACTGGATACTTACTTTCGTCAGTACAGATCATCCTAACATTGAAGAAGTTAATTGGTTCAAGATTCTAAAAAGACTTGCTGGTGATGTTTCAATCGTCTTGCTTGCGGTGAGTTAAAATGATAACAACACTTCAAATTTCTTCTGCAAGCCTAATATAATCACCCATTTAATTTCCTTTGATTTGATTTTGTGCTTCATGATACAAAACTTTACTTGAATATAGATTTAAAGTTATAGTCTGCCTATTTAAGTTTAAAACCTGACTGAATAACTGTCAGTAACTGATGATCAACGCGCAGCTCAAACCACTTTACGCAGAAGGCTGAAAATTTGCATAGACCTTATACTCTTAAAAAATAAGATAGATTTTTCCAATCCAAAGCCTGCGGCCCAAAACCGGTCTTATGGCTTTTCGGCTTCAATTTGCCGCCATTTTCATACTCAGATGCCCCTAGAGCCCATTAAACCAGTGTCGTATTGTAACCGTAGTAGTTGCTTTAAGTCTTAGCTAACTCGCAGATATAAAGCTCTGTAATATTACTAGAATTAAGAGGCTAAAGCTAGAATCCCACTCGACGGAAAACACGACGGAAACCCGGCAGAAAGGGGTTCGTCAGAAAAATCTTTACGCCGAGCCCGACGGAATTCCCGATCGGTCGGGCGTAAGTTGTGTTCTATTTTTTCGGTCGTGTTCGGCGTTACGCGGGTGTCTCGACTCTCAGCCAATGAAATTATCCCACTGACAACGTCATAAATTTCAAGAGCACACGCACACGCGAGATCGATTGATAGCCGCCATTTTTTTTGTGGTTGACCAAGGCTTATCGGAAACGTACCACCAAGAAAGAAAAATTAAACTTGCGAAAGTAAAAAGAGATAAGATGTTAATAAGGAAGACTTTACTGAGGAGATTAGAAAATATCCCTTATTTTACGATCTAAGCGACAAGGGGCCAAAGATACCAATTCAGAGTGTGAAATAGATGTTGTGGAAACAACTCAAATCTGTCACGTGACCCAAAAATATCTACCGCCAAACTGAAAATTCAGTCGTAGTGTGAACGGTCTACCGCCCGACGCCGGCGTAAGTTAAAATTTTTACCGTTGGCTGTGTGATTTCCGCCGGTTTTTTCGGTCGAGTGGGAATCTAGCGTAAGTCTAAAACTAAACATATGCCTTAAAGTTTCACTAATGGCTTTTATACTATCAAATAATAAAAGGAGCAACTTGTTAATCAAGTTTCAAAAATGATTTTATATGAATCCAATTGTAAAGTAGATTTAGGGAACTCTAGAGCTTTAACTAGCATGACCTGCTTGTAATGGATCATGACTGAGGAGTGCCGAAAAGGATACCCCTGTATCACACCAAGTCCCAAAAACGGTCGGAATAGAGTCTAAGCAGTTGGTTTGGAGAGGAAAACGTTTGAATTTCGTTCGAGGCCAGAACAAGTTGTTGGCCGGCAGAAGTTTTTGGATCCTTCTTTGTTGTAGTTTTGTCTCTAATTAGATTAATAAAAAAGTCTCAGTGGACGAAGACTAGAAAAGTATACGATAAGAGAAGAAAATTGAATGACCGAAAATTTTTCAGTTTAAACACATGATTATAAAACATCAATTATTTTAAAAAAATACTTATCGTCGTTTTTTCACCAAAATTAAACTCAAATTGTTTTCGAAAGAGCACGTGCAAAGACAGATTATTCAATCTATATTGTTTTTGGTATTAAAATTGTTCGCATGAAAAGTATTATGATATATATCCGAGTATGGAATTTTATCTTTCATCATAATTGTCATATTAAACGTCGCTTTTGGGTGTTTTGGTTCCACGTCTTCATTTATATGGCCATGATACCATTGGTTCCCACTTTTTGTGCCGACGACTGAAAATGTTTTAGTTATTTTATAAGTCAATCATTAGAATTAGGGTAAAATATTGCAACGGTTTTGCGCGTTACAGACGACGGAGAGCCGAACTTTGCGCTTTCCGATTTTGGGGAATATGTTCAGCCCGTATGGCTCAGTCCACTACCGTCAACGTCATTTGCCCCATCCTTTTTCTCTCGATCCGAGATTTATTTAGAGGCGCCGGTTCCAAAGAAAGCGAGATTCTTTTGACGGCCAAGGAGCACAGTCGCTCACCGCAGATTAACGCGAATCTATTAATGAGTTTTATTTTTGTCGCTTTAGTTATTTTTAAAACTTATTTTTTTTCTTGATCGAAAATAAACTATCGTTTTCTTTAATTTAGACTCTCAATTGGAAAAAATTGGTCGAAAGAGGCTTACAAGCTAGAGCCCCTCTTTTAAGACTTAACGTTGATCCGAAGTCCGCCGAATACTACTAGGGTTGACTAACGTTCTGTACTGGAATTCCAAAAAATACCGGCCAGTATTATATTCAATTAGTTTATAAAACCACAACGACATTTTGACGGCAGTGCTCAAGCGGGCTCGCGACAATGGAATAACCTTTAGCCTGAAAGGTGGCAGCAATTCAGGCCCTCTCATCACCTTCAAACAAGAAGAAACTTCAGCTTTTTCTTGGAATCAAAAATTACCTTAGTAAATTTATCGACCATCATTCTGAAAAACGGCACCACTAAGAAATTTATTGAAAACATCATCGGAATTTCTCTGGAATTCTAATGCTCAGCAATGCTTTAATCGCCTTAAGGAAGACATCACAAAAATTCCAGTTCTAAGGTTTTACGACCCGAAAAAAGAAACTACTATCTCAGTTGACGCGAGTCACTTTGGTATAGGGGTGGTACTTCTTCAGGACGGGCAACCTATTGAATATGCTTCAACCACTCTAACGGAAACCCAACAACGCTATGCGCAAATCGAGGAGTTGCTGGCCATAGTATACGCTGTGGAACACTCGAATTACAATGTGGTAGGAAATAAGATCACAGTTGAGACAGATAACAATCCACTACTTTGTATCATAAAGAAGCCCATCACCTCTTTATCACCCCGCCTGCAACGAATGGCACTTCGCTTAGCTCATTACAATCTAACACTTCGATTCGTCCCAGGATCTCAGATGTATATCGCTGATGCCTTATCGCGCTCACCTGCATAAACCAAAGAAATAAATACGGAACTTCTAGAAGGCCCAATGGCTGCGCTACACTCCATGCTAGTACTGTCTGAAAACAAATTGCACCAATTCCGGCAAAGTATCCTCAAAGATGAATACATGCAGAAACTACAACATTATATTCGCTATGGGTGGCCAAAATATGCATCGAAGGTGGCAGCAGGATTATCATATTTTGGCCAATAAAAGAAGAGCTTCATGAAGACGAAGGCTTATTATACCGAGATGAACGATTATTGGTACCGCTGGCTGTGCGCCCAACAATTATCAATCAACTTCATGGAGCGCACCAAGGAATTAATGCCAGTCTTCGGAAAGCTAGAACGCACGTCTATTGGCCAGGAATGACCGAAGAAATAACTATAGCGATCCAAAGATGCAGCACATGTCTCAATAGATCAAAAGCGAATACGTACAGAGTAACAACGCCACATGAAATACCGAGTCTCCCTTGGGAAACAGTTGGAGTAGATCTGTTTCATAATCAAGGAAGACTGGAAGACCTGCCTTGCTAAGCGTGGACTATCATTCAAAATTCGTGGAGGTGGACGAATTAAAGTCAACGGACGCCAAATCAGTCATAAATGCGCTCAAACCGCATTTTGCAAGACATGGAATACCTCAAAACATCATCAGTGATAACGGTCCTCCATTCAGCTCACGCGAGTTCACTGACTTTCTCTTACAATGGGGTATAAATCACAAGACCTCAAGCCCTGGTTTTCGCCAGGCTAACGGGATGGCAGAAAGACATATTCAAACGGTCAAAAACTTACTAATGAAGGGCGCACAAGCGGTGGTCGATTCACAGTATAGCCTTCTACAATATCGAGCCACGTCTCTACAAGATCTTCCTGCGCCTTCCGAGATGCTGATTGGGAGGATGATTCGCACGCCAGAAACAACAACCAGGGCAGCACTAAAACCTCGTTTTAAATCAAACGTGGCAAGCGTTACAGGAACGTAGAACACGAATGTTAAAAGATGCCCAGAAGCAGAAAGGACAAAACTCGTCTTTCAAAGTAGGCTATTGGGTCAGATTTTACGTCAGTCCACGAAACTGGAAATTAGCAAGAGTTATCAGCCATACGAGAAAATCTGATTCCTATATTATTAGCACACCTGAAGGTGCTCAATATCGACGAAACAAACTGCATCTCAAACCAACGGCGGAAAATATTATTCAAGATGACGTCCGAAATGAAATACGTAGGACACCAGAATCACCAGCCGGGAACACACCTATTATACCGACAAGCCGTGGTCACGTCACATGGAACATAGGACAAGGGACAAATCTTACACCGAATCTAGTCCAGACGCAACAATTACCAACAACGCCACATATAAGAACACGCTATGGGAGGACTAGTGAAAATACCGGATAGAAACCAAGCATTTTAAGAGAAAATCCTTCCTTATTTGTTTGTTTTGTGTAATTTAGGTTCAAGTGTAATATTAATAATCGAAAGTTTGTCTAATCCTAGTTTTAGTTGTTTAAGTTGAAAAAAAGGAACATGTTACATAATAAGTCACGTGTACATAGAGGGCGCGCATGTGCAACCGAGTTATCTTGTAAGAGTAACATAGATTGTACTAATTCATTCGAGCTTTGGCTTAGCCGCAATAAACATCTCTTTAACTACTGTTACTTGAAGTCTCGCTTATTACATAGTTCAAGGCTTAACAACTAAGTTCTTGGGCATCAACGGAATCGTCCTGCCCGGCAAACACATACTTGTCAACTAAAAATTATTTACACTAACATTAGGCTCTTCAACCGTGTCAGCGAATCTGTGAATTTCACTAGAATAGGCCTTCCAACAATAAGTACTCTCGGAAAAATCTACGAGCATATATCTATTTGACAGAAAATCAAGTCCTAAAATCCAGTTACCCCAGTTGTGTAACCGCTTTTTCCTGGTTTCCCTGCACTAGCGGAAAACACAAAATACCAGGCTTCTCGTAATCTGACTGTGGGTTCAATTTAAGTCTAGGGTATTTAGGTAGGAGTAAAAACTAGAACTTGTTTCAATGTCCAAGCGAAATCAAGTTTAATAACATAAAACAACTAACCAAGGCAGAAGGCCCTGACCACCATAGACAAACAGGTTAATTTAAATCCCCTATTTTATTTACATTAACCCGCAAAATAATATTAACATCCACACTATATAGATATATAAATAAGGAACCCAAAAATAATATTCGCATGCACACTAGCCTCCAAAATATTATTAACACTTAACGGTTCGAATTTAAAATTGTTTTAACAGTACTCAAAAACTCGTTCCCTCTCTCTCTCCCTCTCTCTCTCCCTGTCTCTCTCCCCCTCTCTCTCTCTCTCTCATAACTTCATTTTGCACCCAAGAAAACGTCCATATTTTAACAAGAAACGTTTTTCAAACGGAATCGAAAAGTGTCAATTCAAGATGATTTTTACGCAGATAGTTCTTTAATCGTAATAGTTATTTGGTTACAAATTGTGCCCATTTCTACTTAATAATTTAATAAAAAACATGTAGCTATTTATAAAATAAATTTCAGTTTTAAAACTACAAGAATATTTTATGAACTTTTATAATTTTTTTTCTCGGTCGAATTTTTCCTCTCGGAGTGACGATGACTTCACAAAGAGGGATTATATTGAACGTGTCTGTCTGTGTGTCTGTCACTATGTTCCCAATTGGCAAATCGGAGCAATTTTATTAGCAATATCCGGACCGCGTTCGCGGCTCACAGAAAGCAATATTAACTCCTCCCCTTATTATCATCGTTAGGGTTAGGATGTACGCTGCAAGGGCATTCAGGAATGGTGATACTGACGTACAAAACTTGTTAAAACCTTTAATGATTACTTGCCTGCTGCTTCAAAAGTGGTTGATGTTGCTTTACTTGACCATTATATTGCTGCTGCGAAAACATTTAGCGATATTCTTCCATCTGATGCAAATGCTTTTGTCCTTGGCAACTGAGGTGAAGATAACTGAAAAAGTTGATGTAAATGAAAATGAGTTATTTGACATGTTGAGAAAGATGATTTTACAACTATAGCGTTGGCCCAGATAGCATCGATTACAACTAAATATTAAATTAACTGCGAAGAGTTTAACAGTTAAAACTTCGAAAATTAAATACCTCTAGAATATTTGTAATCCTGGGTTAGTTTAGGGTAAAGATATCCGTACTTAAGGGAAGATAATGAACAAACCGTCCATTTCAATAGAAAGCAAAAACGTGACATCCAAAATACAATCCATGGGGGTGCGTCTTCGTGGAAAAATACCACGAAGCGTAATTATAGAAAAACGGGACCCCAATTCTTAGGAATTTTTCGATAGGTCCCGTACACGTGTTTTCAGCAAGACTGGGCTTGGTGAGTTAAAGGGTTAGAAATACATGTATTTAGGAGGGAAGGATAGAGATTCATGTATCAAGATTGAAACGCCCGTTACACAACAAGGAAATCGTGTAAACGGAAGAGGACAGGCTATTCATTGTCCTTCAACACGAATGATGTCTGGAGAAACTGATGAAGATCAAATGCTGGAGTATAATATCCCAAAATGGTCAAAAAGATCAGTATTAGTGCAATTGGGTCTAATCCAAATTCAAATCAATGGGAACTTGAACCAAACTTTGTATAGCTATAACTCTCAACTGCTGATGCTGAAGGAAAACAAATGAGTAATCATTCAGGTATGTTCCCATTTTCCCCAATTCCATGATTCCCAAAAAGAATATTTCGCCCAAAACCTTTAATTCCCCTTTCGCCCAGGAATGTACACTGGCGATATCTAGTCGGCGATTGTAAAAAGACGACTCGAGTAATAGAGGTCATGAAGGAGCGAGGAGGCCTTTGGACTCTGTTGGTATAGTGAGCACGCAGGACATAACTAAGTTAGGTTTGTTTTGGTTGGGTTGGGTAAGATTAGGTTAGGTTAGGTTTGGTTTGGTTGGGTTGGGTAATGTTAGGTTTGGTTGGGTTTGGAAAGGTTAGGTTAGGTTTGGAAGTGGTAGGATTACTGATTTTCAAAAATATTTTTATTTTCTTTGAGGTTCTTGCATAATAAAAGCGGGTCTTTTAATCTTTTTTAAGATTCTTGAACCATAAATATATACCTGTTCCAAAATATTGATTGTTTTCAGAAAGGCGAATTGGGGAAACTGTTTTGTGGGAAAATGGGGGAGAATCATAATTCAATGCTTGAAAAATGTTCAACATCATTCAACGTTTGCAAATTAAGCTTGCTTTGGAGTGGGGACCGATAGGCTTGCAGAGATAATGAAAGTTTACCCCGAGAGGGAGTTACAAAATACCATCAGGATAGAAGAGAATTTCACTTTCGACAACACGAAGCTCTGAACAATCACAAGCTCTTGCACCCAAACGCTTTTGAACTTCTCTTCAGAGGATTCCGAATTCTTGCATTCTGAATTTTTGATGTTTAATGAGCAACATTGATGAATTCTTCTTGACCCATTTTATTTGCCTTGCTGTGCAGAGATTAAAGATAAATGAAACTTATCGATTACAAAGGGCATCGGACAACAAATTCGTGGCAAGGCAAAATACATATCTGTACCGATTAACAATTCCACTGCTACAAGATTGACAAGTAAATTTTTGGCAACTCTGAAGTATATTTGCCACCCTGGATTTTAAACAGACGTAGACTGCAGGATGTAATTGGGTTTTTTGGTCCATTTGGTTGTTGTATCAATGTCATTTGTACGTTAAAAAACCTACCGTATCCTGGAGTTACATCAACAGTTTCAGAAGTGGAGAAAATTATGCATTCTAATTTAAGGAAGAAATTAAAAATATTGAAGGCAAAGCCTTAAGTGAAGGACGTCATGATCCGCAAGAAGCCACCCTAAATTTTGCATGGAGGTTTTTTCAACTTAAAATGTATTGTGCCAAATGTGTTTAGGTGTAAAAATTACAAGACTAAAGTTTCGAACAGATCCGGCGAAGGTAGTTGAAAGGTATTAGCATCATCGTAGCTTTTGCATGATACGATGTGGCTAAGAACTGCTCACATTGTCTATGTGTCTCACCAGGAATGTATGGAGAGGCTGAAATGGCTAAGGGTGCTCTCGTTGTACCCTTGATGGTGGAAACATAAGGCTAGTCCCCCTCCTTTTTTTAGAAGTGTAGCTCCTCCCCCTTCGTCTGTTTAGCTGTCTACCGAAGGCGAAAAATATCATGACTCGTTAAAAAAGGCATGGCAGAAGTGACCTTTTAGATTTTTACCTCTCCGAGTGACGTATGTCACGGAGAGGTTCTGTAACGATCGTGTGTGTCTGTCTGTCTGTCTGTCTGTCTGTGTGTCTGTTGTTACACCCACGTGACCGCGTTCACAGTTTCCAAATCGGAGCAAACGTGTTCGCCATTTCCGAACTGCTTTCACAGTCACGGAAATGCCTCTACTTGAGTTCTCACACCACCATCTTCTGGTCTTTGTCCATCCCACACGGACACCAGCCTGTACTTACTGGCTTCTAATCACCACCATCTTTTGATCTTCGTCCATCCCACATGGACACCAGTCTGTACATACTGGCTTCTAATCACCACCATCTTCTGGTCTTTGTCCATACCACTTGGACACCAGTCTGTACATTCTGGCTTCTAACACCACCATCTACTGGTCTTCCGTCTATTCCACATAGACACCAATCTGTCTCATTGGCTTCTACTCCATTATCATCGTTTGGTTTTAGGATAAACGCGGCGATCAGCTAGGGTTACGAGAAACGTCTAGCCTCCCTAAGGTGGGATCGCCACCAAAGGTTTTCGCAATTGCGCTTTTTCCTTACTATTATAATGGAAACGAATCGTATATATACCCCAAAATTTGAAGAAAGCGGGCAAGAGGGGTACCCTTCACGTTAAACGTCAATATTAGCAAAGTTTGAGATGATAATAGGTATTACTTTATTTTAAACGATTTAACTATTATTAGTGTTAATTATTGAAGATTAAAATAATTAAAAATAATTATATTTATTTAAATATTAAAGATAATCTTGATTCTCAACTCAAAATTAATACGGAAAGAGTTAAAAAGCAGTCTATGTTTTTGTCTGTGTGTGTCCGTCCATTGTTACACTAGTGCGTAGCGTTAGCAGTTAGCCTTGTGTTGATGTGTTAAGAAATCATACAGAACCTTAATATTCCCTTTTTTCATAATATAAAGTGAATATGTGGAAGTATGTTTCGTAATTATGATGCATTTAATACTTTTGTAGCTTTAAAGCTCTGTTTCATTTAGATATTCCAAAATTTTTTTTTTAATATTGTTATTTGAAATGGCTGTTTATATATTACTTAAGCTATACTACATCTGTATATAGAATAATCCTTGGTTTAGTGATTTTATGAAGAAAATTAAGACTTAGACTCCGGCGGGTATATTAAGTATCATCCGCAATAGGCTTAGTGAAACAAAGAGTAAATAATTGAGGCCTGAGGTGAAGTAAACTTTGGGCTTTGATTTTCGTGTCTGAAATGAAGAGACATCAACGGTTGAGAGTGAGCCGAAAGTTAAATACACTATTAAATAATCAGGTGGTAATTAGAATAGTAAAAGGGCTAATGGTAAACGGGTAGTAGCTACAGACTTTTTTTCTCTTTATGGTGCGCATTGACTATTAGTGCGTCTAGCTACAATTTAGCTTTGGTGTTATTTAACGTTAACATTCATGTTGGCAAACTAAGAATATTGTTGAGGTGACAGGAGACGATAGTGTTTACACTGCAAACCAGTTGTGAATGTAGCTATCAGAATATACGGTAAACAGCTGAAGCGTAGACTTCATTCCCTAGCTGTTCTTTTCTCCATTGACTGATTTCCATGTGTCCAAGAATTATGCTTATTGGATGTAAAATGTCGTCTGCTTTACTGTATTATTCGGTATGCTTGAAATACTGCTTCAATATTTCGTAAATTTTTACTTCAAAAAAGAGAAATAATTCCATATCTAGGTAAATAAGTTTGTAGTAGTAGACCTCTTGACTCGGAGAGGTAATATTTTGGTTTTCCCAACTTGTTTAAAGTTAAATGCGCTGATTCGCCGCCCTTCGCGTTCATATTCGATTCTCTCAGCCTAGGCAGTTTTTTTTGGCAGCCAATGAATGAATGAAAATAATTTAAGTGGTAAATACGATTTTTACTTCAGGCTATGACGTCACTATTGTAAATTAAGCCCCGCCAGTTGTTTCCAAGATCATTTCACGCAGATTAAGATTTGACCTTAGCCATTCCAACCCCACCATACATTCCTGGTCTCACTTATACCAAACAGTATTCGTAAGCTTATGGTTAAAAGTGTTTAACTGTATCTGAAAATATTTATACAGCAATTGTTTCTTATAATGATAGGAATAGATAAAGAAAATACTCATTTAAAATATGAAAATTCAAATAGGATGTCAAAACAAAACAAACTAAGTAATGAAGAGTGGTAATAGTTTCTGTAAATATTTATACAGCTTGCACGACTTGAAATTGTTTCTTATAATGATAGGAATAGGTCCTAAATATTGAAAATACTCATTTAAAATATAAAAATTCAAGTAGGATGGCAAAACAAAACAAACCAAGTAATGACGCGTGGTATTAGTTTCCAAAAGTCCATTATCTTTTGTTTGATGTTTTTGTTTTAATATTTCCTTCTGCTAAGCTAAGCTATATTTGTTTCGAAATATATTTTAGGATTGGATAAAGTGATATCTACACGCATGAATATGGTTAAAAATGCTTGAATCTGATATCTATGTTCACCAGAACATGGACATAACCCATCTCGCTCCATAACTATTATGAATTTTTCAATTTGATTAATCTGAAGGAATAAACGACAAACGTTCTCATTACCCATTTATTTATTTCTAGCAGTTCTTCGCGACTAAAAGTAACTTGTTAAATTTGTCTACTATGTATTTAGCGAATAAAACGTTTGTGAATTCAGAGTACTTCCAGTATTTACATCTTGCAAGATGTATATCATGTCAACCTGCCTTGAATGCACCCTACAGATAGTTTATTACCCCCCTTTCTTTCTGTCGTAAAGGTCACGAAAGGACAGATACAACAATATTTAAAGGCAAGGGCGATATCATTGGCGTCCCTTGAGGATTGCTTATCTTCCGCCAATCTCTGTAAGGCATCCGTTTTAGCTCCACCCTCGTCAGACAATTTAATTGGTTGCTGCTGTTGACAGGGTCAAATGTGTGAGTGGGAGATTGGCCGAAATGCCGAGGACTCCAATCAGCCGCCTCTTGTTATAAAAACTACTTTTGACAAAGCAGAGGAGTTTAATATATCATCTTCTTTTGTTTATCGTTTCATTAGCATAAAGTATAAACCATGAAATGACTTTCCATATTATAGAAATGTTATTCCTTGTAGTAATAGTTGCGAAGAGAAGCCTGATTAGAAGCTACCAGTCGATTTTAGTTCTAAAGCGGCGAAATTCTTGAAACCCAACTTGAGTTTATCATAGAGTGGACTCGAGAATTTTAAATTTTCCGATTTTCGTTGCTTTTTGGTCCCTTCAGGAAAAACTTCTAAAGGAAAAAATTTAATTTTCCCTTAAAAAACCGAATGGAAGAAATATTTAACTCAACCAATCGCTACAATTTGACTGTGGCATATTCGGATGAGGTGAAAATTTAGCACTTCGCCTGGAAATTAAGCGTAGCATTTATTTCGAAATTACACATTTATATTTTTCACTACTTTAAATTTACCCTGAATATTTTCACCAATATTTTCGAGATTTTTGTTTTCTACCTTTAATTACAAATTTATTTCATCTCACTATTTCTTATAATTAAGTAAAGATCATACTTTTATTCGTCGCACTAGTCTACTACGTCCTTTGTGGAATTTTAAGTCGGCAAATGAAATTCACACGTGGTTAAGTTTAAAGATGACTTAATATAAAAAGCATATTCGTCGACTGATTAATTTTTGAAAACAGTAAAGTAAATGCTCTTTATGTTTGGTTACTTAATCATTCTGACTAGAAAAATTTCAAACTATAAAATTATAAGTACAATAACCACAGATAGTGTTGATTTTTGAAAACGTTTTTAAAGCCAACTATGGACAATTTTAACCAAATTAAGCATATTTACGAGCAAAGATAGATTTACAGCAATGATAAAATCTTACGCGTGAATTTTGACGCGGTAAAATATATGACGCTGCAATTAACAATTTTTCAGGGTCATCGGAAAACTTATTAGGACCGAGAATTTAAAGTGAATAAATACATTAAATAGTGGCTGGGTAAATGGGACAAGGACTTTTTGGCGGCGCCTTATTCTCCGTACTACAATATGGCATATGCATTTGGTCGTTACGTGCTTTTGAGCCTCAAAAATGTGAAGTATGTCTGCATTTATAATATTTTAGCTAAACAAAAAACATCATATGACAAAATTTGTAAATAATATTTCAGACTTATCTTTATGAGTAATAAATGGGTCGAAGGACGTTTGAAGGAGATCAATGTTACTAATTGGATAACAAGTCCTGTGAAACATAGTTTAGCTATTGAAAATGGTGTAAGTACAAGAATGATTATTGTCGTGTTTTACAACAAATGTAGGAATTTTTTGTTTATTGTCCTTCAAAGGTTTTTTTAATATTTTTAAAAATAAGCATTAAATATCACGAACACGAGAGAAGTAGTACCTGATACAAAACATCGTGTTGTATATTTTTAGAAAAAAATATATTCTTGTTTGTAATAGCCGCCTTGAAAATCAGATGACCGTCTATTTACTGAATCAAATCAATTAAATTTTCCTTAAGATTCTAGACACCGCTATCATCCAATATTGCCCATTTGAGAGAAGTACATTACTACATCATGTAGCTCCAATTACTTACTTCGATTCCTACTCAACATTTTCAAGCGAGCCCATTAGAAACGGGCGTTCGCAAACGATTCTCTCCATCAAGGGACTCGAGAACTCAGTATGGATCTGCAACCTTTTGTCACTAATATTAGTTTCGCTAGTATCTCTTGTGGCTGCCAGAAAAAGAATGAAATTCCGGGAGTCCAATTCGGGAATCTTCACTAAATTCATCTGGATTTATATTTCGGATTTTCTGCGGAATCGTACGTATCAAATACCGATTTAATTAAAGGACGAGTCCAAGTATAAGTTTGATTTCGGTGTTTCAACGAAAACGTAGCTAATCTCTTAGACTTGTCTCTTAAAATATACCTTTAAATTAAGTGGAAAGGGGCAAATGCTAACTTGCATCATCGATAAATACACCAACTACAAAACCAGCTAAATGTATTCACTAATCGACGCGATGTTCTCTGCGAGTATGGCGAGTAAAATCGAATTAATTATAATTTCTATCAAGGTTTCGATTTATTGCTGGTAAATCACGGATATTAGAGCTTATTACTTATAAAATGAAATAATGAAGTAATGAAATTCACATTCAAAGATACAATCTTACTTAAATGACTAAGTGTATTTCTGACCTTTCTATAGCCAGAAGCCCGTTAAATTGGCTTGGGCTAATTTAATGGACTTCTGGTTTAGCGTAATAAAAATATGCACAACCAAATAAAAGTGACCAAACGATAAAACAAGTGTCAGTTATCAAAGGTTTTATATAGAAATCACAATTTTTTGGATACTTTTGGCCAACACATTTTCTTCGAGATATCATTTCATTCTTTTATCTTATAAATTAAATGCTATTTAGCTGTAACATCTTTGGAAAAACGTGGAGTGAAAAGATTTCTGCCTTTTGTTTGGATTTTTGGCGCGTTGGTTCTGACCTGGGCGTGGTCGGGCAATTTGACTGGCACACTTTTGACTGGTCATTCACCAAAAATTTATACCATTGAAGATTTGATTTCAACCTCTAACGTTTCCCTACGATGGGTTTGAGAAGCAAAATTTTCCTCTTAATGAGCGTAAGTTAGGTCTATTGGTTGAATGGCTTTGTCTTTCATAGAACAAAGACAAGACCCAGGCATGAAGCCGATAATTTTTTAATTTTTAGTCTCTAATTAACATCAGTAGAGATGTGAGTCGGTCATATGATTTAAACTTTCTTTAACTCTTCTATCTACCTACCGGTCCCGGGTTTCGGCACCATAAAATAACTAATTCTCTTATTGAATTGTTCTTTTACTTTAACTCTAGTTCGACCAAATAAGTAGCCATATAATTTTCGAAAGTATTTTTAATGAAAAGTAAAAGTTAAAAAGAAACGCTGCCTAGCTTGCTCATCTCTCTTCTTCGCGCGCTAACCGACAACTACTCTCTCTTTTTTTCTTGGGGTTGAACCCCACCTAAAAAACCAGTTTTTTTGGTTCCCCCTTTTCTCCTTTTTTTGCTTAGAATGAACTCCCTTATCGATTTGAACAAGCCGGGCAACACCAAATTACAAAATTGTTTTACACAGAATTTTAAGTGAAATTCCCACACAAGCAAAACCGTATTAGGCCTTGCCAAAACGTTGACTGAGCTATTGTGAGCCTTCGTCAGATAATCACATGTCAATGATATAAGAAATTGACCCTCGGATATCCTGTGTGAGACGATGGTTATAAAGTTACTAACTCTCGATTTTAGAGGTAGATACTGTCTAGTGACACTTAAAGTAACGATTTAATCTTATAAACAGGCTACCATCATAAGCCCACATCGTAAATTAACCGATGTTGATATCAAATCTTAATTAAAATACGAATACCAATTTTTTTTAACTCAATGAATCTTAAATATCAACATCAAAAATTATCTACTGAAAGAGATATCTATTTATATTCCATTCAAATTTCTCGCAACATTTCAAATAAATGAATAGAAATGTACAAATGAAGTTCAAACCGATTAATTTGGCAAATTGCTATATTGGTCACCGTTTTCGATACAGTCCTTCAGTAGTGTTTATTATGCTTGTGAAATGGTAAGCGAAATCTGTGATTAAAGTTTAAAATAGACATGAGCAAAAAGGGCTTTGTTCACATCAAATCGATTACCGAATATCTAAATTTGACTAAAATTAACAAAATATTCTCTTCGTGATTAAAAATCTTGTTTGAAGCAGTAAGTCATCTAATCCTTATTTACCTTCTTTTGAAAAAAATAGGTTGATACCTCTTTCAGTAGATGATTGATTGAAATTTCAGTTTCATTGAGTTTAAAACAAATTGGTTCCACCATTGGTTAATTTACAATATTGACCAATCGACAATCACAAATTTTAATAACTAAATTACAAAAACCGGTTCAAAACTAAAAATCTAAATCATTTGGACGGTGATCCAAATCTAAACGTTTGAATCGGCTCCATTTGGATAGGGCGCTTAAAACCGTATTCTCTAACCCAAATCCAAATCGACATTTGGATCTCCCGCCAAACCTTTATCCAAACCAAATGTACGTCACTTCCTCTTTCATTGCGTAATTTTACTTAGTGTTTATTGGTCAATTCTTTTGCAGCATTTAATATAAAAAGTAAAATGTTTTTAAGCCTTGAATTTATTCATGTTAGATTGTAATAATTTTGTTCAATTAAGAAACCTTAATTTGATAGTTTAAGCTTATTAGGCCTAATTAATATTAATTGGGAAATTAATTTGAATGAAAAATAGGTGGATATCTTTTATTAATTGGGAAATAATGCACACATTTTTATATTTCAATTTTAGAAGTTAATTTATTATTTATTTTGTGTATATAAAATTCAGCGTTAATTTCACTTAGGCAATAAATTAATTACCTAAGAGGAATTAACTAGTACATATGTTTAATATTAGAATTTAATTGTTTCAAAACTAATAAGGTTTTGAACCGGTTTTTGTAATTTAGTTATTAAAATTTGTGATTGTCGATTGGTCAATATTGTAAATTATCCAATGGTGGAATCAATTTTTTTTACTCAATGAAACTGAAATATCAATCAATCATCTACTGAAAGAATTATCAACCTACTTTTTTTTCAAAATAAGGTGAGTAAGGATTAGATGGCTTGCTGCTTTAAACAAGATTTTTAACCATGAATAGAATATTTTGTTAATTTTAGTCAAATTTAGATATTCGGTAATCGAGTTGATATGAATAAAGCCCTTTTTGCTCATGTCTATTTTAAAATTTAATCACAGATTTCGCTTACCATTTTACAAGCATAATAAACACTACTGAAGGACGCAAATCTATCTGTGATCGGTAACAGTGACCAATATAGCAATTTGCCCAATTAATCGGTTTGAACTTCATTTGCACATTTCTACTCGTTAATTTGAAATGTTGCGAGAAATTTGAATGGAATATAAGTAGAGATCTCTTTCAGTAGATAATTTTTGATGTTGATATTTAAGATTCATGGAGTTAAAAACAATTATTAAGCTTTGATATCAACATCGGTTAATTTACGATATGGGCTTATGATGGTAGTCTGTTTATAATATTAAATCGTTACTTTAAGTGTCACTAGACAGTATCTACCTCCAAAATCGAGAGTTTGTAACTTTATAACCATCTCCTAGTCACAGGATATCCGAGGGTCAATTTCTTATATCATATGACATGTGATAATCTGACGAAGGCTTACTATGCTATAGCTCAGTCAACTTTTGGCAAGGCCTAATACCGTTTTGCTTGACTTTCGCGGTCAAATTCCTTTTAAAGCATAGATCATATAGTATCCACCCTTCATTTTCATTTCGTAACACACGTTGGATTCGTAAACCTCGACGCGCACCACGATTAGAAACATTAAAATGCAAAAACAACATACTGACCGCATACATTTTTAGTAAATAACACTTCTCACTACAGCTGTTTTCGTGGCTGAAGCGAGACGCCGATAAAGAAAAATTCTCCCGAGGGGGGGTAGTTTCGAGGGAACGAAATTCAAATGCAAGGCGCGTCCCTTGAATTCGTAAATACCGACGTTTAAGGTGGAAGTCAAAGGTTTTAGCTTCAAAAAGGGTCATTTTTTTGTCAGTAGTTTAAGTGAATGGTTTTTCATAGAGCTTCACGGTTTTTTTTAAAAATTACTTTGAAATCTTTTCTATCAGTGGAGCTTAAAGAAAAAATTTAGCATTATTTTAAAATTAGTTACAAACATTTATTTCAAGTAGTATTTTTCTATGTCGTTTGTCGATACCTCTCATCAACCCGTAAAGCTATTTCTTCCAAATAAATTGCATTTTATAGCTAATCTAAATATCTATCCACACAGTTTCTAGAAATGTTTAATTCTAAGTGGTTATTTTTTAATCTTAAATAAACCTAAAATAGCGATAGTTCGGCTAAAATCCAGAGGATGTCGCTACCCTAAAGATTTTTTTTCTATTCCCTATCTTCATTGGGATCTTCGAAACCTGAAGAAAGGATGTGTCTTACCCTTTGAAACCCCTCTTATCGTAGAGAAACACCTTCCTTTATCTATGCTCTTATCACCTCAAACATCGCTGACGGATCCGCTAAACTCTGTCCACTATAAAATTGAGTTGTCCCAACACAATGGCGAATCGTGTAAAGATGGCACCATAACGCGTTAGCACCAGCATCATTCTTGTACCGTGTACTTCGATTACAAGAAGAGGATAGACCCTTTCGACGAGAAAAAACCGGTTGCGGGGGAGTGGGGTCAAAAAGCGAGATGAAAGGCAGAGTTTTACCCCGCGCGTTTCTCTCTTAGAATTATCAAAATGGTGTATAGACCATTTCGATGTAACTGAAAGGGAAAGACATCGAGATAAAACTTTGCATTCTCCCCTTTTACGGCCGATACAGAGGGTTGCCTACCCCTATTTTTTACGTCGAAATGGTCTATTCTTTGAAAACGCCAAATTTTCCCCAGGGAATTTTAGGGAAATTTTTCGGGTATTTGTATGTTTTAGCAGCGTGTAAAGCGATCATTTTGAGAGGTTTCTTTCGCGGCGTACGATACTTTTATGGGATAGTGAATAGTCTAGTTTTGTACTTGTTGAAGGCAAAATGGGTAGTAAAGGTAGAAAGACTTGTCGGAAAGAACGTTCCCGTAAGCCTCGTTATCAAAAGTTGAGGAAGAAGCTCGCTTTGACTTCTAATTTACAACAACAGTCCCAAACGTAAGAATATATATTCAACCCAATAACCAAAATTTAATTAGAGTAATATATATTGAACTTTGTTGCATTGAAATTAGGCAATCGGAGGTGGTGGCTGAAGAAGCCTCGCTATCGCGAGAACCTGAAAATATAGAACAGTCAAGTTTTAGCAACTCTTTTGAAAACAATGAAACTGTTGAAGAAGTCTCTATGTCGCAACATTCTCAAAATATAGACCAGCAGTCGAGTTCTAGCAACTTGTTTGTAAACAATGATATTGCAGTTTCCGAGGAGTCAACTGCGGTGGATTCTTCAGAGGAAATAATTTCAGAGAATTTCGAGTCTTATATTGGAATTGATGAGAGAACCTTCCCAAATTTACTATATGAACCATACACACCTCCACAACGGAAATTTATACTGCCAGAAAATTCCAAAACGTTCACGGAACTAAATGGAAATCGAATAGTGGACATCAAGCACTTTATACAATCGGTTAGGTCATTGGACGTACACCGGTGTGAAGCCAGCAAAAACGGCGCCTTCGTTTTTCATATAGAAACTAGAAAAGGGCTAATCTCCGAGCTGACTTTCAAGTGTGACAAGTGTAAGGAAGTCAAAATTATAACGACGACGAAACTTCACGACTCAATTAGTGGCAGGCCGAAAATTCACCATCATGGAGCCAGTCAATCCTCAAATGATGAAAAGAAAATTCTGTCTTTGAACGCCTTAGCAGTTTGGGGTTTCGTTTCTATCGGTAGTGGTTACGAAAATATGGATGAAGTGTTGTCGGTAATGGGCATTCCGAATATGTCAAAGCCAACGTACCTAAAAAAAGAGGCAGAACTCGGACAGGTAAATTATTTATATAATTCATCAATATGCATCTAAAAGCTTTAGGCTACAAGGGCTCTTTTACACGAAGTCACTGAGGCGCACCAATATTTGTCTCGATCTAGTAACGGGGATGCTTGCATATAAATACTTTATTATATTTCAAGCCCATTCCATTGGCACGCGTAAAGTGACCTCGTGTAAATGAGATGTGCCGAATTCCCGAAAAAAAAAATAGTCGAATGTCCGACCTCTCGTTCAAATTTTCAAAACACCGCTCCAACATATATGCTTATTTAATTTTAAAAATTTTATAGTTATGGGATTCCGCCTTGGCAAAAGAAATGATTGAAACAGGAAAACTAGAGCGACAACTGGCTATCGACAACGGCGATTTAGAAGATGGAATACCGTTTATTACGGTGATTATTGACGGTGGCTGGTCGCACCGAAGCCTCGGACACAGATATTCAGCAAAATGTGGCGTGGCTTGCGTAATTGGCGCCAAAACGAAAAAACTATTATTTATTGGGGTAAGAAACAAGTATTGTTGCGTTTGCTCCATGTACAAAGAAAATCCAAACCCACCCCACCACAAGTGCTTTAAAAATTATGAGGGATCGTCTCCCGCTATGGAATCTGATATTTTGATTGAAGGTTTTCAAAAGAGCAAAGATATTCACGGCGTGGAATACAGAACAATTATTGGCGACGGTGATTCTTCAGTGCACAAGAAATTGAAAGAGTCCGTTTCTTACGGCGCAAAGATAAAAAAAAGTGAATGCGCGAATCACGTTGTAAGAAATTATCGATCCAAGTTATATAATTTGGCGAAATCAACTAAAGAGCTTTCTCAGGTTAGAATAGTGAAGATGGGGAAGGGTGTAAGAGGCGCTATTGCTAATGTGGCGAAAGAAATGAAAAAAGAAATATTTGAGAACAAAAACAGTACAGAGAAAACCTTGGACCTCGCTACAACTTTTAAAAAATTCGCGGACCAGCTAAGAATGGACGTGAGAAATGTTCATTGTCACGTGTTTGGGCGCCACACATGGTGTAGGGCTTACTATTGCAAAAATGTTGGAAAAGACAACTCGAAGCATTTATCCAAAGTCATAGACATGAAATTGTTAGAAGCGTCCCAACGGGTTCAAGATCTGGCTTCTTCTCTTCTGGACAACGAAACAAACAACTTGGCCGAGAACTACATGTCCCTGGTCGCAAAGGCCGTCGGTGGGAAACAGATTTGTTTCAACAGAAGGGTGTACGGCGGCTGCCTTGCAATTCCATTTAGGAAGAGAGTGGCATGTAAAAACAGTCAGAGCTATAAATAATGCCAGCCCTTACCAAACAATTAAAAATCACGCCTCCAGAATTGAAAAACAGAAGAAGTTGAAGAAGAGGTCACTAGCGAAAGAAATGGATGAAATGGAAGAATCAGTGAAAACTAGCAATGTCGACCCGAAGAATTATGGTCCACATTCAGAGAAGCCAGACATGGATACGGAAAATATGGAAAGAAGAAGAAATGAAATTTTGAAGGAATTGTCAGTGACCCCGGAGGAAAGAAATGTCATAGAAAGAAGTACAGTAGACCAGGCTGCATGTGACGAATGGAAAATGCAAAGGTCAAAGCGCCTTACCGCTTCAAATTTCGGGAAGGTTGCTAAGAGAAAGCCAGATACTGGTTATGGTACGCTAGTGCAACAATTAGTTCATCCGAAGACATTTTCAAGCTATGCTATTGAATGGGGCAAATCGAAAGAAAAGGATGCCATAGAAGAGTACCAGACAATGAAGAATGTATCGGTAAAGCCAAGCGGATTGTTTGTTGATTTGAAAAATGGGTACTTAGCCGCTTCTCCGGATGGCCTAGTTGGAAATGATGGCATTATTGAAGTAAAATGTCCTTACTCAGCTCGACATATCCATCCACGTGACGCACCATCAAAACTACCAGCATTTTGCTCAAAGCTGTTAAATGGACATCTTCAATTAAAGAAAACCCACGATTATTATATTCAAATCCAAGGCCAACTTCACATTGCAGAAAAAAACTATTGTGACTTCATAATTTGGACCCCTCGGGGCATGGAAGTAGAAAGAATTTTCAAAGACAATAAATTCTGGGAACAGAAGCTAGAAAAACTAAAAGAATTTTATCTAAAATGCATGCTGCCCGAGATAATAGATTCACGGTATTTGCGATCAATGCCAATACGTGAACCCGAAAATCTACTCGGAAATAAAGAAAAAATAAAAGCCAAGGTACATACTGAAACCAAAAAAGTGACGAAAGGGAAAGTTTCAAACAAATGTCAAAAAGTGGAGAAGGATTCTTCGAAACCAAAAACAAAAAAGGGTGTTTCTTGCAAACCAGAAACAAAAAAGGTAGTTTCTACCAAACTAAAAACAAAAAAGGGCGTTTCTTACAAACCAGAAACAAAAAAGGTAGTTTCTACCAAACTAAAAACAAAAAAGGGCGTTTCTTGCAAACCAGAAACAAAAAAGGTAGTTTCTACCAAACTAAAAACAAAAAAGGGCGTTTCTTGCAAACCAGAAACAAAAAAGGTAGTTTCTACCAAACTAAAAACAAAAAAGGTGGTTTCTTCCAAACCAAAAACAAAAAAGGCGATTTCTTCAAAACCAAAAATCAAGGCGAAGGTGTGTGTTAATTCACAAAACAAGGCGAAACCACTAAATGAAACAAAACCCCAAAAATTTTAAACTATTCGGAAATCATGCAAACGTAAATCCAATCAGCCAAAGGATGTGGGTAGGATAAAGCGCGCCAAAAATAAATAATAACCATTTCTGTAAAGGAAACTTTTTTTTTCCCACGTTATGCTGAAAATTCCAAATTTTTTAAAAGTCTTGTCCCAAATTTATTTCTACTTTTGAAACCGATTTGAAAATGAATTAAAAATTATTTCGTCACCATACGCAAGTATATTTATTGTACTTTCTTAGCCTCATCGTATGATGTATATAAACGATTGTGCTCTTAGTTGACTAGAGATGTTTCCAGAAAAAGGGGCTCAGGAAGGTTTTGGTAACCGAAGGGAATATGGAGCTATAGTTTACGAAATAAGGTCGGGAACACCAACGCAACTATAATATTGAAATCTTATACAATTAAGTTAAATTTAAGAAAACAAAGCACTACTTTCAAAGTCTAAACTTTAAAAATACGACGATAAGAGAAGGCGAAGTAACGGGCAACGAGAGGCAAACATTTAAATGGCAAAAATTAACGGTAAGCCAAGGCTTAGCGCAATTTCACCGCCTTAAAAAAGGGCCAAGTTTAGAAATAGATTGTGGGACAATAAAAAGGTGGAAAATTATGATATTAGGCTTATATTAAAGCTTGAAACCTACTTTATATTATATTTAAAATCCATCCATAAGCAAATCCTCAAAAAATATGAGAATGACCACGAAAAAGAACCCTCTCCCAAATTTTTTACCCTTAAAAAAATGGCGGCCACAAACGGGGTGAAAATGGGGAAAAGAGCTAACCAAATGACGATTTGGCCGGCCATTTGGCTTGCCAAATGTTTGGATAGGATTTGAACCAAATAAAAAGGGATTTGGAGTTAGAGAATACGGATTTGTGTCATTTGGAGATGAGCCGACCCCAAATCCAAATCATTTGGATTAGGAACGATCCAAATGTAGTTAGAGAATAGGGTCCCTGGTCAAATTAATCAATGGGAGAGAAGATCTGACCAAAAGCTCTACATCCTCCCATTGAACCTAATGTTAGTTTTTATTTCCTTCGAAGTTTCCGCCGGTAGGCCAAATCCAAAATTTGCACTTTTTGGCCTATTGAACTAGTTCTATAGCGCGATCAGTTTGAGTAGTCGAGCGCGTGATGAAGTGGGCTATGTGAAGACGAAATTGCATTATCTTATTCCATTAACGTCACATCCGGTTAGTAACAATTATCGCGTGAATGTAGATCGCGACATTCTCGAACGTCAGTATTAAATCCAAAGGCACTATTAATCATCCAAGCTATAGACAATAAGAGAAAACATGACTTGATGGGTTTCCCATTTCCCTTACCAAAAACTTTTACTTTGGCAACAATTTAGGTCTTTTGCCTCTACTCGGACTAAAGATACTCTAGTTTAGATGGGAGTGAAAAATTTAGTATCTCATTTATTGTCGCTACTTGGACTATGAGTTTTTTTCGTTTTATGATTTAATATTCACGACGTACCTGTGCAAAATGCGTACAAAGCCGTAAACAGATAACAGGATAGAAGCCAATGACTACATATTAGTGTACAAGTGGAATAAACGATATCCAGTAGAGAATTGAGTCCTGCATCTGAGTTGGAGGTACCATAGCCAATAATGAGTTCCTCGTTTCCTTTCCCAAAAAATATAACTTTGACATAATTTTTGGCCTATTGACGCTACTCGGTCTACATATACTCTAATCCTATACTAATGAATCTATTAGTAAAAATGTTCTGGAAAGGGCTGCGTTTCTTAACACCATACCCATAAAAGCGTAAAAAGCTGAATTTGAGGGATATTTGGTATCATTCTGGAAATATCGTATTAGGAGAAAACATTTAAAAATGGTTAAAGTTTTCATCAACTTCAGTGCAGGAACGCGTGGCCTTCGAGGGGGAAGGCGAGGAGCAGGCGTGGTGCTGGAAATCGTAGGCCTGGCACACGACTGTGTTACGCTTGAAGGCAGTTTGGCCATCAGGCTGCCAACTGTCCGCTGTTCATAGGTAACGTATATTGTCGATATAGAGTTTTATTATTGATAGCAGTGAGCACAAAAATAGAGGAGAGTCGGAGAGGCCAAATTCTCCGTCAGCCCCCCTTTCAAAAACGTTACCAGTGCCAGTGGCTCTCTAGGAGCGTGGCGCACATGGGCAATCGACGCAACCGAGAGAGAAAAAAGTCAGAGAAGTTTGTTTAGATTATTACGGCCGAGGCTTGAGTTTTACGGTGTCGGTGTCTCGGTGATACTCCAATACTCGAGCCGCTTCGCGAATCGTGCGTGCCGCGTGCGTGCCTACAGTGCTTCGGCGACGATTATTATCAAATTTGTTTCTTGTTTTTAATCTACTGACCCTTACCAGTGTTTTATTTTTTAACCTCTCAATATTCAAAGAAAAATAATAAATACGGTTATAATAAAGTAAATAATCCATCTTTACATAGGTCAAATCTAGTTTTATGTTTGGGGAATGCCGGAATGAAATGAATTTAATATCGGGGCTACAGTTTTTCGTATTATTGTTACAGTTTTTGTAACAACATTTCTTATAGGAAACCATAATTAGGCTTACAAATTATTAAAAATTGTAAATTAACCGTAGACAAAGCTACAGTAACCACGCTGAATGCTGATCTCTAGTGTGTAATGTTAGCCTCTCTCTAACCGCATTTTCGGGTTTACCCTTTTTGAGGTAGATGCGCATAAGAGCCATGGTGCCCGGCCGTTATAAAGTACCTTTCCCCTTGTTGTAAATTAGAGATAATACCGGTTGTTTTTTTATCTATATCCAGATTATATTTTCTATACTTGTGTTTTTTATGCATCGCGGTCATTCTTCTAATCTTTATTTTTTATCGGGATGCCTTAACTATATAACCGGATAACATTCCGATAACGTTTGTCAGTTCTCAGTCGTCAGTTCACAGTTGATCAGTTCCCAGTTATCAGTTGTCAGTAGCGTTCACGGAAATTAACATAAATGTTTTACTTAATTTAATAAAGAGTTCATAACCAGTTAATCCCAGAGTCGTTCTTGCGTCAAACAACAACAGGTTATGGGCCCAGCACGCTTCCACTGCGCAAAGGTTTAGAAGTCATAAGAAGTTCAACGCCGGGAAGATTATCCTTTAAGGCGCGGAGTCAGAAATAGAATGGCCGGAAATCACCTGGGACGAATCGAGACGTTAACTAAGGATAATTATGATACCTGGAAAATGCAAGTGGAAGCCCTGCTTCAAAAGAACGATCTCTGGGAGTACGTAGATGGAACTTCAACGAGGCCAACTCTGGTACGGGGAACGGAAGGCAACGCCCAGGCGGTCGCTACCTGGGACAGTAATGATCGGAAAGCAAGAGCGGACCTAATCTTGTCGATCAGTCCGTCGGAGTTGAAGCAAGTAAAGAATTGCGCCACCTCACGGGAACTATGGAAGAAGCTCGAAACCATCTACCAGTCCAGTGGACCTGCCCGGAAAGCCACGCTGCTGAAGAAACTGACCCTCAAGAAAATGAAGGAGGGAGAAAATGTCCGGGATCACGTCCGAGAATTCTTCGATGCAGTAGACAAGTTGGCTGACATGGGAGTAGCTGTTAACGACGACCTACTGGCCATCATGTTGTTATACAGTCTACCGGAATCGTACGAGAACTTCCGGTGCGCAATAGAGTCCAGGGATACGTTACCTGATCCGGAAGCCTTAAAAATAAAGATCCTGGAGGAATCGGACGCCAAGAGCTCTAGAGAAGACGAACCCGTGCAGAATGCGATGATGGGCAGTAACCACTTTTCCCGGAAAACTGCAGAAAGGGGTAGAGGAAGAGGTGCACGTGGACGAGGAAGCACGACCTTCAAGTACAAGTGTCATGGATGCAGGAAACCCGGCCACAAGGTAGCCGATTGCCCCGACAGAAACCATGGTTCAGGCATAAGAACCAGAAAGAAAGAAAACGCCCATCATGTACTGGCAGAAAATTTGGCCGAGGAAGAATTCGCATTGCACCTGAAGGATTATCAAGATTCCTGGTGCCTGGACAGCGGAGCCACCTCACATATGACTTCCAGCAGAGACTGCTTCAACGTTTACGAAGAGACCACGAAATCTTTAAACCTGGCCACTGCAGAGTCAACGAAGATACGAGGTGTTGGCGAAGTAAAAGTACACGCAACGAATGGCAGCGACAATCGAATTCTTCGCCTGGAACGAGCCCTTCATGTCCCGGATTTAAGAACAAATCTCCTATCCATTGCCAAGATGACAGACAAAGGACGTGAGGTCACATTCAAGAAGTCGCCGGCCTGGATTAAGACGGCAACCGGGGAAGTGATTGCAGTTGCTGACAGAGTTGGAGACCTTTATTTCCTGAGAAACGCTGAAGAAACGGTCCATTCAGTGCAAGCGGAAATAAAGCCTAGAAGCAACCTGGAGAACTGGCATTTCCTACTCGGTCACTTGAACGAGAGAAGTTTAAAGGAAATGGCCCGGAAGAATTTGGCTACGGGACTCAACAATGAAAAAGATGGGAGTCTGGGAATCTGCAAAATCTGTATCAAAGGAAAGCAATCGAAGGAGCCGTTCCCGAAACCTGAAGATAGCCGCACCTCGCATGTCCTGGAAATAGTACACTCTGACGTATGCGGCCCGATGAGAGTAACGTCGATGAGTGGAGCCAAGTACATCGTCGTTTTCACTGATGATTATTCCCGGTGGAGTGAAGTCAGCTTTTTAAAACACAAGAGCGAAGTGTTGAAAGCCTTCAAAGAATTCAAGCAACGAGCTGAAGTGGAAACCGGGAGAAAAATCAAGACCTTGCAGTCCGACAACGGAACCGAATACTGCAACAATGAATTCGACAGATTCCTGAAAGACTCTGGGATAAAAAGAAGGCTCACCGTACCATACACCCCGGAACAGAATGGCATTGCCGAAAGAAAGAACAGAACACTCCTAGATATGGCCCGATGTATGATGATACAAGAGCAACTTCCACCATCATTCTGGGCAGAAGCGATGGCCACGGCTAACTACATTCGAAACCGTTGTCCTTCCCGGAGCATAAATGGAGAAGTACCATTTACCAGATGGACCGGAAAGAAGCCATCCCTGCAACATTTGAAGATTTTCGGCGACAAAGCTTTGCTGTTGGACGAAAATAAAAGGAAGGGGAAATTTGCAGCCAGGAGCAAAGAATGCGTTTTCACCGGCTATTCTGAAGTCTCGAAGGCCTATCGACTATGGGTTCCGTCCGAGAAGCAAATTTACCGAAGTCGAAATGTCAAGTTTCTGGGAGAATTTAATAAACAAGGCGGATATGATGATTTCGTCACTCCAGAAGTCAACCTAAAATACGGAAGCAAAGCTAAAGGCGAAATCGAAGTCCCGGCCACTACACACGCTGCAAAACCGCCAGGCGGAGAACTCAAAGAAGTCAAAAAGGAGTTCAAAGATGAAATCCCGGAAGAATCTAATTCCCATGAAAACGGCGACGTCTTTGAAGAACCGTCAGAAACCCTCGTTCTGAAGAAAGGTCCCGGAAGACCGAAGATAATAATAAGAACTGGAGTATCCGGACGACCGAAAAAATCGTTCAACATGATTCCGAGCGTCTCAGAAGAGTCTACTGAAGAGGCTACTGACGAGCTAGAAACCCTGTCTGATGAGTCAGCAAACCTAGCCATCTTGTCAGAACCTTTGTCCATGAAGCAAGCCCTGGCTTCTCCGTACGCAAACGACTGGAGGAAAGCAGTAACGGAAGAGTTCGTTTCGCTTATCAAGTGCGAAACCTGGGACATCGTTGATTGTCCGGAAAACCAAAAGGTCCTTGGAAATCGTCTCGTCTTCCGAACGAAATACTTACCCAGCGGAGAAGTAGAGAAAAGGAAAGCCAGGCTCGTAGCGAAAGGTTTTGCCCAGAGACCAGGGATCGACTACCAAGAGACGTTCGCACCCGTCATTGGATCCAGCTCAATAAGACTGCTTATGGCCCTTGCTGTGGAAATCGATTTGGAAGTCCACCAGATGGATGTCGTCACGGCCTATCTTAATGGCGAACTCGAGTAGGAAATATATATGGTCGTCCCGGAAGGATTAACAGAATCCCTCGAAGAAATCGTCAAGTCAACCCGGTTCGACAAGTCAATCATTGCCAGAGCAAAGAAATGGACCAGGGACCTGGAAGAAGAGGGACATAAAGTCTGTCGTATCAAGAAATCCCTCTACGGCTTAAAACAATCGGGCCGCCAATGGTACAAGAAGTTACATCAAAGACTTTCGGAAATTGGAATGACACCATTGAAGAGCGACCCCTGCTTATACGTTTTAAGAGTCGCGGAAGATATTATGATCATTGGAGTCTATGTCGACGATCTGATCCTTGCAAGCAACAACCAGGATTCGATGACTGAAGTAAAGATTGAACTTGGGAGAAAATTCGATATGAAGGACCTGGGGCCAATCCATCACTGTCTCGGAATGGAATTTCACCAAGATCTAAAACAAAATACCATCCGGATCTCCCAAGCGAAATATGCAGAAACGGTCCTGGAACGTTTCAACATGCAAGACTCCAAAGCAATAGCGACTCCAATGGATGCCAACAACAAGCTGCAAAATCCGGAACACCCAGTAGCAGAAGACATCAGTCGTATTCCGTATCAATCTCTGGTCGGCTCTCTCATGTACCTGGTAGTATCATCACGACCGGATATGGCGTATTCAGTCAGCGCATTGAGCCAGTTCAACACAAGTTATGACGAAACTCATTGGATTGCCGGGAAAAGAGTTCAAAGAATACCTGAAGGGAACTCTTCATCATGGGTTGCTTTATCGGAAGACCGGATTGCCAATCCAGGGTTTCGTTGATGCAGACTATGGAGGCTGTCCGAAAGATAGGAAGTCATATACTGGATATGTCTTCAAACTAGCCGGCGCTGCAGTATCCTGGGAAGCCCGGAAACAGCGAACTGTTGCCTTGTCCAGTACAGAAGCAGAATATATGGCAATGTCCGACGCAACCAAGGAAGCCATATATCTCAAGGGACTTCTCAACGAACTTGGAGTATCAGTTCAGGCGATCGAGCTGTACAACGACAACCAGGGTGCCCAGAAACTCGTTCAGAATCCTGTTTTCCATGCCCGAACGAAGCACATTGATATCCGGCACCACTTCATTCGAGACACCTACGACCAGGGACATATAGCCTTGCGGTATCTACCAACAGAGGAAATGCCAGCTGACATCTGTACAAAGAGCCTGTTCCGTCCGAAGCACCTCTTCTGCGTCAAAGCCCTTGGACTGGAAATAATTGAATGACCACCCCCTGGATAGAAGATTGAAACCACCGATATTAAGAGGGACTGTTGTAAATTAGAGATAATACCGGTTGTTTTTTATCTATATCCAGATTATATTTTCTATACTTGTGTTTTTTATGCATCGCGGTCATTCTTGTAATCTTTATTTTTTATCGCGATGCCTTGACTATATAACCGGATAACATTCCGATAACGTTTGTCAGTTGTCAGTTCTCAGTCGTCAGTTCACAGTTGATCAGTTCCCAGTTATCAGTTGTCAGTAGCGTTCACGGAAATTAACATAAATGTTTTACTTAATTTAATAAAGAGTTCATAACCAGTTAATCCCAGAGTCGTTCTTGCGTCAAACAACAACACCCCTTCTATCTCTGACTCTCCTTTGGATAATGTGCTCCCTGGCGATAGGTTATAGCCCAGGACATTTAGGGTTTGACCTAGAACATTTGAACATAAAGATGAAAATTGGTACATGTGTTGTTTTTGACCCAACAAAAAATATACTAAAAGTCCCCTGCTGTAGAGCTATGTGAACCTCATAGAAAAATATTGAAGCCATTAATCAGATAGTTTGGCCGCCATGTTGGAAAATGGCTGCCATCAATGTCATTTAGATACAGTATATGGTTCAAAAATTATGAAAATTGGTAATAATTGTGTTGAAGACCGTCTAAACATCATACGTGAATATTGAAAACGTGCTACTGATAGTTTGGGCGCCATTTTCGAAAATGACTGCTGGAAATGCCAAATATATTTCAAATATATAAATCTTTTTGTAATTCCTATTTTAAATAGATGATTTTCATTAACGTAATAAACAAAAAAATGGATATCTCGAAGTTGAAATTATCGACGCCATCTTTAAAAATGGCCACACGAAAATCATTGCCCTAAATTCTGAAAGGAAGAAAAGTTATTCAAAGCTGTTAGTCTCAACATGTTGATTAGAGAATGTGATTTAATATGGGGTTTATACATTCTAGTGTTGTTTAAGATTAGATTTTAGACAAATCTCTAACATTTCATTCATATGCATCGTCATCCTGAAGATTTTTCATAATAATTGCATGTCAGAACCCTTGATTAGGCGCTACACCTAGCTGGGGGCTTTGTCAGCGCCCCTCCCCAACATATTCCAAATTGAACCTGCGGAACCGTCGTCATGGCACACGGGATCGGCCAGTGGGACCGACAAACGCCACTTGAGCAGGTGACAGAAGCTGGACACCGTCAGCGGCGAGCCCAGTCAGGAGGTGGTCGGTAACAGGGAAGGATTAAGGCAGCAGAAGACTCGAGGGGACGCGGCAGTTCACTCCAAGAACCAAATAGCCATACGGCCCAAACCAATATTGTATCCGCGACCCCAAGAGGGTTGCCAATAGCGGGGGCGAGCCAAGGCAACACATGGGCGGGGGCGAAGCGGACGGGCAAAACCTTCACGGAATGGGGCAAGGAAAGGTCTGAACCAAGGGCGAACCCAAGGAACTCCCGAACCGTCACACCGAACTCGGGGCCCATCCGCCACGACAAGTCCTTTCAGTTAAAAAGGTTAAGAGAACACTTCTTTTATTTACGTGCTGTAACTGGGTGTGGTTATTATAAGACGTGGTTTAAAGTAATGACAGATTATCAACATCTTAGAAATTTTTTACGCTTTTTTAAGGACCATATTGCATCTAAGAAAGACATAGCTGCTGCCGAAGAGAGATTTGTTTTCGCTTTTTTTCGGGTGATAATTGACACGTCACATGTAGATATAACACGTATAATGGAACCGTTGCCACACATACTGTCAAGTCCTCATTTGATCTCGCTAAGCTTCATCCAACAACCGACCCCGCAAAACTACATTTTTTCCGAGCGTATCCTCAAGTCCAACAATAGCTAGGAAACGATTGGATTGGTTCGCGATCGCGAAAGTCGAAGACCCATTTACACCATTCTCCTTCCGGTATCACATGAACTTATAACACTCATTATTTGTACCTGCAGTTTGCAGAACATCTTGTATAAAGAACTGTGAATGTAGACAAACTGGATTAGCTTGCTGGACAATGTGTGGTCATTGTCAAGGTATTAGCCGTAATAAAAAAATCTTCAGGATGACAAGAAATATGAACGAAATGTTAAAAATGTGCCTTAATTAAAAATTCATGTATCGGTAATATATTTGGCATTTCAGGCAGTCATTTTCGAAGATGTCGCCCAAACTATCAGTAGCACGTCTTCAATATTCAAGTATGATGTTTAGACGGTCTTCAACATAATTATTACCAATTTTCATAATTTTTGAACCATATACTGTATCTAAATGACATTGACGGCAGCCATTTTCCAACATGGCGGCCAAACTATCTGACTAATGGCTTCAATATTTTACTATGAGGTTCACGCAGCTCTGATTATAATACCTATCAATTTTCATAATTTACCAACAACATGGTGATATATACTGTACCTAGCATTCACGGCGGCCAGTTTCCAATATGGCGACCAAACTATTGAACACAGAGCTGTAAAATTTTGTCATGATGTTCATGTGGCTCCAATCATTATGTGTACTAATTTTCATAGTTTTTGAAGAAAAACGTGGAATACATTGAAGCTGGCATTCCCGGCGGCCATTTTCTAGGATGGCGGCGAAAGCTCGCGCTCTACAGCAGGGTACTTTTAGTATAATTTTTGTTGGGTCAAAAACAACACATGTACCAATTTTCATCTTTATGTTCAAATGTTCTAGGTCAAGCCCTTTTTTGGCCTATCTGTCCTGGCCTATTAGCGTAATATGGGGAAACTACTAATATTTTTATTCATTAATATATGTTCATTAGCTTTACAACAGCGAGCTCCTACCCAGCCAGCGCCCACTCAACCAGCGGCCACTCAGCCATCGCCCACACTGCCAGGTTTTCATACGGAAAAATAATTACAGGTAATTGGTTATGAACTATGTTTTTGAGCTATTTGAATAGGTTAATGGTGAATAATTATGTTAAAATTTAAAATTCCTTTATCAAAGATAATTATTTTGCTTTATTTCTTTTTTATATATAGATGAAACCAAATAAAACATTGAATTAATTCTGAACACGTTTTTGTAACCCATTACTTTGCAACTTTTGCGATGTAAAAAGGGGCGGCTGACAACACTCAGCATATCGAGACATACAAGGGGAGGTATTCTAATTTTTTCTAAGGCTCATAAGGCTAATAACATTATGTTCCCTTTACACCAATGATGGCAGAGAAACTACTAAAGGAATAGCAACTAGGGTTTCTTGTTGTTACAGGCAACAATTCTTTTTCTGCTTCCGGTTATGACGTCTTTATTTTGACGTTAGAAAGCAGGCGGCGCTTAATTTTAAATTCAAACCCTGCCTTCTGCTTATGCTGCCAGATTATCTCTGGAGTAAAGGCTGAAGAGCTCGAAATTATGGCGAATTTTAGTAAATATAAATGCTTTATTACCATTATAGATCAAAATATAAGTTTATCATAATAATAAGCCCAATTTTCCAGAAGATAAATGTGATACCAAATATATCTTACAATCAACTATTGATGAATTGAAGATAAGGCTTCCCCAAGAATATACAAACCCTGATATTAAAACTATTGTTGAAAAATCACTAATCCAGTTATGCAACAATCAGCTAAGTTTAAGCAAGCTGCACTCAATATTACACCATTCAATTACAATAAAATCATACACCACAAGGGAAGAATACTTGCAAAAAGTAAATTATTTATGTCGTAAAGAACGAAAGAATGCAAGTATTTTAGAATGGAACCTAACTACTAGTTTTGCTTTGCTTCCAATTCAATATCAAAAATCCGTTATTAATGTCATTTATGAGAAATATTATTCGACGTTTATGGTTAATTCGAAAACTGGCATTGAAAAAGTTCTCGTAGCGCATGAAAAAAAAACAAATATAATTAAAAGTTTAGAACTTTACCCGACAGGTCGGAAAGTCCGAAAAACTCTTGGCCAATTACAAAGGCCCATACCAGGTAGTGCGACTAGTTGGCTTCACCACGCTACAAGTAGAAGACCCGTCAGCATTCCGGACGCGGCGGACACACCGCATCTTTCCCGTTCACCTGTCCAACGCGAAACCTTTCGCGGGCCGTCATTACGACGATCTTGAAGACCTTGCTGTTGCCTCGGAAGACACTGCCAATAGTAGTGACGACGACGAACCTGCCAAGACTAGCGATGACGCATGAGGACATGCTTTTTCCTAGGGGGCCGGAATTGCAAGCATCTTCCTAGCCGCATCCCTCCCACCCCTCCCCACACACACTCACCTTTACACTACTTTATGCTACCTTTCTAACCCTAAGAAGACCACCGGGCCTCCGTTATTTTTCCATGACGTCACTCCCTTGGACAAATACGTTTTATCCAAAATAACAACCCTTTTCCTCTCGCGCCCTTTTTTGTGGACTCTCGACGAGCAGTTCGCCCTCGACTAGGAACCCCTCGAGTCCTTCCTCGCGCCTGCTAAGCTCACCGCAGGGTGACCACAATTCCTATATTTTATAATTTTTCCTATTTTTTCGATACCTTCCTATTAGTTCCTATAATTTAGACAATTTTCCTATATTTTCTTATTTTTCGAAATTTTTTGATACTTTGCGCGCTCTCACTGTTAGTTTTAGTAGATGGCACTCAAAAATATAAAGTGTGACACACATGAATGCAGTTTTGCATTTCTGAAACCAAGGATTAATAACATAAGCTAACGTTTAGCTTGTATTATAAATCCTTGCTGCCAGCCTGCGACCATGGAGCTATAATTTAGGAGACTTAGATGCAATGCAAGGCACTATTAAGGAAACATAATTCTCACGCCGATAAAATTACTCCATGAAAATGTTATGGGAAACGGAAAAAAATAAGAGTTAAAAAAACTTGTTGTCTGCTTCAGATCGTGTTTTAGTTTAGCCAGGGACGGATTAAAGGGGAGACCGAGGGGGCACAAGGCTTGTTGGGGGCGTATTGAGTTCTCCATCCAACCATACTAAAAACTTGGGGGTCGAGTAAAAAGGGGCTGAGTAATTAAGATAAATGTTCATAAACACACCTTGCATAGGAATAGCATTACAGCCAACTTTGGAGGCTCATAACTCTGGTTCTACTAGAGATACGGAGATGCCCTTTGATTATGTAATAGTCCTATTTGCCCCCCACCATCTAACCATACTAAAAACTTGGGGATCGAGAAAACAGGGGTGAAGTAAATTAGGAAAATATTCACAAACATACCCCTCTCCATAAGAATAGCATTACACTACTTTGGAGGCTCGTAACTCTGGTTGTTCCAGAGATAGGGAGATGCCCTTTGAATATGTTATAGTCAGGGACGGATTAAAGGGGGCGAGTGGGTAATGGCCCCTGGGCGCAAGACTTGTTGCCGTCGCATTGAGTTAAACTATTCCCCCTTAGCAACATTTGCTGTTCTTTTTTTCCAACTTAAGGGGGCGCACATTATCTTGGCGCCCGGGTGCAAAATTGCTTAATCGGGCCCTGAGTTTAGTATTCCGTCATTTCCACGAGGTATCTGGCTAACGAATTGTATTTAATATTTTTAAATTAAGTTGATTCATACTGTTTTAGTTTGTGTTGAAAATCATGTCTAATTTAATCCAAATCATTTGAAACCTATATTTTCCTATTTTTTCAATGGCAAATATCCTATATTTTTCTATTTTTTTAATGAAACATCTCCTATATTTTCCTATTATTTTAATGAAAAATCTCCTATAATTTCCTATAAATCAATTGTAAATTTCATATTTTCCTATATTTTTTTGAAGGCTTTGTTTTGGTCACCCTGTCACCGTATACTTTTTTACTCTTATTTTGTTTATCAATTATGTATTCCGTAATACAACAACATTAAACTCAGTTATTAATCGAAACTCTCCCTGTCTTGTACATACTTCCAACCGTCACGCGTTGCAATATTCAAATTTTCACTTTTGAAGACATGATTATAAAACATAAATTATTTAGAAAAATTCTTATCTTACTTTTTTAACCAAAATTTCATTTTTTGAAATATTTTTCAACAATATTTACCCATGTATTTTGTTCTCAATAGTTGTTCAAGAAAAAATGTCACGTAGAAGAATTTAAGGGATACTAGTTTGATACTAGGTTTTACTTTCGACTAACATTTGCTATTAGCAGAAGTTTGAAATACTTTGATATCTGAAAAGATATCTCTTGAAAAGTTTAAATTTTTATATTTTAAAATTGGAAATATTGTGAACGAGTTATTAGTGTTGAAAATATCTGTAGATTGATCCTTATCTTTGAGAGCTATACAGCACGATAATATCTCGTAATTCGAAACTTTACAATTGAAGAATACGTTTTGTTAAGATTTCATACGGTTTTTTTATCAGGTCTCAACGATTTTCTGTCCATTTTATTCTCTTCATAGGGCCGAATTCTCGACATTTTACAAACTTACGAATAATTAAGGTCGATGATACATTTGTTTGCACGCATACTGCGGAAAAGAGCGAGATTAATCAAGCCCGAAGATCCATTTGTTGTTTGCTCATACTGACCAAAATAGCGAGAATAATCTAGCTAGGTATATTTTCTACTAGATTAAATATAAAAGTAAAAATGTCAATAACACTACTTAGTTATATGAGCAGAAACGTTTGTTGGAACAAGTTTTAAAGGGCTCTTTGCCTTGGCTCACCCTTAGTTGGTGTTAGTAAATGGAGATTAAAGGAAACAGTTAACGTTCAAGCGGGACTTACATTATGCGTAATACTGAGTAAAAATAAAATCGGAAAATGCAATAATCGATATGGAATTTAAAGGTTAGAGGAAGATAATGGTTTTTATAGCTTAAATAAATAAAGAGAGTTTATTATATTCGTGTTTGCTCCAACTGTTGCTGCACCACTTAAGGAACCCACGGCTGAGAGTAATAAAAAGTTAGTACGTTATATTTAATTATTTTCACTGACAATTGCAAATCATTATTTCATCACTACTGCATGTACTTTAATACACTGCATTGAAAGAAACCTATTAAATACATTCGAACTTAAACAAATAACACCCAAAAAAAAATCGATTTTTAAACATATCTGAAATTATAATATTTTACACGAAATGTTTATGAAAATTAAAGATATGAATTCGGATGGAAAGTAGATGTTCGAAAGTTGCTAGATTAGGGTAAAAAAGGAGACTTTAAAATTTAACAAATGCTAGGCTTTTACAATTGCCTTTATATAATCATAATGCGTATTACATAAAAATTACTAGGTTTGGCCGAGCCAAAGAAAACCAAAATAACGATAAGGGTTTTTCCAGTTGACTGATGCGCGGATATCTTTTTTTTTAAATTTAATTTTAAAGACAGTCCGTATTTTACTACTCCTTAGAAATTAATTCAATCACCTGATCTTACTTCTAATGGATTAGTTTCCTATAATTTGATTGAAATAAAAAATAATATTGTAACCACGCTTGCGAGATTACTAAACTCGCCCCACGTGGCCATAAAAGCCTTGGCTATAACTAAGAATAACGACTCTGGTTCCTCAGATTCAATCATACTTTATTTAACTAAATTAATTATTAAACGATAATTAAATACCGACTTGCATTTATTACAACTAAAGAATTAAATAATAATTACTAATTACGATGAAGTCCAATACCAGGGCAAGACGCCCTATGCTCGAGCATACTACTACATTCTAGTAGTGGAGAATGACTGACTTAATAGGATAAGCAGTCGATGCTTATATAGTACGGGGAAAGGTCAGAGGTAACACAGGGTGTTTATCCTGTATGTAACCTTACACCCCTGGAGTAGAAACTCAGGAGGTTCCCTAATTACTACGGAAGGTTACAATATATCTCAGATTTTTCAATAACGATTCCATTTTCCCGAAACCTATTATCATGAAATTTATTTTTTTCAAGGGAGAACGCGTTTTAATTTTCAAATAATGCTCTCATTAAAAACATATTATAAGCGGTCTATTCGAATACGAAAAGGGGAGATTTTTTTAACATATAACTTAATTCGCCATTGGTAGGCGGGTGGTAACTTAATTCGCCAATGGTAGGCGGGTGGTAACTTAATTCGCCAATGGTAGGCGGGTGGTAACTTAATTCGACATTGGTAGTCGGGTGGTAACGTAATTCACCTTTGGTAGTCGGATGGTAACGTAATTCACCAGTGATAGGCGGGTGGTAACTTAATTCACTATTAATTGGCGGGTGGTAGGTTAATTCACCATTGGTAGAAGGTTGGTAACATAACTCAGAATTGGTTGGCTGTTGGTAACATAATTCACCATTGATTGGCGCGTGGTAAATTAGTAAACCATTGTTAGGCGGGTCGTAACTTATTTCACCATCGGTAGGCTGTTGGTAACTTCATTCACCATTGGTAGGCGGGTAGTAACATAATATAACAATTGGAAGGCGGTTGATAACTTAATTCACAATTGGTAGGTGGCTGGTAACTTAATTCACCAGTGGTAGAATGTTGGTAACTTCATTCACCATTGGTAGGCTGTTGGTAACTTCATCCACCATTTATAGGCTCTTGGTAACTTAATGCACCCTTGGCAGACGGGTGGTAACTATATTCACCATTGGTAGGCGGGTGGTAACATAATTTAACCATTGTAGGGGGGTGGTAACGCAATTCTGCCTTAGCAGGCGGATAGTAACGCAACTCACCCTTGGTAGGAGGGTGGTAAGTTAATTCACCATTGATAGGCGGTTGGTAAACTAGAGACAATAGCTTAGAACTAGCTAGCATCTTAAACTGACTTAGTGTATTGAATAACAGTTTTACCATGTCCATTTTCTAAGCTTGTGAAGTATAGGAGGAGTGGTAATTATTCAGGGTCATATATTATGAAAACGAGAATGCTACGCTAGAATATCCTAGCGTTAAAGGTACTCTCCTGTACGAAAATAGTCCAATTATAATATGTCCCACATAAAAACTAGCAGCACTTATTATACGCACATTTTAATCTATATATAATTTACTTTCTTGCACAAAATACGTTTTACAGAATTAAGGCCTCTATATAGTTCCATTTGTAATCATTTCTCATAACGCATATAATTTTTCTTTTTTTTTGGACTTCATGAAATATAAATTTGTAATCATATCAAATCATTAGTTTGTAATGATATATTTTAAGAAATCAATCAATTGCAGATAATTAAGGTCTACCTGAAAATTTTAATCAATTCCAAGTTAGTTGCATTTGTAGTGATATCTTATTCGCATCGTTTATATTCGAGAACATAAACGTCTTCCTAAGCATTTTCATGTTGTTGATTACTTTGTGGCTATATATATAAACAAGAGTATTACCAAAAGCAATTTTAAAAGTTCCCTTCTTTAATATACGTATATTATAACCTATTCTCACATCATTTATGTGGCTATATGTAAACAAGTGTATTACCAAAAGCAATTTCAAGTTCCCTTTCTTTTTACCTCTCCGAGTGACGATGACGTCACGGAGAGGTATTACACTGGACGTGTGGGTGTGTCTGTCTGTCTGTCTGTGTGTGTGTCACACCCCACGTGACCGCGTTCGCAGTTTGCGTATCGGAGCAAACGTGTTCCCAATTTCCGGACTGCATTGACAGTTCACGGAAATTTGGAAAATTGTGTTTGTCTCCCCTGGCTATTCTACTCCACATGGACACTAGTCTGTACTTGCTGGCTTCCAAGCACCACCATCTTCCTTTCTTCGTCAATTCCACATTGACACCAGCTTCTATGAACCACCATCTTCAGGTCTTTGTCCATTCCACATGGACGCCAGTCAGTACATTCTGGCTTCTTTTTCTTCGTCATCAATTGGTTTCAAGATATACACGGCGATCGGCTAGGGTTACGGAAAACGTCTAGCCTCCCAATGGCAGGGCTTCCACCATCGGTTCACGCGAATGCCTTTTTATCTATTATTATAATGGAAACGAATCGTATATATACCCCAAAATTTGAAGAAAGCGGGCAAGAGGGGTACCCTTCACTTTAAACGTCAATATTAGCAAAGTTTCGAAAGAGAATAGGAACAACTTTATTTTAAACGATACGATTTAACTATTTTTAAAGTTATTTACTGGCGATTAAAATAATTAATATCATTTATATTTAATTAATTATTTAAGATAAACTTATTTCTTTGAAGTGACACAAGTGAGAGTTTACATAGAACGAGTAATGAAGATTGCATCTGAATCGAAACACTACACGCATATCAAAGTTAATATAAAGCGAGTAGGATGATAAGATCTCTTACAAAACGATAACATTTCCTTTTTGCAGAATATTAAATGGAAATATTTTAAATAATTTTCGGCATTACGATTCTTTTAGTAGTTGTGTAGCTATAAAGCTCTGTTTCATCACAATATTCCAAGAACATCTTTTGATATTAACATTTCAAATTTGGTGTTTACTGTTTAATTCAGCTTTACTACATTTATATATAGTGCAAACGCAACTTTTAGTTTCACTACATTATATGGATTTTAATACTTCGTCTCTCTATAAGTGTTGAAGCGATTGGGTCTATGAAATAAGATACCCTAGATTTAAACCAGAATTGACCTTGTTTCGTGTCCTCTTACAAGGGGTGTTAACGGTTCAGAGTGAGCCGAAAGTTAAATACACACTAAAGTGGTAGATATTAGGTCCTCATTAGACTTATGAGAATACACAGGGAAATGTTAAACGATCAAACCTTTACAAATGACCTTCGCAATATCCCGCCAATTTGACCTACGTATTTCCGGTTTTTCTCAATGGCTGGTGGACCCATGGACGAAGTTATACTGAAGAACCAATGGCAGCCCAATACTGCCCCCATTAATAAGCGACTAAACAACCAATGTCAAGCTTACTTCCCCCTTTTCAGCGCCAAAATGGCGGGGGTTATGAAAATGCGCAGTCAAATCCCGGAAAACGCTAGCGCCATCTAGACAAAATAAGACTTTAGCTGCTTCCCTCGCTAGAACATTGATTCCCCCACTATCCGGTTTGCTACCATCTGCCGCTCGAAGGCTAATTAACAAGTATTTTTCAACTTTCTCCCTCTGCCATCCGTCCTTCAGTATTGGTTCGTCCATGGTGGACCTGTGTTTGGAAAGTAAATTCGTCTCGACTCGGAGAGGTTTCTTTGGTTTCCCAACTTGTTTTATTATATTTATATCATGACCTATTCTCACATCATTAAAGTGAAACAGATAATTTTCATTTTCTTGATTACTCTCGGAAACATTACTAAAATGTAAAACTAACTTCAAATTCATTTCTGTTGTTATCATATATTATTGCCGAGATCATTACGCTCTTCATTATGTTAATTGAAAACATAGTAACAAAATTATAATATTAACCTACCATCAAGATGGTGGTATTGGATTTATATGTATATTTTATGGTATCGTCGCCTACAGAGATAAACAATTCATTATTTGTCCAGATCATTCAGGGTAACCTGAAAACTATCATTAGGTTTTCTATTTTTTTTAAATACATTATATTCAATATTTAAATTTCAAACAAATATCATATTAGTATAGTCTATTGTAACGTAACGACTCTCTCCGAGATCATAAAAGTCTATACTTAGCATTTCATTTTTTTTAGTGCTTTGGACTAAACCGAAACATATTGATAATTTAAAACCAAATCTAGGACAAATATATTTGTATATATAAATGCAGAAAATATATTTAAAATTTAAAAAAACTTCATACTGGCTTCATTTATAATCATGCACTATAATGCCTTAAGCCTTGACGAGAGCATAAGGGCTAACATAACTTTCAGAATATCGAGCGGCCGGACATGGAGCGATTTTGTGTACGGGATTTCAAGATTTTGGGATTTTCAAAATGATTTTAGAATTTTGACCAGAGACCCTATTCTCTAACTACATTTGGATCGTTCCTAATCCAAATGATTTGGATTTGGGGTCGGCTCATCCACAAATGACACTAATCCGTATACTGTAACTCCAAATCCTTTTTCATTTGGTTCAAACCCTATCCAAACATTTGGCAAGCCAAATGGCCGGCCAAATCGTCATTTGGATAGCTCTTTTCCCCATTTTCACCCCGTTTGCGGCCGCCATTTTTTTAAGGGGAAAAAATTTGAGAGTGGGTTCTTTAACAAATAAGCCGACCGTTAGAACTCTTAAAATTAAATTGATTTTTATTACTTTTAACACTCGGCGTATCTACTAGTTTTCATCGCAATATGTTGAAACAATTAAGAAGTAGAAACCTATCCGAGAGTTATCTGTAGAATAATAAAAAGAGTTGCGAAACCAAAATAAACCTCTCCGAGGCGAGACGAGGGCTAACAACCAAATTAAGAGGTTTTTCTTAAATAACCAAATAAATATAATTGATATTAATTATTTTAATCGTCGGAAATCTACATTAGTTCTAGATAAGTCGTTTTCAGGAACTTTATTCTAAAATAATTTAAAACATAGCTATTTGAAACGTTTAATTTCTAGCGACCATCTTTTTTACTTATTTTGTAAATTTATAAGGCAATTGGTTCATATTAAATGATAAGACAAGTTGGGAAACAAAAATAGACCTCTGCGAGTCGAGAGCCAGTTATGAGGTTTTTCTTAAAAACTTAATAATCGTCATTAATTTACCTTAATTCTACCTTACTCTAATTAGTGAATAGCGCTACCTTTTACAATGCTTAAATGATTTACATTGCATAAAATCAGAGGGAATAGCCCCTCGATGCCCTACCCTAAACAGTGATAGAATTATTACTCGTATAAATTTACTAATGCTGTAATTGTAATATTCCAGCGAATCGAAGAAAAGATAGTTTTAATGACTATCTACTCGATGAGTTTACAACTTAAACTTATGCCAATGCGCACTTATGGCATCTTATAAATTTCTTTCAAAGTTATCTCAAATTTCTTTAAACAGGCTCGTTTTCCTTTCATTTGGATTTTAGGATTTTCATTTGGTTTTTAGGATTTTGTCTTGGATTTAGATAGAAAACTATCAACTTAAAATGAAGACGACCCAAGGGCTCGTAATAGTAGCCACATCGTACGAGTGAATAGCCCCTCTATACCCTACCCTTTAGAGTCGATAACCCCTCTATACCTTACCCTAATGAGTGAATAGCGCTACATTTTACAATGCTTAAATGATTTACATTGCATAAAATCAGAGTAAATAGCCCCTCGATGCCCTACCCTAAACAGTGATAGAATTATTACTCGTACAAATTCTAGGAGAGCGGTCGCTCTCTTTGATAAGACTTGATACTGCCTCTAATGCTAAAGAAGGGTTCTTTGATTGGCCGTAACATTTTTCGTATTGTTTGCTGCTTTGAAATTTTGCCAGTGAACTAAAATTTGGGCCCTAATTTGTGTTAAAATTTCTAATAGTTAATTCTATAAAGAAAAATGTTGTTAAGGGTGGTTTTAGAATTCATAAAATTAATCCGACAATTGGTGAAAGATACAATATTCTTCCATAGACATAACATGGGAATTTTATAGAAAGTGGGGGTCAACCCCGCAGGGATATAAGGAAAACTATTCATTCGATACGTTTGGGAACCATCTTAAATGAAATAGAACAGTTCATTGGAGCGCCTTTTTTTAGTTTCATTAAGATCAATTAAGTTTAAGTATTGATTCTTATCATTATAAACACATACTTCTTGTTACGTTGTTTTGGGTATTCAAGTTACGGCATTTTAGCACTATTAGAGACACGCATTTTAGCCCTAATTTTTTAAATTGGACTTACGGCGTTTTTGTCGTGATTCACGCCGTTAGAGGGACTTTAGCTAGATAAACATGGCGTTTGAGCTCTCGGTTAAAACTAAAATTTGGGAATTGGAATTAAAGAGGTGGCTAATAAGGTATGATTTTATATGTTTTCACAACAAAAAACGTCAATGAAATTTACTAAAATTAATTTTAATTTTAAAAGCCAACAGAATATTTTATTATTAACTAATTTCGCTAAGCCTCGGTCAAGGTAGCGTTATGTTGATGTTATAGGAATAGGCAACATTAACTTCGGTTGGGATAAAAGCCACTAAGCCAGACATTACGAATACTGTTTGTATGTTCAAATTAATTATTAATCTTATTGGAAGATCAATTAATTACTACATTATTATCTGTGACAGCTAGGACACATCAATCAGCTGTAGAGGTAAATTTTACACCTTGATGATGAAACCGCCGCTGGCTGAACGCTAGCGACAACTTTTCAAGGGAAATAATGACGTACAGAACTGTATATAGAGTAATTTCGGTTGAGAGGGGGAGTGATCTGTGTATCCCCTACGTTAGGGGCAACTTTGTACTAGAGAACACTATTTGCCCCCGAAAGGGAAGGGGAGGGCGGATATAACTAAGGTAAGAGATAGAGGGTTATGACGTTGCCGTTTTTGGGAAAGAAATTATTCTATAGTCTTTCGTTTAATAACATTTTACATTTGCATTATTTAAATTTAAATTTTGTATTAAACGTGCAAAAGATTGCTGTTCATTGGTTCTCTAACATGTTTTCTTAATTTTCGACATACTAACGTAGCTTTTGTATTTTGAGGGCGCGTTTTTTTTAAAGGCGTTTATAACATGTATAGTTAAAATTATATTTATTTTGGTTTATGTTTAATGTGTAACACACTATTCAGTGTTACAGTGGTTTTCCAACTTAGCCTTCAAAGTTTCTGAAATTATCATAGGTAAATATCAAAGAAACGAAAGTGTTCATTTTCAAAAATTATTTCAAACTAACACTCACAGGACTTGGTTCTGGTTTTAAGGGGGTCCATTCTCAGGCTCTTTATTTCATAACGTTTTTTGTATGGTTAATTAACATGAATTTTGGTTAAATATGTAATACACTAGTTTTTGGTAAGTTTCAGAAATTAACGGAGCCAAATGACAAAGAGATGGATTTAATAGCTTTCATTTCAACATAAATATAACCATATAGATTTATTCATTTAATAACTTTTTTCGATTGAAATTAGGCCTAAAAAGTCAAGGAAAGTCTGGGATATTGAAAATGGGCCTAAAAAGTCAGGGAAAAGTCTGGGAAATTGAAAATGGGCCTAAAAAGTCAGGGAAAAGTCTGGGAAATTGAAAATGGGCCTAAAAATTCAGGGGAAAGTCTGGGAAATTGAAAATGGGCCTGAAAAGTCTGGGAAAAGTCTGTGAAATTGAAAATGGGTCTGAAAAGTCAGGGAAAAGTCTGGGAAATTGAAAATGGGCCTGAAAAATCTGGGAAATTGAAAATGGGTCTGAAAAGTCAGGGAAAAGTCTGGGAAATTGAAAATGGGTCTGAAAAGTCTGGGAAATTGAAAATGGGTCTGAAAAGTCAGGGAAAAGTCTGGGAAATTGAAAATGGGTCTGAAAAGTCAGGGAAAAGTCTGGGAAATTGAAAATGGGCCTGAAAAGTCTGGGAAATTGAAAATGGGTCTGAAAAGTCTGGGAAATTGAAAATGGGTCTGAAAAGTCTGGGAAATTGAAAATGGGTCTGAAAAGTCTGGGAAATTGAAAATGGTCCTAAAAAGTCTGGGAAGGTGAAAATGGACCTTTTTAAAGGTCAGGGTAAAAAATAAATATTAGAGGAAAAGTCTGAATAACAGTATCAGGGTAACCAGAAAATGTGTTGTCTGACTGTCTGAGATTTGAATAAAGCCCCAAATTCGCCTAGCTTCTTTAAATTTAAAAAAATATTTTGTTTAAAATACGCCTTATAAAATGTTTAGACTTTAATTCATTCAAGAATCTTCAGAATTAATTAATGTCACAGAGACTTTAGAAGTATTAATATTGGAGGTTTAAATGCATTAGAGTTAAACAAATACTGGGCTGCCAGGCTGTCTCTTAGACAACAAAGATGACCATTCTGTTTCTCATTCTCACTTATGAGAAATATACTTCTTTGCCATCGGTCGACGTCATTGATGATATACATACATATATATATTACGGATTCTACGGATTCTTCGGAAGTTAACGCTCAGTTTCAAAGTACTGATGTAAACTGAGCCAGCTTTTATCATTGCAATAACATTCAATTAAAGGCGGGAAGAATTAAAGGTTCGCTTTCAATTTAAATTTTGTTTATTTCAAACATAGAACCAAAAAAAAAACCCGCTGGAAAAATTTATTTTAAATCATAAAAAAAATTTATGTTTATACACTTTAAAAAAGAAATTATCCCGTTTATACAATTTATAAAAAAATAAAAATAAATTATAATGTTTACAGTTTAAAAATTCATCTTTTCCAGAACCTACGTGAAACATAATCTCAACATTATTTTTTCATTCAAGGAAAAAAATTATCAGTGACTTACACTTTAATTTTTTTGGTTTTTTAGTTTTTTTCTTCGTCTTCCTCCATTTTTTTTCTTCTTCATCAATTTTTTTACTATCCTCAATTTTCTTCTTTTTCTTCTCTTTCTTCCTTTTTTCGTCTAATATTTGATGGATATAAAATTAATTGACATTAACTACGAATATTGTCCTACTGTTCTGCTATATATAAGCTTGACAAAACAACACTATTCCATAGCCCTATCAGTGTTGCCACAAGTCAGCAAAATTCTGGGAAACCAGAAGAAAATTTATTTTTGCTTAAACGCAATTGTTTGTTAATATCACAAATGCTTATACTTAAACCAATAAAAATAACAAATGTAATTGTAGGGAAAGACACGAAATAGTAAAAGATAAGTGTAGTGCCTAGAAACGCAAGGAAATAATATACCAAAATGTCGAAAAATAGTAAAATACATTCAGGCAATTTGAATTGGAAAATTTATAGCAACGTTTTCTATAAATAGTTTTAAATTATAACTTATAAGGATGTTTTTGTTCATTAAAAGACCCAGGTAAATTTATAGAATTATTTTCTTGTCCTACCTTCCTTATTTCGGCAATTTTTGGCAATATGCCCCGGTTTTTTGCATATGTAACAGATCCTTTTTTCCCACCAGTACTTCCGCCTCTACGCCCACCTCCTCCCCTTCCTCCTCCACCACCCCGCCCTCCTCCACGTCCTCCTCCACCTTAAAAATTAACGATGCATCCTTTGTTAAAGTGGTTCACTACGTTATCCATTTTCTAAGCCTAAATCGATAAACGATAAATTATTTATTATAAACAACATAAAAATATCATTATTTTCCGTATATATTTAAACTTGGCAACAAAATTAAGTGTTGCAAATTCTAATTTTACGCCAAAGCTTAAAAAAATAGCAAATTATGACATATTTAATTATTATATTTAAGAACTTACTTTCAGTTGAACAATTGAAGAGACTTCAAGATTGAAAATTAGGCCTAAAATGACCTTAAGCTATTGGCTATCGCCAATGAGATCCTATTGGCTATCGCGAAAAAGTGACGCGCCACCTAGCGGTAATTTTGGTAACTGTTCTACCGGAGTAAGATTTCCTCAGGCTCCCGGGCGAGTGGCGAGGCTTAATTTATCATAGGAGGATCATAACATGGCGCCTAGCAAAAAGTATTGCAGTGTCCCACAATGTAATTCTAGATTAAAACTAAATATCAGTGGGTTAAGTATGCATAGTTTTCCAAATGAAATCAAGTTGCGTAAAGAATGGCAACGTATCCTAAAGATTGGAAAAGATATTTCAAATCACATGGTTGTATGCAGTTTACATTTCAAGAAGGATTACTTTTTTCCTAGTATGTTCTTTTTTAAGTATTAAAAATTTAAGACCAGTATTTAATGTAATTGTATTTCAGATATACCGACAGGAAAAAAAACTAAAACTTGGAACTTACCCTTCACAATGTTTGCCTATATTATTGACCCACGACAAAATTATTTCCGAAGATACCAGCGGAAAAGTTAGTGACAGGAAGAAAAGAGCTTATAATAGACAAAGAAACTTTAAAAGTGATGCAGAACTAGAGATGTGAGTCGGTAATTTACCGTCCGTAAATTACCGGTAAGTTACCGTTTTATATCTTACTTTAATCTTACAATGGTAATTTACCGGTAAATTACGGCGGTAAATTACCGTGGTAAATTACCAAACATTTTTATTACGCATTAAATGTTCACTTTAAACTTAAATGATCAATCATTTCTGTGGTTACTTCCAAAATGACTCACCAGGCGCTATTCGCTAATCAGTATTTACAAATATGGGCTAGAAATTAGTCTTTCAATAAATCTTTAATTAGAAATCAGATTAGAAAGGCCACGGCTGCGGTAATGGTAGCAAAAGCCGCAAATACGTGTAAAGCAGTCAGATAGTGCTCACAATTAAACTTTGTTTTAAGTAATGCATTGTAAGCACACGAAAATATAAATTACCAAATATTACCAACTGAACGGTAATTTTTGTTTTCCCAAAATTTCAATCGGTAATTTACCCGGTAAATTACCGTTTTTAAAAATTACGGTAATTTCACATCTCTATGCAGAACCTTCAACTTATAGCCAGTCGAGTTTAGAAAGAGAAATAGAAGATGCCCCAGGATTCACTGACAAACAAGGAAATATTGAATTTGGTTTGAATACTCCCGAAACTGAGGTCCCTCGGCTCTTACATCAAGAGAGAAGAGATGTTTCAGTGCAAATAAACACTTTCTTTTCTTAAACCTTTAGTATTATGAATTCAGTTAAAACTGAGAAGGATTTAAGCCGCATGACCGGTCTATCCAATTTCAAATTATTTTATGCCATTATGGAATCTATGACGATTGAATAAATTTTAAAGCACAGGGGCCCTATTCTCTAAGGTCCTTTTGAAGGAATTTCGATCCGAATCTTTTCATTCGGAGTCAATTTCTCCGAATGAAAATAAAACGTATTCTGTAAGAACCTTATCCTAATCATACGGTGATAACCTCTCCGAATCATTCGGCGAGCGGAGGAGATGGCCGATTCGAGCATTCGGATATTTTACCGCCTCTCTTCCCTCCATCAATCTTAGATTCGCGGAACTTTCGCCGGAGTTTTCTAGTATTTTTCCCCGTACATTTTAAAGGCACCTTGGCTGCGGTTCATATTTTTATTTAGTATGGCTGCTTTGATTTTTCAACTCAAGCTTCATCTTTTACGATTTGAACATGGTAATCGCATTGCCCGTCGCGATTTACGAGTTCAAAGGGTATTTCGAGACTTAAAATCAAGCGTGGGCAAACTTTTAGGTTAAAGCGGGAAATGGCTTTAGGCCTTGGCGGGCCTTGGCGAAATCTACAAGGTAGATCGACGGCTTTTTGGTAGATTTAAAGGTAAAAAAAACGTCGTTGAATTTATACTACATTTAAGGGATAATTTCGCGAGATCCAATTACTTAACACAATTAATTGTTCATTTTAATATTTTTCTACCGGGGCTTGTAAGTTAGAGCCACCTATTTTTGACCAATTACATCAATTATTAATAAATGCTAGATTAAAATTGGTTATTTCGTTTAGCATCTATTTAAATTATTAAATTTTGGTAGGTGTGTAACCATTGATAGAGGGGCTAATGATCTACATTAATGAATTTATCATAATCTCACGAAATCCACACAATTGGATTATAATTTGCGATTAATTAACGTAGTTATTCTAGGTTCTCATTGCCTCATATTTAACCCTACTAAGTTTCATTCAAAATTCGACGTATATTAACTGTTGTTTAGCGTGTTCTTTAATACCCATTTTATAAAAGAATATTATGAAGCAATTTAAGAAAAAATAGTTTTTTATCAAAAATAAATATATAAATAAATAAAAAAGGAAAAAAGCACTTTTTTCTATCTTAAGAAAAGAAATCGAAAAAGAGAAAATTTGCTTTGTATTGAATGTGTTCCCAATACAAAGACCATTTCCCAAAATTTCCACTCCTTGAGAAAAACCAAAGTTTCCATCCCTTCAATTTGAAAGCGCGCCAAGTAAAATTGTCCAATAAAGAAAAAGTGGGCGTCAAAAAGTACCACGTGGCTTAAGAGGAAATGACGTCCATTTGGATTGAGAGAAAATTTTCGAAGTATCCTAATGACGATAAGGATTGGGGTTAGAGAATATGGTTTGTTCGGTCCACTCCGAATGAGCCCGATCCGAATCATAAGGATTCGGAGTGATCCGAATGATTTTCGATTTTTAGAGAATTGCCACCCAGGCCTCTTAGTTACGTAAAAAATACTTCAAACCCCCTTGTACAAAGATTAACGAAAAGTTCCAGTTTTTTTTATTTGTAAGAGAATAAAAATTAGCGCCTATTTAAAATTGGATCGATGTGCTGAAGAACCGTAAAAAGTATTTTTTAAAAAAAAGCCTAAAAAACCCCAAAACAAATTCAAATAAAAAAAGCATTCTAGTGAAATTCACTAAATTAGCACTGAAAAATAATTTATGAAATGAGTTTTCATATTATATTTAAATGGAGCCAGGATCAACAGGCAGGAGCCACGGTAAATTCCCGTCCCGAAATTTATTGTTATATAGATCACTAATTACATACTCACTAATATTCTGACAGGTAGATGAGAAACTTTTTTGGACCATTTCAAAATGTCAATTAAATTCAGCTTGTAGATGCAAAAAACTAACGAAAAAAATAAAAAAGCTATGAAACTGAGCACTGAACACTTTAAACTTAAAAATTGTTTAATAATAATTAATAACAAAATAGACTCAGCCAACAAATCTCTTGAATTTTATTATGGCACCGATCTCGAGCTCGGGTTTTGAGGTAAGAAAGGGATAACCTGATTGGCTTTATTTTGCCATGCGCAGAACCCTTTTTACCTGAAACCAATTAGAAAAATAAGAGATTTATTTTCGTCGCTCAACGACAGATGGTACTACAGTTAACTTTCTTAGTCACGTGATCCGATCTCTTAGATGGAAACTAGACCAAGCCAATTTGTTTTTTTTGTTGGTTGGGTCTGTAAGTGAAAAAAAAAAACACCTGGTCCGTAACTATTGGCTCTCTCCATGCGAAAAAGAGCCCCGATAAAAATAGGTTGACTAAGCACCGAATAGAGAGGTGTTTAAGAAGAGAGAAGTTGGAGGCAACCCAAAATAATTTAACAATAATATAATCCGAAATATTGGCGGATTTTATTGCTAATATAGGGGTAAACTGTGGCACTCAAATACTTGAGAGTGGCTTAGCTATTTGAGGAAGATCAATTGCGTCTATAATCATGAATCTACCGTTTGCTATGCCACTCTCTAGTATATGAATGTCATGGTTCACCCCAATATTAACAATGAAAACGCCAATGGTTAGGGTTGAACCAGTCAACCAGTTGTTATACTATTGTAAAATGATTTAGCATTAATTGCAACACACTCTTCTTTAAAGAAATTAAAAATCATGATTACGTCTTTTGTGGAAATAATTTGACAATAGAAAATGGTACCAGACACTTTTGTTTGGTGTGCTGCGTGTTTTTACCTATCCTATTTATACAGTATTTCATAATCACTCTTAGTTGGTTTTTAGATTGCATAATTTATTCAAGTTTCACTTTAATGTTATAATAATTAAATTAATTTTATAATTATCGCGTTCTAACCCATATAGTTTCAATGCCTAATAATAAGCTGAACTAGATGAATCATTGCAGATCAATAATAGGCCAAACTAGATGATCCGTTGTAGATCAATAATAGGCCAAACTAGATGATCCGTTGTAGATCAATAATAGGCCAAACTTGATGTTCCACTGTAGATCAATAATAGGCCAAACTAGATGAATCGCTGTAGATCAATAATAGGCCAAACTAGATGAATCGTTGTAGATCAATAATAGGCCAAACTAGATGATCCGTTGTAGATCAATAATAGGCCAAACTAGATGATCCGTTGTAGATCAATAATAGGCCAAACTAGATGAATCGTTGTAGATCAATAATAGGCCAAACTAGATGATCCGTTGTAGATCAATAATAGGCAAACTAGATGAATCGCTGTAGATCAATAATAGGCCAAACTAGATGAATCGCTGTAGATCAATAATAGGCCAAACTAGATGAATCGCTGTAGATCAATAATAGGCCAAACTAGATGATTCGTTGTAGATCAATAATAGGCCAAACTAGATGAATCGTTGTAGATCAATAATAGGCCAAACTAGATGAATCGCTGTAGATCAATAATAGGCCAAACTAGATGAATCGTTGTAGATCAATAATAGGCCAAACTAGATGAATCGCTGTAGATCAATAATAGGCCAAACTAGATGAATCGCTGTAGATCAATAATAGGCCAAACTAGATGAATCGTTGTAGATCAATAATAGGCCAAACTAGATGAATCGCTGTAGATCAATAATAGGCCAAACTATATGAATCGTTGTAGATCAATAATAGGCCAAACTAGATGAATCGCTGTAGATCAATAATAGGCCAAACAAGATAAATCGCTGTAGATCAATAATACGCCAAACTAGATGAATCGCTGTAGATCAATAATACGCCAAACTAGATGAATCGTTGTAGATCAATAATACACTAAACTAGATGAATCGTTGTAGATCAATAATAGGCCAAACTATATGAATCGTTGTAGATCAATAATAGGCCAAACTAGATGATCCGTTGTAGATCAATAATAGGCCAAACTTGATGTTCCGTTGTAGATCAATAATAGGCCAAACTAGATGAATCGTTGTAGATCAATAATAGGCCAAACTAGATGAATCGCTGTAGATCAATAATAGGCCAAACAAGATAAATCGTTGTAGATCAATAATACACTAAACTAGATGAATCGTTGTAGATCAATAATAGGCCAAACTAGATGAATCGTTGTAGATCAATAATAGGCCAAACTAGATGATCCGTTGTAGATCAATAATAGGCCAAACTTGATGTTCCGTTGTAGATCAATAATAGGCCAAACTAGATGAATCGCTGTAGATCAATAATAGGCCAAACTAGATGAATCGTTGTAGATCAATAATAGGCCAAACTAGATGATCCGTTGTAGATCAATAATAGGCCAAACTAAATGATCCGTTGTAGATCAATAATAGGCCAAACTAGATGAATCGTTGTAGATCAATAATAGGCCAAACTAGATGATCCGTTGTAGATCAATAATAGGCCACACTAGATGAATCGCTGTAGATCAATAATAGGCCAAACTAGATGAATCGTTGTAGATCAATAATAGGCCAAACTAGATGATCCGTTGTAGATCAATAATAGGCCAAACTAAATGATCCGTTGTAGATCAATAATAGGCCAAACTAGATGAATCGTTGTAGATCAATAATAGGCCAAACTAGATGATCCGTTGTAGATCAATAATAGGCCACACTAGATGAATCGCTGTAGATCAATAATAGGCCAAACTAGATGAATCGCTGTAGATCAATAATAGGCCAAACTAGATGAATCGTTGTAGATCAATAATAGGCCAAACTAGATGAATCGCTGTAGATCAATAATAGGCCAAACTATATGAATCGTTGTAGATCAATAATAGGCCAAACTAGATGAATCGCTGTAGATCAATAATAGGCCAAACAAGATAAATCGCTGTAGATCAATAATACGCCAAACTAGATGAATCGTTGTAGATCAATAATACACTAAACTAGATGAATCGTTGTAGATCAATAATAGGCCAAACTAGATGATCCGTTGTAGATCAATAATAGGCCAAACTAGATGAATCGTTGTAGATCAATAATAGGCCAAACTAGATGAATCGCTGTAGATCAATAATAGGCCAAACTAGATGAATCGCTGTAGATCAATAATAGGCCAAACTAGATGAATCGTTGTAGATCAATAATAGGCCAAACTAGATGAATCGCTGTAGATCAATAATAGGCCAAACTAGATGAATCGTTGTAGGTCAATAATAGGCCAAACTAGATGAATCGCTGTAGATCAATAATAGGCCAAACTAGATGAATCGTTGTAGATCAATAATAGGCCAAACTAGATGAATCGCTGTAGATCAATAATAGGCTAATCTAGATAAATCGCTGTAGATCAATAATACGCCAAACTAGATGAATTGTTGTAGATCAATAATAGGCCAAACTAGATGATCCGTTGTAGATCAATAATAGGCCAAACTAGATGATCCGTTGTAGATCAATAATAGGCCAAACTAGATGAATCGTTGTAGATCAATAATAGGCCAAACTAGATGAATCGCTGTAGATCAATAATAGGCCAAACTATATGAATCGTTGTAGATCAATAATAGGCCAAACTAGATGAATCGCTGTAGATCAATAATAGGCCAAACAAGATAAATCGATGTAGATCAATAATACGCCAAACTAGATGAATCGTTGTAGATCAATAATAGGCCAAACTAGATGAATCGTTGTAGATCAATAATAGGCCAAACTAGATGATCCGTTGTAGATCAATAATAGGCCAAACTTGATGTTCCGTTGTAGATCAATAATAGGCCAAACTAGATGAATCGTTGTAGATCAATAATAGGCCAAACTAGATGATCCGTTGTAGATCAATAATAGGCCAAACTAAATGATCCGTTGTAGATCAATAATAGGCCAAACTAGATGAATCGTTGTAGATCAATAATAGGCCAAACTAGATGATCCGTTGTAGATCAATAATAGGCCACACTAGATGAATCGCTGTAGATCAATAATAGGCCAAACTAGATGAATCGCTGTAGATCAATAATACGCCAAACTAGATGAATCGTTGTAGATCAATAATAGGCCAAACTAGATGAATCGCTGTAGATCAATAATAGGCCAAACTAGATGAATCGTTGTAGGTCAATAATAGGCCAAACTAGATGAATCGCTGTAGATCAATAATAGGCCAAACTAGATGAATCGTTGTAGATCAATAATAGGCCAAACTAGATGAATCGCTGTTGATCAATAATAGGCCAATCTAGATAAATCGCTGTAGATCAATAATACGCCAAACTAGATGATCCGTTGTAGATCAATAATAGGCCAAACTAGATGATCCGTTGTAGATCAATAATAGGCCAAACTAGATGATCCGTTGTAGATCAATAATAGGCCAAACTAGATGATCCGTTGTAGATCAATAATAGGCCAAACTAGATGAATCGTTGTAGATCAATAATAGGCCAAACTAGATGATCCGTTGTAGATCAATAATAGGCCAAACTAAATGATCCGTTGTAGATCAATAATAGGCCAAACTAGATGAATCGTTGTAGATCAATAATAGGCCAAACTAGATGATCCGTTGTAGATCAATAATAGGCCACACTAGATGAATCGCTGTAGATCAATAATAGGCCAAACAAGATAAATCGCTGTAGATCAATAATACGCCAAACTAGATGAATCGTTGTAGATCAATAATACACTAAACTAGATGAATCGTTGTAGATCAATAATAGGCCAAACTAGATGAATCGCTTAAGATCAATAATAGGCCAAACTAGATGAATCGTTGTAGATCAATAATAGGCCAAACTAGATGATCCGTTGTAGATCAATAATAGGCCAAACTAAATGATCCGTTGTAGATCAATAATAGGCAAACCAGATGAATCGTTGTAGATCAATAATAGGCCAAACTAGGTGATCCGTTGTAGATCAATAATAGGCCACACTAGATGAATCGCTGTAGATCAATAATAGGCCAAACTAGATGAATCGCTGTAGATCAATAATAGGCCAAACTAGATGAATCGTTGTAGATCAATAATAGGCCAAACTAGATGAATCGCTGTAGATCAATAATAGGCCAAACTATATGAATCGTTGTAGATCAATAATAGGCCAAACTAGATGAATCGCTGTAGATCAATAATAGGCCAAACAAGATAAATCGCTGTAGATCAATAATACGCCAAACTAGATGAATCGTTGTAGATCAATAATACACTAAACTAGATGAATCGTTGTAGATCAATAATAGGCCAAACTAGATGAATCGTTGTAGATCAATAATAGGCCAAACTAGATGATCCGTTGTAGATCAATAATAGGCCAAACTTGATGTTCCGTTGTAGATCAATAATAGGCCAAACTAGATGAATCGTTGTAGATCAATAATAGGCCAAACTAGATGAATCGCTGTAGATCAATAATAGGCCAAACAAGATAAATCGATGTAGATCAATAATACGCCAAACTAGATGAATCGTTGTAGATCAATAATAGGCCAAACTAGATGAATCGTTGTAGATCAATAATAGGCCAAACTAGATGATCCGTTGTAGATCAATAATAGGCCAAACTTGATGTTCCGTTGTAGATCAATAATAGGCCAAACTAGATGAATCGTTGTAGATCAATAATAGGCCAAACTAGATGATCCGTTGTAGATCAATAATAGGCCAAACTAAATCATCCGTTGTAGATCAATAATAGGCCAAACTAGATGAATCGTTGTAGATCAATAATAGGCCAAACTAGATGATCCGTTGTAGATCAATAATAGGCCACACTAGATGAATCGCTGTAGATCAATAATAGGCCAAACTAGATGAATCGCTGTAGATCAATAATACGCCAAACTAGATGAATCGTTGTAGATCAATAATAGGCCAAACTAGATGATCCGTTGTAGATCAATAATAGGCCAAACTAAATGATCCGTTGTAGATCAATAATAGGCCAAACTAGATGAATCGTTGTAGATCAATAATAGGCCAAACTAGATGATCCGTTGTAGATCAATAATAGGCCACACTAGATGAATCGCTGTAGATCAATAATAGGCCAAACTAGATGAATCGCTGTAGATCAATAATAGGCCAAACTAGATGAATCGTTGTAGATCAATAATAGGCCAAACTAGATGAATCGCTGTAGATCAATAATAGGCCAAACTATATGAATCGTTGTAGATCAATAATAGGCCAAACTAGATGAATCGCTGTAGATCAATAATAGGCCAAACAAGATAAATCGCTGTAGATCAATAATACGCCAAACTAGATGAATCGTTGTAGATCAATAATACACTAAACTAGATGAATCGTTGTAGATCAATAATAGGCCAAACTAGATGATCCGTTGTAGATCAATAATAGGCCAAACTAGATGAATCGTTGTAGATCAATAATAGGCCAAACTAGATGAATCGCTGTAGATCAATAATAGGCCAAACTAGATGAATCGCTGTAGATCAATAATAGGCCAAACTAGATGAATCGTTGTAGATCAATAATAGGCCAAACTAGATGAATCGCTGTAGATCAATAATAGGCCAAACTAGATGAATCGTTGTAGGTCAATAATAGGCCAAACTAGATGAATCGCTGTAGATCAATAATAGGCCAAACTAGATGAATCGTTGTAGATCAATAATAGGCCAATCTAGATGAATCGCTGTAGATCAATAATAGGCTAATCTAGATAAATCGCTGTAGATCAATAATACGCCAAACTAGATGAATTGTTGTAGATCAATAATAGGCCAAACTAGATGATCCGTTGTAGATCAATAATAGGCCAAACTAGATGATCCGTTGTAGATCAATAATAGGCCAAACTAGATGAATCGTTGTAGATCAATAATAGGCCAAACTAGATGAATCGCTGTAGATCAATAATAGGCCAAACTATATGAATCGTTGTAGATCAATAATAGGCCAAACTAGATGAATCGCTGTAGATCAATAATAGGCCAAACAAGATAAATCGATGTAGATCAATAATACGCCAAACTAGATGAATCGTTGTAGATCAATAATAGGCCAAACTAGATGAATCGTTGTAGATCAATAATAGGCCAAACTAGATGATCCGTTGTAGATCAATAATAGGCCAAACTTGATGTTCCGTTGTAGATCAATAATAGGCCAAACTAGATGAATCGTTGTAGATCAATAATAGGCCAAACTAGATGATCCGTTGTAGATCAATAATAGGCCAAACTAAATGATCCGTTGTAGATCAATAATAGGCCAAACTAGATGAATCGTTGTAGATCAATAATAGGCCAAACTAGATGATCCGTTGTAGATCAATAATAGGCCACACTAGATGAATCGCTGTAGATCAATAATAGGCCAAACTAGATGAATCGCTGTAGATCAATAATACGCCAAACTAGATGAATCGTTGTAGATCAATAATAGGCCAAACTAGATGAATCGCTGTAGATCAATAATAGGCCAAACTAGATGAATCGTTGTAGGTCAATAATAGGCCAAACTTGATGAATCGCTGTAGATCAATAATAGGCCAAACTAGATGAATCGTTGTAGATCAATAATAGGCCAAACTAGATGAATCGCTGTTGATCAATAATAGGCCAATCTAGATAAATCGCTGTAGATCAATAATACGCCAAACTAGATGATCCGTTGTAGATCAATAATAGGCCAAACTAGATGATCCGTTGTAGATCAATAATAGGCCAAACTAGATGATCCGTTGTAGATCAATAATAGGCCAAACTAGATGATCCGTTGTAGATCAATAATAGGCCAAACTAGATGAATCGTTGTAGATCAATAATAGGCCAAACTAGATGATCCGTTGTAGATCAATAATAGGCCAAACTAAATGATCCGTTGTAGATCAATAATAGGCCAAACTAGATGAATCGTTGTAGATCAATAATAGGCCAAACTAGATGATCCGTTGTAGATCAATAATAGGCCACACTAGATGAATCGCTGTAGATCAATAATAGGCCAAACAAGATAAATCGCTGTAGATCAATAATACGCCAAACTAGATGAATCGTTGTAGATCAATAATACACTAAACTAGATGAATCGTTGTAGATCAATAATAGGCCAAACTAGATGAATCGCTGTAGATCAATAATAGGCCAAACTAGATGAATCGTTGTAGATCAATAATAGGCCAAACTAGATGATCCGTTGTAGATCAATAATAGGCCAAACTAAATGATCCGTTGTAGATCAATAATAGGCAAACCAGATGAATCGTTGTAGATCAATAATAGGCCAAACTAGGTGATCCGTTGTAGATCAATAATAGGCCACACTAGATGAATCGCTGTAGATCAATAATAGGCCAAACTAGATGAATCGCTGTAGATCAATAATAGGCCAAACTAGATGAATCGTTGTAGATCAATAATAGGCCAAACTAGATGAATCGCTGTAGATCAATAATAGGCCAAACTATATGAATCGTTGTAGATCAATAATAGGCCAAACTAGATGAATCGCTGTAGATCAATAATAGGCCAAACAAGATAAATCGCTGTAGATCAATAATACGCCAAACTAGATGAATCGTTGTAGATCAATAATACACTAAACTAGATGAATCGTTGTAGATCAATAATAGGCCAAACTAGATGAATCGTTGTAGATCAATAATAGGCCAAACTAGATGATCCGTTGTAGATCAATAATAGGCCAAACTAGATGATCCGTTGTAGATCAATAATAGGCCAAACTAGATGAATCGTTGTAGATCAATAATAGGCCAAACTAGATGAATCGCTGTAGATCAATAATAGGCCAAACTATATGAATCGTTGTAGATCAATAATAGGCCAAACTAGATGAATCGCTGTAGATCAATAATAGGCCAAACAAGATAAATCGATGTAGATCAATAATACGCCAAACTAGATGAATCGTTGTAGATCAATAATAGGCCAAACTAGATGAATCGTTGTAGATCAATAATAGGCCAAACTAGATGATCCGTTGTAGATCAATAATAGGCCAAACTTGATGTTCCGTTGTAGATCAATAATAGGCCAAACTAGATGAATCGTTGTAGATCAATAATAGGCCAAACTAGATGATCCGTTGTAGATCAATAATAGGCCAAACTAAATGATCCGTTGTAGATCAATAATAGGCCAAACTAGATGAATCGTTGTAGATCAATAATAGGCCAAACTAGATGATCCGTTGTAGATCAATAATAGGCCACACTAGATGAATCGCTGTAGATCAATAATAGGCCAAACTAGATGAATCGCTGTAGATCAATAATACGCCAAACTAGATGAATCGTTGTAGATCAATAATAGGCCAAACTAGATGAATCGCTGTAGATCAATAATAGGCCAAACTAGATGAATCGTTGTAGGTCAATAATAGGCCAAACTTGATGAATCGCTGTAGATCAATAATAGGCCAAACTAGATGAATCGTTGTAGATCAATAATAGGCCAAACTAGATGAATCGCTGTTGATCAATAATAGGCCAATCTAGATAAATCGCTGTAGATCAATAATACGCCAAACTAGATGATCCGTTGTAGATCAATAATAGGCCAAACTAGATGATCCGTTGTAGATCAATAATAGGCCAAACTAGATGATCCGTTGTAGATCAATAATAGGCCAAACTAGATGATCCGTTGTAGATCAATAATAGGCCAAACTAGATGAATCGTTGTAGATCAATAATAGGCCAAACTAGATGATCCGTTGTAGATCAATAATAGGCCAAACTAAATGATCCGTTGTAGATCAATAATAGGCCAAACTAGATGAATCGTTGTAGATCAATAATAGGCCAAACTAGATGATCCGTTGTAGATCAATAATAGGCCACACTAGATGAATCGCTGTAGATCAATAATAGGCCAAACAAGATAAATCGCTGTAGATCAATAATACGCCAAACTAGATGAATCGTTGTAGATCAATAATACACTAAACTAGATGAATCGTTGTAGATCAATAATAGGCCAAACTAGATGAATCGCTGTAGATCAATAATAGGCCAAACTAGATGAATCGTTGTAGATCAATAATAGGCCAAACTAGATGATCCGTTGTAGATCAATAATAGGCCAAACTAAATGATCCGTTGTAGATCAATAATAGGCAAACCAGATGAATCGTTGTAGATCAATAATAGGCCAAACTAGGTGATCCGTTGTAGATCAATAATAGGCCACACTAGATGAATCGCTGTAGATCAATAATAGGCCAAACTAGATGAATCGCTGTAGATCAATAATAGGCCAAACTAGATGAATCGTTGTAGATCAATAATAGGCCAAACTAGATGAATCGCTGTAGATCAATAATAGGCCAAACTATATGAATCGTTGTAGATCAATAATAGGCCAAACTAGATGAATCGCTGTAGATCAATAATAGGCCAAACAAGATAAATCGCTGTAGATCAATAATACGCCAAACTAGATGAATCGTTGTAGATCAATAATACACTAAACTAGATGAATCGTTGTAGATCAATAATAGGCCAAACTAGATGAATCGTTGTAGATCAATAATAGGCCAAACTAGATGATCCGTTGTAGATCAATAATAGGCCAAACTTGATGTTCCGTTGTAGATCAATAATAGGCCAAACTAGATGAATCGTTGTAGATCAATAATAGGCCAAACTAGATGAATCGCTGTAGATCAATAATAGGCCAAACAAGATAAATCGATGTAGATCAATAATACGCCAAACTAGATGAATCGTTGTAGATCAATAATAGGCCAAACTAGATGAATCGTTGTAGATCAATAATAGGCCAAACTAGATGATCCGTTGTAGATCAATAATAGGCCAAACTTGATGTTCCGTTGTAGATCAATAATAGGCCAAACTAGATGAATCGTTGTAGATCAATAATAGGCCAAACTAGATGATCCGTTGTAGATCAATAATAGGCCAAACTAAATGATCCGTTGTAGATCAATAATAGGCCAAACTAGATGAATCGTTGTAGATCAATAATAGGCCAAACTAGATGATCCGTTGTAGATCAATAATAGGCCACACTAGATGAATCGCTGTAGATCAATAATAGGCCAAACAAGATAAATCGCTGTAGATCAATAATACGCCAAACTAGATGAATCGTTGTAGATCAATAATACACTAAACTAGATGAATCGTTGTAGATCAATAATAGGCCAAACTAGATGAATCGCTGTAGATCAATAATAGGCCAAACTAGATGATCCGTTGTAGATCAATAATAGGCCAAACTTGATGTTCCGTTGTAGATCAATAATAGGCCAAACTAGATGAATCGTTGTAGATCAATAATAGGCCAAACTAGATGATCCGTTGTAGATCAATAATAGGCCAAACTTGATGTTCCGTTGTAGATCAATAATAGGCCAAACTAGATGAATCGTTGTAGATCAATAATAGGCCAAACTAGATGAATCGCTGTAGATCAATAATAGGCCAAACAAGATAAATCGATGTAGATCAATAATACGCCAAACTAGATGAATCGTTGTAGATCAATAATAGGCCAAACTAGATGAATCGTTGTAGATCAATAATAGGCCAAACTAGATGATCCGTTGTAGATCAATAATAGGCCAAACTTGATGTTCCGTTGTAGATCAATAATAGGCCAAACTAGATGAATCGTTGTAGATCAATAATAGGCCAAACTAGATGATCCGTTGTAGATCAATAATAGGCCAAACTAAATGATCCGTTGTAGATCAATAATAGGCCAAACTAGATGAATCGTTGTAGATCAATAATAGGCCAAACTAGATGATCCGTTGTAGATCAATAATAGGCCACACTAGATGAATCGCTGTAGATCAATAATAGGCCAAACAAGATAAATCGCTGTAGATCAATAATACGCCAAACTAGATGAATCGTTGTAGATCAATAATACACTAAACTAGATGAATCGTTGTAGATCAATAATAGGCCAAACTAGATGAATCGCTGTAGATCAATAATAGGCCAAACTAGATGAATCGTTGTAGATCAATAATAGGCCAAACTAGATGATCCGTTGTAGATCAATAATAGGCCAAACTAAATGATCCGTTGTAGATCAATAATAGGCAAACCAGATGAATCGTTGTAGATCAATAATAGGCCAAACTAGGTGATCCGTTGTAGATCAATAATAGGCCACACTAGATGAATCGCTGTAGATCAATAATAGGCCAAACTAGATGAATCGCTGTAGATCAATAATAGGCCAAACTAGATGAATCGTTGTAGATCAATAATAGGCCAAACTAGATGAATCGTTGTAGATCAATAATAGGCCAAACTAGATGAATCGCTGTAGATCAATAATAGGCCAAACAAGATAAATCGCTGTAGATCAATAATACGCCAAACTAGATGAATCGTTGTAGATCAATAATACACTAAACTAGATGAATCGTTGTAGATCAATAATAGGCCAAACTAGATGAATCGTTGTAGATCAATAATAGGCCAAACTAGATGATCCGTTGTAGATCAATAATAGGCCAAACTTGATGTTCCGTTGTAGATCAATAATAGGCCAAACTAGATGAATCGTTGTAGATCAATAATAGGCCAAACTAGATGAATCGCTGTAGATCAATAATAGGCCAAACAAGATAAATCGATGTAGATCAATAATACGCCAAACTAGATGAATCGTTGTAGATCAATAATAGGCCAAACTAGATGAATCGTTGTAGATCAATAATAGGCCAAACTAGATGATCCGTTGTAGATCAATAATAGGCCAAACTTGATGTTCCGTTGTAGATCAATAATAGGCCAAACTAGATGAATCGTTGTAGATCAATAATAGGCCAAACTAGATGATCCGTTGTAGATCAATAATAGGCAAACTAGATGAATCGCTGTAGATCAATAATAGGCCAAACTAGATGAATCGCTGTAGATCAATAATAGGCCAAACTAGATGAATCGCTGTAGATCAATAATAGGCCAAACTAGATGATTCGTTGTAGATCAATAATAGGCCAAACTAGATGAATCGTTGTAGATCAATAATAGGCCAAACTAGATGAATCGCTGTAGATCAATAATAGGCCAAACTAGATGAATCGTTGTAGATCAATAATAGGCCAAACTAGATGAATCGCTGTAGATCAATAATAGGCCAAACTAGATGAATCGCTGTAGATCAATAATAGGCCAAACTAGATGAATCGTTGTAGATCAATAATAGGCCAAACTAGATGAATCGCTGTAGATCAATAATAGGCCAAACTATATGAATCGTTGTAGATCAATAATAGGCCAAACTAGATGAATCGCTGTAGATCAATAATAGGCCAAACAAGATAAATCGCTGTAGATCAATAATAGGCCAAACTAGATGAATCGTTGTAGATCAATAATAGGCCAAACTAGATGATCCGTTGTAGATCAATAATAGGCCAAACTTGATGTTCCGTTGTAGATCAATAATAGGCCAAACTAGATGAATCGCTGTAGATCAATAATAGGCCAAACTAGATGAATCGTTGTAGATCAATAATAGGCCAAACTAGATGATCCGTTGTAGATCAATAATAGGCCAAACTAAATGATCCGTTGTAGATCAATAATAGGCCAAACTAGATGAATCGTTGTAGATCAATAATAGGCCAAACTAGATGATCCGTTGTAGATCAATAATAGGCCACACTAGATGAATCGCTGTAGATCAATAATAGGCCAAACTAGATGAATCGCTGTAGATCAATAATAGGCCAAACTAGATGAATCGTTGTAGATCAATAATAGGCCAAACTAGATGAATCGCTGTAGATCAATAATAGGCCAAACTATATGAATCGTTGTAGATCAATAATAGGCCAAACTAGATGAATCGCTGTAGATCAATAATAGGCCAAACAAGATAAATCGCTGTAGATCAATAATACGCCAAACTAGATGAATCGTTGTAGATCAATAATACACTAAACTAGATGAATCGTTGTAGATCAATAATAGGCCAAACTAGATGATCCGTTGTAGATCAATAATAGGCCAAACTAGATGAATCGTTGTAGATCAATAATAGGCCAAACTAGATGAATCGCTGTAGATCAATAATAGGCCAAACTAGATGAATCGCTGTAGATCAATAATAGGCCAAACTAGATGAATCGTTGTAGATCAATAATAGGCCAAACTAGATGAATCGCTGTAGATCAATAATAGGCCAAACTAGATGAATCGTTGTAGGTCAATAATAGGCCAAACTAGATGAATCGCTGTAGATCAATAATAGGCCAAACTAGATGAATCGTTGTAGATCAATAATAGGCCAAACTAGATGAATCGCTGTAGATCAATAATAGGCTAATCTAGATAAATCGCTGTAGATCAATAATACGCCAAACTAGATGAATTGTTGTAGATCAATAATAGGCCAAACTAGATGATCCGTTGTAGATCAATAATAGGCCAAACTAGATGATCCGTTGTAGATCAATAATAGGCCAAACTAGATGAATCGTTGTAGATCAATAATAGGCCAAACTAGATGAATCGCTGTAGATCAATAATAGGCCAAACTATATGAATCGTTGTAGATCAATAATAGGCCAAACTAGATGAATCGCTGTAGATCAATAATAGGCCAAACAAGATAAATCGATGTAGATCAATAATACGCCAAACTAGATGAATCGTTGTAGATCAATAATAGGCCAAACTAGATGAATCGTTGTAGATCAATAATAGGCCAAACTAGATGATCCGTTGTAGATCAATAATAGGCCAAACTTGATGTTCCGTTGTAGATCAATAATAGGCCAAACTAGATGAATCGTTGTAGATCAATAATAGGCCAAACTAGATGATCCGTTGTAGATCAATAATAGGCCAAACTAAATGATCCGTTGTAGATCAATAATAGGCCAAACTAGATGAATCGTTGTAGATCAATAATAGGCCAAACTAGATGATCCGTTGTAGATCAATAATAGGCCACACTAGATGAATCGCTGTAGATCAATAATAGGCCAAACTAGATGAATCGCTGTAGATCAATAATACGCCAAACTAGATGAATCGTTGTAGATCAATAATAGGCCAAACTAGATGAATCGCTGTAGATCAATAATAGGCCAAACTAGATGAATCGTTGTAGGTCAATAATAGGCCAAACTAGATGAATCGCTGTAGATCAATAATAGGCCAAACTAGATGAATCGTTGTAGATCAATAATAGGCCAAACTAGATGAATCGCTGTTGATCAATAATAGGCCAATCTAGATAAATCGCTGTAGATCAATAATACGCCAAACTAGATGATCCGTTGTAGATCAATAATAGGCCAAACTAGATGATCCGTTGTAGATCAATAATAGGCCAAACTAGATGATCCGTTGTAGATCAATAATAGGCCAAACTAGATGATCCGTTGTAGATCAATAATAGGCCAAACTAGATGAATCGTTGTAGATCAATAATAGGCCAAACTAGATGATCCGTTGTAGATCAATAATAGGCCAAACTAAATGATCCGTTGTAGATCAATAATAGGCCAAACTAGATGAATCGTTGTAGATCAATAATAGGCCAAACTAGATGATCCGTTGTAGATCAATAATAGGCCACACTAGATGAATCGCTGTAGATCAATAATAGGCCAAACAAGATAAATCGCTGTAGATCAATAATACGCCAAACTAGATGAATCGTTGTAGATCAATAATACACTAAACTAGATGAATCGTTGTAGATCAATAATAGGCCAAACTAGATGAATCGCTGTAGATCAATAATAGGCCAAACTAGATGAATCGTTGTAGATCAATAATAGGCCAAACTAGATGATCCGTTGTAGATCAATAATAGGCCAAACTAAATGATCCGTTGTAGATCAATAATAGGCAAACCAGATGAATCGTTGTAGATCAATAATAGGCAAAACTAGGTGATCCGTTGTAGATCAATAATAGGCCACACTAGATGAATCGCTGTAGATCAATAATAGGCCAAACTAGATGAATCGCTGTAGATCAATAATAGGCCAAACTAGATGAATCGTTGTAGATCAATAATAGGCCAAACTAGATGAATCGCTGTAGATCAATAATAGGCCAAACTATATGAATCGTTGTAGATCAATAATAGGCCAAACTAGATGAATCGCTGTAGATCAATAATAGGCCAAACAAGATAAATCGCTGTAGATCAGTAATACGCCAAACTAGATGAATCGTTGTAGATCAATAATACACTAAACTAGATGAATCGTTGTAGATCAATAATAGGCCAAACTAGATGAATCGTTGTAGATCAATAATAGGCCAAACTAGATGATCCGTTGTAGATCAATAATAGGCCAAACTTGATGTTCCGTTGTAGATCAATAATAGGCCAAACTAGATGAATCGTTGTAGATCAATAATAGGCCAAACTAGATGAATCGCTGTAGATCAATAATAGGCCAAACAAGATAAATCGATGTAGATCAATAATACGCCAAACTAGATGAATCGTTGTAGATCAATAATAGGCCAAACTAGATGAATCGTTGTAGATCAATAATAGGCCAAACTAGATGATCCGTTGTAGATCAATAATAGGCCAAACTTGATGTTCCGTTGTAGATCAATAATAGGCCAAACTAGATGAATCGTTGTAGATCAATAATAGGCCAAACTAGATGATCCGTTGTAGATCAATAATAGGCCAAACTAAATCATCCGTTGTAGATCAATAATAGGCCAAACTAGATGAATCGTTGTAGATCAATAATAGGCCAAACTAGATGATCCGTTGTAGATCAATAATAGGCCACACTAGATGAATCGCTGTAGATCAATAATAGGCCAAACTAGATGAATCGCTGTAGATCAATAATACGCCAAACTAGATGAATCGTTGTAGATCAATAATAGGCCAAACTAGATGATCCGTTGTAGATCAATAATAGGCCAAACTAAATGATCCGTTGTAGATCAATAATAGGCCAAACTAGATGAATCGTTGTAGATCAATAATAGGCCAAACTAGATGATCCGTTGTAGATCAATAATAGGCCAAACTAGATGAATCGCTGTAGATCAATAATAGGCCAAACTAGATGAATCGTTGTAGATCAATAATAGGCCAAACTAGATGAATCGCTGTAGATCAATAATAGGCCAAACTATATGAATCGTTGTAGATCAATAATAGGCCAAACTAGATGAATCGCTGTAGATCAATAATAGGCCAAACAAGATAAATCGCTGTAGATCAATAATACGCCAAACTAGATGAATCGTTGTAGATCAATAATACACTAAACTAGATGAATCGTTGTAGATCAATAATAGGCCAAACTAGATGATCCGTTGTAGATCAATAATAGGCCAAACTAGATGAATCGTTGTAGATCAATAATAGGCCAAACTAGATGAATCGCTGTAGATCAATAATAGGCCAAACTAGATGAATCGCTGTAGATCAATAATAGGCCAAACTAGATGAATCGTTGTAGATCAATAATAGGCCAAACTAGATGAATCGCTGTAGATCAATAATAGGCCAAACTAGATGAATCGTTGTAGGTCAATAATAGGCCAAACTAGATGAATCGCTGTAGATCAATAATAGGCCAAACTAGATGAATCGTTGTAGATCAATAATAGGCCAATCTAGATGAATCGCTGTAGATCAATAATAGGCTAATCTAGATAAATCGCTGTAGATCAATAATACGCCAAACTAGATGAATTGTTGTAGATCAATAATAGGCCAAACTAGATGATCCGTTGTAGATCAATAATAGGCCAAACTAGATGATCCGTTGTAGATCAATAATAGGCCAAACTAGATGAATCGTTGTAGATCAATAATAGGCCAAACTAGATGAATCGTTGTAGATCAATAATAGGCCAAACTATATGAATCGCTGTAGATCAATAATAGGCCAAACTAGATGAATCGCTGTAGATCAATAATAGGCCAAACAAGATAAATCGATGTAGATCAATAATACGCCAAACTAGATGAATCGTTGTAGATCAATAATAGGCCAAACTAGATGAATCGTTGTAGATCAATAATAGGCCAAACTAGATGATCCGTTGTAGATCAATAATAGGCCAAACTTGATGTTCCGTTGTAGATCAATAATAGGCCAAACTAGATGAATCGTTGTAGATCAATAATAGGCCAAACTAGATGATCCGTTGTAGATCAATAATAGGCCAAACTAAATGATCCGTTGTAGATCAATAATAGGCCAAACTAGATGAATCGTTGTAGATCAATAATAGGCCAAACTAGATGATCCGTTGTAGATCAATAATAGGCCACACTAGATGAATCGCTGTAGATCAATAATAGGCCAAACTAGATGAATCGCTGTAGATCAATAATACGCCAAACTAGATGAATCGTTGTAGATCAATAATAGGCCAAACTAGATGAATCGCTGTAGATCAATAATAGGCCAAACTAGATGAATCGTTGTAGGTCAATAATAGGCCAAACTTGATGAATCGCTGTAGATCAATAATAGGCCAAACTAGATGAATCGTTGTAGATCAATAATAGGCCAAACTAGATGAATCGCTGTTGATCAATAATAGGCCAATCTAGATAAATCGCTGTAGATCAATAATACGCCAAACTAGATGATCCGTTGTAGATCAATAATAGGCCAAACTAGATGATCCGTTGTAGATCAATAATAGGCCAAACTAGATGATCCGTTGTAGATCAATAATAGGCCAAACTAGATGATCCGTTGTAGATCAATAATAGGCCAAACTAGATGAATCGTTGTAGATCAATAATAGGCCAAACTAGATGATCCGTTGTAGATCAATAATAGGCCAAACTAAATGATCCGTTGTAGATCAATAATAGGCCAAACTAGATGAATCGTTGTAGATCAATAATAGGCCAAACTAGATGATCCGTTGTAGATCAATAATAGGCCACACTAGATGAATCGCTGTAGATCAATAATAGGCCAAACAAGATAAATCGCTGTAGATCAATAATACGCCAAACTAGATGAATCGTTGTAGATCAATAATACACTAAACTAGATGAATCGCTGTAGATCAATAATAGGCCAAACTAGATGAATCGTTGTAGATCAATAATAGGCCAAACTAGATGATCCGTTGTAGATCAATAATAGGCCAAACTAAATGATCCGTTGTAGATCAATAATAGGCAAACCAGATGAATCGTTGTAGATCAATAATAGGCCAAACTAGGTGATCCGTTGTAGATCAATAATAGGCCACACTAGATGAATCGCTGTAGATCAATAATAGGCCAAACTAGATGAATCGCTGTAGATCAATAATAGGCCAAACTAGATGAATCGTTGTAGATCAATAATAGGCCAAACTAGATGAATCGCTGTAGATCAATAATAGGCCAAACTATATGAATCGTTGTAGATCAATAATAGGCCAAACTAGATGAATCGCTGTAGATCAATAATAGGCCAAACAAGATAAATCGCTGTAGATCAATAATACGCCAAACTAGATGAATCGTTGTAGATCAATAATACACTAAACTAGATGAATCGTTGTAGATCAATAATAGGCCAAACTAGATGAATCGTTGTAGATCAATAATAGGCCAAACTAGATGATCCGTTGTAGATCAATAATAGGCCAAACTTGATGTTCCGTTGTAGATCAATAATAGGCCAAACTAGATGAATCGTTGTAGATCAATAATAGGCCAAACTAGATGAATCGCTGTAGATCAATAATAGGCCAAACAAGATAAATCGATGTAGATCAATAATACGCCAAACTAGATGAATCGTTGTAGATCAATAATAGGCCAAACTAGATGAATCGTTGTAGATCAATAATAGGCCAAACTAGATGATCCGTTGTAGATCAATAATAGGCCAAACTTGATGTTCCGTTGTAGATCAATAATAGGCCAAACTAGATGAATCGTTGTAGATCAATAATAGGCCAAACTAGATGATCCGTTGTAGATCAATAATAGGCAAACTAGATGAATCGCTGTAGATCAATAATAGGCCAAACTAGATGAATCGCTGTAGATCAATAATAGGCCAAACTAGATGAATCGCTGTAGATCAATAATAGGCCAAACTAGATGATTCGTTGTAGATCAATAATAGGCCAAACTAGATGAATCGTTGTAGATCAATAATAGGCCAAACTAGATGAATCGCTGTAGATCAATAATAGGCCAAACTAGATGAATCGTTGTAGATCAATAATAGGCCAAACTAGATGAATCGCTGTAGATCAATAATAGGCCAAACTAGATGAATCGCTGTAGATCAATAATAGGCCAAACTAGATGAATCGTTGTAGATCAATAATAGGCCAAACTAGATGAATCGCTGTAGATCAATAATAGGCCAAACTATATGAATCGTTGTAGATCAATAATAGGCCAAACTAGATGAATCGCTGTAGATCAATAATAGGCCAAACAAGATAAATCGCTGTAGATCAATAATACGCCAAACTAGATGAATCGTTGTAGATCAATAATACACTAAACTAGATGAATCGTTGTAGATCAATAATAGGCCAAACTAGATGAATCGTTGTAGATCAATAATAGGCCAAACTAGATGATCCGTTGTAGATCAATAATAGGCCAAACTTGATGTTCCGTTGTAGATCAATAATAGGCCAAACTAGATGAATCGCTGTAGATCAATAATAGGCCAAACTAGATGAATCGTTGTAGATCAATAATAGGCCAAACTAGATGATCCGTTGTAGATCAATAATAGGCCAAACTAAATGATCCGTTGTAGATCAATAATAGGCCAAACTAGATGAATCGTTGTAGATCAATAATAGGCCAAACTAGATGATCCGTTGTAGATCAATAATAGGCCACACTAGATGAATCGCTGTAGATCAATAATAGGCCAAACTAGATGAATCGCTGTAGATCAATAATAGGCCAAACTAGATGAATCGTTGTAGATCAATAATAGGCCAAACTAGATGAATCGCTGTAGATCAATAATAGGCCAAACTATATGAATCGTTGTAGATCAATAATAGGCCAAACTAGATGAATCGCTGTAGATCAATAATAGGCCAAACAAGATAAATCGCTGTAGATCAATAATACGCCAAACTAGATGAATCGTTGTAGATCAATAATACACTAAACTAGATGAATCGTTGTAGATCAATAATAGGCCAAACTAGATGATCCGTTGTAGATCAATAATAGGCCAAACTAGATGAATCGTTGTAGATCAATAATAGGCCAAACTAGATGAATCGCTGTAGATCAATAATAGGCCAAACTAGATGAATCGCTGTAGATCAATAATAGGCCAAACTAGATGAATCGTTGTAGATCAATAATAGGCCAAACTAGATGAATCGCTGTAGATCAATAATAGGCCAAACTAGATGAATCGTTGTAGGTCAATAATAGGCCAAACTAGATGAATCGCTGTAGATCAATAATAGGCCAAACTAGATGAATCGTTGTAGATCAATAATAGGCCAAACTAGATGAATCGCTGTAGATCAATAATAGGCTAATCTAGATAAATCGCTGTAGATCAATAATACGCCAAACTAGATGAATTGTTGTAGATCAATAATAGGCCAAACTAGATGATCCGTTGTAGATCAATAATAGGCCAAACTAGATGATCCGTTGTAGATCAATAATAGGCCAAACTAGATGAATCGTTGTAGATCAATAATAGGCCAAACTAGATGAATCGCTGTAGATCAATAATAGGCCAAACTATATGAATCGTTGTAGATCAATAATAGGCCAAACTAGATGAATCGCTGTAGATCAATAATAGGCCAAACAAGATAAATCGATGTAGATCAATAATACGCCAAACTAGATGAATCGTTGTAGATCAATAATAGGCCAAACTAGATGAATCGTTGTAGATCAATAATAGGCCAAACTAGATGATCCGTTGTAGATCAATAATAGGCCAAACTTGATGTTCCGTTGTAGATCAATAATAGGCCAAACTAGATGAATCGTTGTAGATCAATAATAGGCCAAACTAGATGATCCGTTGTAGATCAATAATAGGCCAAACTAAATGATCCGTTGTAGATCAATAATAGGCCAAACTAGATGAATCGTTGTAGATCAATAATAGGCCAAACTAGATGATCCGTTGTAGATCAATAATAGGCCACACTAGATGAATCGCTGTAGATCAATAATAGGCCAAACTAGATGAATCGCTGTAGATCAATAATACGCCAAACTAGATGAATCGTTGTAGATCAATAATAGGCCAAACTAGATGAATCGCTGTAGATCAATAATAGGCCAAACTAGATGAATCGTTGTAGGTCAATAATAGGCCAAACTAGATGAATCGCTGTAGATCAATAATAGGCCAAACTAGATGAATCGTTGTAGATCAATAATAGGCCAAACTAGATGAATCGCTGTTGATCAATAATAGGCCAATCTAGATAAATCGCTGTAGATCAATAATACGCCAAACTAGATGATCCGTTGTAGATCAATAATAGGCCAAACTAGATGATCCGTTGTAGATCAATAATAGGCCAAACTAGATGATCCGTTGTAGATCAATAATAGGCCAAACTAGATGATCCGTTGTAGATCAATAATAGGCCAAACTAGATGAATCGTTGTAGATCAATAATAGGCCAAACTAGATGATCCGTTGTAGATCAATAATAGGCCAAACTAAATGATCCGTTGTAGATCAATAATAGGCCAAACTAGATGAATCGTTGTAGATCAATAATAGGCCAAACTAGATGATCCGTTGTAGATCAATAATAGGCCACACTAGATGAATCGCTGTAGATCAATAATAGGCCAAACAAGATAAATCGCTGTAGATCAATAATACGCCAAACTAGATGAATCGTTGTAGATCAATAATACACTAAACTAGATGAATCGTTGTAGATCAATAATAGGCCAAACTAGATGAATCGCTGTAGATCAATAATAGGCCAAACTAGATGAATCGTTGTAGATCAATAATAGGCCAAACTAGATGATCCGTTGTAGATCAATAATAGGCCAAACTAAATGATCCGTTGTAGATCAATAATAGGCAAACCAGATGAATCGTTGTAGATCAATAATAGGCCAAACTAGGTGATCCGTTGTAGATCAATAATAGGCCACACTAGATGAATCGCTGTAGATCAATAATAGGCCAAACTAGATGAATCGCTGTAGATCAATAATAGGCCAAACTAGATGAATCGTTGTAGATCAATAATAGGCCAAACTAGATGAATCGCTGTAGATCAATAATAGGCCAAACTATATGAATCGTTGTAGATCAATAATAGGCCAAACTAGATGAATCGCTGTAGATCAATAATAGGCCAAACAAGATAAATCGCTGTAGATCAATAATACGCCAAACTAGATGAATCGTTGTAGATCAATAATACACTAAACTAGATGAATCGTTGTAGATCAATAATAGGCCAAACTAGATGAATCGTTGTAGATCAATAATAGGCCAAACTAGATGATCCGTTGTAGATCAATAATAGGCCAAACTTGATGTTCCGTTGTAGATCAATAATAGGCCAAACTAGATGAATCGTTGTAGATCAATAATAGGCCAAACTAGATGAATCGCTGTAGATCAATAATAGGCCAAACAAGATAAATCGATGTAGATCAATAATACGCCAAACTAGATGAATCGTTGTAGATCAATAATAGGCCAAACTAGATGAATCGTTGTAGATCAATAATAGGCCAAACTAGATGATCCGTTGTAGATCAATAATAGGCCAAACTTGATGTTCCGTTGTAGATCAATAATAGGCCAAACTAGATGAATCGTTGTAGATCAATAATAGGCCAAACTAGATGATCCGTTGTAGATCAATAATAGGCAAACTAGATGAATCGCTGTAGATCAATAATAGGCCAAACTAGATGAATCGCTGTAGATCAATAATAGGCCAAACTAGATGAATCGCTGTAGATCAATAATAGGCCAAACTAGATGATTCGTTGTAGATCAATAATAGGCCAAACTAGATGAATCGTTGTAGATCAATAATAGGCCAAACTAGATGAATCGCTGTAGATCAATAATAGGCCAAACTAGATGAATCGTTGTAGATCAATAATAGGCCAAACTAGATGAATCGCTGTAGATCAATAATAGGCCAAACTAGATGAATCGCTGTAGATCAATAATAGGCCAAACTAGATGAATCGTTGTAGATCAATAATAGGCCAAACTAGATGAATCGCTGTAGATCAATAATAGGCCAAACTATATGAATCGTTGTAGATCAATAATAGGCCAAACTAGATGAATCGCTGTAGATCAATAATAGGCCAAACAAGATAAATCGCTGTAGATCAATAATACGCCAAACTAGATGAATCGTTGTAGATCAATAATACACTAAACTAGATGAATCGTTGTAGATCAATAATAGGCCAAACTAGATGAATCGTTGTAGATCAATAATAGGCCAAACTAGATGATCCGTTGTAGATCAATAATAGGCCAAACTTGATGTTCCGTTGTAGATCAATAATAGGCCAAACTAGATGAATCGCTGTAGATCAATAATAGGCCAAACTAGATGAATCGTTGTAGATCAATAATAGGCCAAACTAGATGATCCGTTGTAGATCAATAATAGGCCAAACTAAATGATCCGTTGTAGATCAATAATAGGCCAAACTAGATGAATCGTTGTAGATCAATAATAGGCCAAACTAGATGATCCGTTGTAGATCAATAATAGGCCACACTAGATGAATCGCTGTAGATCAATAATAGGCCAAACTAGATGAATCGCTGTAGATCAATAATAGGCCAAACTAGATGAATCGTTGTAGATCAATAATAGGCCAAACTAGATGAATCGCTGTAGATCAATAATAGGCCAAACTATATGAATCGTTGTAGATCAATAATAGGCCAAACTAGATGAATCGCTGTAGATCAATAATAGGCCAAACAAGATAAATCGCTGTAGATCAATAATACGCCAAACTAGATGAATCGTTGTAGATCAATAATACACTAAACTAGATGAATCGTTGTAGATCAATAATAGGCCAAACTAGATGATCCGTTGTAGATCAATAATAGGCCAAACTAGATGAATCGTTGTAGATCAATAATAGGCCAAACTAGATGAATCGCTGTAGATCAATAATAGGCCAAACTAGATGAATCGCTGTAGATCAATAATAGGCCAAACTAGATGAATCGTTGTAGATCAATAATAGGCCAAACTAGATGAATCGCTGTAGATCAATAATAGGCCAAACTAGATGAATCGTTGTAGGTCAATAATAGGCCAAACTAGATGAATCGCTGTAGATCAATAATAGGCCAAACTAGATGAATCGTTGTAGATCAATAATAGGCCAAACTAGATGAATCGCTGTAGATCAATAATAGGCTAATCTAGATAAATCGCTGTAGATCAATAATACGCCAAACTAGATGAATTGTTGTAGATCAATAATAGGCCAAACTAGATGATCCGTTGTAGATCAATAATAGGCCAAACTAGATGATCCGTTGTAGATCAATAATAGGCCAAACTAGATGAATCGTTGTAGATCAATAATAGGCCAAACTAGATGAATCGCTGTAGATCAATAATAGGCCAAACTATATGAATCGTTGTAGATCAATAATAGGCCAAACTAGATGAATCGCTGTAGATCAATAATAGGCCAAACAAGATAAATCGATGTAGATCAATAATACGCCAAACTAGATGAATCGTTGTAGATCAATAATAGGCCAAACTAGATGAATCGTTGTAGATCAATAATAGGCCAAACTAGATGATCCGTTGTAGATCAATAATAGGCCAAACTTGATGTTCCGTTGTAGATCAATAATAGGCCAAACTAGATGAATCGTTGTAGATCAATAATAGGCCAAACTAGATGATCCGTTGTAGATCAATAATAGGCCAAACTAAATGATCCGTTGTAGATCAATAATAGGCCAAACTAGATGAATCGTTGTAGATCAATAATAGGCCAAACTAGATGATCCGTTGTAGATCAATAATAGGCCACACTAGATGAATCGCTGTAGATCAATAATAGGCCAAACTAGATGAATCGCTGTAGATCAATAATACGCCAAACTAGATGAATCGTTGTAGATCAATAATAGGCCAAACTAGATGAATCGCTGTAGATCAATAATAGGCCAAACTAGATGAATCGTTGTAGGTCAATAATAGGCCAAACTAGATGAATCGCTGTAGATCAATAATAGGCCAAACTAGATGAATCGTTGTAGATCAATAATAGGCCAAACTAGATGAATCGCTGTTGATCAATAATAGGCCAATCTAGATAAATCGCTGTAGATCAATAATACGCCAAACTAGATGATCCGTTGTAGATCAATAATAGGCCAAACTAGATGATCCGTTGTAGATCAATAATAGGCCAAACTAGATGATCCGTTGTAGATCAATAATAGGCCAAACTAGATGATCCGTTGTAGATCAATAATAGGCCAAACTAGATGAATCGTTGTAGATCAATAATAGGCCAAACTAGATGATCCGTTGTAGATCAATAATAGGCCAAACTAAATGATCCGTTGTAGATCAATAATAGGCCAAACTAGATGAATCGTTGTAGATCAATAATAGGCCAAACTAGATGATCCGTTGTAGATCAATAATAGGCCACACTAGATGAATCGCTGTAGATCAATAATAGGCCAAACAAGATAAATCGCTGTAGATCAATAATACGCCAAACTAGATGAATCGTTGTAGATCAATAATACACTAAACTAGATGAATCGTTGTAGATCAATAATAGGCCAAACTAGATGAATCGCTGTAGATCAATAATAGGCCAAACTAGATGAATCGTTGTAGATCAATAATAGGCCAAACTAGATGATCCGTTGTAGATCAATAATAGGCCAAACTAAATGATCCGTTGTAGATCAATAATAGGCAAACCAGATGAATCGTTGTAGATCAGTAATAGGCCAAACTAGGTGATCCGTTGTAGATCAATAATAGGCCACACTAGATGAATCGCTGTAGATCAATATTAGGCCAAACTAGATGAATCGCTGTAGATCAATAATAGGCCAAACTAGATGAATCGTTGTAGATCAATAATAGGCCAAACTAGATGAATCGCTGTAGATCAATAATAGGCCAAACTATATGAATCGTTGTAGATCAATAATAGGCCAAACTAGATGAATCGCTGTAGATCAATAATAGGCCAAACAAGATAAATCGCTGTAGATCAATAATACGCCAAACTAGATGAATCGTTGTAGATCAATAATACACTAAACTAGATGAATCGTTGTAGATCAATAATAGGCCAAACTAGATGAATCGTTGTAGATCAATAATAGGCCAAACTAGATGATCCGTTGTAGATCAATAATAGGCCAAACTTGATGTTCCGTTGTAGATCAATAATAGGCCAAACTAGATGAATCGTTGTAGATCAATAATAGGCCAAACTAGATGAATCGCTGTAGATCAATAATAGGCCAAACAAGATAAATCGATGTAGATCAATAATACGCCAAACTAGATGAATCGTTGTAGATCAATAATAGGCCAAACTAGATGAATCGTTGTAGATCAATAATAGGCCAAACTAGATGATCCGTTGTAGATCAATAATAGGCCAAACTTGATGTTCCGTTGTAGATCAATAATAGGCCAAACTAGATGAATCGTTGTAGATCAATAATAGGCCAAACTAGATGATCCGTTGTAGATCAATAATAGGCCAAACTAAATCATCCGTTGTAGATCAATAATAGGCCAAACTAGATGAATCGTTGTAGATCAATAATAGGCCAAACTAGATGATCCGTTGTAGATCAATAATAGGCCACACTAGATGAATCGCTGTAGATCAATAATAGGCCAAACTAGATGAATCGCTGTAGATCAATAATACGCCAAACTAGATGAATCGTTGTAGATCAATAATAGGCCAAACTAGATGATCCGTTGTAGATCAATAATAGGCCAAACTAAATGATCCGTTGTAGATCAATAATAGGCCAAACTAGATGAATCGTTGTAGATCAATAATAGGCCAAACTAGATGATCCGTTGTAGATCAATAATAGGCCACACTAGATGAATCGCTGTAGATCAATAATAGGCCAAACTAGATGAATCGCTGTAGATCAATAATAGGCCAAACTAGATGAATCGTTGTAGATCAATAATAGGCCAAACTAGATGAATCGCTGTAGATCAATAATAGGCCAAACTATATGAATCGTTGTAGATCAATAATAGGCCAAACTAGATGAATCGCTGTAGATCAATAATAGGCCAAACAAGATAAATCGCTGTAGATCAATAATACGCCAAACTAGATGAATCGTTGTAGATCAATAATACACTAAACTAGATGAATCGTTGTAGATCAATAATAGGCCAAACTAGATGATCCGTTGTAGATCAATAATAGGCCAAACTAGATGAATCGTTGTAGATCAATAATAGGCCAAACTAGATGAATCGCTGTAGATCAATAATAGGCCAAACTAGATGAATCGCTGTAGATCAATAATAGGCCAAACTAGATGAATCGTTGTAGATCAATAATAGGCCAAACTAGATCAATCGCTGTAGATCAATAATAGGCCAAACTAGATGAATCGTTGTAGGTCAATAATAGGCCAAACTAGATGAATCGCTGTAGATCAATAATAGGCCAAACTAGATGAATCGTTGTAGATCAATAATAGGCCAATCTAGATGAATCGCTGTAGATCAATAATAGGCTAATCTAGATAAATCGCTGTAGATCAATAATACGCCAAACTAGATGAATTGTTGTAGATCAATAATAGGCCAAACTAGATGATCCGTTGTAGATCAATAATAGGCCAAACTAGATGATCCGTTGTAGATCAATAATAGGCCAAACTAGATGAATCGTTGTAGATCAATAATAGGCCAAACTAGATGAATCGCTGTAGATCAATAATAGGCCAAACTGTATGAATCGTTGTAGATCAATAATAGGCCAAACTAGATGAATCGCTGTAGATCAATAATAGGCCAAACAAGATAAATCGATGTAGATCAATAATACGCCAAACTAGATGAATCGTTGTAGATCAATAATAGGCCAAACTAGATGAATCGTTGTAGATCAATAATAGGCCAAACTAGATGATCCGTTGTAGATCAATAATAGGCCAAACTTGATGTTCCGTTGTAGATCAATAATAGGCCAAACTAGATGAATCGTTGTAGATCAATAATAGGCCAAACTAGATGATCCGTTGTAGATCAATAATAGGCCAAACTAAATGATCCGTTGTAGATCAATAATAGGCCAAACTAGATGAATCGTTGTAGATCAATAATAGGCCAAACTAGATGATCCGTTGTAGATCAATAATAGGCCACACTAGATGAATCGCTGTAGATCAATAATAGGCCAAACTAGATGAATCGCTGTAGATCAATAATAGGCCAAACTAGATGAATCGTTGTAGATCAATAATAGGCCAAACTAGATGAATCGCTGTAGATCAATAATAGGCCAAACTAGATGAATCGTTGTAGGTCAATAATAGGCCAAACTAGATGAATCGCTGTAGATCAATAATAGGCCAAACTAGATGAATCGTTGTAGATCAATAATAGGCCAAACTAGATGAATCGCTGTTGATCAATAATAGGCCAATCTAGATAAATCGCTGTAGATCAATAATACGCCAAACTAGATGATCCGTTGTAGATCAATAATAGGCCAAACTAGATGATCCGTTGTAGATCAATAATAGGCCAAACTAGATGATCCGTTGTAGATCAATAATAGGCCAAACTAGATGATCCGTTGTAGATCAATAATAGGCCAAACTAGATGAATCGTTGTAGATCAATAATAGGCCAAACTAGATGATCCGTTGTAGATCAATAATAGGCCAAACTAAATGATCCGTTGTAGATCAATAATAGGCCAAACTAGATGAATCGTTGTAGATCAATAATAGGCCAAACTAGATGATCCGTTGTAGATCAATAATAGGCCACACTAGATGAATCGCTGTAGATCAATAATAGGCCAAACAAGATAAATCGCTGTAGATCAATAATACGCCAAACTAGATGAATCGTTGTAGATCAATAATACACTAAACTAGATGAATCGTTGTAGATCAATAATAGGCCAAACTAGATGAATCGCTGTAGATCAATAATAGGCCAAACTAGATGAATCGTTGTAGATCAATAATAGGCCAAACTAGATGATCCGTTGTAGATCAATAATAGGCCAAACTAAATGATCCGTTGTAGATCAATAATAGGCAAACCAGATGAATCGTTGTAGATCAATAATAGGCCAAACTAGGTGATCCGTTGTAGATCAATAATAGGCCACACTAGATGAATCGCTGTAGATCAATAATAGGCCAAACTAGATGAATCGCTGTAGATCAATAATAGGCCAAACTAGATGAATCGTTGTAGATCAATAATAGGCCAAACTAGATGAATCGCTGTAGATCAATAATAGGCCAAACTATATGAATCGTTGTAGATCAATAATAGGCCAAACTAGATGAATCGCTGTAGATCAATAATAGGCCAAACAAGATAAATCGCTGTAGATCAATAATACGCCAAACTAGATGAATCGTTGTAGATCAATAATACACTAAACTAGATGAATCGTTGTAGATCAATAATAGGCCAAACTAGATGAATCGTTGTAGATCAATAATAGGCCAAACTAGATGATCCGTTGTAGATCAATAATAGGCCAAACTTGATGTTCCGTTGTAGATCAATAATAGGCCAAACTAGATGAATCGTTGTAGATCAATAATAGGCCAAACTAGATGAATCGCTGTAGATCAATAATAGGCCAAACAAGATAAATCGATGTAGATCAATAATACGCCAAACTAGATGAATCGTTGTAGATCAATAATAGGCCAAACTAGATGAATCGTTGTAGATCAATAATAGGCCAAACTAGATGATCCGTTGTAGATCAATAATAGGCCAAACTTGATGTTCCGTTGTAGATCAATAATAGGCCAAACTAGATGAATCGTTGTAGATCAATAATAGGCCAAACTAGATGATCCGTTGTAGATCAATAATAGGCCAAACTAAATCATCCGTTGTAGATCAATAATAGGCCAAACTAGATGAATCGTTGTAGATCAATAATAGGCCAAACTAGATGATCCGTTGTAGATCAATAATAGGCCACACTAGATGAATCGCTGTAGATCAATAATAGGCCAAACTAGATGAATCGCTGTAGATCAATAATACGCCAAACTAGATGAATCGTTGTAGATCAATAATAGGCCAAACTAGATGAATCGCTGTAGATCAATAATAGGCCAAACTAGATGAATCGTTGTAGGTCAATAATAGGCCAAACTAGATGAATCGTTGTAGATCAATAATAGGCCAAACTAGATGAATCGCTGTTGATCAATAATAGGCCAATCTAGATAAATCGCTGTAGATCAATAATACGCCAAACTAGATGATCCGTTGTAGATCAATAATAGGCCAAACTAGATGATCCGTTGTAGATCAATAATAGGCCAAACTAGATGATCCGTTGTAGATCAATAATAGGCCAAACTAGATGATCCGTTGTAGATCAATAATAGGCCAAACTAGATGAATCGTTGTAGATCAATAATAGGCCAAACTAGATGATCCGTTGTAGATCAATAATAGGCCAAACTAAATGATCCGTTGTAGATCAATAATAGGCCAAACTAGATGAATCGTTGTAGATCAATAATAGGCCAAACTAGATGATCCGTTGTAGATCAATAATAGGCCACACTAGATGAATCGCTGTAGATCAATAATAGGCCAAACTAGATGAATCGCTGTAGATCAATAATAGGCCAAACTAGATGAATCGTTGTAGATCAATAATAGGCCAAACTAGATGAATCGCTGTAGATCAATAATAGGCCAAACTATATGAATCGTTGTAGATCAATAATAGGCCAAACTAGATGAATCGCTGTAGATCAATAATAGGCCAAACAAGATAAATCGCTGTAGATCAATAATACGCCAAACTAGATGAATCGTTGTAGATCAATAATACACTAAACTAGATGAATCGTTGTAGATCAATAATAGGCCAAACTAGATGAATCGCTGTAGATCAATAATAGGCCAAACTAGATGAATCGTTGTAGATCAATAATAGGCCAAACTAGATGATCCGTTGTAGATCAATAATAGGCCAAACTAAATGATCCGTTGTAGATCAATAATAGGCCAAACTATATGAATCGTTGTAGATCAATAATAGGCCAAACTAGATGATCCGTTGTAGATCAATAATAGGCCACACTAGATGAATCGCTGTAGATCAATAATAGGCCAAACTAGATGAATCGCTGTAGATCAATAATAGGCCAAACTAGATGAATCGTTGTAGATCAATAATAGGCCAAACTAGATGAATCGCTGTAGATCAATAATAGGCCAAACTATATGAATCGTTGTAGATCAATAATAGGCCAAACTAGATGAATCGCTGTAGATCAATAATAGGCCAAACAAGATAAATCGCTGTAGATCAATAATACGCCAAACTAGATGAATCGTTGTAGATCAATAATACACTAAACTAGATGAATCGTTGTAGATCAATAATAGGCCAAACTAGATGATCCGTTGTAGATCAATAATAGGCCAAACTAGATGAATCGTTGTAGATCAATAATAGGCCAAACTAGATGAATCGCTGTAGATCAATAATAGGCCAAACTAGATGAATCGCTGTAGATCAATAATAGGCCAAACTAGATGAATCGTTGTAGATCAATAATAGGCCAAACTAGATGAATCGCTGTAGATCAATAATAGGCCAAACTAGATGAATCGTTGTAGGTCAATAATAGGCCAAACTAGATGAATCGCTGTAGATCAATAATAGGCCAAACTAGATGAATCGTTGTAGATCAATAATAGGCCAAACTAGATGAATCGCTGTAGATCAATAATAGGCTAATCTAGATAAATCGCTGTAGATCAATAATACGCCAAACTAGATGAATTGTTGTAGATCAATAATAGGCCAAACTAGATGATCCGTTGTAGATCAATAATAGGCCAAACTAGATGATCCGTTGTAGATCAATAATAGGCCAAACTAGATGAATCGTTGTAGATCAATAATAGGCCAAACTAGATGAATCGCTGTAGATCAATAATAGGCCAAACTATATGAATCGTTGTAGATCAATAATAGGCCAAACTAGATGAATCGCTGTAGATCAATAATAGGCCAAACAAGATAAATCGATGTAGATCAATAATACGCCAAACTAGATGAATCGTTGTAGATCAATAATAGGCCAAACTAGATGAATCGTTGTAGATCAATAATAGGCCAAACTAGATGATCCGTTGTAGATCAATAATAGGCCAAACTTGATGTTCCGTTGTAGATCAATAATAGGCCAAACTAGATGAATCGTTGTAGATCAATAATAGGCCAAACTAGATGATCCGTTGTATATCAATAATAGGCCAAACTAAATGATCCGTTGTAGATCAATAATAGGCCAAACTAGATGAATCGTTGTAGATCAATAATAGGCCAAACTAGATGATCCGTTGTAGATCAATAATAGGCCACACTAGATGAATCGCTGTAGATCAATAATAGGCCAAACTAGATGAATCGCTGTAGATCAATAATACGAAAAACTAGATGAATCGTTGTAGATCAATAATAGGCCAAACTAGATGAATCGCTGTAGATCAATAATAGGCCAAACTAGATGAATCGTTGTAGGTCAATAATAGGCCAAACTAGATGAATCGCTGTAGATCAATAATAGGCCAAACTAGATGAATCGTTGTAGATCAATAATAGGCCAAACTAGATGAATCGCTGTTGATCAATAATAGGCCAATCTAGATAAATCGCTGTAGATCAATAATACGCCAAACTAGATGATCCGTTGTAGATCAATAATAGGCCAAACTAGATGATCCGTTGTAGATCAATAATAGGCCAAACTAGATGATCCGTTGTAGATCAATAATAGGCCAAACTAGATGATCCGTTGTAGATCAATAATAGGCCAAACTAGATGAATCGTTGTAGATCAATAATAGGCCAAACTAGATGATCCGTTGTAGATCAATAATAGGCCAAACTAAATGATCCGTTGTAGATCAATAATAGGCCAAACTAGATGAATCGTTGTAGATCAATAATAGGCCAAACTAGATGATCCGTTGTAGATCAATAATAGGCCACACTAGATGAATCGCTGTAGATCAATAATAGGCCAAACTAGATGAATCGCTGTAGATCAATAATAGGCCAATCTAGATGAATCGTTGTAGATCAATAATAGGCCAAACTAGATGAATCGCTGTAGATCAATAATAGGCCAAACTATATGAATCGTTGTAGATCAATAATAGGCCAAACTAGATGAATCGCTGTAGATCAATAATAGGCCAAACAAGATAAATCGCTGTAGATCAATAATACGCCAAACTAGATGAATCGTTGTAGATCAATAATACACTAAACTAGATGAATCGTTGTAGATCAATAATAGGCCAAACTAGATGAATCGTTGTAGATCAATAATAGGCCAAACTAGATGATCCGTTGTTGATCAATAATAGGCCAAACTTGATGTTCCGTTGTAGATCAATAATAGGCCAAACTAGATGAATCGCTGTAGATCAATAATAGGCCAAACTAGATGAATCGTTGTAGATCAATAATAGGCCAAACTAGATGATCCGTTGTAGATCAATAATAGGCCAAACTAAATGATCCGTTGTAGATCAATAATAGGCCAAACTAGATGAATCGTTGTAGATCAATAATAGGCCAAACTAGATGATCCGTTGTAGATCAATAATAGGCCACACTAGATGAATCGCTGTAGATCAATAATAGGCCAAACTAGATGAATCGCTGTAGATCAATAATAGGCCAAACTAGATGAATCGTTGTAGATCAATAATAGGCCAAACTAGATGAATCGCTGTAGATCAATAATAGGCCAAACTATATGAATCGTTGTAGATCAATAATAGGCCAAACTAGATGAATCGCTGTAGATCAATAATAGGCCAAACAAGATAAATCGCTGTAGATCAATAATACGCCAAACTAGATGAATCGTTGTAGATCAATAATACACTAAACTAGATGAATCGTTGTAGATCAATAATACACTAAACTAGATGAATCGTTGTAGATCAATAATAGGCCAAACTAGATGATCCGTTGTAGATCAATAATAGGCCAAACTAGATGAATCGTTGTAGATCAATAATAGGCCAAACTAGATGAATCGCTGTAGATCAATAATAGGCCAAACTAGATGAATCGCTGTAGATCAATAATAGGCCAAACTAGATGAATCGTTGTAGATCAATAATAGGCCAAACTAGATGAATCGCTGTAGATCAATAATAGGCCAAACTAGATGAATCGTTGTAGATCAATAATAGGCCAAACTAGATGAATCGCCGTAGATCAATAATAGGCCAAACTAGATGAATCGTTGTAGGTCAATAATAGGCCAAACTAGATGAATCGCTGTAGATCAATAATAGGCCAAACTAGATGAATCGTTGTAGATCAATAATAGGCCAAACTAGATGAATCGCTGTAGATCAATAATAGGCTAATCTAGATAAATCGCTGTAGATCAATAATACGCCAAACTAGATGAATTGTTGTAGATCAATAATAGGCCAAACTAGATGATCCGTTGTAGATCAATAATAGGCCAAACTAGATGATCCGTTGTAGATCAATAATAGGCCAAACTAGATGAATCGTTGTAGATCAATAATAGGCCAAACTAGATGAATCGTTGTAGATCAATAATAGGCCAAACTAGATGAATCGCTGTAGATCAATAATAGGCCAAACTATATGAATCGTTGTAGATCAATAATAGGCCAAACTAGATGAATCGCTGTAGATCAATAATAGGCCAAACAAGATAAATCGCTGTAGATCAATAATACGCCAAACTAGATGAATCGTTGTAGATCAATAATACACTAAACTAGATGAATCGTTGTAGATCAATAATAGGCCAAACTAGATGAATCGTTGTAGATCAATAATAGGCCAAACTAGATGATCCGTTGTAGATCAATAATAGGCCAAACTTGATGTTCCGTTGTAGATCAATAATAGGCCAAACTAGATGAATCGTTGTAGATCAATAATAGGCCAAACTAGATGATCCGTTGTAGATCAATAATAGGCCAAACTAAATGATCCGTTGTAGATCAATAATAGGCCAAACTAGATGAATCGTTGTAGATCAATAATAGGCCAAACTAGATGATCCGTTGTAGATCAATAATAGGCCACACTAGATGAATCGCTGTAGATCAATAATAGGCCAAACTAGATGAATCGCTGTAGATCAATAATACGCCAAACTAGATGAATCGTTGTAGATCAATAATAGGCCAAACTAGATGAATCGCTGTAGATCAATAATAGGCCAAACTAGATGAATCGTTGTAGGTCAATAATAGGCCAAACTAGATGAATCGCTGTAGATCAATAATAGGCCAAACTAGATGAATCGTTGTAGATCAATAATAGGCCAAATTAGATGAATCGCTGTTGATCAATAATAGGCCAATCTAGATAAATCGCTGTAGATCAATAATACGCCAAACTAGATGATCCGTTGTAGATCAATAATAGGCCAAACTAGATGATCCGTTGTAGATCAATAATAGGCCAAACTAGATGATCCGTTGTAGATCAATAATAGGCCAAACTAGATGATCCGTTGTAGATCAATAATAGGCCAAACTAGATGAATCGTTGTAGATCAATAATAGGCCAAACTAGATGATCCGTTGTAGATCAATAATAGGCCAAACTAAATGATCCGTTGTAGATCAATAATAGGCCAAACTAGATGAATCGTTGTAGATCAATAATAGGCCAAACTAGATGATCCGTTGTAGATCAATAATAGGCCACACTAGATGAATCGCTGTAGATCAATAATAGGCCAAACTAGATGAATCGCTGTAGATCAATAATAGGCCAAACTAGATGAATCGTTGTAGATCAATAATAGGCCAAACTAGATGAATCGCTGTAGATCAATAATAGGCCAAACTATATGAATCGTTGTAGATCAATAATAGGCCAAACTAGATGAATCGCTGTAGATCAATAATAGGCCAAACAAGATAAATCGCTGTAGATCAATAATAGGCCAAACTAGATGAATCGTTGTAGGTCAATAATAGGCCAAACTAGATGAATCGTTGCAGATCAATAATACACTAAACTAGATGAATCGTTGTAGATCAATAATAGGCCAAACTAGATGATCCGTTGTAGATCAATAATAGGCCAAACTAGATGAATCGCTGTAGATCAATAATAGGCCAAACTAGATGAATCGCTGTAGATCAATAATAGGCCAAACTAGATGAATCGTTGTAGATCAATAATAGGCCAAACTAGATGAATCGCTGTAGATCAATAATAGGCCAAACTAGATGAATCGTTGTAGGTCAATAATAGGCCAAACTAGATGAATCGCTGTAGATCAATAATAGGCCAAACTAGATGAATCGCTGTAGATCAATAATAGGCCAAACTAGATGAATCGCTGTAGATCAATAATAGGCCAAACTAGATGAATCGTTGTAGATCAATAATAGGCCAAACTAGATGAATCGCTGTAGATCAATAATAGGCCAAACTAGATGAATCGTTGTAGGTCAATAATAGGCCAAACTAGATGAATCGCTGTAGATCAATAATAGGCCAAACTAGATGAATCGTTGTAGATCAATAATAGGCCAAACTAGATGAATCGCTGTTGATCAATAATAGGCCAATCTAGATAAATCGCTGTAGATCAATAATACGCCAAACTAGATGATCCGTTGTAGATCAATAATAGGCCAAACTAGATGATCCGTTGTAGATCAATAATAGGCCAAACTAGATGATCCGTTGTAGATCAATAATAGGCCAAACTAGATGATCCGTTGTAGATCAATAATAGGCCAAACTAGATGAATCGTTGTAGATCAATAATAGGCCAAACTAGATGAATCGCTGTAGATCAATAATAGGCCAAACTAGATGAATCGCTGTAGATCAATAATAGGCCAAACTAGATGAATCGTTGTAGATCAATAATAGGCCAAACTAGATGAATCGCTGTAGATCAATAATAGGCCAAACTAGATGAATCGTTGTAGGTCAATAATAGGCCAAACTAGATGAATCGCTGTAGATCAATAATAGGCCAAACTAGATGAATCGTTGTAGATCAATAATAGGCCAAACTAGATGAATCGCTGTAGATCAATAATAGGCCAATCTAGATAAATCGCTGTAGATCAATAATACGCCAAACTAGATGAATTGTTGTAGATCAATAATAGGCCAAACTAGATGATCCGTTGTAGATCAATAATAGGCCAAACTAGATGATCCGTTGTAGATCAATAATAGGCCAAACTAGATGATCCGTTGTAGATCAATAATAGGCCAAACTAGATGATCCGTTGTAGATCAATAATAGGCCAAACTAGATGATCCGTTGTAGATCAATAATAGGCAAAACTAGATGATCCGTTGTAGATCAATAATAGGCAAAACTAGATGATCCGTTGTAGATCAATAATAGGCAAAACTAGATGAATCGTTGTAGATCAATAATAGGCCAAACTAGATGATCCGTTGTAGATCAATAATAGGCCAAACTAGATGAATCGTTGTAGATCAATAATACGCCAAACTAGATGAATTGTTGTAGATCAATAATAGGCCAAACTAGATGATCCGTTGTAGATCAATAATAGGCCAAACTAGATGATCCGTTGTAGATCAATAATAGGCAAAACTAGATGATCCGTTGTAGATCAATAATAGGCAAAACTAGATGAATCGTTGTAGATCAATAATAGGCAAAACTAGATGAATTATTGTAGAACCTAGGCTATTAGGATGGACGTCAGTAACTGTTTTAATATTATTTTGTTTGTATAGACCTTTGACTTCACATATCTCAGAGCACAGATTGGGCTTCATTTCGACACCGACTTATACAATGTAGTCAGTAGAAGTCCTTAATTCTGCTATTGTGGATGATAATTTAATATTATCACTATTAATCAAAGCATATTTAAGCTCTTTATTGAAACTCTAAAGTTTCCCAAATTGAAGTTAATTCAAGCTACAGCCCTAAAGACAACTGCGTACCCTATCTTTTTTATGATGTTTCGCCTTATTTCTGTTTTAATTGATACTTCGAATTCCGGAGACATATTTCTGGTGTCAGATTAGATGATTTCGAGGAAGTGTATTCGTAGTATAGAAAATACGCCGGCACAATACGATATCAAATTATTTCTAATATTGAGATTGAAAATGAATTTGGACCAAAACAACGGACTCATTAAGTTATTTGCGTGAAAAAACAAACTCGTTTCTCGCGTATAAAAACTCGCTCGCTGCTCGCTTGACTAAATTCAGTTCTTTCGAAATTACCCTTTATGGCGTTATAATTGAAATATAAACTTTTGGAAAAGGTTCCCAGGAATGATTTGAATCACGCAATTGCGTTGAAAAAAAGCGGAACTCAAGAGTTTAACTTCTTTCTAAATAAATCACGTCCAACCACAACAGCTTATTTCTAGATTTTTGTTCTTAATTGCGAAGCATAAAAGCGGACAAAGAAACGTTTTTGCGTCACGCGAAATTCTTGAATAAAGCTTTATCTTTTCAAGTATAGAAACACTAGTCGAATACTGCACTTTTTCCGACCCACGGTTTTCGCCATAGCGAGCTGAAATATATCACGAAAGAATGGTGAAGCTCATTCGTGGCCTGTCATCTATCCGTATATTTTGTGTTTAATTCCCGAAAGCAGCGTCGTTTAGCATACGAAACGTACGTAAGGAAAAAATTTTCATTTTTTAAAGGCAAGCAAAATGAAAAAGAGTATGATTTTTGACCACCTGAAAGCACATTCGATGTGAGTATAGACGTGCTAATAGAATTTCGAAATAAAAAACCCCTATGGGAATGGTCTATTGGGCCAGTTATTGTACACCCCTGGAATGTTTTGTGTGTTAATGTTAATTGTTTTCATTGAGGTCGTGGTGGGTATAACCATTAAGTCATAAGATATGTTCCATAAGTTCATCACTGGTTACTGAGAGCTTGTCATGAAGTGACATATATGAAACCTCAAAAATTCTCGTAAAGCGACGCCTGGTGAAGGGCTGTCAATTGCTTAGTACAGAATAAATAAGAAGATGGGCTGCAAAACCAGGTGTAGTCAATTCTCGCGTCGTTCTCGAACTAGCTCTCAGTAAGTCTCTACCATTACGAAGTATTGGTAGTGTTATAAGCGTATGATATGACTATTACTTATTTATCAGAAACGCTAGATTGCTAAACGTTTTCCCTTAAATCCGTATTGGGACTTAAAGGGTAGTGAGGTTTAGATAGTTTTAAATAATTGATAACGTGACACTTCTGTTGTTAGCCTCCATAGAGCATGTATAGTGCGATTGTCTTACTAAAGCAACAAAGCGACGTCATAACTGTGCGCTTTTGCAGGATTTTTCCGAAATAATTGACATTTTGAAAAACATTGGACAGGTACTGCCGCGTAGGACCGAATTCCCATTCGACCGAACTATTAAATAGAATTATTAGTAATAATAGCGTTCACTTTCGGTCATTTTTAGAGAAAAATGGGTTGAAACTATAGTAAACAAGACGGCTCAAGGGCTCGTAATAGGAGCCACATCGTACGAGTGAATAGCCCCTCTATACCCTACCCTAATGAGTGGATAACTCCTCTATACCTTACCCTTATGAGTGGATAACCCTTCTATATTTTACACTAATGAGTGAATTGCGCTATCTTTTACAATGCTTAAATGATTTACCGTGCATAAAATCAGAGTTAATAGCCCCTCGATGCCCTACTCTAAACAATGATAAAATTATAACTGTATAAATTTACTTATGCTGTAATTCTAATATTCCGGCGAATCGAAGAACAGATAGTTTTAGTGATAATCCCCTCGATGGGTTTACAACATAGACTTATGCCGTTGCACACTTATCGCATCTTATAAATTTCTAACAAGGACTTACGCCCGGAAACTTATGAAAGAGAAAGTTTAGTTACAGTGATTACCCATTTTAGTGATTATCCCCTCGAATTACCTTAAGCAATGCTAAAATGATCAAACGCATAACGCTCATTTAACACTATGTTAGCTCTATCTAAACCCACATTTGAATTAACAGCCAAAACGTTCCAGTCAAACATAATATAGATGACGATAGCTACCGAACGAGAACGAAACACATGAGGAGCGCGGTAGGGGGAAAGTCGTTATCTATTTAATTAGCACATAAATAAAAAGGAAATAAATATAAAAACCCCAAACATACAACTTCATCCGACCCCACAGATAAAAATTCAAAAGAGGTACCCCACGCCACATCACCCCGAAATTTTAGTAATAAAACTAAACGATAAAACCTCGCGGTTTCTAACAAGTCTCTATTACTCGGTGGTAGAATGTCTTCCTATTGACCCGGGTTTGATTCCCGCCTGCGATCCGAAAAACATTTTAATTAAAATTAAATCTCTAACCGAGCCCAGTTAGCCCTATGGGTGGGTTGTGGTAATATAGAGTTCCTTTTAAGCTAAAATATAACGATAAGGAAAGCGAAAACTCCGGACACAACTACTACTACTACTATTACGGTTCGGGTCAAACTAAGAGCCTACCGTATACTACGATGTGGCTAAAAAAGAAATTACAAAGTTAAGAAATCGGTTTTTTTAATTATCATTTGGTAGCAACACTGACTTATATTTTTATTTTCATTAAGGTCCTTGCATAACAGAAGCGGGCCTTTTCCAAAAAGTGCTATATTTATTAAGGTCCTTGAAAAAATAAACGCTTTATTTATTAAGCCTTATCCTTGATCAATGAAGATCTTCCTTTTCCAAAATATTGCTCGTTTTATAGGTTAGGCTAGGTGCGGCGAGGTTAGTTTAGGTGTATTTTACCAATTATATTTGGCAAGTAAATGTTCATTAACATAAATTGACACTATTTTTGTGACAAAACAAATTGTACGTATAATTATTTATGGGATAAGTTAAGTAAATAAAACTGCACCGGAAACAGTGTTACGTAATACGTATAAAAATAAAAATTGGCGAAATATTTCATTCTTCTAAACTCTAAATTTTGCTTACTATTTTTCAAAATACTTGGGTTTTGTAGTCATTTTACCTAACCACTCAATCGTTATAAGTTAAAGGGTATGAGAAGCTTCGTTTGAAAAACCTCTGATTTATATAGCAAAAGATAGAATTAATTACTGTGAATTCAAAAATATCAAGCTTTTAATTCTCCGATTTCTAGTTATTTGGCAATATGCATTTGAAAATGCTTCATATGAAATTATTTAAAATCCACTTTTTAAGAAAGGCTACAAAGTTTTCTTGTTTTTGACGTCACACACGCGAGATGGTGCCACTCTCTCCGCTATCAGACCCAGAGTTTAGACAGGGAAGAACGAGGGGGAGAAGCATGGACAGAGCTCGAGACGCGTATACCTCGTCATAGTGATGTCATAAAACAGCCGAACTAGCTGACAATACAAAATGATTTATATATCGAAACTGAGTTTTCGTGATTTTCCAATGGATTTTAAAAATAGAAACTTTGGTTCAATTATTTTAAAATGTAGTAGAGACTTGAAAGTGTAATATAATACCACTTTCGTGCTAAAATATGATATGAAATTTTAAATTCCCATACCCTTTAATAAGATGTTTGTGACCAATGTCAGAATATTTGTGTTACCGGGATTTTTATTTTAATCCCAATGAGAAGATTTAAGGGGGCAGACCGACCCCTCTCCTTTCCACTCACCCACTATGTTAAGCTCTTTGAGGGAGATCGTCGTTTGTCCCACGGTCCGGACAGCCCCTTTATGAAAAGATATTCGTCCCATAGGACTGAATCGAAAATCCGCCAAGTTGCTGGGTTTTCGGCCGAATGGGAAGTCGGTCGTATGGGAGAGGGAAATAGGCTATTAGACACGTATTTTAGTCCAAAGCCTTTCAATTCAAAAATTTACGATTGGTTCATTAGCTGCTGTGTCTTTGAAATTCACTCCTGCACATGTATATCGAAACGAAAGAGCTGTTCAGTTTATTATAGTTTTCTTGCCAATTCTAATGTTCTAAAGTTTGGATTCCTTTGCACACATTAAAAAAAGGAATAACTGTCATTAGAGAGTATGGCTTATAAGATGGCGGTCACTCTAAAGAAGGAGGCGGGTTTTTCGGTCCCCTACCCTTTTTTATTGATCACAATGAGAAAATGACTGTATAGATTTATAATAGTTTTGTGAGCTTTTAAATTAAGACCATAAAGAAATTGTTTTACAATGATGACAAATTTTATTCTATGGTTAAGAGTTAATTACAATTAATATTCAAAAAATTAGATTGTTAAAAACTATGCAAATATATTCAATTTTACAGATTAAAATTTATTTGATATATCCGTAAGGCGCGTAGTATAGTCCTCGGTATAGTCGAGGAAGACTGACTTTATCGACAACCACCTGATATGTTTTAGTTCGATCTATTGTAATTAAAGTGTGATTAGGTAGGTGGCGTATTTGGGGACCGATGGTACTTGTACTGCGTTTATTTTGAGTTTGCCTTGACTGTTTACACGTAACAGTTTTTTCATGATGTCAAAATTAACGTGATTTTCGGTAGATGAATTAAGGTATATGCCTTTAAACTTGATGATATTGGTTTTTTCCCTGTTTCAGGGTCGAGAATATCCCTTTAAAAACATTTGGGCCCGGCACTGCCATATTTGCAACCGTATACGGTTCTAATTCGTAGTGTAAGGGACATGGGCGCTCTCCTCTCCTTTTGGAGCGAAATGAGCGTTTTGAGAGGAGAGAAACGATCAAACTCAAGGTAGATGCATTGATCTTGAAACAAGTCACCGGAGTCTTGCCAAGTGTACCATGCGACCCAAACAAATGGTCACACCTGCAAGGATTACAATTGGCAGATCCACTCTTTCATACACCCGGAGAAGTGGACCTTCATTTGGGTGCAGATGTCTACATGGACATAATTTGTGAAGGCCAATGTAAGGGACCAACAGGCACCCTAGGCGCTTTAAACACAATTTTTGGTTGGACTATTTCTGGACCTCAAGACACGAGTATCAGCCAATCAGATATTCAAGTACATCATTGCAGCATTGATACTCTACTACAGAAATGTTGGGAAATCGAAGAATTACCTCGCAAGAAGGGACTCGCACCAATTGAAGTGCAATGTGAAGAGCATTTCCTCAAGACTCATACGCGAGATTCTACCGGAAGATACGTGGTGCGACTACCACTACGGCATGAACCAGAAGCTCTTGAAAACTCACGGGATCGAGCGGTTCGTCGCTTTCTAGCCAATGAACGACGTCAACAATCGAAGCCTGATCTCTTTGACCAATATCGAACCTTTATGAAGAACTAAGAAGCTTTGGGTCACATGGAACTTATCAAGCCAAATGAATTGAACAATGATCAGATTGTGTCCCATTACTACCTGCCCCATCATGGCGTTACCATGGAAACAAGCACCACTATTAAATTAAGAGTCGTTTTTGACGGCTCAGCCAAGACTTCTACTGGCCTATCATTGAATGACATAATGATAGTCGGCCCTCCTCAACAAGACGACTTAATCAAGTTGTTAATAATTCGTTTCCGGTCTAATCTTATTGCAATGACAGCAGACATCGAGAAAATGTACAGACAAGTTCGTGTTCATCGTGAAGATACGGACTTACAACGCATTGTTTGGCGAAGCAACATCAACAAACCTCTGAAAGATTATTGCTTGTTGACAATCACATATGGTACTGCTTCACCACCGTACCTGGCCGTCAGACCACTTCAACAACTCGCACAAGATGAGAAGAACGCACTTCCATTAGCATATGAAGCACTCACTTGTGACTTTTACGTAGATGATCTCATGTCAGGAGACAACTCAATCAGTCAAGCCTTGGCATTACAAGCAAAATTAATCCAAGTAACCACAAAGGGAGGCTTCCAACTCAGGAAGTGGGCCTCAAACGAATCAGTTGTATTACAGTTAGTGCCAGCTAAAGCAAAAGAAGTCGAAGCTTCTCTCAACATTGACAAGAATGAATCCATCAAGACATTAGGTCTTCATTGGCATCCTGCCTCAGATCAATTCACATTCATCGACCAGTCCCCAAGTATGACGCTCAAGGTCAGCAAGCGAACGAGACTCTCAGACATTTCCAGATTGATCGATCCACTTGGACTGTTAGCACCAGTAACTATCAGAGCCAAACTTCTCATGCAAGAAATGTGGCGACAGAAGAAAGATTGGGACGAGGAACTACCTCCTCATATCATCCGTACATGGCAAGAATTTCGTAAGGAATTACCAGAAATGGAACGTATTTCAGTTCAACGACATATTTCGGCGACAGCGGGCAGATCAAATCGCAATTGATTGCCAGCAAAACAAGAGTTGCACCTTTGAAACCAATCACAATAGTCAGATTGGAACTCTGTTCTACTTGTTGATTTGATCCTGATCATACTTGAAGCTTTGAAAATCAACATAACAGAAGTTCAATTTTGGTCAGACTCAACAACAGTTCTGGCCTGGCTGGCATCGCAACCATCACGGTGGAAGACCTTTGTAACAAATAGGGTTTCAACAGTTCAAGAAACTCTTCCAGCAGCTCACTGGCATATGTACTTGGTACTCAAAATCCAGCTGACTGTGCGTCAAGAGGCATTCATGTCAATCAGCTACAAGGTCTCCTACTATGGTGGCATGGACCATGTCTAAATCCATCCTCCCCAATCATAGAGGACTTCCGTAATGAGAACGAGAATTGTCTTGTTGATGAAAAACGTATACACACATTGGCCATATTCAAACAAATAGACACATTTTTGCTTGCAAAATATTCATCATTGACCCAGTTGATTCACGTAACAGCGTACGTTCTTCGTTTCATTCACAACGCAAGAAATGGAACTACAAAACGTCAGGGTCCTTTAACAACGTTAGAATATGCATCAGCATAACGTCATTGGATCAAAGCCACTCAACTTGAATTATTTTCCATTGAAATTCAACAACTTCAACAAAAGAAAGCAATTTCTTCTACGAGATTATGTCCATACCTTGACGACAATGGTATACTAAGGGTAGGCGGTTGACCCCGTCATGCCAAGTTGCCAATAGAACAAATGCATTCAGCCATTTTACCAAGACAAGCGAAGCTCACCGAGCTATTTATCAAACATGGACACCTGAAATATTTTCATGGCGGTTCACAACTCATTTTGACGAATTTGCAAAGACGTTATTGGATCGTAGGTGCACGTGACGCCATCAGATATCACATACGAAGATGCATTACATACGTACGTCAACAGGCTACCAAAAGACAACAACTTATGGGTGATTTACCCTCAGCTCGGGTAAACCCTGCTCGTGCGGTCCATTTCTACTAAAAGTCATCAAGGGTCGAGGTCACAAACAATTCAAAGCGTTCATCGCAGTATTCATTTGTTTCACCACAAGAGCATTACATTTCGAACTAGTAAGCGATATGTCGACCAATGCCTTCATAGCAGCTTTAAAACGATTCGTATCTTGAAGAGGAAAGCCATCAGAATGTTTAGCGACTGTGGTACCAATTTCATAGGCGCTAATCGCGAATTGAAGCATTCTATTAAGCAATGATCACATCACGAGGTGGTTGACAGATCAACAAATAGCATGGCATTTCAATCCTCCTGGAGCGCCACACTTCGGCGGAATATGGGAAGCCGGAGTCAAATCAGTAAAACATCACATCAAACGAGTCATCGGGCAAAACCATCTTACATATGAAGAAATGGAGACCTTGCTGTGCCAAATCGAAGCCTTTCTGAACTCACGGCCTTTGACCGCGCTTAGTTCAGATCCAAATGATCTCCAGGCCCTTACCCCTGGTCATTTTCTCATTGGAGACGCTCTAACAGCAATTCCCGAAGAAGATCTGACTTCCGAAAAGGTCAACAGACTAACAAGATGGCAGTTAGGCCTACAAATATTTCAGCACTTTTGGAAGCGTTGGCAAAGAGAATATCTTACGCGTCTGCAACAGAGACCAAAGTGGGCCCAAACAAGAGAAAATCTACAAGTAGACGTTTTGATTTTGTTGAAAGGGGAAGACCTCCCTCCTACTAAATGGAATTTGGCCAAAATTACTAATCTACATCCAGGTGCCGACGGACATGTCAGAGTTGTCACAGTCAAAACTGCAGAAAGAATCTTGAAACGACCAATTGTAAATATGCCCCCTCCCACTTGACTAATTGCAATTTTGTATAATTATGAACTTATTGAAAGGTGCCTTTCAAGGTAGCCGGAATGTTCAAACGTTATTCTTCACCCTGTACTTTAAGCGTATATCCCTATCTGTATGCAACTTCACATGACCACTAAAAACCCATATAACATAAAATAGCAAAGCAGGAACGCTATATAAACCACTAGGGCTATAAATAGCTTGTTGGCTTTTCCTACCCCCAACGACTTTCTTAAAAACCCGTCCAGTATAATACAGGTACCTTCCACGTATCAAATTAGAAAGTGTGCGACGCTAGTGCCAGAGATTTTCTCCTCTCCTCAGTTATTAATAATAATAATAATAATAATAATAATAATAATAATAAAAAGGCTTTATTCGGATAACTCTTTCAGAAAAACTGGTTTACAAAGAGGTTCTGTCGGTTTTAAATTAAATAAAAGGAATGTAAAGTTAGAGCTGCTGGCCCATTGGGCCGAATCCCATTAGACCGAATGTCCCATTGAACCGCATCCCGTTGGACCGAATATAGCCAAAATGTGCGGGTTTATTATCTGAAAATTTTCATTGTTATTAAACGATATATTTTTAACGTCGTATTTTAAAACCGAATTAAAAAATACCTCTTTTGGTTTAAAAAAAATACCCTTGTCCCTAAGCTTGCGTCTACCAATACACTTCCCTATATAAATAATGATACTGTGATTGTCAAATCACAAGTTTAAATGGATGCCTCTATTGTAACCGAGCCGAATCAAAGCCAACCTGAACTGACACGTAAAACAATCAATATTTTGGAAAAGGCATATATTTATTGTTCAAGGAACTTAATAAATGCAGCGATAATTTTTCCAGAATCTTTATAAAAATAATTTTTTGGAAAAGGCCCACTTTTCTTATGCAAGGACCTCAATCAAAATATTTTGGAAAATCGGTTATTCTACCACTTCCAAACCTAACCATAAGTTTATAATGCCTCTAAGTCCACAAATACGGGTTACAACTGGGCATCTTCTGCAGGCTACTGTGACGTCAGAACTCGTATAGCGCTAAGATCCGAAGAGAGAAAATTTTGAAATTTCTGTCGCGGTGCAGCCACCAAGCGGTCGAGACGAAAAAAAATCATCCAGTGGAATAAAGGAGAGTTTTACGTTTCGTATAGGCAGGCACTCTGGGGGAACGAATTTTACTTAAGCAACCCCAAATCCCTCTCTCTCTCGTGAGATAGAGGCGGTTTCAGTCCTGAAAAATTCCAAAAGGGATAAAAGAAACGCTAGGCTAGGCGGTACAATTTTTTAATGAAGTTGAGGTGATAAATGATACGGAGAGAGTATAGGGTTTCATTAAAGGGAGCCAGACAAACACTATTGCCATAGAAGTGGAAGCTATATGAGTACTTAGAGGCATTATAAACTTATGACCTAACCAAACCTAACCCGAAAAAACCTAACCCAACCAAAACTAACCTAACCTGATTTGACCTAACCTTAGCCCTCTAAAATATTACCGTAATTTTAACAAAATTTACGCAAAATATATCAAATACTCGAAGGCCATTATTGCAATAGTATTTTTATTACTATATAGTTTCCCACCTTGTCTAACGTAACTGCAATTAAGTTCAAACGAAATTAATAATCAATTGCAAGAAACTATTATTACGTAGTTTACTTTTCTTTCGGGGAATCAAACCAAGGACTCTCGTACGGTATTTCTATACTCTTCCACAGCGCCACGGTGAGACGGAAGTTCCTATCGCTAAATTAACTTATATAGCCTTATAAGTAATAATAATATTCCTAATAAAAAAATCCCAATAGACAGCAACCGCATAAACGGCGGGATTTAAAATCATACTTTAGATAAAAATCGGTCGATTGGGAATTCGGTCGAATGGGAGGACACCAAGTTAGAAAGAGAGAAATTGTTCAGTTAAAATTTCTTCAGTCTTGTTAGGTATCAGGTTAGATGCTCTGGAGCCATGTGGTTACTTCGTTTTTAAATTGTACAATTGATTCTATCTGTTTGAACTCTGGTTTGAGGGTATTCCATAAGTTTATACCGCGGTGCTTTGGGCTTTTCTTGCGGAGGGACGTTTGAAGGTTTTCCACATAGATATTGAGGGTTGAGCCACGGGTTTCGGTATTATGTATCTCGTTTGATTTTGTAAGGTAGTCCATGAGGTATTCTGGACACTTGCCTTTATGTGCCTTATACATGAAGATGAGGATATTCCGTTGATATAATTGGTGTAAAGATAGCCATCCTAGATGTTTTCGGGAGTGCGTCGCCGACGAGCGTTTCTTTTGTTTAGCTGCAAAACGGGCGCCGTTATTATGGGCTACTTGAAGTTTCTTGAGGTTGAGTTCATTAATCGAGTGGTAAAAGATGTCCCCATAGGTGAAAATTGGCTCAATTTATGTTTTATACAGTAGGTTTAACGTGTCAGTATCTAAATCCAAGTAGAGCGGTCTTAGAATACCAAGTCTACTGTTCGTCTTCTTTATGACATAGTCAATTATAAAAAAACGTCTTGGTTTGGACCAAGGCCGAAAAAACAAACGATATGTGTGAAGTTTATCAATTGGCTGAAGTTCAGATATTGCATTTTTTTTTGTTATTTTTATCCATTTAATCCTTAATCAATATTAAATTCAATCAACTGATTTTACTGTTAATCGATCTATTCCCTCTAAGTTAATTGAAAAAATTACATATCTACGCTTTTTCAAGAACAATTACATTTTCCGAAAACATTTTATCATGAAATTAATTTAATGTAATTAAATTTTGAATAATTATGTTTGCTTTACCGTCATACATTTGGGGTTGATCTATTTCTAATTGCTTAAAGAAGTTCTTAAGTATCGTTAATTACATTTAACTTATATCCAATAACATTGATTTCGATAAGCATAAAATGTTGCACTTTATTTATGAATGAAGCTTAAAAACGACGGTATTTGAAATATGGAAGAAAAATATTTGTTTCGAACACTGTATACATATACAGTGGTGTCGAGATCAGACCAACAGCTTCCTTTATGTACAACCCCCAATACTGCCAACGGGTGATGTCATACTAAATTATACAGGGTGTAAATAAATGTTTAGAATTCATGTTTTATTGTATGCAAATGACAACGAGTGACAAGGTACAAAAATAATACTGGAGAATGCAACAAAATATTTTAAAGTATTGTCCTACGATTAGTCTTAGAACGTGGGCATCAAATTACAACCTCTTAACTGTTTGGTAAACATCTCTACGTAAATATTCGACGTTTCTACCATTGTGGTACTACTTAGCTCCTACACTGAAGACCCTGTATATCAAAAGGGACCGGAAGTACCTCAAAGTTGAGTTTTCAAAGATTGCCAGATTGAGCAGGTCATGGGATTTAAAGTGATGTAGGTCGCTTTAACGTTCAACAAGTGACACCGCGGTATGTTTTTGGTGCTCCAATGTCCTCACCCGATAGGTCCAAATAATTACCATCCTGGTTTTTCGGCTCAGCGTTGCGGTATTGCCGGTTCCATGTAGTGATACAATTGTAACAATACTCCTGTTAACAATGCACACATACTGTACCCCCCCCCCAAAAACTTTTAAATTTCGCGCCTTTTCAATAGCTCTCTTTTCAATATGGGGAAAATGATTTTGAATGACAATTTTTTAAGTGTAAGAATTAAACAGGAAAATGGAGGCTGAGTGAAAGATAAGTGTAGTTTTAATTTTAATTTGTTAGTATAATTATAAGGTATCCATGAATTTACCAAAAACATTCGTGTTTTGGGTTAACTTCATATTAATTATACTCGATTAAATTTAATTTAACGGTTTATCTAGTGTGGATTTAGTTTATAATACAAGTTTCAATGAAATAGTAACTTTAATTGCAATTACTCTAAAATATGTATGCGCTTTCGATGCATTTTAATGATGAATTAAATTAATTCGAAAGTGAAATAGGAAATATCTGTGGCTGTGCGAAAAACTTGTGTTGTTTTAATCTTAATTTGAGCGCAGTTCGGGAGAGTCGATTAAGCTTAAAAGTATAATTTATTGGAATTTTTACCCTAATTGGAACGTTTTGTGCAGTTTAACATTTTTTCCACCCTAAACTTTTGAATTTCGCGCCAATTTATGTACTTTAAACATAGTTGAAATTAACTGAAGTGTGAAATAGAAAACATTGGGATGTACCAACGGCTTGGGTAGTTTTAATCTTAATTAAACAGTTTATTTAAAAGTTATTTGAGCTTTTAATCCAAAAAATGGATATTTTTGGTTTAATTTCACGTTTATTATATTTAATTGATTTAAAATCAACGTAGGATTGTGTTTCGGCAGTGTACATTAGGTTATAAATGACTTTCAATATATACTTTACCTTAATTGCAATTTTTAGTGGGTTTTGAATCTTATTTTACCTTAAACTTTCGAATTTCGCGCCTATTAATGTACTTTAAAGATAATTTAAATTAACTAAGTATGAGATAGAAAACATGGGGCTATACTAACAGCTTGTGCAGTTTTAATCTTAATTAAGTATTTTATTTCAAAGTTACTCGAGTTCTCATCCAAATATGTATATTTCATGTTTAAATTCACGTTAATTATACTTAATTAAGTTGAAATTAATGAAGGATTGAGGTTTGGCAGTGTTGATTTAGCTTACAAAATGAGTTTCAAATCACCTTAATTGTAAAGTTTTTCATTCTTGCCAACACAATGTGTTAAATTTTTATCATACCACGTGCTAAATTTGCGGTAACATAAAGATCATCATATGTTAATGAATGATGTGATTCTATAGTTTAGCAACTTTGGCTTCGATCACAGTAATTAAATTAAATACCTAAACAATTCATAGCAATTTAGACAAATAAACGAACGGCAATGTGAACTGTGGAGATAGCCAACAACGTAACCCTCCGTTGCTGACGTGGTTACGTTGGAAAAATCTGCGCTGATGTAAACATGGAAATTATTTGACTAATTAAATTACATAACGACACTGTCCTCCTGGGTTAATCAGCACCACTGTTACTTATATTTATGAATTAACAAAATCCACTGTTGGTAACAAATAGTTAAACTGCGCTAACGTAAACACCACGACTCATTAACCCGGTTAGGCTATGTTTCTAGTATAAAACGGAGCAGACTATATTCCAAAACAAATAAGAGCGGAAATCGCCCTTTTTAATAATCTTTAAAGTGGAAAGACACTATATGAGACTATAATTACATAGAGTAACTAAAATACAACTTAAGCCTTGGCCGTAAAGAACGTCGAAAAACTTACCTCAAAAGATATAAAAACCTCTATTAACTGTAATTATTTACCTGAATTAATTTTCTAGACGAAAATTCGACCTGATAACGACGTATTTCTTATTAAGGGTTCTACAGTTAATTAGAAAATACATATAAAGGTGCTCAAGCTCGGATGAAATACCAAAGTAATTTGTTAGCGTCTACTGCTAAGAAATTAGGAAAATCAGCAAGAAAGCCAACATTTGCAATATGTCAACGTAACTTGTTAGCACCCACAAACATAGGCCCTTCTAGTTGTCAACGAGAACGAAATGAAGAAATAGGTTTAAGCGCGCTAGGAGGTTATGCTGACTTCTGACCCAAAAGTACTTTTTTGACGTACTATCTTAATTAGTTAAAGTACAAAAATTAGACTTCAATAATTAAAAATCGAAAAAGGTAAGTTTCTCATTTAAGAAATGCTTGTTAATTTAGAAGTATTCCGAAAACTAACTTCGCCATAGTTTTTCCGTATGGCCTGTCTCAATTGCCTTAAAAAACCGAAAATTTTTTAATGCTTTTTCTATGGGACGCTAACCCTAAAAACTGTTAATTTTCCTTTAACATTACGGAAGGGTGTCATGTCATATCTACTAGGGCCTACCGGCCCTGTAGAATATGTTTTTTCCAGGATAGGGTGTCGTCCAGCATGACGCCAAGATATTTATATGATGCTACTCTTTTTATTTCCGTGCCTGGTATCTTAGTGTTATTCTCTCGTGCTAGTGGTATTCCATTTGGACACAGTATCATAAATTCCATTTTTGTTTCGTTGAGTATGAGACTTCTTGCGCCTAGGGTAGTTTTTAGGAGTAGTGCTTCAGTTCGCATGACCTCCATTAGGTCCTCAATGGTTTCAGCAGAGTTCATTAGAGCACTGTCATCAGCATATTCCATAGACAGGCTAGAATTGAGGTACCTGTTTACGTCACTTGTGTAGGTGTTAAACAGAGTTGGTCCCAGTATGCTTCCTTGAGGTACACCTCTGGTGACTGCGCAGTTTGCGGATATCTCTCCGCCAATAGCTACTGCCTGCTGTCTATTTGTGAGATATGATCTGAACCAGTTCGTTGCGTTTATGGATAAGTTTTTGTCTCCCAGAATGGCAAGAAGAGTACTATGGTTAACAGTGTCAAAAGCCTTGCTGAGATCCGCGAAGAGCACGCCCACATAGAGCCCTTCGCTCAGTCCCTTCACTATTGTCTCAAGTAGATAAAATATGCTTGTTGTAGTGGAATAGCCTGGTTGTAGTGGAAACCCTGATTGAAGTCTATATAGTGAATTATTTCTTTGATAAAAGGCGTAAAGCTGTTCGAGTGCAAAGTGCTCTATCGGCTTAGACAGGCATGGTAGTACTGAGACCTTTCTGTAGTTCCCCATGTTCAAACGGTCTCCCTTCTTATGTATCGGCGTTACTTTGGCCCTTTTCCAGATGATTGGGAACATTCCAGTCTCAAACGATAGATTAATAATTTTAGTTAGAAATGGCGTTATAATTCCCGCTAGGGATTTTATTATTCTTGGGGGCAGATTATCGAGACCAGTGGCCTTGTTTGGTGGGATACTTTTTACACATCGGAAAACGGCCTCCTCGCTCATGGGCTGGAAGCTCATTGTTTCTCTGGCCCCGTCTTGTCTGACCTGTGGCATATAGTCAGGTGTTGTAACGGGAGGATCTTCCATTGCGAAGAAGTTACCAAAGGCTGATGCTATTTCTTTTGAGGTCATTAAGGGGCTTCCGTTCGACTCGATGATATTAATACTTTCGTTTTTGGGTTTTAGAAAAGGTTTCAATATTTTCCAGGCATTACTGGTTCCATCATTTTTGATGTTAATGTTATTACGGAATTAATCCCTCTTCCCTGAGCGATTTTTTTCTGTAATTAGATTGCGGTATATTTTAAACTGCATTGCATAGTGCCTCTGTCCGGGGATCCTGCTCTTTCTATGGTAGATATCTCTCAGGTGCAACAGTTCCTTCACTTCTCGAGTTAGCCAGGGTGGATCCGATGTTGCGACTCTTTTAGTTATGACGGGGGCGTGATGGTTTACGACGTCTCTTATCGTAGAGCTTAATGTAACGGCTGCGGTATCCGCATCCGTTATGTTCATCAAGTTTCCGCTGAGTCTGCCACGGATGTCATCGACGAATGCTTCTTCATTAGCTTTGCGATAATTTCTGACTTGTGAGATTCTTTTTATAATTTTTGGATATTTCCTTTTGCGTATGCAGAGGATGAGGTCATGGTCCGAAATTCCCAGGGGGATATTGGTAGTTAGTGTAATTCTAGTTGGCATATTCGTATATATGTGGTAAATGAGCGTACTGGTTGTTAGAGTAATTCTTGTTGGCCGCTGCACTAGCTGCTGGAATCCATATGTGGCAGATTTAAAGTGACGTACATTCGAGTCTGGTTGTCCAAGCAGATTGGTGTTGAAGTCGCCAAGAAAATGTATCTCCCTGTATAGGGGGCTATCCATTAGTAGCTCTAGTTGTAATTTGAGGTCTGCATAGCTATCCGCGCATCTTCCATTTGGGGGGTGGTAGCATATTCCGATGGCCACTGGTTTGCAGTTTCTCTCATGAACCCCACACCATAACGTTTCCAGCGTGGATTTGATGTCGTCCATCTTTATGTTGAGAGGCGAAATTAGTAGTGTATCCTTGTGATAGATACACACACCACCTCCCGTTTTATGGGTGCGGTCCTTTCTAATGAGAACGTAGTTGGGGATAGTAATTACTATGTCTTGGACTGTGTCGGATAGCCATGTTTCTGATAATCCCAGGATATCAATATTAAAATTCTTCAGTTGATAAGTGATGTCGGAAATATAACGCTGTAAGCTCCTAACGTTCAGGTGGGCAATTTTTAGTCCTTTTGGATAAACTGTTGATGGTTCCCTTTTCTGTTGAGATCTTATATAGCCGTGAGCTTTATAGTGGTTTGGGTGAGTAAGGGTGCTATTATTAAGCCAGTCAGACTTCGTCCACCTGAGGTTTTGAGTTACGGTGCCTTCTGATGGTCATTGGGCTTGGCCAGTTAGCTCTATCGAGGATAATGTCATCGAGTTTCCCAATACATTCAATGATGTAATCGGACGACCAGAAGTCTCCCTGTTTATAAGATGATATTCGTATGTTATCAGTATCAATGTCTAGGGATTCCAGGTGTTTGACGATATCCTCGATGGCTATACTTGGGTCACATCGTGAGAGCAGGAACTTCGATTGCGGTGTATTTGACCTAGGGTTCGAAAATGACGGTAATTTTGGAAAATGGTAAATTACGCCGTAATTTACCGCGTAAATTACCGTTCATGGTAATTTACGAAAATTCAAAAATTAAATTATATTGATCGTTTTTAAGCTAAATAATGAAAAATATCACTTGAACGCAGCTATTCTTTTTATAGCATAGTATCTTACATTATTTATACACCGAGTTTTGATGTTTGCAACTCAAAATACTTTCGAACAGCAACATCCACTTTCTTCTTCTTACCAATTTAGCGAATTATTGCTATTTCACGTTTTTAGAACAAAATTCTAGGGAAGGTCCGATACCAGTTTAAACCGATACCGATATACCGGCTTAGACAAATTTCGGTGCCGATATTGGTATCGGTGTGAGCCCATCTCTAGAAATTTCTAACAACTACAGCTTTCCAGCTGAAGCAAACGAACTCGACAACAAGAATAGACGGAGAAAATCAAATTTCATTTCCTTAATCAAATTTTTCCCACGCTTGCCGTTCGACCTTTTATGACTTACTCATGTCTCATGGGAAGAAATAAGAGTGCATGCACGGGTAGAGCAAAATATGGAGCCTTTAGACCATTTTCTAAGTGAAGGAAATGTAATCCGGTTTTAAATTACCATTGTGGTAATTTACCAGCGTAAATTACCACGGTAATTACCCTGGTAATTACTGTTTTCGTAATTTACCCGAGAAAATCGTAAATTACAGTTACCCTGGTAAATTACCGTGTAAATTACCATGGTAATTTACCGATTTAGAACCCTAATTTGACCACCTTAGAGCTCCTGGTTCCTCGTCTGTGCCCCAGAACTTGGTTTGTTCGGGTCCGTCAGTCTTGTCTTTTGATAGATACATGCACGGTACCCCAGCAGGCCATATCTTACTATCCAAAACCTCCTCGGGAGATGATGCACTGTTAAAAATAAAGGTATTATCAAGGTACTATAAAATACCTCCGCGACCTTTTTAGTACCCATGAACGTATTCTATAGTTGTCTCACAGTGCGGGTATTAAATGATTTCGAAAGAGGTACTTTGTAAATATAAGGTATATAATGAAACCTTTTAGAGTTTAAGCGCTTCTGGTGGTATTTTATCGTACCCTGGAAGTAGATAAGGACTTAACAGACTCCTTTAGAGGGATTTTTTAGCTCCGGCGTGCTGATTATAACTAACACGACCAAAGTAAAATACATGATATAAACTTCAAGCCCAAATTCTCAAACACTGTTTTCTTCGCCAGTAGCACTAGTAGTGACAGCGTAGAAGAAATCTCTATTAGTATAATATTAATAAACATAAAGAATAGGTTCGGTAGGGTACAATAGGGTAGTGGTTTTCTACCCGAGATTTCAATTTCAATCTCTAGTTTCCTAGGTAGTGGTTTTTCTTAAATATTTAATTACATATAATTAATATTAATTATTTTCTTTGACAGCTATGTACACTTTCATACGTTACATCATTTAAAGGCAATACAATTATGATATAAGACATACATAATTAATATAAAGGTTTGAATCCGAGCTTACACCTTCAGTCGCCATTCAGAAAATATCCATGTATATGTGACCCTGAATTACCTTTACACTATAACAGTATCACACCTTCCTTAACAAGGATAAGCAAAGTTTAGTATCGGGAAATCTAGAGTGGTTGATCCCTTGCTTACTATGCGAACTCTCACGATCCCGCAAGCCTACGGCGCAGACACTAAAAGGCGAGATGGAAGGCAAAATGGTACCCTCATCCCGGAAGCCCACAACACAGACACTAAAAGTTGAGATGGAAGGAAAATTTTACTCTCGTGTCTTTCCGTCTCTTTTACATCGAAGTGGTGTATTGCTTACCTTGTCTGAAAATGATTCAAGCCCGGGGTAATTAAGGAAAAGTTTACCAGTTTCAAATCTGCCGCAAATATTTTTGATGGCACGAAAGTATAATTTAAACCTGTTTGTGGGTTTTATTTCACACCTAATGCGGTAGCACAAAATACCTTTAAAAGTGTATTTTCAAACCTTTTTGGGTGTTAACAGGTACCCCTTTTGGTAATAAGGAGTACCTTTCACAATTTTAAAGTTTAATTCCGACCTTTGTTGAGGTTTAAATGATACGCATTACGGTATCACAAAATACCTTGTAGTCCTCAAAAGTACCTTCTTCAAGAGGTATTTCAGAGTACCTTTACACAACGGTATTTTGTAGTACCTTTATAGGTACGTCTAGGGATGCATTGAAAATACCATTAAAGGTACTAGACAGTACGGTTATTTTTTACAGTGTGGGGTACGAATCTGGAAACACTTTGTCTTAGCTTTGGGTTGCTTGGATTTAAATGTGAGTCTGATTCCTGATATTCTTAGTTTCCTTGCTGAAAGATGGGTATGATGGTTTTCTCTTGAGCGTTGAGGCTGCAATTCCCGATTAGGAAATCATGTTGGATTGTCGTAGTTTTGATACAGCAGTTAGCCAGTTTTTCAGGCGGCATGATACCTTCTCCTTTCTTCGAGGTCGTTGCGTGAGATTCTTTTGTGTTTTTGCTTTGTCATCAGTGTTTTTTGATTTTTGGGTCCCTGTTGTGGAATCTCCTTTCCGATGTCCATTGTTCAGATATACGTCAGTGTGGGGTTGTTTTTGAAAAGTAGCGTTTGGTTGTGACCTGCCTTGGCTTAGGATTAGTTTTGGATTGCTATTGTGATTGAGGAGCATTGGGCGAACAACACCCGGGTGCGCATATGTTCCGGGTTGGGTTCGGGGTATTTTTTCTCGAGTATTGTAAGGCTTTCGGCAGTTGTAGTCTGTAGAGTTTCCAGTCTATACGTTAGTTCCTCAATTCTTGATTTGTTGGCTTCTACTTCTTGTTCTAGCGATTTAATCTTGTCTTCACTTGCCGATTGTAGTTTAACTTGGGTTTCAAGTGATTGACGTAGTTTTCGTAGGTTTTGGTTTAAAAATCTAATTTCGTCGTCATTGTTCTTTTTGAAGGCGGTTGGGGTCTCCTTGAGAGCTAAGAGATCTGTAGTTAGAGTTTTTAGTTGAGAGAATTCCTGCACACACTGGGAGCACATCCAAAAAGATCCGACAACAGAGTTCTTTAAGCCTTAGCAGGTAACATGAAACCAAATATCACAAATTCCACAGTGGATCATTTTGCCAAATTTTTCGCCACCGCCTTTATACTCGCAGCCCTGCGAGCAGTGTTTCATTTTCCCAGGGGGGGAGTAGTCTTACTGTTATATCTGTTTTATACGAACTTTAGGCTTTAGGTGTAAACTCCGGGGTAACTGGCTATACCGTTACGCCCGTAAAAGGCCGAGGCTTTTAGGGCCGAGGCACGTCTCACACGGGAGCAGAAAACGAGGCGACCGCACTCGTTAGAATCCAACCGTATTTCTCTATTGTAAACCCTTTCGCGTGAAAACATATAGCAGAGAAACCGTAAACATGTATATCAATTTTTGAAGTATTTTTTTTGGATTTTATATTCGTTAGAAATAAAGAACGTTTTAGTTGTCGATGTGTTTGCATTTTCCGTCTTAGAGCACGAACTCTAGTATGCTAATCGTATCAATGGATTACTAATACAATTGATTCGAAATCAAATATTCTGCATTCGAATCAGTGGGGTTATAAGATAATCCCATTGATTCGAAATCTGCCATTCCGCTAGTTTCTAAAAAAGTTTGGCACATTTCGGTTGAACGGGAGGATAGCAAAATGACTGAGTGCCAATTTTGATTTAGTTTTAACGTTTTGTTTGTTTTTTTTAAAGGCAAGAGAAATGAATCGCTTCATGATTTTTGACCATTTGAAAACACATTCGATGTGAGTATAGACGTTCTATTTTTAGTGACTAATTTTTGATACGGTCACCATGAAGGTGATTTCTACTTTATTCCACATTTGAGCTGCAAATGTAACAGTCTGACCCTGGCCGCGGAGGCTATTCTCTAAAAATCGAAAATCATTCGGATCACTCCGAATCCTTTTGATTCGGATCGGCCTCATTCGGAGTGGACCGAAAAAACTTCCAAAATTTTCTCTCAATCCAAATGAACGTCACTTCCTCTTAAGCCACGTGGTACTTTTTGACGCCCACTTTATTTTTATTGGACAATTTTATTTGGCGCGCTTTCAAATTGAAGGGATGGAAACTTTGGTTTTTCCCAAGGAGTGGAAATTTTGGGAAATGGTCTTTGTATTGGGAACACATTCAATTAATACAAAGCAAATTTTCTCTTTGTCGATTTCTTTTCTTAAAGGGTATGAGAAGCTTCGTTTGAAAAACCTCTGATTTATATAGCAAAAGATAGAATTATTTACTGTGAATTCAAAAATATCAAGATTTTAATTCTCCGATTTCTAGTTATTTGGCAATATGCATTTGAAAATGCTTCATATGAAATTATTTAAAATCCACTTTTTAAAGTTTTTAAGAAAGGCTACAACGTTTTCTTGTTTTTGACGTCACACACGCAAGATGGTGCCCCTCTCTCCGCTATCAAAGCATGGACAGAGCTCGAGACGCGTATAGCTCGCGCTCGCGCTCGTGCTCGCGCGTATAGGTTTCCCGCGCTTTTTTCCTCAACGTCATAGTGATGTCATAAACCAACCGAACAAGCTGAAAAGTCAAAATAATTTATATATCGAAACCGAGTTTTCGTGATTTTCCAATGGATTTTATAAATAGAAACTTTGGTTCAATTATATTAAAAATTTTATATTTTGAAAGTAGAGACTTGAAAGTGTAATATAATACCACTTTCTTGCTAAAATATGATACGAAATTGTAAATTCCCATACCCTTTAAGATAGAAACAAGTGCTTTTTTCCCTTTTTATTTATTTATTTATTTATTAATTGATAAAAAATTATTTATTCTTAAATTGCTTCATAATATTCTTTTAAAATGGGTATTAAAGAACACGCTAAAGAACAGTTAATATACATCGAATTTTGAATGAAACTTAGCGCAAGTTTTAGTAGGGTTAAATATGAGGCAATGAGAACCTAGAATAACAACGTTAATTAATCGCAAATTATAATCCAATTGTGTGGATCTCGTGAAATTATGATAAATTCATTAATGTAGATCATTAGCCCTCTATCAATGGTTACACACCTACCAAAATTTAATAATTTAAATAGATGCTAAACGAAATAACCAAATTTAATCTAGCAATTATTAATAATTTATGCAATTGGTCAAAAATAGGTGGCTCTAACTTACAAGCCCCGGTAGAAAAAATATTAAAATGAACAATTATATCTGTGTTAAGTAATTGGATATCGCGAAATGATCCCTTAAATGTAGGATAAATTCAACGACGTTTTTTACCTTTAAATCTACAAAAAAGCCGTCGATCTAGTTTCTACCTTGTAGATTTCGCCAAGGCCCGCCAAGGCCTAAAGCCATTTCCCGCTTTAACCTAAAATTTTGCCCACGCTTGATTTTAAGTCTCGAAAAACCCTTTGAACTCGTAAATCGCGACGGGCAATGCGATTAAAATGTTCAAATCGCAAGCGATGAAGCTTGAGTTGAAAAAACAAAGCAGCCATACTAAATAAAAATTTGAACCGCAGCCAAGGTGCCTTTAAAAAGGTCGAGGAAAAATACTAGAAAACTCCGGCGAAAGTTCCGCGAATCTAAGATTGATGGAGGGAATAGAGGCGGTATAAACTTCGAATGCTCGATTCGGCCGTCTCTTTCGGCCGCCGAATGATTCGGAGAGGTTATCACCGTAGGATTAGGATAAGGTTCTTACAGAATACGTTTTATTTTCATTCGGAGAAATTGACTCCGAATAAAAAGATTCGGATCAAAATTCCTCCAAAAGGACCTTAGAGAATAGGGTAAGGTTAGGTTTGGATAGCCTAGGTTAGGATTAGGTTGCCTTTCTTTTAGCCATAATCAATAATGCACCCATGATCTTTTAATCCAAAATCGTAATGTTAAACACTATATGGAGCTTAACATTACGAGTTGGAGAAATATTTGCGAGTTAGACCCAAGGATTTGCGACCAAGGGGGTACACTTTTTCATAGCCTAACATTACAGCATTAGCAAAGGCTGAAAAGGTGCAGTATCTCATTTCTCGTAGTGTAAGGTTAACTCACCTTTTTTGTATAGGTTTCATAAAAAATATTTTTAAACCACGCGCTAGCTCACGCGCCAGCACGCGCTGAATTTCAATAAAAGTTTCAACTCAAATCTCGCGCTCTTTTCACCATTTCGGTTCTCAATTTTTTTAAAAATTGTGGTCCATTTAGATATATAACTGTTGTAACTTTATTAGTCTAATTAGTAATTTAGTATGAACTATAAATAGAACACGAACTGATTAATTTACTGGGTTTAACAAGATAACTATCCTCGGTGGATTTTCATTCAAGACTAAAATTAATTAAATTATTGTTCACACACTAATCCGTAAAGCAGACGATTCTATCAAGCCGTAGGGGCTGAACATATTACATTAGATAAGATCATTTATAAGTCTATTATTCGTCTATTATCAACATGCCACTAGATAAGGTTATGTCCAAGTCTATTATTCGTCTATTTTCAACATTCCCCCTTTGACTTAGACAATCCTTATCCAGTTAACTTCATTAAGATACAAAATTCTAGAAATTTTCTCTTAGGTAATATTTTGGTAAATAGGTCTGCAATATTATCATCCGTTCTTACATAAGTAATATTAAATAGTCCATTAGTTAAACGATCTCGAACAAAATGGTATTTCATATCTATGTGTTTCGTACGATTGTTTTCAATGTCACTCCGGGAAAAATACACAGCTGCTTGATTGTCGCACTTGACTTCCGGTGTAACGATATTTAGGCTCTCCATATGAATGTCTAGATAGAGTTCTTGAATGATCGGTGCAATCCAGGCTACTTCCTTTGCGGTGTCTGCCAAAGCGATATATTCCGATTCCATAGTGGACAACGCTATGCATGACTGCTTGACGGAACGCTACATCACGGGATTATTTCCAATGGTTAAAAGAAAACCGCTAGTCGATTTACGATCATCTAAATCTGATGCCCATGACGCGTCAGCGTAGGCAACAAGTTGGATCTCACTTGTTCTATGATAATTAATGCTATATGTGCTAGTGTCTATGACGTAGCGCAAAACAAATTGTAAATAGTCAGAATGTTTTCTGGTAGGTGATGATGAAAAACGTGCCAGACTTGACACGACAAACGTTATATCCGGTCTTGTCCGTTGCGATATATATGAGAGAATTCCTACGAGTTTTCTATATGGACACTCCGCTCCTCCTTCAGCTTCGCCATCATTTCGTGTTAAGCGGATCCCTGTAGGTAAAGGTGTGTCCATCTTCTTCGCGTGTGGTGTAATGTTGAATTCTTTCTTGATACGTTCTATATATCTTCGTTGGTGGATAATCGCCTCCCCTGGTCTCGGAAATTCGAATTCATCGCCCAGAAAATAGCGTAAGTCTCCAAGATTAGTGATATCAAAAACATCTTGTAGTTGCGCTAAGACAGTCATCTTAACCTCGGGTGACTTTGTGATTAGAATGATGATGTCATCCACATATACGATCATTATAACTTTCCTTTCGTATGTATATATACAGTTACATCCACATAGACTTCTATATCCGAGCTTCTTTAACGTCGAGTTTAATTCCGAGTACCATTGCCGGCCACTTTGTTTTAAGCCATACAGCGCTTTCTGTAGTAACCAGACATGATCTTCTTTTCCGGGTTGAGAGAAGCCGCGGGGTTGCTTGACATATATTTCTTCCTCGATAGTGCCGTACAGATAGGCGCATTTACGTCGAGTTGACAATGGCTCCAGCCGAGGCAAACAATAAAGAGAAACACGCATAAACGTATTAAGGTGAAGTTAACAATGGGGGCATAGGTCAGATTATAGTCTATTCCTTCAGTTTGTGAAAAACCCTGGGCGACAAGTCTCGCTTTGAACTTTGCTATTTCCCCTGTCGCTTTCCTTTTTATGGTATAAATCCATCGAGTTCCTAGGACCTTTTTCTTTTCTGGTCTTGGTACAACTTTGTAGACCTGTCGTTCTCTGAATGTGGCTAATTCGTCCTCCATGGCATCGTGCCATCCTGTGCTTTCTGCGGATGCGATCGCTTCATCAAACGTCAGGGGGGCTTCCGCGACATGCGTTTCCATATTTTCTTTGTCCACGAAATTAAATTCCGTTGGATCAAATCTTTCCCCATTTGCCTCCAAATAGACATTCATTTCGTTCATGCTTCTAATGCGTTTTTTTGTATCTCTATCATAATAATATACGTCGATACGCTATTTTGCCTTCCCCGCGTCTCTGGGCCTCACAACCCTTCGCCATCTCGGTGCTGTTTCGTCACCTTGTTCTTTCTTCTCTCCGGTCTCTTTTACAATGACTTCTTCTTCATTCTCTTCCGTTCCCTTTACTACATCGTCGGTTGCAGGTTCCGTGTCCGAGCGTTCATCATCTGAGGAATCGCTTTGTGGCCAACTATCATTATAAAAGTTCACCATATCGAAAGAGCTCTTGTGCGATCCTTTTATCGCCTGCCAGCCTTGCTTGCTCTCATCAAAGGTCACATGTTTGGATTCTTCTATTAGGTTCTCAGTAGGAAACCATATTCGATATCCTTTTGTGGCAGTGGCGTATCCAATCATAAGTCCCGGCTTGGCCCGATTTTCTAGTTTATTTCGCTTCGGTTTGTGTAGATGTACAAATGCTAAGCAGCCAAAACGACGAAGATGGTTAACGGAAGACTTTCTTCCACTCCAGCGGGCCTCTGGTACCGTGTCTGGTATATTGGCATATCGGAGACGATTATTCAAGTAGATGAATGTTCGCAGTGCTTCAACCCACATCATCTGTGGTAATCCCGAATCTTCAAGAAGAGTACGGACACCGTCTAATGCTGTCCGATTAAACCGTTCCGCTACTCCATTCATCTGAGGCGTGTATGTGTTTGTTCTTTCAATCTGTATCCCGTCTTGTCTACAACTCTCTTCAAACTGCTTAGAGCAGTACTCGAGGCCATTATCGGTCCTGAAGCGCTGTAGCTTTTGTCCAGTCTGTCGTTCTGCCCAGTTCTTATAACTTCTATACATCTGGAAGACCTCCGTCTTTGAAGCAAGAAAATAGACACGTGCTTTCCTTGAGTAGTCATCGATAAAGCTAACGAAATATTTGGCACCACCTGGTGACGTCACGGGTGATGGTCTCCAAAGGTCACTGTGTACCAATTGTAAAGGTCTTGTCGTGGTTATGGTCTTCATTGGTCTTGATGGTGTTTTCGTTGACTTTCCCATGTGACAGGACGCGCAGACGTTCCGGTAGACCGATGACCATTTCATGATTTTGTAGCTTCTTCATTCGTTCTATACTGGGATGTCCCAAACGTTGATGCCAGAGTCCAACATCTACGATACTGGCATAACTTCCCGTCATATCAAGTTGCTTGTCAGCCGTTTTTACGTAACCATCGACAAGATATAGGTTATTGTGTTGCAAAGTCGCTGTCATTATTACTTCTGTGCTTATGGTATCAATAACTTCAGTCACACCATTTTCCGTAATAATCTTGTATCCCTGCTTGTCTATTCTTGTGTACGACAAGAGGTTACGCTTATAATTTGGCATATAATAGACCTCGCTTAAAATAATAGGAGTCACTCCATGTTTGTTCCGAACCATTAGTGTAACATCACCCATTCCCACCGCAGGGGAAGCACTCTCTGCTGTATCAACGGTTTTGTTGATCTCTCTATAGTTTGCTATCCACTCTCTCGTCTTACAGAAATGATGTGTTGCACCACTATCTAGAATCCAGCTGTCAGACTCTGATGTCGACATTATCGCGGATGCAAAGAATACTCGAGGTTTGTTCTTCTTCTTTGATTGGTGGGGTTTTTGCATATTTTTTCCTTGGTGTTTCCTTTCAGTCTCTGGCAAAATGTCCTTCTTTTCTGCACCTGTAGCATTCAATGACTTTCTCTGGTTTCCGTGCTGCATACTTATTTCTTGCTTCCCTGGTGTATAAGGCAGATGACAATCCTACATCAGATCCCACTGCCTCAAGTGCATTCTGTCTTTGGCGTTCATATTCACCGATGAGTAACTTCCTGACTCAAGTCGTCGTGAACTCGGTATCATCTAGCTCATTTGCACGGAATACGACGTTATCGAATTGGCTAGGTAATTGGTGTATCATTTGATAAGCAATCTCATCGTCCGGTAGTTTCCTTCCAGCCAACTCCAACTTATTTGCTACGGCAACCACTCTTGCAAGATATCCAGCCATTGACCCCGGTGGAGTATATCGAAGCTTTACAAATTCACTTCTTAGTGCTGATATACGGGCTCTTGACTTTGGCTCATGCAAATCTGCTAGCACTTTCCACGCTTCCGGAGCTGATGTACAGTTGGCAATTATGTTTTTATGTTCATAATCCAACGCTAATGTTAACCGCGAGAGGGCTCTTTGCGTCCTATCGACGTATCTCTCGATTGTTTTTGGTGGTGCTGTTGAGGCTGGTGCTTGCTCAGTCTCATCTACTATCTTCCATAACCCCTGATCTAATAGGTCCAAGCGAATATCTGACTTCCATTGCGTATAGTTTTCGTTGTTTAGTTTGGCAAACCCATACCCATGGACTGGAAAACTATTCGGGTCTTTTCCTTCCGCCATTGTACCTTGGGCCCTGGTTATCTTTTCCACAGTTCAAGTTCAACAGCAACCACGCTCTGCTACCATTTTAATAATTGTGGTCCATTTAGATATATAACTGTTGTAACTTTATTAGTCTAATTAGTAATTTAGCATAAACTATAAATAGAACACGAACTGATTAATTTACTGGGTTTAACAAGATAACTATCCTCGGCGGATTTTTTTTACCACCTACTAACACTAGTGCTTAGCCGTTAGGCCTTTAGCACCAGGAAGAATTGAGCGGGAGACCCTACGCGGCCCAGCACTGACGGGGGCCGCTAGGTCGTATGTGTAGAAGCAGGGAAGGATTGAGGTGTACTTGGGAGGTGACGGAAGGTGGAATAGGGGTAAGTCACCTCCGGCGGACACGGGACAGCCGGCACCTATAGGGTAGGATCGCCGACATGTGTCGTATTCCCTCAAACTTTGCCGCCCAGAAGTTTGGCTTACAGGAGTGCGCCACACTCCCGGCTCATCGGCGGATTTTCATTCAAGACTAAAATTAATTAAATTATTGTTCACACACTAATCCGTAAAGCAGACGATTCTATCAAGCCATAGGGGCTGAACATATTACATTAGATAAGATTATTTATAAGTCTATTATTCGTCCATTATCAACATGCTACTAGATAAGGTTATGTCTAAGTCTATCATTCGTCTATTTTCAACAAAATTAACGTCACGTGATTTTTTAAAACTCTTTTGGTCCTACCCCAACGTTTTTGTCTTGCCAAACCGAAGGATAAATGATCACAAAGAAATAGCTGGAGAATTTTTATAATTTTCATATGGTTTCAACCAGGAATACATAGATTTAGTACTTGGAATCTATAAGAGGCCATAGACCCCATACAAATATCTGATTGACTGTGAGGGGAAGCGCCAAAAACTTTTAAACCACCTGCTCCTCCTTCCTCGCGTCTCATTGGTTATGCGAATGTGTTAGACAGATCGAGATCTTGACCTTTTAAGCTGTCGTCTGCATCAGTTTCGGCTCCGAAATGGTCGGAAAGTGCGAGAACTTGGAACAATTTGACGTTTACGACGTTTTTGAGGCGGAAATTTCTCTAACTGTAACTAAAGTGGACGATTTAGAAGTTAGTGTAGCTCGAAATTCAGTATTGAAAACGAATGCTATAATAATTTCGAGAAAAGATGACGTTACCTCCCCTTAAACCCAAAGCCTTTGCATAGGGATACTGATGTTTTGTTTTTGTATAACTTTGGTGAAGAGTGGAAGGAATTAAATTTTTAATCCACCCTGTGAGAATAGTAATATCGAGTTTTTAACGGAAAGCAAGTCTCGCCTTTTTTTAGAAACGTAATCCTTGGTCTACTTGTTCAGACGGCGCATCATGTTTACATTCGGGTTCACCGCACATAGGTCGCGGGAGTCGCGTCGTAGGTCGCAAAATACGTCAAATAAATTATGCATGATGTCAACGGTGACGGTTTCTACACCGCCTCCTCTTTCAGTCAGACACCCAGGCCCATAAAATGGTCTCTTAAGGATTCCAAGTAGTAAATCTCAGTCAGACACCCAGGCCCATAAAATGGCCTCTTAAGGATTCAGAGTAGTAAATCTATGTATTCCTGTTTCAACGAATATTTAGCATAGTGCGTTTTTATACAGTGCATTGTATTATCTAAACATTCCAATTTCCAAATGTAAGTTACGATTTAATGAAATACTATATAATAAGTCGAAAAAAATTGGACTATTGAGTTTGACTATTCCAGAAGTAATTTATTCCCAAAAAACGTTTCTCTCCAAAAATGGACAGATATTATACAAAAACGAGTTTTGCTTCGCTGTCCTTAAAAAACTGCCTTTATACACAATCCACGACACTTTTTCAAACCCACAAAACGACAGAAACTAGAAATTATTAAATGTATTGTAATTTGAAATTAAGTTTAATCGACATGAGAAATTTGGTTTTAATTGCGTTGTTCAAACATTTGTTATGATTAGAAATTTTTGAACAAAAACGGGTATAAATGCGACGTTTCAGAACAAAGAGCTAAATCAAGGACGATTATGACTCGAGTTCGAATTGAGGTTTAAAACTTATACAGGGTGTAACAACACATATTCTGTGTAAGAACACTTATTCTGAATGTATGATAAACGTTAGAAATACGACACTGTCACAAATCATAATCACGGATCTCATTTTAGGCGGAACAGGAAAATATGGTCTCACCGGGACTAATTGGTCTCACCGATTTGTTCTTGGGACCAAAGAGAATATACCAAGAGGAGCGGAAAGTTTAGCCTTTCCCAAGGCTTTTGAAAAGCCCGGCCACTGTTTTGGAGTAACTAGATCCGGTTTTTGTTGATTGGCTAAGCGACTCCTTTTATTGGTTAGATTATGTCGACTGCTTATTTTTGGTGGTGGCAAAGCCTGGATTGAACGTTGACGTACAAAAGGTAATTTTTAAGTAGACGACATGGTCACGTGAACAACCGGAACCAGTTCCTCCAAATTCAGAGCCAGTCCCTATTTACAAAGTTTCTGCTCATCTTGATATATTCTCTTTGTTGGACCATTCGGTCCCGTGATTTTTTGATCCCGTGATTTTTTGGTCTCGAGACTTTTTGGTCTCGGTACTATTTGATCTCGTGACTATTAGGTCTCGCGATTTTTTGGTCTCGGGACTATTAGGTCTCGCGATTTTTTGGTCTCGGGACTATTTGGTATCGTAATTATTTGGTCTCGGGACGGTTTGGTCTCGTGATTATTTGGTTACCTAATTAGTTTCGACCTTTTCCAAAATATTCTCCTATTAATTAGCTGCCACAATTTCCAAAATATTCTCCTAATAATTAGCTGCCACCTTTTCCAAAATATTCTCCTATTAATTAGCTGCCACAATTTCCAAAATATTATCCTAATAATTAGCTGCCCCCTTTTCCAAAATATTCTCCTATTAATTAGCTGCCACCTTTTCCAGAATATTCTCCTCTTAATTAGATGACACCTTTTCCAAACTATTCTCTTATTAATTAGCTGCCACCTTTTCCAAATTATTCTCCTATTAATTAGCTGCCACCTTTTCCAAAATATTCTCCTATTAATTAGTGCCACCTTTTCCAAAATATTCTCCTCTTAATTAGCTGACACCTTCTCCAGAATAATCTCCTCTTAATTAGCTGACACCTTTTCCAAAATATTCTCTCAATTAGCTGACACGTTTTTCAAAGTATTCTCTCAATTAGCTGACACCTTTTTCAAAATATTCTCTCCATTAGCTGACAGAAGTGGGGTGGCGTAGCGGTTAGCGCTTTCGCCTCGCAGCAAGAGGATCCCGGGTTCGATCACGGACTGTGGCACCGGGTGAAAATCTGGGAACAAATCCTTCTGCGTAGAGTTTGAAAGTTCTCTCCCCGCTTGTTAAAGGAGTTTTCCTCCGCGGTCTAACCCGGTTTCTCCTTTCCATCAAAACTTGCAGAGGTTAACGGTAATAGTTAGTATAGGGCGCTGAAGGTTAGCTGTGGCATAGGGGCTAGCCACCACCCCTCTATGCATTGTAAAGGGACCCACCTGTAAACAAGCCACAGGCTTAGTGTTGAAATCCCATCGTAGACAAAGCTTAGATTATTATTATTATTATTATTATTACTATTATTACACCTTTTCCAAAATATTCTCCTTTTAATTTGCTGACACCTTTTCCAAAATATTTATATTATTGCTAATAAATTGTTCGTGCTAAGATGCGGGCTTTTCATACTCATATAAATAATCATCTTACCTCCAAACACGGTTGGGTTGGTTTAGGCTAGGTTTGGTTAGTTTAGGTTCGGTTATATTAGGTTGGGTTAGGTTAGGCTTGGTTCGGTTTGAATGGGTTAGGTTAGGTTTGGTTTGGTTAAAGGGATAGGTTCAATGTTTTCCAACTAGTACAAGATGAGGGCAGTTTAAGGTAAAAAATGTGCCTAAAATTATGTGTGCCAAAAAAAATCGAATAGGGGATTGTAAAAAAGATTAGGAGGGGAAACAAATAGGGGGGAAGGCACTAAAAAGTGTTTCGTCACGTGGTGCAGCTGCTTTGAACCTTTGAGCAGACGCTCCTTTAGGTCAACTTTAAGAACCAAGGCTGGTGATTGAAAATATCGTTATGGATTCAAGTTAAATAATTACTATTTATTATTTATTATTAAATTTACTATGACTGATTAATTTAAAAGTTTATTATATTATGGTTTAATTATCTGCAGCTCCCAAATCCAAATCCACAAAATAAAGTTTTCAGTTAGGCCTTGTCCCACAAAAAAAAAAAAAAAAAATTATGGGCGGGGGAGGGGGTGTAGTAGGACGTTTTAAATATGTCCAGCCTTCTTTTTAAAGTTATCTGGCAGTACTGAAAACACTTTCACGTGACCTCTTTCTTTTTTACAATCCCCTATTAAAACGTTTAAAATTAAGAAAAGTACGTTAGATATTTTGAAATTCAAACTAGCCGCGAAATATCGCCCAACTTGTTTTTCACACTGTGACGTTGCAAATGTCTCTTGATTCATTGGTTGTTTGGAAATAGGAGAATGAAGGGAGCTCTAGACCACTGTATAGTAGCTTTTCACTTTCACTATCACTGGGGAAGCGGCGCATATTTAAGAAGACCTTTGTAAAGATAATTCTGATTTTTCATGTTTATTATCCTTTGTTCTCTTAACTCTCGGTTACGTTGTAGAGTAAGGATGATAGAGATTTGTCAAAATTGTTACAGGTAATGTCCAAAACATCACATTTTTGCGCTATTTTGGCAAAGACTTAGCTTCCATGTATAATGGTATGGCCATATTTTAGCCTAATGGCCCTAATCTAAGCTTTAACATATTTTTAATTGTAATTAAACATAGTAAAACTATTTCTTTGAACACCAAAATTACAGTGAAACTATTTACCTTCTTTTATAACTTTCAAAGCATCCCCGTATCGAAATGAGTCATATCAGAAGGGAATAAGAGAGAAGGGAGACATTAGAGCCTGCTATGGTAACGGGAGTCCGACCAACCTCAGGAAAACCGCGAAAACTTTGCGCAAGTACACAGCTTTTAACCAATTTACTGCAAATATAGTTCTTTAACTTCACCGCGGTATCAGCCTCAGGCGGCCTATTTGTCTGCTAGATTTTCACTCTCCAAAGGCTTAGGGTTGTCGATGTTTCGTTCTTGTGTAATTTTAACCTCAAGTATGTATTTTATTGAAAATATTTTTTATTTTTTAATATTAATTCAGAATAATTAGTTTCCATCTATTTATTACCTTCAAATTATCCGATTTTGGTATGTTCTCAATTCCCGTGCATCTGCATTAATTGCACAGCTTGATTTCGTTTATCAACATGAAATTCGCCCATTTTTATCTCCATCAATGTAAAGTTGTAAACAAAACTACTTTTTATACGTCAACCGAGACGTTGTCTTCTTATCTGACAGCTATGACAGAAGTTAGATTGCCAATCAGTGAAGGGTAGTTGATTTGAGGTTGGTAAGACTGTTGTTACGAGTGTAAAACATTATGGAGATTTAAAGTGTGTCCCTTCTGTCTTATTCCCTTCTGGTTATATCAATTTGGCGAAAATGCAGAATAGTATGAAAACTACTTTTAGGAGTAAATCTACTGTACCTCCGAGCGAGAGGAGAGTCGCAGGAGTAATTTAGTTTTTTCACTCGTGTTTTTGCAAACGCCTGTAGAGGGGGCAGTGATCGCAGTGGCGCCGAAAACGAATAATTTTAAAAATTAATTAAAATAGTTAAGTTATTAAAACTATCAATATCTATATATTTTTGAAAACGTAATTTTAGGTTCTATCTGATTTAAAAATATGAAAGTTTTTCATTAGTAGTCAAAAGATTGATTCTATTCCTTTAAATTTGGCTGGTTAAATAGATGTTGAAGAGGTGATAATTTGTTTAAAACGAGACTTTTGTCTCCAGAGACCAATTTGTCCCGAGACTCAATTGTTCCGAGACCAATTTGTCCCGAGACCAATTTGTCCCGAGACCCAATTGTACCGAGACCCATTTGCCCCGAGACCCAATTGTACCGAGACCCATTTGCCCCAAGACCGAATCGGCGTGACCAAATTGTCGCGGACCGACATGCACACTTCATGCAAAATTTTAAACTTAAATAATGAACTTAACTAGAGATGACCCGATACCCTTGCCTCATCGGTAACGGTACCGATATGTTGCTAAACCGATATATCGTTATCGGTTTAAACTGGTATTGATACTAAACTATATAAACACCCAAGAAAGTTTTAAATAATTCTGTTTAACCAAATTAGCTACATAAGGGTTTTAAGTTCATCATTGAAGAGTTATGAATCCGCACACCTACTAGGCGTCGCGGCAAGCACGTTCCGTCCCTCTTGGACTTGGTCTTTACTTTTGGTATAGGGTCTCTCGCACCTCCCTCCCTAGGAGAAGGCGGACCACAACGTCCTTAACTTTTCGTTGGCGCCTCAGTGTTGGTTTCCGAACCCGCCTATGCCTCAGGACCACTTTGTTCAGGGTCTTGGTGACTTTGAACTTCTTCGCGCGTCCTTCTTATTCTTAACGAAGGACTGGGATTCTGATGCAATAGTTGAGCTCTATGTGACCTATGTTGCCGACGCTCGTGAGGACAGTGTTCCGCGTATTGTCGGTAAGCGGTCTCTGCGTTCTGGTTAGAACCGTCAAGCGTGGTGGTCCGCACAGACTAAACCACTCATCTGGGCCAAGGGGTAGGCCTTTCGGAAATATCGGACTTCTCCACACCCGCCAACTGTCTTATTATTGCAAGAACGCGCAACGCTCTCAGGAGCCATATACGCTCAGCTAAATACAAGTTCGAGTCTCGCCTGATTGAGGAGATTCCGCGTAATCCAAAGGCGCTCTACTCCTATGTTTCTCGGTCAATTAAACCCACAGCCCCGCTTACTATAATTGAAAACTGCTGGCGAGACACTTCGGGACTGGCGCCATTTTTGCACGACCGTTATCATCAGGTGCGCTTCCAGCGCCTGTGGAAGCAGGCCAACTTGCTCTGTTACGAACTTTCGTGCTATCATTTTTATTTGTGTTCCGTGTAAACAGTTGGAGAATTATGTCCGGGATTCCCTCGTATCCTTCCTGTCTAGCATGAAGGTCTTTGCCCCCGATTAGCATGGGTTCCTTTTGCAACGGTCGTGTTTCACGAATCTGCTCGCCACCTTGATGAATATGACTGGACGCGGGTGACCCTATTGACTTTATTTATCTGGATTTACGTAAAGCGTTTGACACAAAGCCGCACTCCCTTCTTATCCGCAAGCTCGATGAGTTGTGGGTACCACCTACGATCGTTGATTGGATTGCGGCCTTCCTGCACAACCGATATCAGCGAGTCGCCATTAGGGGCGTCTGTTCTACGTGGTGCGTGGTGGAAAGTGGGTTCATCAGGAATCAGTCCTCGGCCCCACGCATTTTGTGGTTTATCTCAACGATTTCTCCCTCGTCATTAAGGACTCGTTCCTCAGTCTCTTTGCTTATGACTCTTAGTTGGGGACGTGGTGTCGCGACGCTTATGGACTCTGAGGCTCTCCAAGCTGATGTGGATGAGTTAAATCTATTAACAAACACACATAGGCGCGCTGCCACTGCACGTGGCATAGCCTCTCCGTGACGTCATCGTCACTCGGAGAGGTAAAAATTTTGGGCATGCACGGGCTTTGACTATCTATTTGGCTATGCGCTTATCGAACTTAGTTTTCCCAAGATGTCAATTTCCGGTTACCTTTCCCCCAAGATGTCATTTTCCGGTTACCTTTCCTCCAAGATATCAATTTTTGGTTACCGTTTCCCCCCAAAAATTCCCAACCCCCAAAAGGATATTTTTTATTTCCTCGCTCGTTTATTTCGAAATATTATCTTACTAGTTAGGAGTACTTCTCATTTGTTTATTCATGTTTCTCTGTAGGTTTGACGAATTCAAAAATCATCTGTTTTGCAATGTAAGAAAAGTTTGAGTACAAGTTAATCTAAATCTAAACATTAAACTTTCTCTTGTTTGTTTTTTAGAAAGATATTTATTTTTCAACCTACGTAGACGAGGGTTTGAATAGTACATCACTTCCGATGAAATACGATTATTATACAACGTTAACAGCATATCCGTATATAACAGATGTTAGTTCTGATATATTTGGGGCATTCAGCTTAGAGGTACGTTTTACTTTACAGCAACGAAATTTCTTTTCGATAAATTTACAGTAAATTACCATGGTAATTTACCAGGGTATCTGTAATTTACGACTTTCTCGGGTAAATTACAAAAATGGTCCCCACCGAATTCTTATTTCTTTTGCCTGGAAATGGTCCAAAAGCTCCACGTTTTATGTCGTGTTACAAAATTTTGCTATACCCGCGCATGCGTACTTATTTGAAAAGGAAATAAAAATACTATAAAAAGTGGTATTTTTCATTAAAACTATCAATATAATTTATTTTTGAATTTTGGTAAATTACCTTGAACAGTAATTTACGCTGTGAGTTACGGCGTAATTTACCATTTTCCAAAATTATACTGTAATTTTCGAACCCTAGTTATATGTCACGAAAATCATTTCTTAGTATTCTACTACATATGTGGTAGTTTGGAACACGTTGATTGAAAGATCCATGGAACAGAAAACTATGGTCTCGCTGAATTGGTCTCGCCATTTTGGTGTCGCTGATTTTTTTGGGACCATTTGGTCTCGTTATTTTTTGGTCTCGGTACTATTAGGTCTCGTGATTTTTTGGTCTCGGGACGGTTTGGTCTCGTGATTATTTGGTTACCCAATAAGTTGCCACCTTTTCCAAAACAATGGTCCCAATAATTCGTTGCCACAATTTCCAAAATATTGTCCTATTAATTAGCTGCCACCTTTTCCAAAATATTTCTTTTATCGTTAATAAAGGTTTCGTGGTAAGAGGCGAACTTTTCATACTCATTGTATAAATCTTCTTACCTCCAAACAAGGTTGGTTGGGTTATGCTTGGTTTGGTTAGGTTAGGTTTTTTAGCCACATCGTATGATGGATATCTACGATGGGGCTCTTAGTTTGACCCGCCTTGTAGTAGTGCCACAGTCCTGCATTTGGCAGTATCAAATTTTTCGTTCGTCATTTCTGAACGTCGAGGTGAAATATTTTCCTTTTAGTTAACGTTACAGTTCACATGTGGAGTTTTAAACTTGATACAGGAAAAAATTATTTTTTTTTAAATTTTCTTTCTCCACGTAGAATTGAACCGCGGACCTTTCACTTGCCAGCCCAGTACTAAGCAGCCTCGCCTAAAACCGCTTTCTAAGAAACGCTCGCGAATAGAGGACGACTCTCGGAGGCACAGTCCCCTTCCTCTCCTTATCTCTTCAACTAGGAGTCATGATCTTATCCGAGGCCGGGGTATAACTTCGCGGTAGGAGAGGCAAAATATTTATTTTTGATGGACCGACCAGAGCCACATTACGAAGAGAGACATTAGTTCTTTGGTATACTCTAACCTAAAAATATGAAGATGTCAACATCGGGAAAACATTTCCCTCGCAGTTCTTCGGTATAGGATAACATACATATTATACATACATATTATATAAATTTATAATTGGAAAAAGTTTTTGCAATTCATCTTGTAGTTCTAATTTACGTACGTTACGATCATACGATGTGGCTATTAGTTTTGTCTTGACAAACTTCTTAGATAACTTAGGTTTGGTTTGGTTGGGTTAAATTTGGCTGGGTTCAGTAAATGCTGAAGGGGTGATAACGAGACTTTCGTGTCCAGAGACCCATTTGCCCCGAGACCAAATTGTCTTGAGACAAAATTGTCCCGAGTCCAATTTGTTCCAAGACCAAATAGGCGAGACCCAATTGTCGCGGACCGATAACTAGTACCGTAGTTGCAATTCGGTACGCGACAATTTGATCTCGCCAATTTGGTCTTGGGACAAATGGGTCTCGGGACAAATTGGTCTCAGGACAATTGGGTCTCGGGACACTTTGGTCTCGAGACAAATGGTCCCGTTACAATTGGGTCTCGGGACTAATTGGTCCCGTTACAATTGAGTCTCGGGACAAATTGGTCTCTGGACAGGAAAGTCCCGTTTAAAAAAAATATCATCCCTTATTGAAAAAACAGCCAAATTTAACCGAACCAAACCAAACCAAACCAAACCTTACCTAACCTAACCGAACCTAAACTAACTAAACCTAACTTAACCCAACCCAACCTTGTTTGGAGGTAAGAAGATTATTTATATGAGCATGAAAAGCCCGCCTCTTAGCACGAACAACTTATTAGCCATAATGGAAATATTTTGGAAAAGGTGGCAGCTAATTAATAGGAGAATATTTTGGAAAAGGTGGCAGCTAATTAATAGGAGAATATTTTGGAAAAGGTGGCAGCTAATTATTAGGAGAATATTTAGGAAAAGGTGGCAACTAATTAGTAGGAGAATGTTTTGGAAAAGGTGGCAACAAATTATTGGAACCATTGATTTGGAAAAGGTGGCATCGAATTATTGGAACCATTGTATTGGAAAAGGTGGCATCGAATTATTGGAACCATTGTTTTGGAAAAGGTGGCATCGAATTATTGGAACCATTGTATTGGAAATGGCGGCAACGAATTATTGGAACCATTGTATTGGAAAAGGTGGCAACGAATTAATGGAACCATTGTTTTGGAAAAGGTGGCAACGAATTATTGGAACCATTGTTTTGGAAAAGGTGGCAACGAATTATTGTATTGGAAAAGGTGGCAACGAATTATTGGGACCATTGCTTTGGAAAAGGAGGCAACTAATTTGGTAACCAAATAATCACGAGACCAAACCGTCCCGAGACCAAATAATCACTATAACAAATAGTCCCGAGACCAAAAAGTCACGAGACCTAATAGTACCGGGACCGTAAAATCACGAGACCAAATGGTCCCGCGACGAAATCAGAAAGACCATATTTTCCTGTTCCGAGGATTTTATGACGTAATTGACAGTTTTCACTGTTGGGGCTAGAGGAAATTCCTCCCCTCTCTCAAGTACTGATTCAAATTTAAACTGCTAGCCTTTCTCCTTTGGCAAATTTTTGACTCACAAACGTCCTGACAACGCTGGGGTGAAAAGTTAGGGTTGTCATCAGTTTTTCCATGGTTTTTCTTAAATCCGTTTTTTTCTAAAAAATGTCTTAGCAGCCTCTAACGACTTTAAACGTTCAGCAATAATTCAAACTCGTTGTCGTTTTCACTTTTTTAAATTACTTCGCACGGTAATTCGTGATTTCCTTAATCCAAGATAGGCCTACTGACCATAGATATTAAAATTATGAAAGCATAATGTTCTGCTGCTTTTAGTTACTATATTATAATTAAATCTCTTCTTCATTTTAAAAATGTCATCATACTTTTATGACAGCAGTTGCTAACTCAGTTTTTTTTGGAAATAATTTCCATCTTGTCTTCAACTAGAAGACATATTTCTCTGAGGGACTATGTAGTATGCCTATGTAGACCTTCAACAAAATGTATTTTTCTTTTGTCCATAGAATTACCTGTTGACAACTATTTTATCAGTTATTTGGACAGCACAATTATCTGCGCTAACCATTCTTACCAAAATTGTAAACTCCTTTCACCTGACTAACAACTTCATTCTCTTGATCTTTTTGAAGTATCCGGAAGTTCTGGGCTTTTTATCACAAAAATGTAAGTTGAAAACTTCAATCTCTACTGGTTTTCCCTATGCTTATTAAGGGATCTAGTTGATTACGACGTGAAACAACAGTTTCGGCTGATGGTGTAGTGTTTATAAAAATTGTACACTAAATACCCGGGGGGAGGGGCAAAAAACTCACCGTAATCACTGTACCTTTGACTGCACAAAAGGGATTACTAGTAATACGTAATCGATGTACTTGCGCACAAAACAAATGTTTTTTATTTATGGTAATCGAACTTTAACCGAATAGTCAGTATCGATTTCGTATCGAATAGTGAAAATGGCCTTACCGAATACCGGATCGAATTATTCGGTTGAAACGGTTAACCGCACACCTTGAAGATACCCAGCAGTGTTGTTTATTTTATTTTTGCAATTTTTTAATTTCGCTAGTAAAATCCGATTTTTTTTTATATCGCCGATTTTATATTTTTTTTTAACAATTTTACTCTGGCAGAGACTTTAATTTTGTAGTAGATCGCCCGACTGAAAAATCTTTCTACTTGGTTTTTAATTTTACACGGAATTGTATTCCGGTGAAATTTAAGGGGGAGGACAACTGACCTAAACTTCGAATCTTTTTCAAACGATGGCGCTCAGATCAGCGTGGAATAACACAATGCTATCCCCCGTGTAGTAGGTGTTATAGTGGATGTTTAGAAGTTTTCCTTCTATAAACCATCCCTGTACCGGAATTCAGCTAACTATTTACTATTATTTAACGCTAGAAAGAAATAACTGTCATGAAGGCTTCATTGTATTGAACATAAGGTGAGACGAACCTGATCTCGCATCTTTGAAAATGAGGATTTTTTTTCATGCGCGATTAAGATTACCAGTGAAAGGGAAACGGCGTGCGTGACTGATCAGGGATAGAAAGCGACCTGAAAGAGAGTAAGGATAGCCTTATAACCCAGGTTTTACCCCCCTTTCCTTCCCCCCTTTAGGGGGGGGGTAAAACCCGGCTTATAAGGCTATCCCTAGGGTTGGGGGGATGGGGGGAATTGATGACCTCACGTGTTGTTGTTGGAGGGGGGAGGATGAGATTGGGGGGGCGGAATTGATGACGTCACGTGATGGTGTTGGAGGGGGGAATGGGGGTTGAATTGATGACGTCACGTGATGTTGTTGGCGGGAAATTTGAATTGTTGAGCCACCTGGTGGTGGTTTTCTTGATGACGTCACGTGGCTGATACCTGTAGGGATAGGCTTATAATATTGTAGGCTTATGCTATTGTAGATCCTGGTAGGCTTATGCTATGGTATATCCTGAAACATAGGCTTATGCTAGGTTATTCTAGGCTTATAATTATTACGAATCGGATTTTAAATCAAAAACATTTAATTATAAAAAAACGTCTTGGTTTGGACCAAGGCCGAAAAAACAAACGATATGTGTGAGGTTTATCATTTGACTGAAGTTTCAGATATTGCAATTGTTTTAGTTATTTTAATCCATTTAATCCTTAATCAATATTAAATTCAATCAAATGATTTTACTGTTAATCGATCTAGTCCCTCTAAATTAATTGAAAAAATTACATATCTACGCTTTTTCAAGAACAATTACATTTTCCGAAAACATTTTATCATGAAATTAATTATTTTGAAGGGAGTACGTGTTGAGCTATCAACATAGAATATTTAAAATATTCTATTGACTTTCTAAAAAGAGCAAGCGAACTTTGACATAATTCGAAAGGAAAATGTAAAAATTTAATCGAAATGCTACATTTCTATTGTCGCCTCTATGAAGAAAACATTGCACTGCAATTTTCCTCTCCGTGCTTTAGAATTTCTTGGTCATAACTCAGTCTTCATTTGAAACGTCACCACCCCTTTCTACATTGTTGGCGCTACTTGTACACCGGTTACGTATTACGCGTAATCATTTTAGCACGCTTAAAGACCATTTCGGAAAACACACAGGGGCGAGGCCACCATTGGGGTATTATCCCTCGCACCAAGGGTCACCGCCAGACGGAGTCAATTCGCTCTGCCTATAGCGGTGCTTCTAGGCGAGAGAGAGAAGACCCCAATGGCGGCATCACCCTTGTGTTTTAGTTTCTCTGTATGTAATTTCTAAAATGGTCTACTCACTTACAAATGTACACAAATTACACTGAGTGATCGGTCCTTCAGGCGCTAGTGAGTGACAAGCCACAACCATAATCATTCATGTACAGGAATGTTTTATAGTTTTAGGTTATTAAGGTTGGCGGGCAAGTCCGGAGAGTCACTAATGTGAAAAGGTTTCGAACTATATGGTATTATTGGCTGAGTGTGTTGCGACGGCTCAGATGACCCATACACTTGAACCACTGGTGTCGGAGTAAAGTGTGACCTTCGCATAACTGGTAATGAATAATGTGTATACCCATATTATTTCCGCATGAAATGAATATAACAAGTCATTGGTACTGAGAAGTATTTCTTTTTATGTAATCTTTACCCTTACCTTCGGTTATATCAGAAGTAAGATAAGGGACTAGAAGTAACGAGGTAACCAAACTCTTCACTTGGTGATGGAAGCGGCATAAAATCGTCAAATTTGTTCACTAGTGCTAGGCTCTATTACCAATGCTAGGGCACTTTAATTCTAGTCCCATATCTTACTGCTGGTTATATTTATACCGATATTGCCGATATCATATTTTTCCTGTGCTACAGAGAGCCACCTACTAAACGAAACCACACAGGATAAGCATTGTTGCTTTGTCTCAAGAAGACGACATTAGTTTGAGAAAAAAAGTTCTTTATCATATTTTCTCTAAAATCAGTCTTCTCAGAAACTTACTACAGATTTAAACTTTTTTGGTGCAAACTTGAAAATTTGTTAAGCCAGCAACAATTAAAACTATGCCCGTCAAGGTGCTTACAAGTTAGTGAGCAACGACACGAAATCCCTTCAAAATAATTAATTTCATGATAAAATGTTTTCGGAAAATGTAATTGTTCTTGAAAAAGCGTAGATATGTAATTTTTTCAATTAATTTAGAGGGAATGGATCGATTAACAGTAAAATCATTTGATTGAATTTAATATTGATTAAGGATTAAATGGATTAAAATAACTAAAACAATTGCAATATCTGAAACTTCAGTCAAATGATAAACCTCACACATATCGTTTGTTTTTTCGGCCTTGGTCCAAACCAAGACGTTTTTTTATAATATCTGTCACTTCAGTCTTTTTGTAATTAAAATTTGAATAATTTTATTTTTGCTTTACCGTCATACATTTGGGGTTGATCTATTTCTAATTGCTTAAAGAAGTACTTAAGTATCGTTAATTACATTTAACTTATATTCAAAAACATTGATTTCGATAAGCAAATAATGTTGTACTTTATTTATTAAAGAAGTTTAAAAACGACGGTATTTGAAATATGGACAGTGTTGTCGAGATCAGACCAACAGCTTCCTATATGTAAAACCCCCAATACTGCCAACGGGAGATGTCATACTAAATTATACTTGCCATAAATTATATTATATTATTATACTTGCCATAAATTATCAGGACTCGACACTGGACTTGAAACCTAGTTCTTAAGCTGACTTAAGGACTAGAGGACTCGATACCAATTAAAAGACTCGACTCGAGATTCTATGAGAGCTTTTTTAAGGACTCGAGACTCGACTCGAACCCTAAAAAACTGGACTCGCACAGGCCTAATTAAAATTTAAATGGAAAAGTTTCATTTTGACACATTCCTTACCCTAAAATTTTGTATTTGGAGCCCATTAATGTATTAAAGTGATAATGTAATTAATTTTAGTGTTAAATAGGAAAACATTTAGGCTGAAAGAACAACTCGCGTAGTTTGATCTTATTTTATTATTTCAGTTAAGATTTATCTAAAGTTACCCAAAAAACGTATTGTTTTCGATTAATTTCACGTTAAATATGGTTATTAAGTTGAAATTAACGGCTTATCTTCTTTTACTAGTCTTATTTCTGTTTATTAAACGAGTTTGAACAAGAAATTCTCCCTAGCTGCAAACTTTAGAGGCGTGACTGTTTGACTCTTGCGGAACAATCACTATTTTGCCCCAAAACTTTTAAATATCGCTCCTTTTCAATGGCTCTCTTTTCAAAATGGGGAAAAATGCTTTTAAATGACAATTTAATTAATCGTAAGAATTCAACAGGAAAGTGGAGGCTGGGTGAAAGATAAGTGTAGTTTTAATTTTAATTTGTTAGTTTAATTATAAGGTATCCATGAATTTACCCAAAACATTCGTATTTTGGGTTAATTTCACATTAATTATACTTGATCCAGTTTAATTTAACGGCTTATCTTGTTAATCTAGTGTGGATTTAGTTTATAATACAAGTAGTATGCGCTTTTGATATATTTTAATGATCATTTAAATTAATTTGAAAGTGAAATAGGAAACTACTGTGGCTGTACGAAAAACTTGTGAGGTTTTAATCTTAATTTGAGCGTGGTTCGTGAGAGTGGATTAAGCTTAAAATTTATTTGAATTTTTTACCCTAATTGCAATGTTTAGTGCAGTTTAATATTTTTGCCATATATTCATCATTGTGGTACCCTAAACTTTTGAATTTCGCGGCAATTAATGTACTTTAAAGATAATTTAAATTAACTTAAGTGTGAAATAGAAAATATTGGGCTTTACCAATGGCTTGGGTAGTTTTAATCATAATTAAACAGTTTATTTAAAAGTTATTTGAGCTTTTATCCAAAAATGTATATTTTGGTTTAATTTCACGTTAATTATATTAAATTGAGTTAAAATTAACGTAGGATTATGTTTTGGCAGTGTACATTTAGGTTATAAAATGAGTTTAAATGTATGCATCACCTTAATTGCAATTTTTAGTGGAGTTTTCGATTCTCATTTTACGCTAAACTTTTGAATTTCGCGCCTATTAAGGTACTTTGGAGATAATTTAAATTAGATTGAGTGTGAAAGAGAAAACATGGGGCTTTACCAACGGCTTGGGTAGATACAATCTTAATCAAGAACATCATTTAAGAGTTATCGGAGTTTTCATCCAAAAAATGTATATTTGGGGTTTAATTTCACGTTAATTATACTTAATTACGTTGAAATTAACTTGTCGTCAGTGCTCATTAAGCTTATAAAATGACTTTCAACAATTAATTCACCTTAATTCTAATGTTTAGAGGAGTTTTTGATTATTTCCAACACATTGCGTTCAATTTTTATCCTGTGCTAGGTTTGTGGTAAAGATTATCTATACAATATGTTAATGAATGATGTTATTCTATAGTTTAGCTTGAATACCAGTAATTAAATCAAATACCTATACAATTCATAGCAATTTAAACCAATAAAGAAACGGCAATGTGGACTGTGGAAATAGCAAACAACGTAACCCTCCGTTTCTAACGTGGTTACGTTGAGAGAATCTGTGTTGTAAACCTGAAAATTATTTCACTAATTAAATTATATAACGACACTATCCTCCTGGATTAACCAGTACCACTGTTACTTATGAATTAAACAATCCACTGTTGGTAACAAATAGTTTATAAAATGATAACGTAACATGACTAACATCACAGTATGACTGATTCAATAGGATCAAAATTGTTTTAACGAATAATCTGGTCCTCTACATTGGTTTAGTTTCAGGAATTATATCACACACCTTCACAATTAGTAGCATTTTAGTGAGATTAACAAATAATGAAACCGAGTATACCTGTCCTCAAATGAGAATGTTGAAGCGCCAACAAACAGTCATGATGAATACAGTATTAAGTTACGTAGCGTAAAACGGTAACCTAGGCCCTAGGGTTAGGATTTGTAGCATGAATCGAAGCAGACTGCGTATTTTTGTAATTCCAAATTTCCAATCCAAAACAGTGCTGGAAATAAGCTTTCTTATAATCTTTAAAAGGAAAGACACTATAAACACTATATTACATAGACAAACTAAAACTTAAGCCTTGGCCGTAAAGAACGTCGAAAAGCTTACTTTAAATGATATAAAAACCTCTATTAACTGTAATTATTTACCTGAATTACTTTTCTAGACGAAAATTCGACCTGATAACGACGTATTTCCTATTAAGGGTGCTACAGTTAATTAGAAAATACATATAAAGGTGCTCAAGCTCGGATGAAATACCAAAGTAATTGGTTAGGGTCTACTGCTAAGAAATTAGGAAAATCAGCAAGAAACCCAACATTTGAAATTTGTCAACGTAACTTGTTAGCACCCACAAACCTAGGCCCTTCTAGTTGTCAACGAGAACGAAATGAAGAAATAGGTTTAAGCGCGCTATAAGGTTAGGCTGACTTCTGACCCAAAAGTAATTTTTTGACGTACTATCTTAATTAGTTAAATTACAAAAATTAGAATTCATTAATTAAAAATCGAAACACGTAAGTTTCCCATTTAAGAAATGCTTGTTAATTTAGAAGTATTCCGAAAACTAACTTCGCTATACTTTTTCCGTATGGCCTGCCACAATTGCCTTAAAAAACCGAAAAATTTTTAATGCTTTTTCTATGGGACGCTAACCCTAAAAACTGTGAATTTTCTTTTAACATTACGGAAGGGTGTCATGTCATATCTACAAGGGCCTACCGGCCCTGTAGAATTAGCGTGATAATAACATACATAATTAAGTTGAATTAATAATAAATTGGTTAAATATTTAAAAAAAACCTCCTTAACTTGATTCAAGCCATATCTGAAGATGTTTTTTTCCTATACCGGACTAATAAAGCGCCGTTGGTAGGAAGTCGAACCCTGGAATGGAAACTCTAATGTTGTTGAAACAACACAGAGCTGGACGCATTACCACCAGGCAACCACACGGTTTGTTAATAAGCTCCTTTTACACTTTTTTAGTCGCCGTATATGATTTTGAAATTGTTTAGCAATTTTCATATCGTTAATTTTTCCATTTGCGATAAAAGCTTTTAGGAAGGCTTTCGTACTTCTTTTCTTACTTCTATGAATAAGATAGAGGGCGCTATACTGCTACTTTCTAACCTCTGAAGTTGTCGTTTACCAAAAGTCCATTTTCTGCAGTTTAAAGATAAAAATCTTCTTATACTTGGCAGAAATGGTGGCAAACCGTAGCTATCGAAATAATACCCTACACGAGCTCCATCTATGAAGGCCGATACCCAGTGAGACCCCTTTTCATAGTGCTGATCTAAATTTATAATTAACGATGCGGGATATCTGGTAACCTTAGGTAACCTATTTCATGCGAAAACACCCAAAAAGTTGGGCGTATCTGATAAAGCGAGAATCAAGTCTACGGTGGTGGTTGCTGACATTTTAATAATCTACAATTACGTTTCTATTTTTATCGATTTGAATCATGCTTTGAAATTCGGCGTATACAATGCAGACTGCGGCTTCCGACAAAGGTTTAGCGAATCCCATGTCCAATCTTAATTGTCCTTGCTTAACGGGGTTCCAGTGGTTTGTTTCGCTAGCAGATAGGTGCGGTGTCAGATCAAAAGCGTAGAGGGTTAACCCGTTGGCAAACTCGTTGGGAGTAATATCGTTACCGTCGTCTTTATAATGAATACCCGTGCCCGCGAACAATGTTTGATAAGCTTGTATATACAAGTTTTTACCGAAATCAGGAGTCAACGGTTTCGAGGGTATTTGTTCGTTATCGAGGCACAGTGACAAAAAATTTAAATCCCAAGTTTTAAAGTTAAAGGAATTCAGAGCGTAACTGCCCTTGAACGCCGCGTTGGAAACTATTCCAATAATGACGCGATTAGGCTGAGGGCCTAGATATATATTGTTAATACTCTCGGTGCTACTTCCGGTAGAGATAGTTTTAGTTTAAAGTTCGGTGCGCGTAAAATTATATTTGGCAGTACCGTTATTAAGCGCTGCTTCATGCGCTAACAATATTTTAGGACTGAGTTTAACTTTACGTACCGCGAGTGCAGCGTCTAGTATCTTGACTTTACAGTTTTTGAGAGTGGCTGTTTCTTCACACATTAAGGCAAACTCGTCCTTGTTGCGAGTAAACACGACTTTAAGGTCCACCCCGTTTAAGAGATATTCGGGAATATTAAACACGTCACTAAACACGGGTGTAAAAAATTCAATCACGGCCGATTTAGCAGTTTTAGCCATTCGAGCGACGAAACCTTTATTTGAAAAATCGTCGAACTTTCCGGCTTCGTCCTTTTCCCATCCGGCCATCATGAGGTGAGATTTTTTGGCCGCGGGTCCGTAATTTGAGACAGTTTCGATAAAAGAAGTGAAGGCGTAGTTTTGAGCGGCTGAAGAAACTCGGGTATTGTTCAATAAAACATCGCAAGTTCTCCACAATGCATGGCCAGCGTTGTTCACTAAAGCTACCACGGCGGCATCCGGAAGATCACTTCCATCTTCGTTGGTGATTTTGACTTTGTTGTAATGCATGGTGTGGGCTACATCGATGTAGCTATCTCCATTGCCAAGATGAGGTATTCGAGGGTAGAGCTATCACCAATGGCCGCCAAGAGTTTGGCCCATACACCTTGAGCATGTTCGACACTAGTTTGAATCGTCACAGGGGCAAAAATGTCCAATTCACTCTTAAGAGCTTGGAGAGAAAACATGATTTTTTCAGGAGCTAAATATATCGCGTGGCGTCTGCTTTGAATGACGGTGATAAACTGATAGGCGTTTAACTTTGCGTCTCTTTATCTTTAATCCTGAACCTTGCTGAGCAGCAGTCATGTTCTCATAAGTTTCCTGCAATCTCTTTTTCGCGGCACTTTTCACATTCTGACCTTGCATTACGTCACCAAGAATCTTTTATCCCGTACTAATGGCTCTAGGTGCCAGATACTTTACACCTCTAATTAATAAGGGGCGTGCCCATCTAAATAACCCTTTCAGGGCGCTCCCAATCCCGTGACCTTTTTGGTGGGGTGTCCCGACAAATACTTTTGACACCCCTCCACCCCCTACCTGATCTACATAATACCTCCTATACTCGCAACGAGACTCTAATGTTTGGGGTTTTGGCATGGTCTAAAGTGTAGTTTACAGGTCGACGTTCCAAACTCGAATGACGCGGCTTGGCCTAAACTATTCCTTATATCAATGTCTATAGTATCAAAGTAACGTTTAGCAACTTTAACGTAATGGGGAGAGTTAAATGATTTAGTTATAGTTGAACCGTGAGGCTTTTCGCTGTCTACGCCTACTATACGAAGTAGCGGGGCCACCGTATCGCCTATAAATTCTTTAGCTACTATATCGGAATAAATAAACAATTGGTCGGGAATATAATAATATAATAATTTAAATTAGCGGGAACAGAGCTTCTATACGATTGGCTGGTTTTATCTGAAGGGCAAGAGAAAGACGTACTTTGGCCTTTTGGGGTTTTAAATCCTAATATCCTTTTCAAAGTGGGAGAAAGAGCCAAGATACCGTTAGGTTGAATAGTTAAAGAAATGTAATCAGAGAGGGGATCCGAATCAAATTTAAACTTTGAACCGTATTGAAAGCCGTTTAATCCGGAAGCTATTTGTTTAAGGAGGGCTTCTAATGATTTGTAATAACCCCCGGGAACTATAAATGCCTCGGCTTTAACAATAGGCTGTGATTTTCCGTCCCGACCTTTTTATTTTCATGCGAGACCACCTGCACGTGACCTTCCTCACTGGGTATGTTAAAAAAGGACATTGGGTACAAAACATCTACTAGAGCAACCTCCCAGTCATCCCCGATCAGCTCTATAGCCTGGGGCAACTTGGTAGTGTACGAAGACGTCTTGTTGTTGTCATAAATTTTCATGCTAGCGTTGCTGGGGAGCGTTAGGTAAAAGGGAGACTGCATCTTTAGCCGGAATCCAAGAATTCATAGAAGGGGATAGCCTAGCCACTTTACAAAGAGCTCCTTTTGTCCTCTCCTAGTCCGCTTACGAATGACTTTCTCGATCTTGTACGTCTCGGGTCTAGCTACCGACTGAAGTTCCATCCCGTAAAACACCCCCTTTATTGGTTCCCCGTTTAAATCTTCTAGTTTGAATACCGGAGGGCGTCTCTCTATTTTCCCCACTATTTTAGAAACTTCTATTGTGAAAGTTCGCTCGTACCCTTTTTCAAAAATCATCTTATTTCTACTTACTCGGACGTATTCGCCCACCTTTAATTTTTTCCCGTTAACTTTCTTTTCGCTAAAGTACTTTCCGTAAACATTTTTAAAAACCTGCCGTTTGTAGTTTCCTAGGAACCCTCTCTCTAAAGACAGACTTAAAAGCCTCAACCGTTTCAACACCGCTTTTGGATTTTAAAGGTACGGCCCAGGCTCTTCTGCTAAAGCAATCTATTACGGTTAATATGTATTTGTACCCGTCGTTGTACTGACTCAAAGAACGCATATCGTTCAAATCTGCCTGATATTGATCTCCTATGTTAGTTACAACCACCTTGTTTCTTTTAAACTTTCTAAAAACTCTCTTATGAAGAGTGTACGCGTCTTTTCCCTTTAACCAATCTACAGTGGCGTCGCTAGGTCTTTTTTGGGGGGGCTATAGCCCCCCAAATTCCAAAGTTAGCCCCCCCCCCAAAATAATCCGTAAACCCTACCAAAAAATTGCTGTTAGCATCCTAAAACTCTTTAGCAATATATAAAAAAATTATGATAGATTCGTTAAGTTTCATCTCTGCAGAGATGAATTTCAATATCAAACAGTACAATTTTGAAGAAAAGAACAGATGGAGACAAGTAAAATGTTTCATGTTCTTTTGAAGGGAGTCCCAATAGTGTGGACTAAAAGCTAACCAAAACTAAAAATAAACTTAAGACGAGTGAAAATCCTTCATAATCGGTTCCGTTTTTATCAATAAAAGGCTGTATATCTTTAAAATACGAATAATTTCACGTTGACACAAAATTACGTAGTTTTAAAGGTCTACACATTATCCAATGAACCCATTATTATGCAATTTTTTTATTAAGTTCTTATAATAACTAGTTTGCCTAAATATAGCCCCCCAAATTTCAAACCCTAGCGACGCTACTGCCAATCTAGTACTTGTTTCTTACTAATACCCTTTAATTTCACTGCTAAATATAATTTTTCAGCACCCCCGAAACTGGCCGGGTGGGAAGGGTTAAAGTAGATACCTTCTAAAATTTTGGAGATTTTACGTACGCTGCCCATCTCGGAGACTCAGATTTAAGTTTTTTAGCTGCTGCCTCAAGACTATTCTCAGATTTAAGTTTTTTAGCTGCTGCCTCAAGACTATTCTCAGATTTAAGTTTTTTAGCTGCTGCCTAAAGGCTATTCTCAGATTTAAGTTTTTTGACACTAACTTTGGGAGCTCTAGTTCTTTTGATTTTAATTTGTTGGGGTATTTTATACGAGGCTAGAGGGGAAAAACTAGAAAGTAGGTTTGTAAATGCGTAAAAACCTCTAGGTTTTGGGTCTTTGTTAGAGGAAGGCTTGACAAATTCTAAAGCAATATCTCTAATATTCGAGCCGGGTATTAATGAATCATTAACTATAACTTCCCCACTATCTGTCCACCTAAGCTTTTCAGAGTTAGTTGAAATCTGATCAACGATACTATGTACATGCCCTATATATTTAAGGGGGATATCGTCTAACCAAGCCAAGTTAAAATAGTTGGATGTTGGTTGGGGGACCGTGGGTATAGGTTGCCTAGCGATATTATGTAAATTATTATATCTCTGCACAGTCTGTTCGTATAAGCGCCATTTTGAAGCTTCGTCTAAATCTTTACGAGCTAAAATAACATTCATTTCATTGTCTAATTCCGAAACTACTTGTTGTTGGGAGCAGAAGATTTCTTGGGCTTGCATCAACAGCGGTCAGAAGTAAACTGATGAGTAGCCTAGAGTGATCCGCCCTTTTATACTTTCGTGATACAATTAGAAAAAAATATAGATCCCCCTTAATGTCATAAACATGTCTTAACACGTTTGGGCTAGTCATAAAACACTCTAAATATAAATTCCATTGATAACAATACAACTGGTTTAGCTACGCCCCCTTTTAAGGTACTAAACCATCTGGTGGGTGGTCCAATTAAAGAATTGACAAAATAAATTCTTTTGTTCAAGTTCAGCCCTCTTTTATGGCCATAGAAGTCTTGGAATGCCCCAAAAGGACAAAGGGAATAGATGCTTTTGCTCAAGTTCAGCCCCCCTTTTCAAGGTCATAAACCGACTGGTGGGGTGTTTGAATTAAAGAAAAATAAATTCCTATGCATCTAAGGAGCCCGAGGTCATGCACCCCATCCCAAAAGCCATAAATAATTTTGAGGAACTCTCAAGACTGAAAATAGGAATGAATTGAATAATTTAGTTAGAATTTATTTCAACGCTTTAAACATTTGAAATGTTTTTTTTCAACTGACGCGTTTCGTGTTGTTAAAATGTAATGTATACGACTGATTTCGTGTCGGTGGATTATTCAATTCCCCATGTATTCCTATGGGATTTTAGAAATTTTAAATGACGCGTTTCGCTTTGGTCTTTGGCAATGTAAATGTTCAAAAACGTTTAACTTTTAACACGAAATGTGTTGATAAAAGCTAATTAACATCATACACTATAACCACTGAAAAGGTTTTGTCAAGACTGTAGTAGGTATAATAGTATTACAAAGAACAAATTAAGGAAAAAAATATATTTATTTCGAGTTACATTTCAAGTTTTTTGATTGGTTCTTTTATAATTTAGAAACGTAATAAGGTATGGAATATATTACAATAATAGGATATAACTTTCCTGTCGCAAAAGTTCTTGAATAAACATTTCAATTATAGCTTTCTCGAGATTAACGCGTTTAATTCTTAGTACAATATCGTCATTCGGAGCAAGTGTTGTTGGTATGGGTTGAGTTGGCGGAATGACTTTTTCTTTCTCCCACTCTTCTTGAGGGACATCTCTGTACTTTCTGTTTGGTGGCATGTCTTTAGTCAATGGGTTTTGGATGAATATAGGCATGTTATTTGTTGGTAATCCTTGAAGTAATGGACAGTCTGCCTTGAATTTCTGATGCTCTTCGAAAACATTGTCGTTAGGTTCTCATCCTCGTAGCGTTAAGTCACAAAAATGGCATTTAACAGCGTCTGTCCCCGAACTTAAATAGTAAAACCCATGACGGGCTAGTTCTGACGGTTTTACAAACTTACTTGCAAATGCACCAAACGTTTCTAGACGGGTAATTTCTCGATTCATCTTATCCTGGCGGTGTCTAACAATCAAATGAGGTCCGTACCAAATCAGACGCTATTTATACCCCAAATAAGGGGATGAAAGGTTAGATTAAAATGGACGCTGTTACTAAGCAGACGTTAATTCGCGAAGCTCTTTCAAAGCCAGGGAAAATAGTGGCCGTTACTTTCATCCTCGTAACTGTATTTTTAGTTGAATTTGCATTTTGGTATTTTAAAAACATTACTTTAATTTCGGGTAACGCGACAAAGACATAACATGTTGAGACTTGTCAGGATAATGCCTTCGGGGCAAACACCTGGAAACAATTAAATGTTTCGTGGTAGGAAGAGTCACCAACTAACAAAGCAATAAATCCGAAAATAGATTCCATTCATAACAATTCAACTGATTCGACCATAGCCCTAAACCCATTAAAACACGTCTTTATAGTAAAAATAAAAACGGATGGGGATAAATTCTTTTGTTCAAGTTCTGTCACTTTTTATGGCCATAGACCAGTCTGAACGATGTTACGTATAAATAAAAAGCCGATGGAATGTCTTAACACGTTTGTGTGAGTCATAAATCACTCAGATTCCATTGATAACAATACAAATGGTTTAGCTACGCCCCCTTTTAAGGTCCTAAACCATCGTGTATGTAGCCAATAAAGGGCAATAAAAAAGCACCATTCAATATACCCTCAAGCTAATTATCAACCCGTACTCTGAAGAAAATCTCGCAATAAAGATCATTCAGTCCTCAGCTTTTAAACCGTAAAGACCTGCCGTAAGAATGTCCACCAAAGTAGGAGGTCGTGTTTTAGATTACCGCGTGAACGCCCGTGTTAGACTCGGGGCTGAATGCTCGGCGGTGTTTGGGGTGAAGGGATGCGAGCCAAGCCTGCTTTTGACAAAGAATGACGGGACTATTGTTACAATCTCGGAAGACGTTTTGAAGGAATTTATGGAGGAGTGGACGGAGATATATTCAGCTATGGAAACTGGCGACTGGGGTAATTATCGTTACCTAAACTTGAAAATAAAAATAACCGTTATGGAGGGGAATATAGTACTCGACGATGGCAGCGTTTTCACTCTAACAAAGGCCGAAGCAGGGAAACTGAACGAGAAATTTAGTTTTATGAGATTTCACTTCAAGCTTTTAAATGATCAAGCCGAAGTTATTAAATGCATGTACGAAGCTATTGTAAAGCGCATGAATGATATATATCAAAAATATTATGTAAGTCGCGGTACTATGTCTCACAATGATTACGACCGTGTAAAAAATTTCCTAGCAGCGTGTATGGTTCCTTCGAGCATTTTCGAAGATTTTTGTAACTTGGTTCGTGACAAAAAAATTGACGCGTAAGCTACAATTATATAATTTATTCTACATTTGCTTAAATAACGACGCGTACATTCGCGAATTAATTGGAATTGATTGTGTTCATTAAATATTTTTGACTAAAAACCCGATTCGTAACAATAATAAGCCTAGAATTACCTAGCATAAGCCTATCATTCAGGATCTACATTAGCGTAAGCCTACAATAGCATAAGCCTATCCCTACAGGTACCAGCCACGTGACGTTATCAAAAAAATTTGCCGTGACGTCATCAAGAAAACCACCACCAGGTGACTCAACAATTCAAATTTCCCGCCAACACCATCACGTGACGTCACCAGTTCCTTCAACCCCCCCCCCCCCCGCCAACACCATCACGTGACGTCATCAATTCCCCCCATCTCCTCCCCCCCCCAACCCCCGGGATAGCCTTATAACCCAGGTTTTACCCCCCCCCTAAAGGGGGGAAGGAAGGGGGGTAAAACCTGGGTTATAAGGCTATCCTTACTCTCTCCTGAACCTGAGGGGATGTTCACCTGGACCGTTTTCATTTAAGGGGAAGACCACTGAAGACAAAGCAAAATGGCTAGTTTTATATCGAGCCAAGTGTTCAAAATAATAACCCCATACGGATAAAATTTTACTCACTTATAGTTTAAACCCTGTCCTAGCGATTAAAACCGTTTTTATTATTTTTAACTCAATATTTAAGTCAGAATATTTTTCCCGTGGGTGAAGTTTTAGATGTAGTTATTCGAGACCAGCTCTTTCAATTCAATACCTAATTTTTTGCCCAATATGTCATTCGAAAGACAATTTTGAGCTGTATCGATTAAAATAATTTTCAATTAAATCCTTCTACCTGACTAGAGATGTGAGTCGGTAATTTACCGTCCGTAAATTATCGGTAATTTACCAAATACCGTGTAAATTACGATAATTACCGTTTTATATCTTACCGTAATTTTACAATGGTAATTTACTAGTAAATTACGGCGGTAAATTACCGTCGTAAATTACCAAACATTTTTACTACGCATTAAATGTTCATTTAACACTTAAATGATCAATCATTTCTGTGTTTACTTCCAAAATGACAGGGGTGGCAAAAACAAATTTTTCCGCGGTTTAAACCAGGTTGAAACCGGTGGCAAAAACCTATTTTTTCCGCGGTTTTTCCACTTTTTAAGGTTTTTTTCCTGAATTCTAAGCAAAAGTATTTGACTAATTATTCGCAAACAACTTGAAGCTAAATTAATATAAATTAATTAATATCAGTTATCATTATGCCTTTAATTTACTAGCATTGGGTACAAGTGCCACTACTCTATAGCGTTAGAAAACTCAGGTCTTTTTCCACACGCTTCTTATTGGCCATGGAACCAACCAAATATAGGGACATGTTATAGCTCAGCTTCGATAGAATGTTTTCTACTCTGTCTTTTATTAATGAAAAACTTTGAAATAGGTTAAAGAATGAAACCGCTTCTACTTTTGTTTTGCTGACATATGCTCATAGAAAGGCGCCTGGCAAATTTGAATACTAAAAATTTAATACAGCAATAACGATCTCAAATTTAAAAATTAAAAATACTATTGTTATTTTTCTAACATAACATTAACAAACATCACGAAAATGCACTTAAAACTCGCTAGTTTACCACTTTATGAATTTAGTTTTTTCCACGTGTCCCGGCAAAAACTAGTTTTGTCCGGGTTTTTGCCAACCCTGGCGGCCTCGGCCTCCGAATTTAGAAGAAGACGATCTTATTTCTTTTTTTAAGCGATATCCCTATAAGTTTCTATCCGTTGCCGCTTGGTGGCACCCTTGTTGCGAAAACAGCCGTACGAAATTTCAATACGAGGATCTTATTGTGTTGCGAGTCCCGGGGGTTGTTAATGGTCTTAGTATTGACCAACCACACAATTAAGAAGAGTTTTAACATCGGTCCCTTAATATAATTGTTGGACTGCATCAACAAATTGACTTTTAAACCCTAGAGTCTTGTAAAAGATCATCAACATATAATTAATCTTTACGTTTATTCCGATTTAGATGTTCCTGAATGCGGCACTACTGAGCTCGAAATATCCACTCGTTTCACAATGCAGTATATTTGTTGGTCTTGCTTCTTTTTGTCAGCTATTTTCTGCTGTGGTGTTAAAACCAACTTCTTGCCCGCAAATAAGCACTTGATCAACGGCATTTCGGACCTGAAATCTTACCCAAATTCTAAACTTCTACTTTGGAAGTACGATGGCCTGGGAGCAACTTGTTATTTAGGACGAAAAGGCATTGATGTAAATTAAAAATATATTATGCTTGCTTGAGATATTGACCCCGCTAGAGTTATATTACCATGCAATTTATCATGTTCCAAGATATGTATGCATGCAATTTATCGTGTTCCTAGATATGTAAGCGGGCAATCATAAGAAATTAATATATGTATAAGGGTTGGTACTGGTAATTGTGAACACTTCTTACAAATCTTTGAATAACTTCCGTGGCGCTAACGTTTGACATCTGAAACTTTCATGATATGAAATATGATTCTTCAGACACAATTCACTATTTTTTCAGCTTTTTAACTCTTTTAAAGTTTGCACCATATCCTATATCCAAAACTCCTTAGAGGACCCCAACTAAGAACAATCGCTGGTAAATGTAAACACCCTGACCCTAAATATTGAACACTGGACCCAAATGTGAAGGAATATTCCCATAGCGCAGAATTCCATTAGACCTAATCCCGCCAATGTTTTTAATGAATTTAGCCCAACCGCTGGTTTGGTATTTACAATTCAAACGACGCTATTTGTCGAATTAAGCAACCCTAAAAATGCTATGTAGTTTAATTTCTAATGTCGTTTTTTAATGAAAGCGTTTTAAATACATTTTTACTGCCTTGGAAACGCCACTATTTGACGACTATGCACAAGATGATAATAAAAAACGACCTCGGGAAGTTTTCAACACCATGTGTTCTAAATACATAATATAATAGTATACAGTAAAAGCAGGAGTTCATAATAACCCCCCTTCGGGGGGGAAGTACGAAACTTGCCATAGAGCTAATGGTAAAAATCGCGAACAACAAGATTTTGTCGTTGCGCATATAAAGGACTAGCCTGTTGATGGATATACAACTTTACAGTAGATTGTAGTAGTATCTATACTCCTTGGTTTTCGTTCAAAAACTTGGCAGGGATCTCCGTCGTTAAAAGAAAAATGGCGAGTATGTGGACGTAGAAACACGATGGAATTCTTATATTAAAGATACTGGGAATCAATTTGTCCATACCGTTTTAATTTAACCACGGAATTTTCACACATATCACAAGAAAACAATAATGACTATCGTTTAAATGTTTTGTAGAAAACTAGAAACCATCGCAAAGCCAACTTCTTAGCCAAGGCTTAATGTACACCGCGGGTCCGCGGCTGCCCGCGCGCCGCGCCGACAGACGCGACTTTTCGCTCCCAAAATCACAAGATAAAAATAGTGCTAACCCGGAATATGGGAAATTAATGCGCGTGGGCTCTAAACATTGGGGTAACTATTTCTTTGGGAATTAAGCGGTGTATAAATCCGCTGAGCTTTACGGCGAAACTTTGTTGTTACGGGCTTTTTAACCAGTTTCGTACTTCCCCCCCGAATGGGGGTTATTATGAACTCCTGGTAAAAGTGAAAATTGGACTTGACTATATGGGCATGGGTTCAAAACCAGGTTAGGTTTGGTAAGGGGGACGTCTCTTCCTCTCTGGAGCGGTTATACACTTCAAGTATATTAAAACGGCTGGCTAAAAGTATTTTCATGATGATTATAACATATATTAATAAACCAATATTAGCAATTGGTTTTATTATGTCATGTTTTGCTGATTTATTACTATTTTGTTCTTATAATCCTTAGTTTTAAAATAATAATTAAGAAAATGCTTGGATCTAGTGTACATTTATGCCTTAAATTGTTTTAAGTTAATTTAAGTTTTAACAGCAAAGATAAAGATGCTACTGAAGCAAATGTGAACACCAATATGTAGGTACTAAATTCATGCACCTAGATAGAAATTTACCCATATTTGATAAGTAAAAATAGGATAATATTGTTTAAAACAACACCTGAGTCAAAATGTTCAATAATTTGTTAAGAAGTCATGTACATAACCGCTGACTCGTGATGCCGCTTAAAGCCCAAGAATTACTGGTAGCTACGGCCCTCTTGCGGCTAAATTGATAACTTTAATAAAGACGCGAAATTTGAGTCTTTAGTAAAGACTCAAATTAATTTATATTGAAAATTTACTAACCCCACTTTTACACCCTTTCCCCCATTACAACCTATTTCACTAATTCCATGACTTTTTAGCCCATCGGGGAGTGCAAATTTTTTGAAAATATGGAGATGATTTTCTTGAAAGAAGAATTCTACGCAAATCCTGAAGATTTTCAAATGTTTATTAAAAATTTCATGGATGATCAAATGATTCTTGTGGCATACCACTCAAATATCGTGTCGTTACTTGATAAAATAAAGGACCAGCTTTTGGCGAATAAAAAAAATTATTACTTTCGTATTGGAGAGCCTTCAAACGACATACCACTTGGAATTATGCTCAAACGTGGAGCAAATTCTCATTTGAAAGAAAAATTCAATACAGTGTAAGTTAATATTTATTTCATTCAGGCTATGCTATTTTTGTCGAAAAGCTTAGGTACATAAACATAAATTATACAATAAGTAACAAGTAATCACCGTGTGGTAATATAAAAAAATTCCCGATTCAATTTTATCAATTTCAATTGCGCCCAAAACACATTTTATTTTTTCAATAAAACGTTGCACTTGAACGAAGCTGTTAGGCAAAAATTGCAGTTTTTGTGCAATGGTTTACTCTACATTTCGTGATTCAAGTATTATACAACTTCGATTAGTAGCAATATCTACCAAGTAAACATTCAGGCTTGGTTTCCATAATGACGTCATCGTTGTGAAAAACTATCGTTAATTTCCGACATTAATCCTTTATATTCAGTAGGATGCCTACTATCTTAGGTCATAACAACCAGTCAGCCAGAATGTGTCTTTATACAAGCTTTTTCAAGTTTCGTGCAAAGCTAAAATGGTGGTAACTGTTTTCTTCAGCTAAACGCAAACAATTTTGTATTTCAGAGCTCTTCTCTTCCACGAAACTAGTCAGGAAACCCGTGTACTACGTGAAGGGGATTTTAAACGAAGTAAAGTGTTTGAGCAACCAGCGCAAACTGACACTTGGAGCCCACTTGGCATACAAATCATTTTTGAAGCATCAAAGCTATACTTTGTAGGACTGGCAGTAGCGACAGTGGCACTCGTAGCGGAAATAATTACTGGACATTTCAAAGATAATCGTCGTCGTTCTCATGCCAGGAAGAAAGTTTTGGGCAAAAAATGGAGGAAGAAAGTTTTTGGCAAAAAATGGAGGAAGAGTTTGCAGGAAATTATGTTTGGGTGACTGAACCCATTCACTCGTTCAAGTCGTCACGCAAATATCGTATGCACTAGTTTTGAGAAGAAAAATACTTGGCCATGCTGGTCATTCAACAAACAAAACTAATAAAATTACGTATGTGATTGAAAAGAGATTTAACTAATTTTTGTATATTATGGTAGGGATTGAAATGATACGTATAATTACACTAAATCAAAACATAATAATAAAACATATCTTAATTTTACTCATTTAAGAATGTTGGGGCCGCTCACAAATTACGTATTGCGTAAACCTTCTGATTTAGAAAAACCCTCGTAAGAAAAAGAAGACCCCGGGTCCCTTAATTACGTAAGAAATACTTCAAACCCCCTTGTATATAGATTAACGAAAGGTTCCAGTTTTTTTTACTCGTAAGAGCATATAAATTAACGCCTATTTAAAATTGGAACGATGTGTTAAGAACCGTAAAAAGTAATTTCAAGAAAAAACCTCAAAAAACCCCCCAAAATAATTCAAATATAAAAAACATTCAAGCTAAATCCACTAGATAGAAGTGGAAAATAACTTATGAAAAGAGTTTTTAAATAATATCTAAATGGAGATAGGATTAACAGAGGCAGGATTCTCGATAATTTCTCGTCTCGCAAGTTATTGTTATAAGTATCACTAATTACACCCGCTGATTTTCTGACAAGTAGATGAGTAACTTATATCAAAATGTGAATTAAAATCAGTTTGTAGACTAGAATTAAAGAAAATCTTCAAATATAAAATAGATCATAACAAATATACTGAGGAAACATTTTCATGATACTTAATGCAACTGTGCAGAGCACATTATGGCTTAGAAATTTGTGATTAAAAGTGGCTACCTAAGAATTAACAAAAAAATTAAAAGACAACCCATGAAATATATAATTGAGACTGAAAAATAAGGTTATGCCTCGGAATATTGATAACCGGCCACAGTGCTAAGAAACTGAACACTAAACACTTTAAACTTTAAAAAATATATTAAAAATATTTAATAACAAAATAATCCTATCCCTAGAAATCATTGACAATAACAGAGGCATTAGCCAGTAGCTTCGATAAATTCTCGTCCCGAAATTTATTGTTATAAAGATCACTAATTACTATTATACCCTCTGATTTTTCTGACAAGTAGATGAGCAACTTCTTTGGCCCGTTTCAAAATGTCAATTAAAATCAGCTTGTAGATACAAAAAGTAAAATAAATAAATAAATAAAAATAGCTAGGGAACAGAGCACTAAACACTATAAACTTTAAAAATGTATAAAAAAATAATCCTAGCCCTAGAAATAATTGTCACGAACTTTCATCTCTTTATAATAAGAGTGGGGTGGCGTAGCGGTTAGCGCTTTCGCCTCGCAGCAAGAAGATCCCGGGTTCGATCCCGGACTGTGGCACCGGGTGAAAATCTGGGAACAAATCCTTCTGTGTAGGGTTTGCAAGTTCTCTCCCCGCTCGTTAAAAGAAGTTTTCGTCCGCGGTCTAACCCGGTTTCTCCATTCTATCAAAACTTGCAGAGGTTAACGGTAATAGTTAGTATAGGGCGCTGTAGGTTATCTGTGGCATAGGGGCTAGCCACCACACCTCTATGCATTGTATAGGGACCTACCTGTAAACAAGCCACAGGCTTAGTGTGGAAATCCCTTCATAGACAAAGCCTGGATTAATATCATACCTTTTCGACGAGAAAAATATTATTCTAAACTATTGTTGTAATTTTAAAGCGTAATATGTAAACACTCAACTTCTATCTTATCGAGCCTTAAAGACCAATAACCTTCTTCACCGAAAAAACCAGCACACCATAGAAAATTAGAGAAAAAAACCTGGTCCCTAACTATTAGCTCTCTCCCTGCGAAAATGAGCTCCAATAAAAATAGGGTGACTAAGCACCGAATACAAATATCTTTAAGAAGAGAGAAGTTGGAGGCAACCCAAAATAATTTAACAATGATGTAACCAATGGTCAACTTGCTTCAACCCTAAACATTGACGGATTTTCATTGTTAATATTGGGATGAACCATGGCACTCAAACACTAGAGAGTGGCTTAGCTATTTGAGGAAAATCAATTGCGTGTATAATCATGAATCTATCGTTTGCTATGCCACTCTGTAGTATTTGAATGTCATTGTTCACCCCAACATTAACAATGAGAACCCGCCAATGTTTAACGTTGAACCAAGTCAACTAATGGTTATACTATTGTAAAATTATTTAGCATTTATTGTAACGCACTCTACTTTAAAGCAATTAAAAATGATGGTAACGTCTTTTGTGGAAATAATTCGACAATGACAAATAGCAGCCAACACTTTTGTTTGGTGTGCTGCGTATCCTATTTATACAGTATTTCATAATCACACTAAGATGATTTTTAGATTGAATAATTTATTCAAGTTTCACTTTAATGTTTTGATAATTAAATTTCTTTATAATTTATCGCCTTCTTACCGATATAGTTTCATCTTGTTTCTTAATTAACAGGTACGTAATTACATATTTATATGGAGATAAGACCATTACATTAATTACAAGCAGAGAAACCAATACACCGTCGCGCCAATGGGCAACGCCAGACGGAGCCAGAGTTCACTATACTTTGGAGGAGGCTAGCGGATTAGCGCTTCCTCAAGTGATGCTTCTTGGCGCGAGGTGGTCTTTGCTTCTCTGTTGGAACTAATGAAATGTTCTTTTGAAGTCAGTACTTTTGAAAATGGTAGCTTACCTTTTCTAACCAAAACATGTTTCTATGCTTTCCATTCTCAGTGATGTGCCACGATTGAAGTATATTTCTCCTCTGCTTGGTATTTGGTTCGTTAAATTCAGCGTTCTCTTTTGCCAGGTGTAATGGTATCGAAGTAAATGTACACGTTTTTGTCCACTAGAAGGTACGTGCCTGAAATACATATGAAATGAAATGAAAATTGAAATGAAAATGAAATGAGCTCATTGTAAATGTTATATTTGCTTTGTGGCTCTTAAAATGTTCATTTATGTTTTTCTCATTTACGCAACTAAAAGGTTTAATTGTGAATAGATAAAGACCAAACTGTATCAATTTAATATTTATTTCCAAGTGCATAATTAAGTGTAAGCCTTTTAAAATTATTTCTGAAGTCTGAAAATTTCTAAAGTGATTGTTCACTTTGGAGTAGTATTTATATTAACTATACTTTTTTTGAAGCCTTGGACTATAGGAATTTTTTTCAAGATACTCTTATCGATTAACACCGGCTTGTTATAGACCATTCCATTAATTACTTGCGGTGAAAACAACTTGCAGGGGCTGGAACGCCCTCTAGGATGATTTCCAAGACTCACCGCCAGACGGAGCCCGAATTCACTGCACGCGAGAGGCTATCTAATACGTACTGCCTTTAGCGGTACTCCTTGGCGCCAGGGGGAGGGCGGTCCCGCCTCTGTAGTGTTTGCTTCTCTTTTGGAATTAATGGAATGGTCTATTATTAGTCTGAGGCTTCATAGAACGTGCCGTTGGCTACGGATCATTTCCACGGTTCCAACAGAAGAGTGTCAGGTAACGAAGTCTTAGTAAAATTTTATTATCCATATACTAGCCCTTTAACAATACCGATAGTAACGTGAAGAACAAACATTAATAGCAATTAATTACTTCTTAAAATTTACAGTTTGTTTCTGGGCATTAGTTTCTATAATAATCTAGTCGTTTTTATCTCCCCATTCCCAACTGAATCTCCATATAAAAATATATTTTCACTAGTGTTTAATACTGTTTTAGTTAAAAATTCTATACCTGCGGTTCAGTTAAGCTAGGGTCAAAACCACTAGTCTGCAAAATAAAACAAAGTTTTTACAATCGTTACGTAAGTAAATTTTGATATGTACAAGTTAGTGGTTACCTTTACTTTCAGACAGGAAATTGATAAATACTGCGTACCTAGTATTTAAACCAAATCCTTGGTATCATTGCATTCTTTAGAGGGGTGGTGCGATGCCGCACCGAGCACCGTTTACCTAGGTTGAGAGTACTCCCCTACGTATATTGTGGGGCGGCGTGGACCCCAAAACTTGTTAAGAGTGCGTAGAGCCGGGTCTCCTCGATGAACCGGAGAATACGACTCATAGCACATCATATCGAATCGATGGCAAATCCGACTCTAAAAATATAGCATTTTTGTTTTTCAGTTCCATCAACAAATGGTTGATTCTTCGAGTATAGGTATAGCATATTTTTCCAATAGCTCGAAACGAAACGTGATATCATAACACGAGGTTTTGAAAAAAATATACAGGGTGTTTCTGAAAGCTATGGCACAAATTAATGGGGATGTTCCTGGGGCGATGCAACTTCAAGTTCTATGACATTTTGCTCTAAGGTTCCACCGTTTTCAAGTTATGATTGGAGTGCTTTACGACACCTTAATGAAATTAGCATTGTCTTTCAGTCTCGCATGTTAACTTTAAGGGTTCATCGTTTAAACATTCAATACACGATCAATAATTTGTGATTTGGAAAATGTTCATCAGATGCCGACACCGTATCGTCAATGCACGCATGCATGCAACGGTATACCGAAGGTACTTATTTTTCGTAGACATTGGGCATATTGATCCAAATTGCGAAAGCGTCGAGCAGTGTTTTAAATCTCTTGAAGAAAAAAGAGTCCAAGACAGCTTTACAAGCCTATTGGGTGCTCGGACATTCTAGAGCCATCAATTGTTATCATTCATCTAAAAACCGCTTGCTCACGGCCACTTGTTTTAATTAATTGACTTGGCTTTAATATGGGTTTAGACGATCTTGTCGTTCTGATCGTAACAAGATAAGGAGAATTTATATAAGAAGGTAAATTCCCGTGGCTTTAGATGGCAATGTATATCGAATTTCCTTTTCACACACCTTGTGTCTTTCTTGAACCTCTCTGGACACAAACTTTGTGTCTCTCAGGACACTAACCTTGTATATTTCTGGACACTAACCTAGTGCCTCTCAAGACACTATTCTTTAATTGTTTTCTTAAATTTGTTTCGTCATTCCTTAATTATTTTTGTGTCGTCATTCCTTAATTATTGCGTCACCGTTCCTATAGTATTTTTTGAGTGTATCTATCCGTGTTTAATTGTTTTTACCGTCATTCGAAGCCAAAGAAAAATGTAACTTTTTAATTAATTTAGAGGGACTAGATCGATTAACAGTAAAATCAGTTGATTGAATTAAATATTGATTAAGGATTGAGTGGATAAAAAGAACTAGAAAAAATTTTCAATATCTGAAACTTCAGTCAATTGATAAACCTCACACATATCGTTTGTTGTTTCGGCCTTGGTCCAAACCAAGACGTTTTTATATAATATCTGTCACTTCAGTCTTAATGTAAATAAATTTTGAATAATTATGTTTGCTTTACCGTCATACATTAGCACTCTAAAATATAATGGTGCATTCAAACACCATATATGCTGTTTTTTCCATTGCCATAAAAGACATCATTTAGGGTGTACTTTAACCCGATTTCTATGATCAATTCACGCCATTTACTATTATTATTTGCAAGTATTAAGGAAATATTAAGCATTTATGCACCATTTACAGTGGCTTTTAACATCTTTTTTAGACAATCTATTGAACTTCTAATATTACTGGTTTTAAAAGTAGGGAAAAAGTACGCTACCTATGTCACCTTATTAAACCAAGTGAAGTGAAATAATTGTTAAATATATATTATAACCACTACACCACAGACACGTGGTAAGTCTAAGTTTTCCAAGAGATCTAACTAATTATTATGTCCCATCAATATGGTTATAACATGTCCTGGGCTCGAACCTGGGACTTTCCGCGTGTGAAGCGGACGTGATAACCACTACACCATAGATACGTGGTAATACTGAGCTTTCCAAGAGATCTAGCTAATTCTTTTGCCCAATCACGATGGTCAAAACATGTATCTACCAGGGCTTGAACCTGGGACCTTCCGCGTGTGAAGCGGACGTGATAACCACTGCACCATAAATACGTGGTAGCACTGAGTTTTCCAAGAGATCTAGCTAATTCTTATGTCCAATCACGATGGTCAATACATGTATCTACCAGGGCTCGAACCTGGGACCTTCCGCGTGTGAAGCGGACGTGATAACCACCACACTACAGATACGTAGTGACACTGAGTTTTCCAAGAGAACTAGATAATTATTATGTCCAATCACGATGGTCAAAGCCGTACTTCTGTAATTAAGTAAAATTAACATACTTAGACTTAATTGTTTTGATCAAGCTGGCCGATAGCACACCCTGAATACTTAATTGTTAATTTAAGATAATTCCGAAAAGTATCTTCGCTGTAGTTTTTAAGTTATCGGTGTGGAAAAATCACGAAAAACCCATGTTAATCTCCATAGGAAATTAGCAAAAGCGGGTGAATATTACTTTAACGTTACAAAACGGTATCAAGTCATATCTACAAGGGCCTACCGGCCCTGTAGAATACTAACGGTAAACTGACAGCGATAAGTAGCGCAAACTAATAAGGAACGCCGACATTTTGGTTCATTCTTCAAACAACCGAAAGGTTGCATTTAGTTTAAAGATTAGGTTAATGTTGCAAATTAACGAAATCGGTGTTCGTGAAAAAATGTTAGTGGGCGAATGTTTGGGATGGGATGTTGGGAAACGCCTGTTAAAACTGAGCAGTAAAATGTAAAATTTAATCCTTATAAAAATCAACAAATAATGAAGAAACCTAAATGCTAAAATGAAATAAAATTTGTTATGGTTCACAGTGACCAAAAAAGGGAACATTTCTTTCTCCAAAAAATTACAGTGAGGGAGTAATGGCGTTTTTCTTTGGGCCCCACCCGAAACTTCACCCGTAACAAATTAGGTACGCTATGTTGAATAGCGTACTTAGGAGTGGTCTTCATGAAACCTAGCATTCCTTCTCAAGGTCACACACTACTATCTTGTTCGAGAAAGGGTTGGATGGCTCGTGATTGGCCTACACTGATCACGAGGTACCACCAAAAGCAATAGCAGAGAAAAATTTTAAGAAGAAATTTTCGTTCTTAACCTCGGAACCAAGCGGATGACCGCAAATAAAAATAAAGAAAATTTGAGTAAAACCAAAAGTGGAGGGTTAACTTAAAACAAAGAAAAAAACTTCGCAAATAAATTAATAAACGATTATACCTTAGTAAATTTTTCAGTCGGTTAACTAAGAGAATAAGAATAAAGAGTTAAAGGTTACGACAACACCGGACATTGCTTGTTGATTTGGTTTTCCGAAAACGGAGTTTCTCCACCCACAAGTACGTTCTTGGAACGTTATTTACCCAATTTGCAATTTGAAGGCCTAGATTGAAGGTGGCACATCTTCTCCCTGGTATAGCATAAGTCTAAAGCCGGAAGTGAGCGTGACACACTAACTTAACTAACGTAAGGAACTAAATGTAAGTGCATGTTTCAAGATGTTCAGACGAAATGTTTATTGGTGAAAATCAAATAATGTTAGGATAGGATAGTAAGAGAATTTCGTTAATGTGTGCAGGTAATGACAGAAACGTATTTGTTGGTGTAAGTACGAGCATATGTTCCATAAGTGTGACACTTTCTTACGTCATAATGCGAAAACTTAACTGAGAGCTAGTACGAGAACGACGCGAGAATTCATTACATGCGACTTTGCAGACAATTTCCCTGTTTAGACCCTACTAAGCTTTAGGAGAAGCCTCACCATGTGAATCTACGACGTTTTAGCTACGTCCCTAAATGATTAACTTTCTGTAGCCAGTGACATTCTTATGGAACATTTCTTCAAATCTCGTTTAAAGAAATTGCTGAAACTGTCCACCACCATTTTGAATGCATAGTTCAGCGCGGCGAATAAGAGAGCGCTGGGTTGCTGCGATTTGATGCGGCGAATGTCTAACTTGGTTAAAGGCCACCAAGATTCGTTGATGTAATGTGTCTACATCCGGAACTTCTGTCGCGTACACTAAGGCTTTGGTAAGACGCGTTACGAATTACATGAGGGTTTTCTTGTTCCCACATGTGAAGGTTGTGAATGTTTATTACACCTCGTCTTAAAAATTGAGCCTCATCTGACCATAAAATGTGGTTTAAAAACTGGTCATCTTCCACGGTCTGCGCAAGAAGCCATTGGCTAAATTCAAAACGACGGGGGAAATCTTCCGGTCTCAATTGCTGTACCCGCAGATAGTGGTAGGGATGCAGATCGTCAGCATGCAGAGTTCGCCAAACCGTCATATGGGACACTCCAGCCTGTCTCCTAATTGCCACGTACTAGTAGTTGGATCATCAGCAATTGCATCCAAAATGCGCTCCTCTCTCACAACTCGAGCCCGATGCGGTTCCCGTCCTCGGTCAATCCCTAGAACAGCGAACTGTCCTCTTTCACGAAGTCTCTTTCAGCCCCAAGTATAACGCGGTAGTCCGGTTGGCGCAATCTGTTTGGAAATCGTTCGGCGTACACACAGACGGCTTATGCTGCATTACCTTGCGCAAATCCTAGTGCTAACAACATATCTGTATACTCACTCATAGTATACCTAGCCATAGTCAAAACAAATTAAATACGTATGGTTGAACAAGAAACTGTGAGAGAAATGTGTTATAATAGGTCAATATTCTAAAGTATTTCCTTATCTATTCTTATCAGTAGGCATCAATTCTTGTTTATCTAATCTATACTTGTAACACGTGAAGTGATAAGGAGGCCTATTATTCTTCTGTCGGCTGCTACAGATGGTTAAGCAGGTTACTAGAAAGAAAACCTGTGTTGAGGCCGGTTCGTGTGTTAATGAAATGAAAGATATATATAATAACTATTATACTGAGGAATAACGTATTAAATAACCGCGACAATTATGTACTAATTAGAGATAATCATTTATATTAACTTTATAAATAAACTAATTTAATGCAAAGTCGGCTATGATTATTGGTAACGATAATATAACAATTCAACATGGTAGCAGAGCGTGGTTACCTATAATCTAGTAGTGAGTTAGAATTTATAATGTCGCGGAGTTCATCTACGGTAGCCAAATAGCAAACCAGCATGTGTCGGGAACATTGAGGCGATAGTATCCGTGTGCGATAAACAAGACAAAATCGGGCCTTGGACATGATCAAATCAGGAACGGACATAACCAAAAGCGTGCAACAAGGATGATACACGTGACCTAGGAGGGACATTGACTGGAGGAATAAGATTGTGAAAAGAGACTTTTGAACAATGACAATAACTATGCGTTACAATAAGAATAATAGTAGTATGGTCCGAGTATAAGACAATATATATAAAACAATATAACATAGGAGATTAGTAATCAGTTAAGATGTCTGACGACGAAGAGGAGTATGGTGCTTCGAATAATTCATTTTCATTTCGTAAATTACGAGATGGCAATTACGACTCATGGAAAGTGAATATCCGAGCAGCTTTGCTAGATTTTGGATTATGGGGCATAGTAGATGGTACGGTAGTAGAGCCAGCAAACACAGCCACGGCAACGGAAAAGGAATCATATCAGAGACGAAATGAAAGAGCGTTGTCGAAAATAACCCTAGCCATTAGCGATTCAAATAAAAGGCTGATAGCGAAACAAAAGACAGCAAAAGGGGCGTGGGACGAGCTTGCTAAAATTTATGAACCCAAATCAAAGGCGAGGAAGGCAGAGTTGCGAGAGGCGTTTCTAGAATGCCGATATTCTAATAAGGAATCAATGGCAACACATTTGGCGAAAATCACCAGTATTGCAGAAGAACTTATTGACGCAGGCCTATCACTCACAAATGAAGAAATTGCATTTCAAATGTTGTATAAATTACCTCCTGAATATAATCAAGTATCATCGTTAGCGTATCATTGGAAGGACTCTGACTTTACCCCTGACAATGTGAAGGCATTATTAATAGCGGAACATGATAGACAAAAGCAATTAGAAGTAGCAGAGTTCAAGGAGCAAACACAGGCAGGTTTTTCTTCTTTGGCAAGAAACAAATCCAGAGGGCGTAATCAGAGTAGGCATAGAAGTACATCTAGATCTAGAAGACAACAAACTCCTAGACGATGTTACAATTGTAATGAAGAGGGGCATTACGCTAGAGATTGTCGGAATACGAGGCAATATAAACGAACTGAGATGAGGGAAAGTAGAAGGGACGGAAGGAAAGCAGTTTTTTGCCTCAACACTAATTGCAGTCAAGAGTACAGAAGATTGGGTCCTCGACACCGGGGCAACCCACCACTTTTGTAATAATAAAGCTTGGTTCGAAAGCTATAGAGAAATGGAGTCTGAAGTAGAAATCGCGGAAGGTGGGGCGAAGGCACAAGGTGTCGGAACAATAGCGTTATCTATTGGAAATGGTGCTGAAATAATCACGTTAACGGATGTCATCTACATACCAGGATATAATAGGAATTTAATATCAGTTCGGAAATTCGATAATCAAGGGTATAAAACGATAGTCCAGCATGGCCTCATGACAATATACGACACCGAAAATAAATTATTCATGAGTGCAAAGTTAACGGACGAAAACCTATATATTGCGGCTGCCAAGGTACACAGAGACTACAAGCAAGGACATGAAACACGTTATATTAGACAAGCTAAAACCTATACTACAACTATGGCCAACATCACAAGATGGCACCAAAGATTAGGGCACCCATCCGAGAAAAGAATGAACGACTTGCAGGCCTATCAGATGGTCGAAGGCTTACCACAGCTACAGGGTGAATTGGGAACGTGTCATTCATGTAGAGTATCCAAGGCGACGAGAGCGCCATCTACACAAATAGCTGAACGAGGTACCACACAGGTATTGGAAGTGGTGCATAGTGACGTCTGGGGACCGGCACCAACAATATCAAGAAATGGTGCGAGGTACATCATTACTTTTATAGACTACTATACAAGACGAGCTACGATATATTTGATGACATCTAAGGACCAAGCCTATGAGAAATTTAAGGAATACAAAGCATTCACAGAAAGGCAGACGGGAAAGAAAATCAAAAACTTAAGAACCGATAATGGTATGGAGTATTGCTCCCAGAAGTTCGAAACGTATTGTAAAGATCTTGGAATACAAGTACAACGAACTAATACTCATACACCTGAAATGAACGGCGTAAGCGAAAGATTTAACAGGACATTATTAGACGGAATAAGAACAATATTGGAAGACTCTCAATTACCCCAACAATTATGGGCGGAAGCAGCGTTAGCGTTCACCTATTTGTCAAACAGACTGCCACATTCAAAGTTACCGCATAAAGTGCCAATGGAGGAATGGTCACAAAGAAAACCAAGTGTAAGACATTTGAGGAGGTACGGATGTCTAGCCTATGCGTATTTGCCGAAACCTCATCGAAATAAATTCCAAAACAGAGCGAGGGAAGGTATAATGGTTGGTTACGCAGTGAAGACGAAAGGATACAGAATATGGTTGCCGATAGAGGACAAGATAATAGAGACTAAACATGTTCGCTTTGATGAGGATGTATTAGGAATAAGCAAATTTCAAGAATTAGAAGACAATATATACGTACATGTACCAGAAGCAGAACAAAGGACCAAGAAAGTAAGGTTTGCTGAAGAAGAAGAAGAAGAAGAAGACAACAATGAACAAGAGGAAGGAAGTAAACCAAAGAAACAGGAAGAGACGGGAAATAAAAGACGAAAAGAACAAATAACAACAGATGAAGACGACAATGATGAAGACTACAAAGAAGCTCTCACTGATGATGACTATGTAACCTTCAGCAGAGAAAGGAAGAATGGGCAAGAATTAAAAGACGAAGGCGACAAAGACGAGGGCGATTTCGTCACCTTAAGAAAACCATTGGAACTCCAAACGAACGAAACTCCAAATTTGCCAAAAGGATGGACAAGGAAAGAAGTAGAGCGTAAATCAGGAAGGATTGACGTGTACTACTATACGGATGACAAGAATAGACTAAGATCCATGAAGGAAGTTGTAGCGTGCCTAGAACAACGGAAAATTAAGCATGACATCAAATATTTCGATTTTACACCATTGGCAAAACAAAAAGAAACAAAAGCTTATCTCGGTAATATTGAAGGTCATTGCATAACAGTACCGAAGACATTCGAAGAAGCGATGAACAGTAAAGATGGAGAGAAATGGCATGAAGCTATGGACACAGAAATACGAACCATAAAAGATCGAGATGTCTATGACCTGGTCGAAAAGAAGCCTAATCAGAAGATCATAGGATCGAAATGGGTATACGCCATAAAGAGCAACGCCAACGGAGAGGTCATAAGACATAAAGCAAGATTGGTCGCCCAAGGTTTTTCACAGGAATATCAAATAGACTATACGGAAACATATGCACCAGTAATCAATTTTTCACTGGTGAGAACATGCATCCTGTTGTTTATAGTATGTTTTGGATGGGCGCATACACAACTAGACGTTAAAAACGCATATCTCTATGGTTCTTTGAATGAAGTAATCCATGTAAAACAACCAAAAGGATTTGTAGAACGAGGAAAAGAAAATCACGTTTGGGAGTTAAAACGAGCCTTATATGGGTTGAAACAAAGCGGACGTCAGTGGTATCGAGAAATTGATGCGGTGTTGCAAGAAATAGGCTGTACGAGAATAAATGGAAGTAATTGTATATATACCATGGATGCGAGTGCAGTTATACTCATCTACGTTGACGATATCATAGTAATGGCCAAAAAGCAAAGGGCCTTGCAAGACGTCATAACAAGAATTCGATCAAAATTCGAGGTGAATGATCTGGGCGGAGTTAAATACTTCTTGGGAATTGAATTCGATATATCCAAAGGAAGAGCTTTCATACATCAACATGGATACATCGAAAAATTAAAACAAGAATGGACAATCGAAACGCAAAGGATATATGATATACCAATACCAGTTGGAACCGCCTTTACGAAAGACCAATGTCCACCCGAAGAGTCCCCTCTAGAAGTCCCATATCGGAAACTCATAGGGATATTATTATTCTTAGCACAGCGCACTAGACCGGACATTATGTACTCCGTCACAACTTTATCAAAATATTCATCAAATCCAGCGAAAGTCCATTGGGATATGTTATTGCGTATATTAAAATATGTATTCGACACAAGTACATATGGATTGCATTATCACGATTTAACGTACATCACAATCGAAGCGTATACAGACGCGTCATATGGCATGGATCGAGACGACGGAAAATCTACATCGGGACTGATAATCAACATCGGAACAAATCCAGTGATGTGGAGATCAGCTAAACAAGAGTGCGTTGCTCAATCTAGCACGGAGGCTGAATACATAGCTTTAGCCGAAACATCCAAGGAAGTCATCTGGTTACATCGTGTAGTCAATGAACTCGTTAGAAAATTGAACTTGCAAGAAACAGTACCGTGTCCAGAGATATATTGTGACAACCAAGCAGCCATAGCCTTATCACGAAGTAACATCGAAAATAAACGTACTAAACATATAGATCTGATATATCACTACATTCGAGATTGTGTAGAGAAAAATACTATAGCATTGGCTTTTGTTAGAACAAATAGTAACATAGCGGATATGTTCACAAAGGCTATTGCAGCTAGAAAATTTAAAGAATTTTGTAAGAGTATACAATTGTACTATTAAGAATTGTGTTTACTATTGAATGGGTGGGGAAAATGAGAGCAATAGAAATTGTGTAATCAGAAAACATAGAAAACATGTACGAATCAGAATAGTAAGAAAATAAGGGAGCATGTTATAATAGGTCAATATTCTAAAGTATTTCCTTATCTATTCTTATCAGTAGGCATCAATTCTTGTTTATCTAATCTATACTTGTAACACGTGAAGTGATAAGGAGGCCTATTATTCTTCTGTCGGCTGCTACAGATGGTTAAGCAGGTTACTAGAAAGAAAACCTGTGTTGAGGCCGGTTCGTGTGTTAATGAAATGAAAGATATATATAATAACTATTATACTGAGGAATAACGTATTAAATAACCGCGACAATTATGTACTAATTAGAGATAATCATTTATATTAACTTTATAAATAAACTAATTTAATGCAAAGTCGGCTATGATTATTGGTAACGATAATATAACAATTCAACAAAATGATTGAAGTATCGTAGCATGCGAACGTTTTATAGTGATTTGCAGATCACCCTAAACTTTAGGCTAATGACGTTTACTAACTGGTAGCAGTCTGCCAGCGTTGAGAACGACAGGAGACCTACGTGCAATGCGAGATGCAATGTAATGTACCCTTAAGGAAATGTACATTCTTACTCCTTAGAATTATTCTATGAAAATTGCCAATAAAAACGGTAAAAAAGGTTCTTCTTTTAAAGGTTAAAAGTGTTTTAAAGCATGTAAAAAATAATTTGCTAATTTAATGGAAACAAGACGTCGCCGGGTATGTAGTCTTGTACACAAACCAAAATTAACGCTTTTGCAACCTTTCGATTGATTGAAGAATGAAGCAAAATGTCGGTGTTCCTTATTAGTTTGGCCTACTTTTACAAATTATGCATTTTACTGCTCACTTTTAACAGGCGTTGCCCAACATCCCATCCCAAACATTTATTCACGAATACCGATTTCGATAAGTTGCAACATTAATCTAATCTTTAAATTAAATGCAACCTTTCGATTGTTTGAAGAATGTAGCAAAATATCGGTGTTCTTTATTAGTTTGCGCTACTTATCGCTGTCAGTTTACCGTTAGTATCGGTCAGTTGTTTCATCACACTGAATCGTAACATGTTATTTTACATTGATGTTCTTTATGAGTCACTGACTGTACAACTTTCTACTCCTTAAAAATTTACTCTATGCGTTGCCTACATTAATCAAGGCCTGTGCACGGTAGTTTCGAAGGGGGGACTTTTAAGAAACGCGACTTCGTATTTTCTCCTTATTTTACCGCGAGGTTTCATTGATAGCTGGTGCAAAACGCGCGCGAAAATGAGTATTTCAAATTCCAAGCGCGAGAAAATGAACATTTCAAATTCCAAGTGCGAGAAAATCAACATTTCAAATTCCAAGCGCGAGAAAATGAACATTTCACATTATATAGGTCCAGCTAATAGCGCCTCAGGTGGGAAAATTTGGCAACTTAAATTGCCAAAATAAAAATAAAAATCGGCGCCCCGCACAGGCCTTGATTAACGTAGGCAACGCTCTATGGCTATGAGGCTTTTTTTGTTTTAGCTGGCAACCACTAATTTGCAATAATCATCCTATCTTGAACTTAATTCCTACTGTTTTAGACGAAGTCAACATGCTGTGATTTATGCAAACTAGCAAGTGTGAGGTTCAAGTAACTTCCAAATGGGTTGGCGTACGACTAAATGTCATACCACAGTTTCGCCTTATATTGGCCCCAGGAACCCAAATACTTCCGCTCCTACGTCCATTTCAGATACAGCCTGTATAGCATTTCGATATACGAAATTAAATGTATAAATTCGCATAACACCCTTGTTTCGCATCCACGATTAAATATTTACATTTTCCATTCGAATTATGCCAAAGTTGGCTTGCTCTTTTTAGACATCCAGTAGAACATTTCAAATATTCAATACTGTATCCTCAACACGTACTCCATTCAAAATAATTAATTTCATTATAAAATGTTTTCGGAAAATGTAATTGTTCTTGAAAAAGCGTAGATATGTAATTTTTTCAATAAATTTAGAGGGACTAGATCGATTAACAGTAAAATCAGTTGATTGAATTAAATATTGATTAAGGATTGAGTGGATAAAAATAACTAGAAAAAAATTTCAATATCTGAAGTTCAGTCAATTGATAAACCTCACACATATCGTTTGTTTTTTCGGCCTTGGTCCAAACCAAGACGTTTTTATATAATTTGATATGGCACGGCACAACGTTATATACATTTGCAAATTCTAAGTAGCACAAAAGGAAAAAGAATCCATTTTTTTATATTAAATAAATTAATAAACTCATGAGAGTAGTCATAACGAACAGAAAGTCAAGGGAATGGCACCGGTAATGAGCAGCAAAAAGAGAGGAAAGTTTGCTTCAAGTTAGCAGAGGGACATGGTAGTGAAAATAGTAATCTAGAATTTCGTTCGTTCAAACTTTAATATATCATGAAAAATTCAAGTGAGGCCGTGGCACTACCAAGAAAGATTGATTTTGGCAGATAATAGCGAAAAAATTATGTTCTACACACACTAGGACTATGGGAGAGTTTCAGGGCCGCTGGTCGCACATGATGAAATTTCAACTCCAGTTTACATCAATTCTCCCTGGTCGTACTAGTAGCAGGTTAAGCTTTAGTTTGCTCAGGTCCTGTTAGTCTCGAAAGGGTTATATAGTGCTTGTGGAATTGTGGTCGAAAAGCCGAGATAAGTAAATTTTTGAAATTGATTACCAGTAAAATTATTTATTTGAACGGAAAACGGTAATGGAACGTTGTTTTTTCTTAAGCATGCATTTAAGTTTCAATTAAAAACAAAAATTAATATCTGATCCTTCAGACAAGTGATAAGCTCAGTCTTATCGATATTTTTTAGGTCTTGATTCTAATCAAGACATTTTTGATTAATCACTTCTGACACGAAATGTTTCATGAAAATAACTGAAAGAGGTGTAATTTTAAAAGGTCCAAATTACCACAACACCACGTCAGGATGGCCGAGCGGTCTAAGGCGCCAGACTCAAGGGGCTTAGCTTCCTTCGTTCACGATGTGAATCTGTGTATTCTGGTCCTCGTTTGAAGGCGTGGGTTCGAATCCCACTTCTGACACTATACGTTTTATGAAAATAACTGGATGAGGTGTCATTTAAAACAGTCCAAATTTCATAAAACGACGTCAGGATGGCCGAGTGGTCTAAGGCGCCAGACTCAAGGGGCTTAGCTGCCTTCGTTCACGATGTGAATCTGTGTATTCTGGTCCTCGTTTTAGGGCGTGGGTTCGAATCCCACTTCTGACACGATATGTTTTATGACAATAACTGGATGAGGTGTCATTTTAAACAGTCCAAATTGCATAAAACGACGTCAGGATGGCCGAGCGGTCTAAGGCGCCAGACTCAAGGGGCTTAGCTTCCTTCGTTCACGATGTGAATCTGTAAATTCTGGTCCTCGTTTGAAGGCGTGGGTTCGAATCCCACTTCTGACACGATACTTTTTATGAAAATAACTGGAAGAGATGTAATTTTAAAACTTTCAAATTACTCTGCATTGCTCTCGGTCACATACCTCGTGACTGGAAACGCTCTAGGGTCATCTTTATTCCCAAGCCCGGGAAGGCTTCCTATCTCGAGGCGAAGGCATTTAGGCCCATATGCCTGACCTCCTTCTTCCTCAAAATTCTGGAGAAGCTGGTGGACAGGTACATTAGAGACGAGGTACTTTCGGTAACTCCTCTCACTTCTTCACAATTTGCTTACCAAAAAGGCAAATCCACTGAGACGGCCCTTCACGGCCTTACGAATTGCCTGGATAGGGCATTCGAGTTTCAGGAAATTTCACTGGCCGTCTTTCTCGATATTGAGGGAGCCTTTGACAAGGTCTCTAGCTCGGTTATTACTGAAGCAGTTAAGAGATTTGGCATCAGCGACACTCTTGTCCGCTGGATCAAGTCCATGCTTACCGACCGCGAGGTGTCGGCGTCCCTCTTGGGGACTCTCTAGGGGTGACTACCAGCAGGGGCTGCCATCAGGGTGGAGTGCTCTCCCCCCTGTTGTGGAGCCTGGTGGTGGACGAACTCTTGGGGAGGCTCGGGGGTGCTGGGGGCTGTAGCTGCTTCGAGTATGCGGACGATGTAGCGATAGTCTTTACCGGGAAGTTCCCGGATACTGTTACCGCGCTTATGAGATCTGCTCTCTCTAGCGTGGAGCAATGGTGTCAGGCGGTTAACCTCACCGTTAATCCTGATAAAACTGTCCTTGTTCCTTTTACGAGGAAAAATACTAAGGATCTGTTCAATGATATCTCTTTCTTTGGCCAGGTCCTGACAAAGTCCTCCGAGGTGAAATACCTGGGGGTGACCTTTGATTGCAGACTCACATGGAAGCCGCATCTACATTAGTGGCTGCTGGGTTCCAAGACTTTGGGATTACAGCCATACGAAGCTCTTTCGGGAGTACGCCGCACTTGAGCCGTCGCTTACGATGTGCTCTGACAAAACCGTTACCAGTTTTGATTTCACTAAGCCATTCAGCATCCACTTCCCCAGCCTCTTGGTACTGAGGGTGAAACTATTTGGTTCACCAATGGTTCCAAGACTGATTCCGGCGCTGGCGCCGGCTATTACTGCCAAACCACAAGGGTCGGCTTTTCTTCTTGCCTGGGCACCTTTGCTAGTGTGTTCCAGGCGGAAATTGCCGCGATCTGTTATTGCGCAGGGTATACCGGACGGTCTGTGAGAATTTATTCTGACAGTCAGGCCGCCCTGAACGCGCTGAACCAGTGTCAGATTACCTCTCAACTGGTGCGCAGCTGCCTTGATCTGCTAGCGCGACTGGCATCCTGCAACCGGGTTCTGTTGTACTGGGTGCCAGGGCATAGCGGATATCACGGCAATGAGCAAGCCAATAGATTTGCGAAAAGGGGTGCGGAGGCCAAGCTCTTGGGGCCGGAGCCGGCCGTCCCCATCCCCTACAGGCACGTCAAAGGGTGTCTGCATGACAGGTTGTTTATCAAACTTGTGTTTTTCGTAACTTGCGCTTTCGCTTTTACTTCCCATAGCACCAGATCCTCCCCCCAACATTACTGACATTTTCCTGCTCTCTACTTGAGTCTTAATGAATTTAACTAAAAACTCCGCGTTCCAGTTTCCTTCTTTCGGCATGTGATGGATACAAAATTCTGTCCTAATGTCGTTAGGGAGGCTTCTCAACAGGGCAGGGCATAGAACTGACGCCTTTTTCATTTGTATTAAACTTGAGGGCTTTTAAGATTCTCAAGTTAGTTTCACAAGTATTTAGTAATTTTCTAAGGGCTACGATATTTTTTGAATCTGTGACAGGCTGAATTTCCTGTAAGTTTCTGATGTGGAAGTTATCAGCTAACTCATCATTATCAAATCTATTTCTTAATAGCTCTATAGCTTCATCATAAGACTCATCTGAGTCTACTAAACCGTCAATTGTTTGATAGGCCTCTCCTTCTAAAAATGAGTTTAGGTAAATAAGTTTTTCTACCTTTGTTAACCTAGAGTTGTCATGCACAGTTGCTTTGAATCGGCTCCGAAATTGTTTCCATAGGCGATGATCACCGTAGTATTTTCCAATTGTTATAGCTGGAAGCCGGGCCTCCGCCTTTTGTTGATTTTCGGCGTAGTTGGCGAGATTATCTATGCCGTTAGAACCTGTCGGCACCCCAGGATGGGCGATGATAGTTGACAAGATGTATGCATATGAGGGTCCCCGTACTTTGTTGATGAACCTGTTTAGTTTCGTTTTGAGTTCTACGAGTTTTTCTCTCCACTGGCTCGCTCCCTCCGTCTCCGCTTCCATTTCTGCCAGGTCTTCTATTAGCGATTCAACTTTTGTGTCTGCTTTGATTAGCTCCTCTTCTTTTTGTACAAGGATGGCCAACCCATTTTCTAAGTCGTCTACGTCTGGTGGCAGAGTTTGTTTTAACAACTTTTTAATGTCCTTGAATCTCCTGGAGCACGCATTTCTCACTCCTCTCTGAGATCCTTTTGCTAATTGGAGATGATAATCTGGAGCTCTTGTAGCTTGACGTCTTGTAGTCACGCCGGTGGAATCCATCGGATCGGCCATTGTTCATGCACGATTCAGTTTTAGTGTTTTTTGTGATTAAAGCTGATTTTGACTAATTCAGTTGAGGATCAGGCACTTGCTTTTTTGCATACCTTTCGGGTTTTATTGTTTCCTATGGTTGATCCCGGGTTTCGATCACCATGAAAAGACTTTGTTTTGTTTGTAATCTTTTCCGTAGCTTTGGGAGAGCTAGTTTTTGTTTTAGTGCAGAGAACCGACTGAAAAATCCTTTACATCTATTTTTAATTTTAAGTTTTAAATAAGAAGACTGATTTTGCTTCCGTAACGATTTTATTTTATTAGACCTTGGTTTCTGGTCTAAGGGCAGGAGCGCAGTTTTTAGCTCCTTACATTTCAAGAGTTTTTACAGACAGTGAATTTTTCTGTATGCTAAGGATTTAATCCCTACCTGGAAGTAGCAAAAGGGACACGAATGGCACCACTAAAACCAAGATAGAGTCGCTCTTTTTCGCCATCGTGGCGCCAGACACACTTTACAACCCTTTTTGCGGGAGAGGGTGCATTGTTGTCACCCGACACGAAGTCTCAACTTTGACCATTTACCTCCCAGGTAGTAATGCCATCCAAAGCACACAGGATTTTACTAAGAAAGTGTAGGAAATTATAGTTTTAGTTGCTTAAAATTAGAAGAAGATAAACTGAAGTACATAAGAGTTTTAAAGGTTAGAGATGCCAAGATATTTAGCAACATGTGTAGGCTGAAATCATTAACTAACGACATATTAATTATCGGAGACCCCTACTTAGCAGCGTACTGGTGTATCTTTTTTTGACACGACTAACACAAGTTCTATTTGTAACCTTAACTTACTTTCATGACCGTGAATATAAACTATACTCAGAAAGCTTCAGCAAATTCATTCAACTTCCATGACAGGTGAACTTTTAAATTGGCACGTATGACCTTAATAAAAGCGCATTAAACTTTATAAAAAATATCAACACTATGCCACCGGAACTCACTAGATGCACATTAGAGGCAGCACTTGTCTGAACTTCTGAACAATAAATGATTAGTTTGAGAAGCCAGTTAGCGGACTTCAAACATTTACAATGGCTGGCAGAACGCATTCGACTTCACATAAGGCAACCTTAAACTTAAGGTTTACAAGCGCTTTGAAAGGAACTCTTAAAGAATTTTCCCTACATCTACCTTTTCTGTGTAGGCAAAGTGAGGATAGAAAATATTGTACCTATACTCTGAAAGTTCTTCCAGGAATACAATGTAGCTATTTTCGAAGCAAGTGTTATACTGGTTTTTCATCACTTTTTTGTTGACCCTCCTTGACAATATCTTGATCTCCTGACCATATTGAAATTTTCTTTAGTCGTCCCAAACACGTTGTTTGCGCTGCTCAAGTTTATGTTTTGTTGTATGAATTTAGCGGTTAATATTCCCCGAAATAAAGCTACGAGATTGTTTGTTTGATTTTTTGAACTCTGAGAATTATTTCAGCCTAATGGACCGGTTTTTATGGTGGTATTAGGTCGGGCTTAGCCGGTGGTAGGACTTGTTTTTGATGGAGTAGGCTTTCTTGGTGATGGTGGGAAAGGGAACACGGGTTATAACTGATTATCTACACGCGCCCCGTCTTTATATTTATTAACTAAATTAAAAAGTAATTTGGTTTTTTAAATACGGATGTTTTCTAATATCATCATTTAACATCTCGACAATATTTCTAGGAAGTTCGTACTCATAAGTCTTAACATAGCGGTTGACTGGTAGCTCCAATTTATGATATTCCTAATGTAAAATTTTGCTCACCATGAGACGGGTTTTTGTCGCAACGGAGTAGGAGATTCTAGGTTCAAGTCCTAGCAAGCTCGGTATTTATTTTTAAAGGTATTTTATAAATCATAAAGGAAAAAATCCTATTCTCGAGGGTGAATTAAGTTACTATGCGCCAACCGATCGTGAATTAAGCTGCTACACGCCTACCAATGGTAAACTAAGCTACCATCCGCCTACCAATGGTTAATTACGATACCACTCGCCTGCCAATGGTGAATCAAGTTACCACTAGCCTGCCAATTGCGAAGGATTGATAGGATTTTATTTTGCGCTTAATTACTTTTTAGTAGCGTTAAAGAACTAACAGCTTATATTTTCACTTTGAAATCTTTTTATAACGTTTTTTCAAAATATAGAACTTAAGCCTCGGTTAATGTGAGCTGCTTTCTTTGATTCTTTCAAGTTTCAAGGCTGTAGCTAGAGCTTAAGGGAAGTAAAAGGAGGAACGGTTCGCTGGTCGGGAAAAATTATGAAAAGTACGGTACAGGCCGGTAATTAAGATAACCAGGGTTTCAAGAAACTAAGTTCGATTAATTCAAGAAATTAATGCACCCCTTTTCTTCAGCCTGTTTTTGAGTCCCTTTGATATTTTTTACTATTAAAATAAGCTTCCATTTAAGCGAAAATAGTCCTTGAGTAAAACATAGGTTAGTACCATAATAATAAATGTCTTTATTTCAAAATCTAGTTTCCAATATGCATCGCCAATTTTTGTTTACCGAAAATACAACGGTAACCGTTCAAGTGTTTTATGGGGATGAAGCTATTCGCTCAAGAGGGCGCGCTAGGGGCCGCCGAGGTCCTAATAGGGCCATAGGGCGACCCGCCGGAGGCCGTGGGGCTGCGATAGGTCGACGACCTGGAAGGCCCCAAGGCCCTGGGCCGATACCTCCACCTGAATGGCCCCAAGGCCCTGGGCCGATACCTCCACCTGAAAGGCCCCAAGGCCCTGGGCCGATACCTCCACCTGAAAGGCCCCAAGGCCCTGTGCCGATACCTCCACCTGAAAGGCCCCAAGGCCCTGGGCCGATCCCTCCACCTGGAAGGCCCCGAGGCCGTGGTATCGGAAGCGGTATCATGCCACCCCAAGACCGTGGGGATATCATACCACCCCGAGGCCGTGGTATCGGCCGTGCTAGAGGATGTCGGTACGGCCAATCTGTACAATGGAACGGAAAACGAGTCCGTGGTATAAAAATTCATTTATTGCTTAAAGGTTAAATTTTACAATTATATTATACAATTCCGATAAAAGGGGCTGCTGGAAGTCAACGGGGATCGTTGGAGCCTGTCCCTGGGTACGGAGTCGTTTTGTAAAGCCTTTCCTTCTCCCTATCCGTAATTGCTATGAGGGGGCTCGAAAACGGAGGAATATCCTTGTAAAATTATGACGTCATTCATTGGATACACTGTTTCGCGCCATCTCGCCCCAGAAAAATAATAATAAAAAACATGTTAAACCCAGTTGGAAAATGTTCGATTTTGGCCCTTCGTCTGTCAAGGAGACCTTGACAAGTGCATTTTCCTTACCATTGGAGATGTAGACCCGATTTCTCTTTAATAAAATCAAGAATAAAAGCGTAATTATGGATATTTCAGTAGATCATAATTATATCAAAAAATACAATTCAAAGAAACCCACAAAGGCCCAACGAAAAAAGATTGAAGAAGGTAAGTGAATATTTACAAAACTTGGGAGCCAGCTTGCCAGTACCCAACTATCTATTGACAAATTTGTATAAAGCGTGTGCTAATATAATATTTTATTATTTTTTCAGGTATTAAATTTGACGAAAAGTACTTAAAAGAAAATCTAGGGGCGATTCTTTGTAGTTCTTCAGATTTACAAAAGGTGACTTTTGTTGGGAGGCCGAAGCCAATTGTAAGTTCTTAGTGTCATGTTATAATGTTAGCTCCCAATTAAAAATAATATCTCTCGTGTTAGGACGCTTTAGAAGAAATCAAGAAAAGTAAAATTACAGGGCTTTCAGAAGAAGGATTCGACTTTTTATCAGTTTTTATGGATGACAAACCGGGGCTTTTAGATAAAGAAAATTTTACACTAAAAGACACGGGCTTTTTACAAACGGAGAATTTTCCGACGAGTTAAAAAGGTCTTTTTTACATATGGAGCCATTTAGGATGCTTGGACCAAAGGATCAGGGTGTATTGACTTCAGTTTTTGCTCAACGTCTTTTCAATGAACTTTATATTCTAATTATTTGGAAAAAGAAAAATTCGCTGGTACACAGTGAACCAATTAATTGGCCTCTACGGAAGCACAATTTTTTCAAGAAACTGCTTAGTTAAGAAGAGTGAAGCAACCGAAGCATATCACCAGTGGACTGCAACTCAAGATAGAGGAGGCTTGTTGTATTTGTCAAAACTAGCATATGATTTTTTTAAATATACCTGTGATAAGATAGTTCCTTTTGTGCAGTCTGATGCACCTTTAAGAGACAATGAAAATAGAAATGCTAAGATCATTGATATTTTAGAGGAAGATATATTTATAATGGAAAATTGGGAAAAACTATGGGGGATGAGAAGGAAAATTTGAAATCTGCCAGGAAAATTTTTTTTAGAATTCTTATTAACTGGCACTTGAAGGGATTAACGAGAAGCATAAAAAATGTATACCAGAATGCAAATAAGTTGGGAAAACCAAAATATTACCTCTCCGTGTCAAGAAGATTATATAAACTCAAGTATCCAATGAAAACGTTATTATGTTTCTGAGTTGGGGTTTCCCATTTTTGTTGTTGTTTTGAAAAATATATCGCTATGCACGGGCCTCTATAGATATAGGAGGCAATGAATGAAATATATCGCATGCACGGGCCTTGGTAGATATAGGAGGCAATGATAATCTCTCTCTTTGCACGAGAGGTTTATCTTTAATATTTAAATAAATATAATTATTTTTAATTATTTTAATCTTCAATAATTAACATTAATAATAGTTAAATCGTTTAAAATAAAGTTATACCTATTATCTTCTCAAACTTTGCTAATATTGACGTTTAAAGTGAAGGGTACCCCTCTTCCCGCTTTCTTCAAATTTTGGGGTATATATATACGATTCGTTTCCATTATAATAGTAAGGGAAAACCGCAAATGCGAAAACCTTTGGTAGCGATCCTACCTTAGGGAGGCTAGACGTTTCTCGTAACCCTAGCTGATCGCCGCGTATATCCTAAAACCAAACGATGAAAATGGAGTAGAAGCCAATGGTACAGATTGGTGTCTATGTGGAATAGACGGAAGACCAGTGGATGGTGGGGTTAGAAGCCAGTGTAAGTGCAGACTGGTGTCAATGTGGGATTGACAAAGAACAGAAGATAGTGGTGATTAGAAGCCAGTAAGAACAGACTAGTGTCCGTGTGGTATGGACAAAGACCAGAAGATGGTGGTGTGAGAACTCAAATAGAGGAGCCATTTCCGTGACTGTGAAAGCAGTTCGGAGATGGCAAACACGTTTGCTCCGATACGCAAACTGCGAACGCGGTCACGTGGGTGTAACAACGGACAGACAGACACACAGACAGACAGACACACACACAGACACGGCCGTTACAGAACCTCTCCTGGACTACGTCACACGGAGAGGTAAAAAGGACAGTTTAACTAGCAGCGGTATACGGAAAGAGCTTAAAGCTCCAACCCATAGAAATTTAAATAAGCCTTTCACTAAGAGTAAAGCAAACTTGATTGATTGATAGTTGTATTTATTTATTTATTTCTCCAATAAATTTCCTGATTTATGATGGGTTTGTGCAACATCTTGTGGCTCTTCTTGGAGTTCCTTACGAGCAATTGTTTTTCGGTTACACCGTTTTTCTGGGTTGGCGTGCAATTTCCATTTTTAACTTTGGGTATTAAGGATTTCATGAGTTTAAGTCTTTTAGCCCCTTGCCCATATTGACTGACAGTGGGATTTTCCCTAGAACCACAAGATCCTCTCTGACGTCCAAAATAGTTTTCAACCAAATCCTGATTTAATTTCGCTGTTAATATGTAGGGTGCTCCTTTTTCTATCAAAAATTTTACAATCTCTATAGTTGAATAAACTAAAAGAATTAAAGAGAGTTAGAATTTGGGATTATTCTAGTTTATTTTACCTGTTATTCTTATGCCTTCAAGAGTTTCCCTACCAAGTAGCATTTTATTGTTGTCGAAATCTTCTTCAACTTCAATTTGCTTACTTCAGATTCCCATTCGTCTAAGTAACCGAGAAAATTATCCTCTAGCCACTAGAAATAATTTAAAGTTCTTAAAATTTCTGGAATTATACATTTTGTTAGTTTTTGTACTTTAATACCTTAAAACGCCAGTCAGTTAAGTTCATCAATGGTTCTAATTCAGGTTTCTTCTTTGTGAAGAATGCGTAGGTGTTAGAAATATTCAAGATGTCAAAAAAAGCGTCAAAAAGTCTTAAAAACTTGACAGCCTCTTCCGCTTTATCTCCCAACCAATTGCTCGACAGCGTTGGCGGTAGTACTGCTCAGGATTTGGGTTGAAAGCTTTACTCTCATACAACTGTGTGCATTAGGATACACATGATTGTATGTCAACTCAGGCGCTAACCTTAGCAAGGACTTTGAATCAATTTCATAAGCATTAACTATATGCTGCCATAGCAAATGTTTTCCATTTTTTTAAAAGTCTGATTGGTTTAACTGAACCACCTTTGTGTTTCTTCATTTTACCACTCTTGTTTAGTCCATTTTTAGATGTTTTATGTGACAAACATCCGACACGAAATATAAGGTTTCAGCGATATTGAAAGGATTTTTGGTTTTATACCCCACTCTGTGATTATTTACTTCTCTATCAATCTCCGTACAAATTTTAATTAATTTCATATTCGTGGAAGCTTTATCACATATTACAGCGAGAATTCGAAATCCCGCTGCTTGTAAATTCTCGATTCCCTCCCAAATTAAGGAAATAACTCTTCTGCGTATAGATTTCCACAAGGAAATAACGAGAATGGATACTTAAAATTGGTCATCAGTCCTCTGACCATGTACTGAAGAATTTGATTTGCCAAGTTTATGTTTGCAATTTCAACCTTTCCTTTAATGTTATTTTCTAATTCAATCACTTTATTTCGGAATTCATTAAGATTTGCAGCTCCAATAAATTCTCCTGTACTGCTGTTGAATACCAGGTCCTGTTTTATTTGAACTTCGACAAGGATTAACTTGAAATACTTTTGGTGTTCGTCCAAATTATCTATATCAATATTTCGTCTCAATTCCAAGAGACTGGCATCGTTAAATCCACTTTTTGTAGTTAGGTCGACAGAGTACTTATAAAGAGTTCGCTGAGAAGGCAATGAAATTACTTGACGCACGGCTTCGTATGCACAAGGAGACCTAGCTTTTATCGAAATACACCACTGTATTATTGCGTGATGCCATTTTCTTGGCCTGGATTTTTTGGTTTGGAGTAATTTCAATTGTTCGCTCATCAATAACTTTTGGAAAACCGATTTGCTCTCAAATGGATTTTTTCCGTATATCTCTTCAAAATCAAGACTTGCCTCTTCAGACATAAAAATTGCGTCCTTTTTAAAGGTCTTCTTTACCTTCAAATCCAATACATTATTCCTTTTTTATCGCCTTATTTTTTATTTAATATTTTAACTCTGTCTTTCATCTGCTCTCCCGTGATGTAACGAAAATTGGCACGTTTTCCAAAGAATTTAACTCTTCGTTTTCGATTCTCTAAAACAATCTTCTTTTTCCGGCAAGACCGGCAAAGTCTTGAAAATAGGCTAAGAAATAATTTCTCACAATTTTGGGATCGAATTGGTTGGGTTACCATGCAAACATATGCATACTTTAGATTTTTGTCTTTAAAATACGTAAACCATTCTCCATCAATGCCTTGGCAAGTTTGCCAATTTTCAATTTCAAGTAACACATCCAGCAGATCTTTGAAACACGTAATGGAGTTGCTGAATTTTACAGAACTTGACGAGAAAACCAAATGATTGGCAGGAATTTTTGTATTGCAAAAAAAAAAATGCTTGGTTTAAGAATTTTCGATAATTCAACTACAAATAAACTATTCCCACTCCTTCTAAATCTTAGGCATTTTAAACCATGTACATTAGCTTCAGATTCGTGCTTAATTTCCAAGGACTAGTGGTCGGCATTAGGATAGGATAAGATCTGTTTGTTTTATCTTTATTCATAATTTGAAATTATCCAAGGGAAGTCTATGATTAATGCAATGCAATCACGAATAATTATCTGATTATTATTCATGAATAACTGATTAACCAAAATTCTGTGGATTATCTTGTCCAAACGCCGACCACTACCAAGGACCAATCACTTGTATCTAAGTTTTCCATCTGATAACTTAAATATTCTCGGGCTAGTTTTTTTCTGAGAATATACTTACATTTCAAGTGTAAGGCACTCTGATTCCGAGGCGCGTAATTTATCAAAAATGATGCAGTTTCTGTATTTGTGAAATTCGAAGGTTGATCTAAAATTGTAGTTGTTCCACTTAGCGGTAATGTAGCAGTTGTAGTCCAAACTGTACTATTTTCAGAAGATTCTTCATTTTCTACCATTGGCTCAGTTATATTTAACGGTGTTCCAATATGCTTCACAGATAGCAGGCCTAGGCCATAGATATGGTCACCTGAAGCTGAATTTCGAACAACTTGAAAAATTTGAACCCTGTTAAAATATGCACAACCTAAATGAACTATTAGGAAACTTACCTATTCCTTGGGTTTGCTGAGAATTTGAATACGAACTGCTTTCCAAAGTAATGTTCGCCTATTATAAATGGTTATGATTGTAATTTTAGTACTACAATTTTAGAATAAAACAATTCCCTAACTGCAGGTTATCATTGTAGGGATCAGGATTATCATCTGTGGGCCCATTCCCACCAATAAAATGCATAGAGCAGACATAATGATGTGACTAAACATCATTATGAGTTCTTATATTCTCACGGTTTATTGCCATAAGCCACCGCATATATTTGAAATAATTTTTCCTTAGTTTTGGAACTGACGTGTTGTAGTTTTTACAACTTTTGTACACACAATATTTTCCCATTTTCACGTTAAAAATTTGTTGGAAAAACTTTCAATCAAAGACAGATGACGACTCTGACGTGTTGTAGTTTTTACAACTTTTGTACACACAATATTTTCCCATTTTGACGTTAAAAATTTGTTGGAAAAACTTTCAATCAAAGACAGATGACGACCTTGCCAAACCCAAAACCGCCAAAACTAAGCTTTTTCTATTTTATCATAATATCTCCAAATCGCGGCACTAGATGGCGCGAGCTACAGGGTATTGGCAAGAGGTTTGGTTTCTATGGTAACGTAGAACCCATTTCGACTGCCACAGCATCGCCAGCACCCATTTCGCCTGCCACCTCATCGCCAGCACCCATTTCGCCTGCCACCGTATCGCCCCCTCCCGCTCCCTTGGGGTCGTCGCCCCCCTTGTCGTTGGAGCAGAGCAAAAGGCCTTGTAGTGGCGGAGGGGGCCCGAGTTCGGTGTGCCGGAGGGGGCCCGAGTTCGGTGTGCCGGTTAGGATGGTTTCTTGGGTTCGCCCTTGGTTCGGACCTTTCCCTGCCCCGTTCCGCGAACGTTTTGCTCGGCCGCTTCGCCCCCGCCCGTGTGTTGCTGTGGTTCATCTCCAGCTCTTGGCAACCCTCTGGGGGCCGCGGATATATTCTGCTGTGCTCGGAGGGAAATCCCCCGTCCCCTCGAGCCTCCTGCTGCCTTAGTCCTGCCCTGTCAACGACCTCCTCCTGGCTGGGCTCGGCGCCGTCGTTGTAGCGCTCACGTCACCTGCTTAAGGGGCGTTTGTCGCGTCCGCTGGCTGTAGCCCGCGTGCCTTGACGGTGGTTTCGCAGGTTCCATTTGGGTACAGTGATGATAGACGTTTGGGAGGGCGCTGATAAGGCCCCCCAGCTAGGTGCAGCGCCTAATCAAATGTTATCTGATGCCACCGCATCGCCAGCATCCATTTCGCCTACCATCGCATCGCCAACATCTTCTTCGCCTGCCACCGCATCGCCAACACCCATTTCGCCTGCCAACGGATCGCCAGCACCCATTTCGCCTGCCACCGCATCGCCAACATCTTTTTCGGCCGCCACCGCATTGCCAACACCCATTTCGCCTGCCACCGGATAGCCAGCACCCATTTCGCCTGCCATCGGACCGCCAACACCTTGTTTGCCTGCCATCGGACCGCCAACACCTTGTTTGCCTGCCATCGGACCGCCAACACCTTTGCCTGCCATCGGATCGCCAGCACCCATTTCGCCTGTCACCGCAGTGCCAGCACCCATTTCGCCTGCCACCGGATAACCAGCACCCATTTTGCCTGCCACCGGATCGCCAACATCCGTAATATTGTACTCGCGTCACTAAACCACCTCAAAACTAACTAGTCGAGTAGCAGTTATAAAAGGAGAAGCCGTCACTAAACCGACTTATAATATTTAGTCTTTTCAGTGACGCTCATCTTCTTTTCTAACTCCTGCTCGATTAGTCAGTTTTGAGTTCGTTGAGTGATGCTATACAATAATCCGACTGTAACTTGACAAGTGAGAATTTCGTTGGCTTGAAGGTCGCTGGTTTCTTCTAAGCAGGCCCGTAGCCACGGGGGGCACCAGGGGGCAATGCCCCTCAAAAATATATCCTGCCCCCTCAAATAAGATTTCGGTTTGCCCCTCAATGCCCCCTCAAAATTTTCCAATGCCCCCTTATCAAATTAACTTTTCACTTTGGTACACAAATATTAAAGCTATTTAGAATGTATATCAACATATTTTAGACTTTATTGTCTTTATCTGTGTATATTCCTGATACACTTGTTACTGTATTAACAAAGGGTATACCGGACGGACTGTGAGAATCTATTCTGACAGTCAGGCCGCCCTGAACGCGCTGAACCAGTGTCAGATTACTTCTCATCTGGTGCGCAGCTGCCTTGATCTGCTAGCGCGACTGGCGTCCTTAAACAGGGTTCTGTTGTACTGGGTGCCGGGGCATAGCGGATATTATGGCAATGAACAAGCCGATAGATTTGCGAGAAGGGGTGCGGAGGCCAAGCTCTTGGGACCGGAGCCGGCCGTCCCCATCCCCTACAGGCACGTTAAACGGTGTCTGCATGACAGGTTGACTGTCATACAAAACCAGCTCTGGCATAACATGGAGGGCCAGAGACAGACAAAACTGTTAGTGAATGGTCCCTGCAGGTCTCGTGCTAGAGACCTAATTTCGCTCAGCAGATGGGATATTAGGCTGGCTACCGGTCTTCTGACCGGACACTGTCGGCTTAATAGGTACCTCCATCTGATGGGTTTTTCCGACGACCCTCTCTGCAGGTCGTGTCAGGAGAAGAAAGAAACATCCGCTCACGTACTTTGCGAGTGTGACCGCTTCGCCTCGCTTAGACTAGAATATTTTGATTCACACACTTTGGAACCCTCGCGGAACTCCTCTATTACGGTGGAGCGAATTCTTCGCTATGCTTGGCCACAGGTCTATTCAAGGCCTGATTACGAGGGTGCTCAATATGCCTTTGGCATCGGTGCTAGGGCGCGAGCCCCCTACTCACTAATAATAATAATAATAATAATACACTTGAATTTTTTTACTTGATATATCCCTGATTCATTTGTATGTTTTAAATTCACTTTTGATATGTATCCCTGATGCACTGGAATTTTTAGCTTTTTGTCGTTAACCTTGATATATATCGCTGGTTTTGTCATCCAGGACCAAAATATTATGTCGGGGTACAGCGAGGGGTCGGGAGTTTTGGAAAAAGTGTTCAGGATTTCGAAATCCAATTTGATTTATTCGGATTCCGAAATCCAATTTGATTTATTCGGATTCCGAAATCCAATTTGATTTTTTCGGATTCCGTTTGATTTCGTCGGATTCCGTTTGATTTCAGAATTCGATAAAATCCAATGAATTTTGATATTTTTCCCATGATTTCGTTGGATTTTGAGATTTTTTACGTGATTTTGAGATTTTCCCCTTGATTTCGTCGGATTTTGTGATTTCATGAGAATTTCGGATTTCGTGAATTTTGTAATAGATTTCACGATTTCTTTACTGATTTTTTTCCAATTTTGTGATTTCGCTTCTGATTTCGTGATTTTTATGTTGATCTCGTGATTTCTTAGTTGATTTTGTGTTTTTTCCTGATTTAATGATTTCTTTAATGATTTCGTTGCTGATTTCGGATTTTTTATTTGATTTCAAAATCAGCCTTGATTTCGGATTTCCTAAGTTGGATTTCACGGGTAGCGTACAGGATTTCATGAATGACCGACCCCTCGGAGTACAGACTTACATTTGACGCCTCAACAGCGACATGCGAAGTTGCGAGGCAAGCTTTTCTTGCCCTTCTCGCATATTTTCACTTTAACGACGAGCTATGTCACTTGAAAGAAAGGGAAACTTAACTTCCCTACCCTACGAAAAAGGTGTGACTAGAAATTTAGATTTAGAATTGTTTATTAACAATTTATTTTTTTTAAACTTTTTAAAAAAAGTTTGATTTTCAAATGTTAAATGAGTGTCAATAATGAAATACCTGCGGAAATACTTATTGTCTGACATTTTGATATTTATGTTATTCTACAAAAAAAATTCAATTTGCCAAGCCCCATCACAGCAAGATACTGCCCCCTCTTCGTAACTTTTCTGGCTACGGGCCTGCTTCTAATAGAACACATTGACTACTCAATGGCTTGGACTTGAAGTATTGTGAACCGACAGTCAGATAACTCCACTGGGCCCATTTATCAGATTTGTTGTCGGCTCGACTCGATTGATTTCTGATGCTGGGTATGGTTAAAAGAAACATAGAGTCTCCATATGGCGGGTTTCCTCCATAGCTACCTTTCATACTCTAAGCTGTGATTCGAAACCCTTTTATACTACCGATTTGTGTGAGGCAAAACATTTTTAGAGAAGTGTCTCAAAATTGATTTTCTTTAAAACGATGTAACGCACAATGATGAGAATAACTAACGAAGAAAATGTATAATATTAACTTAATATTTAATATAATCTTGATTTTCGTCTCAAAGTTAATAGAGAAAGAGTAATAGACCCTTTCGATATAATTAAGAGGGAAATGCAAGGCGCTAAAGTTTTGCCTTCCGTATCACTTTTTTGACGCCGGCGCTATAACCGTTTTGAATCATGGGAATGCTAAGAGATGGCAGTGTATCAACCCCTAGTATTTCCCAATACAGAGGGTTGTCTACATCGAAAAGGTTTCAAGTCGGTGTAGTGACGCGCCCCATAAATACCATGCAGAAAATACATTGAGACGGTTTAGTCTACAGAACAATCATATAAAAATGCCATACGCTGCTGATAATTTGCTCTTACTGGTTTAAGAAATTTTATTCTAACTACCCATCTGTAAAAAAACTTAAATTTAAAAATTTCATGAAATGTGTATTTTTAATATTAAACGCATACTCAGAGTCTCGGCTTTTTCTCTGCCATAACTCCCGTGAGATCCCGGGTGGGTAGGCCTACCCACCATACCCACAGCATCCGCCGGCCCTGATAACACCGACTGAAAAAATGTTAATCCCGCACTGTTGATTTTTCTGACGAAGTTTGCGTCGACAAGAAGTTATATTTTTCTTCTAAGTTTTAAATTTTAATAACGACTAAGTTTTTGCTGTGAAAAAGTTCCATTTTATTTTTCGTTGTACCTTCTAAATGGGTCCCTTCTTAGTGGGCTACTCGATACAGGTTTTTTTGCAAGTATAGTGATATAAAGAAAGGTTTTCTCTATTTATAAAAATTTATCGACTAGAAATCGGATTTATTTTGAGCCAATTAGGAGACTGGGATGGAGGAACAAGAACCTACAGTTTGTGTCAATGGCGCCGCAGGTTTTTTGGGTTTTTGGTGCTCTTGTCCTTTCATCCTTCCCAGAACTCCTCCGTGACCGTTGCGATTTCTTTTGAGTATTGAAAGGCTTTCGATGGGCTTTTGGGTAACTTTTCCTTGTCGCTTCCGATTACAAATTAGGTCAAAGCCCTTCATGCTTTACAATTATAATGTATTTTATAGTTTAGTCCAATCGAATTGAATGCTTTTAATATGATTACATTTTGAATAGTTAGCCATTATGTGTCATATTTAAATGGTGTTAAGATTTTACATTTTATTCTAGTTTATTTTTACAGTTTTAATAATTAATTACACACTTTGATTTTTTACGCTAAATAATTCTACACCATCCAGAACTGAACTTCGGTATTCTCAGGGATTTGTACTAGTTACTGACTCGATTAGGAACGAAACAAATAAAAACATGTCGGACCGCGGACGGCCTCTTCCGAATACGCGTGGTCGAAAATAACGTCACGACTCTAGCTTATTGCTGATTCACTCGCGCAAAGCGTTAAGGCTCGTTTTCAATCAAGCTTTTTTTGAACAAAAAAAGTGAGCTTGAGCTTGAAAAATCAAAGCAAAACGCAAAAGCAAAAACTTATGTCGTTTTCAATCCCGCTTGAGCTCAAGCTTTAAGCTTGCATACGCGCGCTTCTGCTTGAATCTTCGTTCAAGCAGATATCTATCCCGGGTAGATATTTGCGTGAGCTTTGCGCTAGAAGCGATGATGCCGTCTGACGTCATTTCAAGGCGTCCAATAGAAATTGACCACTAGTGGCGTTTCTCTCTCTGCTCCTAGGACCGGCCATTGTTATTTTACATTTCCGCAGAATCACGGCGGAAAGTATTTTATTTTATGATAGTACTAATTAAATTGCCATCGAAAAAAGAACTACAGGAAATGTTAAGGTCTGAAAGGAAAGCAACGAAAAACGCGGCAGCGGATGAAAAGGATAAAATAATTTCATTAGTCAGAAATCATGAAAATTTATGGAACCGAGGCTTAGCTTCGTACAGAGATAGAGATCCGAATGAAAAATCTTGGACAGAAATAGCCAAAGAAATGAATTTAAAAAGTGAATATCCACTATACAGTCATTTTGAGTTTCTACTAATAATTTATAACATTTATATTAGAGGATGTGTGCAAGAAAAGGTGGAAAACTTTATTTGAACAGTTTCGAACACACTACCACACAGTCACCGTTTCCAAAAGTGGCCAAGAAACTGACGAATCTGTATTCGATAGTGTAAGTTGGCCATTTTTTAAGTCATTGTTATTTTTGAAAGACATACTGAAAAGAAGAGAGTAAGTTGTTTAAATTTCTGGGCCACATTCCTATTTTCTAGTGACCCTAGCCTATCAATAGCCATACGTTAGTTAAATAAGGGTATCCGAAATAGGAATGCCTTTATCAGAACTTAATGGCAAATTTCAATTGTATTTATTGAACTAAGTGATTGAGTTCAATGAATTCTTTATTATAAAATTTTTGGCATAATATCTGAGAATATCTATCTATATTATGAAATAGAACCACATCAAATTTCTCAGATGTGGCAACAGCTGATTTCCAGGACAAATCGGAAGCGGATCCTAAAATAAATGGATCTTTTACTTGCAATTTCATGGGGAAAGAGTATACCGTTAACGAGGAAATATCCGACCATGAAGAAGAAGCAATAAGCGAGGAACGAAATGATTTAGTAACTGACTTTGATAACCCATCCCCGGGTCCATCAAAAACAAGCGAAGAAATAACATCGTCAAACTCGAAGAGTTCAAGGGAGAAAGTTTCTATCGCCAAAAGGAAAATTAACCACTAAAAAATGTACAAGAAGAACAAGAGGGAATCTAACTCTTCTATTCTACCCTCTTCTGTGCTTGAAGCTCTGGCACATTGTAACAAGTATTTAAAGCATAATTTCATCCTCCATTTCAACCAAAAATTTATTGATTTAATAACATATTTGCAGAGAAATTTCTAAACCTGATGATTCAGGCACTGCTTTTGCAGACTATGCTGCTAGTCTTCTGAGAGATGTTGATACCATAAAACGGCGTCGCTGTGAAAGAGAGGTCATTGACACCATAATGAAATTTATTGAAGACCGTGATTGAGTTCCATGAATTTTTATTTAGAATATGCATAAATAAATGTAACTTGTACAAATAAATTTGATCTCAGTTCGATTAATTGTCTGGTCTCTTCACACCTTTCAAGTCCCATTGCCATTCAACATTGCCTTCTTTTACGAAATATTTGGCATAGTTATCCCTAATTATCGCCACTTCTCTGCTATAATTTCTAGCCGATGTAGGTTTCAGTTTTTCAAATCCCTTAGCAGGATCATTTCTCAATTTATCGTGCCATTTTCCTTTTATAATATTTCCAGTGTTTTTATCAACATAATCGGCAAAGTCATTTGGGCAATAACGTTTTTGCTTCGTCTTCTCTTCCTCTTTCATCAAAAAATTATGTAGCACTACACAAGCTTTAATAACTTTATCGACATTGGATGGCTTCAAAATAAGAGGTCGTCGAAACACCCTCCAACGTGTGGCCAAAATGCCAAACGCATTTTCGCTACATCTCCTAAAATACTTTAGTTCAAAAAGCAAAAAGGTTACAATTATTTGAACCAAGGCAATAAAATTTTGCAAATTAAAGGTCTACCTGGCTCTGCTTAACCGATAATTAAAAATAATTTGAGAATTTGTAAGTCGACCATCTCTAGAATACGGCTTCATAAAATTAGGCAATAGCTGGAAGGTGTCGTCTCCAACAAGGACATGAGGAGAAGCAATGTTGGTGTTTGGCAATAAAACAGCCGGTGGAAATCTGGCTTGGTTATTTTCGACTGCTTTACCAAATGAAAAGGATTTGAAAATTCCTCCATCAGAATACGAGCCATATTCCCCCACGTCTACTACTAAAAACCGGTATTTTGCATCAACAACTGCCATCAAAACTCTGGAGTTGAAACCCTGTCAAAAACAGAAGTATTAAATTTTGCAAATTTAGTATATTTATAGTCAAAATAATTAGTTACTTTGTAATTATAATACAACATTTCACTGTTTGATGGTTGCTGTATCATTACATGTTTGCCATCAACGGCCCCGCAACATGTAGGAAAATTCCATCGGTTTCGATATTCTGCTTCAGCCATACTCCAATTATTTTCAGTAGGTTGCTAAAGATAAAATTTCGACTTAGAAATATAATAGGCCAATATGCTTTGAAGAATGACTTTACCGTTAAATACAAAGGCTGAAGTACATCCCAAAGCGCCTGACAGGTCTCTTTAACAATGTTATGTGTTGTTTGTTTTACCGAGGCGAAAGGCGTATGCCATGGAATCAAATGAATCTCCAGTTGCCAAAAACCTTTAAATTAATATATTTTAATCAAGAACATTTATAAACAGTATTTAATAATAAATAATAACTTACCGTAATGTTAGAGCCAGTCTTTCTCCGGGAGATATTGGTTTTCGTCCTGGAGGATTCTTAACAATGTATGGCCTTACTAATTCCAAAAGTTTATCAAATAAAGTCGGTTCCATTCTAGTAAAATTAGAAAATTTCCGGTTGTCGGTTCGCCTCATTGTTTTCATCTAAAAATAAAAAGAATTATTTAAACTGATTTCACCAAGTATGATTAAAATTATACAAGAATATAACTACCAGAGTCCTATTGTGTCCTTCACTACTACGTTTTCTCCAAATAGGAGGAACCCACCATCTCTTCTGTTTATATTTTTTCTTCGCATTTAACGTCAATTGATAATACAATTGAATTAAAAGTAATTGCCTTTGAATTAAAATACGCCGTCTTCTCGTAGTGACCGCCATTTTTGTTCTGAAATTTTCTCCCGCGAGATAGAGAATTCCACGCCTATCACTAACACGTGATGTCGTTACTGTGCTATTGAAAATCTTTTCCCGGCGGGTTTGAAAACGACCTAGCCTTCCCGCTTTTGCTTTTCTCTCTCGCTGTAGCGCGGAAATGCAAAACGCGATTTTTTTTACTTTCAATCGTTAGCAAAAAGCGTATATTTTTGCTTGATTGAAAACGAGCCTTTAACGTTGAACGCGGCCGAAAAAATAGAAAGCGAATATCGTCATACTCAACGTAATTTCTGTCCAGCTTAACTATGTTTTTATTTTTCGGTTGTCGCTTGACGTCGGGCGAAAAGTCGTGATTTAGGCCAAGTCAGAACCATTCTTTATCAAACTACTATTTCGCGTTATATACATGAGCAAACGAAAGAAAAGACATTTTGGGAAGTACACACAAGTATGATTTCACGGGGGCTTATTTCTTAGTGTAAATAAACTGTGTCAAAGTGCCCAAACTTTATGGCGAAACCAAGACGTTTCATGTTTAAAAGCATGTCGCATATTTTCTACTGAAGGGAATTTAATACAGTACATACTTTTATTGAAGGCCTTTGGCATTTTTTCACTCTTTTGCGGTGATTTTGTTTGTGGAATGTTCAGTAAATCAAACACCGTTGACCACAGGCGTGCTTGGACCGACGCCTTCCAATTGAGTCCCATTTGATGGACAACTATAATCTGTATCTTTCGGTTAATTATTTATTCTATTTGGTCAACCTTTTCTAAACTACTGAAAATTCGCCCCTTCCCCCAAAAAATCAACGGACAAAAACTTTATTAGGTTCAAAATGGTAATTTAGCGATAGCAGAAGTGCATTAAATTAGCCTAGTGTAACGCCATTTTTACTAAGACAGGTCTAGGACTGCCAGGCGTTGCCATTATTACTACGACTATTGACCTCTTAAGTTAGTTTAAAGGAACTATATATGTATGCACACCAATTAACAGGGAATTAAACAAATTTAATACATGGAAATAAAATATACAGGTAATAATTAATGTTTGGTTATTAAGAAACAATTATTAGTCCAAACATTTGTGTTAATGCTACTATTAGACAATATGATAATTATATAACGTGTTAACCTTCCTAACTTGGTTAAACGTGGGTCATAGTTTAAAACCCACAAAATATTACATGCAGCATGCAATTTAAAAGTTATGACCGATGCCAGGTCTGTTACTACTCATACTCTTAATATCTCGCGAACTGATCAGTATGGCCTATTAATTTAATTGAACGTAATAGCGTAGAGTACTCATCACTTTGTGGGACACGTGCACGTTGTTCTCGGTGGAAGAAGGAAGGAGCGAAGACGATTGAAGATAGAAGACTGGTGAAGATTTTAGAGTCGAGAACGTCGTGGCGTGGCGTGACTGCTACTATGGTGATGAGACGGCATGGTTTCCGGCCGTTAGTAAGCCATGACAAGGCAGCAAGAGAGTTGGCTCCGAGACGATATCGGGACTTCAAAGCAGCGACCAGCACTGGGACTTTGGTGATGTTCTATATCGCGTTATACTCGGTCTCATGACGAGAGAGCCTGGAGAACGTTCTTAGTCCTTTCTAGTTCGTAACTATTAGACTTCCAGAGAAACAGTGTGTGTTTTTATTCCTATTGGCATCGGTTTTATACTAGCATCGGCGATGTTTCTAGAGCATGCAAATTTACACTTAAGTACACTTTCGAATAAGAAGAGATATAATTTATCGACACTTGAACCATTAAAATTTGATACATCTAAAATATTACACTTGAAATATTAAATTTAAAATCTTTAACATCTTTAACATCTTACACTTGAAATATTAAATTCTAAGTGTCACTTGAAATATTAAATTGTATTACTAAGGGGTTTAAATACTAAGTGTTTTAAATAAGGGTGTGCATAAATACTCGCTACGAAGGGGTGTTCAAAATTTATCGTTACACTAGGGAGTAAACAAAAGCGGGGTTTGGGACTAACGTCTCTTGTGCAGCAATACTGAAGGACGGGCCCGTAGCCACGGGGGGCACCAGGGGGCAATGCCCCCTCAAAAAATATATCCTGCCCCCTCAAATAATATTTCGGTTTGCCCATAAATGCCCCCTTATCAAATTAACTTTCCCCTCTAAAGAATATTTTCATTTTGGTACACAAATATTAAATTTATTTAGAATGTATATTAACATATTTTGGACTATTGTCTTTACCTGATACACTTTAATTTTGTAACTTGATATGTCCCTGATTCGCTTGTATGTTTTAACTTCACTTTTGATATGTATCCCTGACACACTGGAATTTTTAGCTTTATGTCGTTGTCCTTGATATATATCGCTGGTTTTGTCATCCAGGACCAAAATATTATAATGTCGGGGTACAGACTAACATTTTGAGCCTCAACACCGACTTACGAAGTTGCGAGGCAAGCTTTTACTGCATTACTCGCGTATTTCCACTTTAACGACGAGCTATGTCACATGAAAGAAAGTGAAACTTAATTTCGCTAGCCTACGAAAAAGATCTGACCAGAAATTTAGATTTAGAATTGTTTATTAACAATGTAATTTTTTCTAAACTTTTTAGAATAAGTTTCAATTTCAAATGTTAAATGTGTCAATAATGAAATACCTGCGTAAATATTTATTGTTTGACAACTTTGATATTTATATTATTCTATAAAAAAATTGCATTTGCCATGCCACCTCACAGAAAGATACTACCCCTCTGCGTAACCTTTCTGGCTACTGCCTGCTGAAGGAAGGCGACACATTCGCCACCTTGCGAAAACTATTCTTATTTCTCCGGTTTAGGTGCGAATCGTACCCAAAAATTTGCCCTATTGGTAGAGGAATAGATATTGGCTGAAAACAGGGTTGTTTGATTTAAATCACTGATTCCAAGTAGTAGTTTAAGAAACTCGAGACGAAACTTAACTAGGAAAGACCTAAAATTAAAAGTAATCATGTTTTTGGCATATTTCAGTTTAAGGTTTTCCCAGAACTACAGTTTGTCTTGCTGGAAACGCTAGGAAATGAAATAGCGGTCAAGCTAGTCTTTCTATATAAGCATTTGAATAGTAACAATATCCAATAGCTGCTTAAATGTCATGATTATTTTGCTTTTGGTTAATTATGACTCAAAAGTTTTCATGTTGGTAATTTACTATCTAGTAAAACAATTAAAATCAAAAAATCCGATTTAAATCAAAAAATCAACAACCCTGGCTGAAAATGAACGCTGTATCTCTAAAGGGACCGGAAAACGCCCTATTCTAGTGCAAAACCAAAACCGAACGCTCTCTAGCATAGCATCAGGGGAAGGGATGGTGGCTGTGAATTTGAGAAGTCAAGACAATTCGGTTTTTTTTATGATTCTTCATAAACCTATTAAAAGTCATTTAACGACAGTGGCCGTTCCTTTTTTATTTTTTAAAAAGCAAACTTGCCATATTGAGGGGTCTTCCCCGTTTTCCGGTCCGTTTAGAGATCCAGCGTTCATGGGCTGAAGAAGTCGCGCCCCGCTCTCGTGAAGAAAGACTTCCAAGAGAGGAGCTCGAGATTTCTAACAGGGCTGGGAAAGGGGGAAAAACTAACCCCCCATCCATGGAGTTTAAAAAGTTCTTACCCCAGCAGAGACGTACGCTATATCAGCTATTGTAATTGTTATTTCCAACGATAATTTAATGGACTTCCACGATTAATAATTTTAAGTCATGTCAACGCAAACTCATAGATATTTTAGCAACTGTTTGAAGCTTTATATTGCCATCATTATATTTAGCGATGGGGTAAATACTTCTATTATATCCCTTTGGATATGAAGGGAAAGTATATAAATTCGAATTCAATTTAGTTCAGCTCACGCATCAGGAGTTACTTTGGAATGCTTTAAACGAAAAAAATTCCTAGGTCTGAGTTTGTATTTCTGCTTGTATGTATCATCCGGGCCTGTAGTTGGATTCATCTTCTTTACGTCACGTTCGACCAAGAGAGCAATCACACTCAACATGTACAGAACAATTAGACTGGCGAAAGCCGGAGCCAAAGTTTTCAGGTTAGAGGTCAAATTCTTGATGATTTGATCTTTGTTGCTTTCAATCTCAAGGCAAAAATTGGTCAACCATAAGAATTCGCTACGAATATCATGACCAGTTTCCAGAAAAGTTTGCAATCTGTCAGTAATTAATTAACTATTTTAAGAGCTAATGAGTTAATTAGATTTTCATAAATTAGGGTATGTCTTAATTATTTTTTATGTAACCATAAGGGTCTTGTTTTGGTACCTTTGAACGAATATTTCTCTGCCTTCCAAGGATGCGTTTTGCGAAAATAGATAGGAGAAGGGTTGTTCCATGAAAATCTCGCCGTAGTTGACTCCCTCTAGGTGTTTATACCAGAAACAGTGACGTCGCATTACCGTAGAATAGGCTATAAACGCTATATTTTCGTTCGCTTTGAATACTTCCTTTTCATTAAACCCAGACTCTTTCAGTTTCATAACCCTTTCTAGATAATCGTCGTAAAAATCATGGAGATATTTCTGGAAATGCATAATATTTACGATTCGACCTTTTCTAAAGGAAAGTGTCAAAAGTGATCGGTGATCTGCATCGTAATTATTATTATTATTTGCCTGTCTTAAGAATTTTTAGTGGGATTAAAACGTCGGAAAAGAAGAGATCATGTAGAAAGGGAAAACGTAATAGTAGAGAGATGCAATAATATTGTGATTTAACAGCGGAATCAATATTTCTTTCAAAGACAAATTGACATACTTTCATGTAGCGTTTAATGTGAAAATCATCTTGGACGAAGACCTTCATGTTGGGCTCCTTCATTAAGTCGTCTAGAGTATAGATTTTTGGGGATGATTGGTAAACGTGGTACGAATACACATTGGCTTTTGTTATTGACACAAATAGCACGATTGCGATCCCCAGAGAACCTACGTGTCTCAATGTGAAATGACTTTCGTATTAAGAAGAATATATTCAAGCCTAACATTATTCAAAAACGTTTAGGTAAAATGCAAACTCTTGCCTATTTGCTTTTTTCCAAGGATTGTTCCCAATTGTGCTAGTTTCCAATACAAAATTTTGACAAGTAGAGCCCACAAGAGTAAAATGAGCAAAGCCTGATAATTATTTTCGGGTTTAATTTTAAGGGTCAGGTTCATTATCAAAATTTTATACCCCATAAGCGGTACTGTTAAACATTCTGGTGACTTTAACATCTTCCGGTCGAAAGTATTTGACCAAAAACGTGTAATATGTGAATTGGATGGGTGGTCCCAGTTGATAACCAGTAGTGTATGCTTTATTATTATGGATATCCCACCAATAGTTAGTTAAATCATATCTCAAGTCGGTATTCTGAAAAAAAGTAAACGCCTAGAGTTTAATCGGTCGGAAATGTGCGGAAGATTATTCAATATTAGAAAATAATATTTTTTTTTTTCCATACTTCGTGAAAAACTCGTAAACTCTTTAAACTCTTTTCTTACAAAGAAATGAAATTAAAATTCGAATTTTACTTACGAGATTTCCAGCGTCAGGAATTAATTGAAGCTTATTACTGTAATTAATCGAAATTAAAATCAGGAAGCTTATTTAATTACTGCATGCATTTACGTTTTGAAATTGGTTAAAAATTCCGCTACAACAGAATAATATTTAGAAACAGCTTTGAAATTGAATTCGCCCGTATTTTCCATGACGAATGCCTGAAAACAGAAATTCTATCCTTGGAATATAAATGTCGTTATATAAATCACTTTCTCTAGTGTCTTGGAAGCGATCAATTTTTGCAAATGATAATTTTGAAACCTTACCTTATCCAGGGCCATTCTCAAGGTTACATTGGAAAATAACATATTGAATATAGTTGATTACGTTACCCGATAACGCCAAATTATTTGAGTAATATTGATATATTATATTACGTTATTTGATGTTCCCAGACAATTTGTTATTTAGCTTCGAAATTTGGCAAAAATGTGCGAGTTGTCATTTTCCACGGAGACGAGATCTGAAAGTTTAATGTCATGGGAGTCTGTTTGTTTCGCGAAATGACGATGTCGATCGTTACTTGATTTTAAGGTGTGTCTACATTTGCCAACTTTTGGCCAAGTGTATACTCTACAGTATGCTGTAGCGTATTGAGGCACAATGTCAAAATGCGTTAGAATTATAATGACCATTATCAAGCGCGCACGAATACGTGAGAATGTAGATTGCTATCTTAGAGGATATAAAGAAGAGGAATGGACAGTTTTTGTATTCAGTTATCGTAAAAGTTTTTGTCTAAATATCACTCTCCGCCTCCACACATACACAGTTAAGTAGGTGACATTTTCAACCACTAATGATATGTATTGTACAGAGAAGGTATTGTACCCAAATAGAAAAATCGGAATTAAATAGTAAATATTTGGCGAGATATTCCCTTTTATATTGGTAAAGGCTAAATTGACTATTCCTCTTCTTTATATCCTCTATGCGCTATAAAGGCTCTGATTTAGCAATCTAAGTAAAAGGATACTGGCACGCTATCTGACTCCATTTCCCGTCGAATGACACGCATAGTTCAACAAAATACAAGACAACTAGCGTTGATACATATTCGATCGACGCGACTAGAACAAGTTGGGAAACCAAAATAAACCTCTGCAAGTCGAGACGCAATTAATGGGTTTTTCTTAAATAATTAAATGAATATAATTGATATACGTTATTTTATATCTAGTTAAATCGTTTTGACAAATTTCATTCCCAAAATCATTTTAAACATAGCTAATGTTGACGTTTGAATTCAAGCGTATACCTCTATTACAATTTTTAAAAATTTAGAGTATATAAGGCGATTGATTCTCAATAAATTGGTAGGAAACCCGCAATTACGTGAAGCTTTATATTGCCATCATCATATTTAGCGATGGGGTAAATACTTCTATTATATCCCTTTGGATATGAAGGGAAAGTATATAAATTCGAATTCAATTTAGTTCAGCTCACGCATCAGGAAATACTTTAGAATGCTTTAAACGAAAAAAATCCCTAGGTTTTGTTTGCAGTGGAAGCACTGCCATTGGGAGGCTAGACGTTTCTTGTAACCCTAGCCGATCGCCTCGTATTTCTAAATCCTAACGATGGTAATAGGAAGCGAAAAATTGGTTTCTGTGAACTCCGATTTCGGAACTGCGAAAGCGGTTACAGACACACACACCCTGAGACGTCCAGTGTAATACCTCTCCGTCACGATATGGTCACTTGGAGATGTAAAAACATTTGATCGGCCCAGGACAATTTATCCAAAAGTCGTGAGTTTACTGGGGTCACCACTCGCCTATTTAAAAAAGCGCCCCCTCAGGTCTAAGAACTCTGGGATTTTCACCGTTCTCTGCATGGATTGTTTGTCATCAATCTTGCGGATGGTTTGATATTCCATTTGGGTTGGGAGAATATACGAAACTTTGTTAAATTCTATGTAAATTGAGGTGCTCTGTCCCTATTCCGCGAGGTACATGTTTAAAATATCCCACCGGGGAATATAAACCAGTCTGGTCACATTTCCTAAAACTAGGGATCCACTTAACAGCATCGTGAAAGGATTTTCAGCTTCAGTCACTTAAGAACTATTTCAATCACATTTAAGTTATTTACCATCGCTTTCAAGTACATTTTAGAGATATGATGTAACTGTTATTCGTTATGTTAGTCATTTCACAGTAATTTTTATTGATATTTATTCATTTGACAACGTTTTCAAAAAGCTTTGATTAGACTAACGACACTTTTATCCGCTTTCTTAGTCATATTAGTTTGCTTTCAATTGAATGTTTTCGTTTCACAGTGTTTTTCAAACGCATTTTAGTAAATTAACAGCACTTTCGGCCACTTTTTGAACATTCAACTTCATTATCAGTTTTATTTCAGTAATATAATAACAATATCAAACACATTTAAGTCGAATAGTGGGACTTTTATTAGACTTTAAACAGAACTTAAACCTATTTTTTTGTTTTGCCAATACTTACAATTGTACTTTAGTCATTTCATGAACGTACTGCTTTTAGTTCCTTTGAATGCGATTTAATACACATTTTAGTAACTTAACAACACTTTGATCTACTGTCTTAGTCATATTAATTCGCTTTCAATCGAATTATTTCATTTCACGTCAGCTTGATCCGTATTTTAGTAGATTAACAACACTTCCGACCACTTTTTCATCATTTATTTTCATTATCTGTTTTATAATACTTATATATTAACAATGTCAGATATATTTAAGTCGAATAACGTAAGTAATAATGTTAAGCTTAACATAGTGTATTCCAATAATATATTTTAAGCCTAACAGTGTATTCCAACACCTCTGTTTCGACTTACGTTAATGATACGGAATTTGAAGCAGGTGTTGCGGAATTATTTAAGATAACGGTGCCGCCGTCATATTCATGAAATTCAAGCCAATATATTTCAACCTAATACTTCTAATTATATTTTAAACTTTAGAAATTATTTCAACTAAATATTCACCAATTTCTCTTTATTGAAAATATAAACATATTTCACATTTTCAAGGATAGGAAATGTAAATAATGAGGTCGGTGAACGGGAATAGAGAAACTCGGATGGTAAATAAACGGCCCATAAGAAACCTAACTTTTAATTACATGTTTTGCCCTTTCACGTCACTTTAAATTGAAAATTAGTCTTTTAACAGCACTTTAAACGACTTTTTAGTCTTTTGACGGAACGTTTGATTGGGGTTTAGTTAATTAATTAAACTTTAAGCTACATTTAGCTGCTTAACGTCAATATGTCTCACATTTTTATTCATTTTACATAGTTTTTAAGTAAAATAGCACGACTTTCATTCCAATTTTTCTTATTCAAGTGTATTTTATGCGAAATGCGTAACTTGTATTTGCATGGTTAATCATTTCACGTCACTTTTTATTGAAACTTATTCCTTTGTAACAAGCATTTTAAAATTTTCCATATTGTTTTGAGTTTATGTGACCCGACGATAGTGGTGTATCAATTCTTGTTTAAGTTTCAGTATTGGTTGAATTATAGGCTCGTATTTGCATTCTAAACCAAAGTATGTATCATCAGCAAATTTGACCCGCCTGTGTTCCAATATTTTTAAATACACCATCATTTGTCAGTCAAATTGTATTTCTCAACTAAGAAAAATCGTTTCATCCATTGTTGGAGATTGACATTTTCAAATTTCACTCCGTTACACTTTACACTTATCAAATTATTAAGGGACTCTGCAAGGATTCGAACTGATAATGACGTCTTGATTTGAACTGATAAGATAATCTACCGCGTTGTCTATTTCCTCACCGACCTAGTTGCCAAAAGTCAACATGTCGATAAAAAACCCGAGCCGTGTGTATGACAAGGCTTGGAGATGCGTTCAACTTTCAACATCAACATCGGAGTTATTATGTGTTCGCATTTACACACAAAAATAATTAACAAATCGTCCCATGTGTTAACAAAAAACCAAAATGCAATCTTAGAACTAGGGTTAAATTTCGCTATAGCCCCTAAAACATTAAATAAAGAACACCTCATTACGGAAATTGAAACCGGACTTAATAAACTTAATACTACAGATAAACCCTGCTTAGCACAAAGTGCATTAAAATAATAAAAACTAATAACAAACCTAAACTCAACCTTCCAAGAGAACAATTTTCAGCCCTTAAAGAACTGAAGAACAACCGTGACCTAATTCTAACACGCGCAGATAAAGGCGTATGCATTGTCCTATTAGACAAAGAAGAATACAAACCAGGCTTAAACGAACTACTCAGTGACATCAAAACATATAAAGGAATAAAAAGGGACCCAACCAATTATTTCCACACCAAAGTATAAAATACGATAAAAGATTGCATTACATTAACACCAAAAGAAAAGAAACAACTTATCGCCACCCATTATGCAGCCTCTAGAATGTACATTTTGCCAATATGAAGAGTATGATGTAAATATCCGAAGTATTTCGCGAATCGTTACGAATATTAAAGGGACTGTAAAGAGGTCGGCGGACCGTTGAATTTCTTTTTTTAAAAAAAAACTGACCCGACCCATCCTCCCCTCTCTTGTTATTGGTTGTGATCCGCCCTGCTTCGGCGTTTCCCCAGTTCTGACCCACTAGAGTCCGAGATCCCCGCTGCGTTTGCTAGAAGGAAAGACTTTCGTTTTGCTCACCCCCTCCCCCCGGGATTCTGAAGTCAATAACGACGTTTTCAAAAAATATTTCCAACGGTCCGCCGACCTCTTTAGAGACCCTTTAAGAATCTTAGAGTAATATTTTATAAAATCGAGTAGTCTTGCCGAATTTTATGTTTACATCCCATATTATAACGGTGGGAAACAGAGTATCTCGGATTTTAGTCCAAATACCCGAACTTTCTCACGGTAGATACCGAGCATATAGCTTTACATAGTAGGAGAGTGGTAAAGGCTCGTTTACATGTGAGCGAGAATGGTATCGTTCCTTTCAACCGAATTCCCAATGGATCGAAATCCCATTCGACCGAAAATCCCGCAATGATTTTAGATTTCCAGCCCAATGGCTATATTCCCGATGGACCGAAATCCCAATCGTCCGAATATGCCCCTAAAAATACATGAATATAACTTGAAACACTGTAGCCGTCAGCGATTCGGTGGTGTAGTGGATACGATGTTGGACTGCGAAGCGATAGGTTGTTGGTTCGAATCTCCGTAAGGTATGTTAATAATATTAAAAGTAAATATTTCGTGATACTAATTAAAACGCTCACTTTCATTCCTTTCAAGGCAAGAGATATATAGAATTAATAAAAAAATTGTGATTAAAATGAAGTACAGTCTTAATGGTAGTTCCATCAACGTCTTTAAGTTTTAAATTAAAATTCTAATATTTTGGTTTCGGATGCGTTAGGTTAGGTTAGGGTAGGTTTAAATAATTCGTTGACACCTTTTCCAAAATATTCTCCTTTTAATTAGCTACCACCTTTTCCAAAAGATTTTCCTATTAATTAAAAATACATTTAATGCAAAACCATACAGTATGTCTTCTTCCAGTTCAATAGAATTTCGGTCCAACGGGACTATAATAAAATCGCACCTTTTGGCTACGTTCGGTCGAATGGGACACCACAAAAAAGCCGTTCTGTCGAATGGGAATTCGGTTCAATGGGACCAAAGCGCGAGAACTGGGCTTAAAGTGGATAGTAGAAGTTGAAAGTCGAATCTTTTTCTCGCGCCTAAAAAAATCGCGTCTGCCAAAAGCATTTGTTCCCACTGCTCCACCCGCTCCTTCGTTTACATACGAGCTGGGCGGTAGCATGAACCTAGATTGCAGAGTTGTCTTTCAGTCCGAAGTAAACAACTAAAATGGCATCGACTGTCGTTAGTTTACTTCTGCTTAAAAATAAACTATTGCTATTCGACATTTATAACAAAAAACACCAGAAAATTAGAACGGAACGTCGTTGGGGGGTACATCCTATATGGAGAAATAGAAACAAAGAAGGCTATTTTCGCCTTTTGGAACGTTACTTGATATAATTTGTCAAGATGCGTACATTTTCTCTACTTGAGCTTGAGAATAATTTTGATTAAATTGTCGAGCTTGAAAGGATGAGGCAATGTGATTACACGTATTTCAAAAATTTTATCTTCTCAATGGTGGCAAAGGTTGTATAAAGTGGGGGACTAGAAGGCTTGGCAGGAGTGTCCTCGTTTTGAAAGTTTTCCTCTAAGGTTCCGGTGTGCGCGCCCATCTATCTCTGCTCTCTTATAGGTTAAAATACGGTGAACCGGATATTAGGAGGAAAATATATTAAATAAATAAAAAAGAAAAGCGAGAACACCCAAATTGCCTTACCAAAGCAGCTAGCTTCAACTCCCCCTCTTTCTACCCTCTTTGATGGTGGTGCCTAGGCCTATTTCGCGAGATGAACGCAAAAATATCAAACGATATTCGGTCCTTGGATATTATCGGCTTGGAAAATCACGTGACTCTTTGCGACAAGCAAGCATGAGCTGAAAAATCTACCACGGCAGATCGGAGCTTATTCGGAACACCCGCTTCATCTATGAGCAACAAGCTCGACTTGAAAAGTTCTCATACGCCTCATCTCTCAGCTTTACGCTTCGACTTTTTTCATTTCTCGCGCACATGTAAACGAGCCTTAAGGCAAGGTTTTCGATTGGCTTAAGCTGTGATCTGACGTTTAGTTGGGGAGTTTCACCCCTTTTCCACCTACACTTTAAACGCCACATATACTGGTAAAGGGATGCTTTAAAGAGAGAGGTTAAGCAAGATGCTTGATTCCTAATTTTATGTTCGGGCGCACATGATCATTAATTCGTGATATTTATCATCACTATAAACTTAAGCTCGCTTGACGTAATAAAGATACGAATACGAAATCATATCTCTGTTACCAACAATTACATAAAGTGAGCTTGAGCTTACAGACGTATTTTCGCCCTTTACTTAATCTGTCTGTTATCTATACGTGTTAAAGGCTTGTAATTTTAGTCTAGGTTTATTTCGGTCCTCTTGACTAAGCAATTACACTAGTTTTTCGGACAAAAAAGTAGCATTGCGCCCATGAGTTCATCGAGAATCTATACTATCGTTTGAATAGATTTTGTGATCAGATCTTAGGCAAGCTCTAACCTAAACCTCATCAGGGTTAATATTAACGGCTAATCTAATCACAACCTCAATCTAAACCTAAATTTGGAGCAGGGTAGCTTAAGGGCTAGTTTTTCAAGTTAATAACTAGGTTTTATTAAAATACGATCCAACTCACATAACTCTTAATTATAACTTGGCTGTAATTATTAGAGATGGGCCGATACCGATGCCATATCGGTATCGGTACCGATATTTGGCCTTAACCGATATATCGGTATCGGTTAAAAATGAACCGATATTTCTACCTGATATTTTTTGAAGAAAATAAATACTTATGTTGAGAGTAGTTGACGCCATAAGACCTAAACTCTGAGACAGCACAGTTTTTCATCTACTTTTGGATAACGTAACTAGTGTCTAAAATGGGTTTTTCGTATGATAAGCCAGTTTTATAGTTTCAAGTACCGAAATTGGATCGAGAATCATCAATAGAGATGGGCCGATACCGATACCATATCGGTATCGGTTTGATATCGGTTTAATCGAAGGATCGGGTAAAATATCGGTATCGGTACGTATCGGTTTCCCAAGTATCGGATCATATCGCTATCGGTTTAAACTGGTATCGGCCCATCTCTAGTAATTATGAGCCCATGCATGAGCGCCTTAGAAAAATGCCAAAATTTCCATGAAAACACGATCGACGAACCATCAGTTTTTCTACCCAAAAACAAAGTTATATTCTACAATACCATAAAAAAGGTTAAACAAGATAGTACGTATCAGATGGAAGTACTATAATATCGAAATATTGCAACTAGTAAGTGTAACGCATAGAGATGTGAGTCGGTAATTTGCCGTCCGTATATTACCAGTAATTTACCAAATACCGAGTAAATTACCGTTTTATATCTTACCGTAATTTTACAACGGCAATTTACTGGTAAATAACGGCGGTAAATTACCAAAACATTTTTATAACGCATTAATGGTTCATTTTACACTTAAATGATCAATTATTTCTGTGTTTATTTCCAAAATGACTCACCAGATGCTATTCGCTAGTCAGTACTTACAAAGTTGCGCTAGAAATTAGTCTTTTCATAAATCTTTAGTTAGAGATTAGATTAGAAAGGCCACACAGACACTTTTTTTAATGGTGGTGGGTTTGTTTTTATGTAAATATTTTTTATTGTTTATATATTTTTTTTATTCTTTATTATTTTATTGTATATATTATTTGGTACTGTTATTAATAAATCTTTATTCGTATATTTGTATTTTCTTCTTAGAAATATGTAGAGGTTTATTTTTAGTGGCTGGAAATTCAAACAGGAATCTTACGGGATAACACCCTGACAAGTTCGGGATGGTTTGGGCTGGTTTGGGTTCATTAAAGGATTAAAAGGACCACACCCTTCACTACGAGGACTAGTCCGGGCTTGTTTGGGGATATTAAAAATGGGTCAAACCCCTTAATAGTCATAGACGACAACATAGCAGGCTGAAAGGCAGGGTAGGTAAAATTTTCATAAAATGGTAAAACATTTTGGGTGGTTGATGGCATGGCCGCCATCGTGGCGGCGGCCATCTTGGATACATGCGTGTCTAGGTGGCGGCGGCCATCTTGGATACATGCGTGTCTAGGTGGCGGCGGCCATCTTGGATACATGCGTGTCTAGGTGGCGGCGGCCATCTTGGATACATGCGTATCTAGGTGGTCTCTACTACTTTGGTTGTGCCGCTATCTCATAGGCGTTGGTTGGAAACTAACTTTTACTCTATTTTAAATTAGAAGAGATAATGGTAGATGAAAAACTTATCGAACTTTTATCAACATAAAATTATAACATAGGTGGACCTGAACCGCGCGGTTGTTCTCACTGCGTGTGAATGTGAATTGGTTGAAGAAATGGAAAATTCCCCTTTTATAAACTCCCTTTCGGATGCTAACTCTCTTCCGCAAAAGGGGGAAGGGTGGTAACAGGAAAGAACTAGATGTGGACTGAGCCTAAACGAAAGGTCTAAAAATTTAAGCTTCGGTACATTGTCGTCTGCAACGGTAGGCCTAAACCGTTGCAACGTCATTATCACGAAAACTAATCAAAAACATACCGTCCTGTGACAAATGTCGTAGAATATTAACCACCATCCCTAACCACCATCCCTGGTTTATGCCTAATCCGTATATTTCGGGCCTCTGTTTAACTAACTATATGAAACTGGAGGTTCTGTAGCTAATTTCTCATATGAATAAGAAATCCTCTGCTTTTACAGTCGCCCTTGGCATAGACAAACTCAATGGTTTGTCTAAGAAAGGCAATTAAGTCTTGGTCGAAACGAACATCTAAAAAAATTTAAATGGTATCTTAAGTAAATAATTTAACCTCATACTCTTAAATAAACGAAAATTTGACCCGCCAGTGAAGTTTTTAATCAATAAGTGTTACATTAATTAAATAATATCAAGTTAAAGTTTCAAGGCGGTGAAATGGCAAATTAGCGTCGTCTGCTGTAGAGAAATCTTTTGAGGTACTTCCATTTTTCATTTTATTAACATATTTAGACTTAATTGTTTTTGATAAAACTTTTAAAAGGCACACCTTGAATAGTAACACTTCAATTTGAAAGTAATACGAAATGTATTTCTTTTAACATTACGGGAGGGTGTAGGTTCTTATCTAGAAGGGCCTACCGGCACTCTAGAATTCCACAGGGATGCCATTCTATGATCATTGGATTCTAACACTACCATCAACCGGTCTTGTTTAGGCCGCATAGACAACAAATTCAACATCTATACTCGCATGTCTCTGAACCCTTGACTTTACCAATAAGTTTGAATATTGTTTTTCGTGTCCCCTATGAAGACTACGTAGAGACATTAACTGTCGCGAACTAATAAACCTTGAATAAGAAAACCAACTAAACTCAACTTCATAATAACGGAGGTTTTTTTGACGTCATTTACATTAAAATAACAGTAATTTTTTCTACTGCACGTTGTGCAATAAAATCAAGATCAGTTTACAATCAAAATAAACTCTTAACTCTCTCCGTGAACTCCTCGTAAAATCCAAACTTCGCTGTATTACACCGCTTGTTATATACAAGTTACAAAAAATAACATCTCATTTTTTACAGTTAAATATTCCTACTAATCTAGTTTTTCATTAGTAAATTTCTATTGTGGTTTTATCTCGATTTTTGGTTCGTGACGTCAAGTTCCGACATTAACGGTTCAGAGTTGGCCGAAAGTTAAAACCACATTGATATGAAAAGGGTTTAGGTTCTTTAATAGAACAGACTGTCATGACGACAACAATTTCGCGGAAGTTAAAGGGTATGATCGTAATCGGGTTATGGCTTCGATGCTTTTCTTTAAGTTACGATGAATTCCGCGAAAATGATCACATTCAAGTCAAAATATCAAGAAATGAACTAATGATTTTGACCTTGTTGGTATCATAAATAATCGGTTAAACAATCCCAATAATTGCACAGATAATAAGTCTTTTAAAATTTGAAAAATAATGCTAACGTATTGTCATTTATCAGTAACCGGTGTTTAAAGTTTTTATTTCAAAAGCTACCCACGCGTATATTTGAAATATTTACGCTTTTTCTTCAACATTGTTTCTATTTAGTAAGGAATGCAAAGTGTGAGAAGAGGTTATCAACATGCCTCTCTGTTTTAATATATTCTAACGTGAATATATGAACAAATACATCGCAGTTTCAAGGATATCAAAGGCCGTGATTTAACTGAAGTATATATCCAGTTCCATATCTCTGAGAGCTTGCTCTACCCTTGAATTCTTTCGCGCATACCAGATTTCGACGAAAAAGATCAATATGGACAGCATGTTCAAAGCCGCGAATAGTATGAACATGATACTGACATCATGGAAGGACGTCTTCGAGAATTGCATGCTTTGTGTTTGCTTCATATACTTTGAGCACGCATTCCCTTGCCCTAGGTAACTGTTTCGGATTTGATGTCCAGTTTCCCAATAATTCATCACTCTGCAAACAGAATTTAAACCAACACTCATTAATGCATTAGGCACATGGAAAGACACGTATATAATAAATAATTGAGGGGGCTGGCGAACCACAGCCTGGTTCCTTCGAGAGTGTGACTACTATGCAAAATGACAGCAATTGTTCTAGCTCTTTCAAGTTTAAAAAAATAAATATATTTTCGTTTTCGTTTTGGCTTCAAGTACAGTGAAAGGTTTGGAGTGCCCAACGAAATGAAACGTTCTCATTGTCTATATTAAACTAACAGAATACGTTACCTTATGTTTATGACGTTTTTGATGAAAGTTGTTGCGTTAGGTGACATCAAAAAATGATTAAAGGACGGTGAAAGCGTCTTTTCCGTAATGTAATGGCTTTCCTGAAGTGTAGAACCAACGACAAAAAAATTCCAAATTAGGAAGCAAGCCGATATAGACCGCGTTTCCTTTGTTAAAAACTGTACGTGAATCATCTTCCCTTTTCAGCTGGAACTTTTCTAATCTTCGAATGTATTCTTCAAAAAGCCTTTCATTAGTGCCCTGATAAAAGGTGAGTTTGAATTGTAGTCATAACAATAATATAATCAACTTTAAACTAGACTTAGAAGTGTTTCCCTATTGGTTTAAAACAAATAGAGAATATTTACCATGATAAACCAATAGACTTCCATGTCTATATTATCTAAAAGAATGGGCATGTCAGGGTATTTAAAGATATCGTTTAAGTTATTTATGTTGCGATCAATGTCCACCGTCAGTTTGGTCGACAGGTTGGCTTTAAAGTTTTCTAGCAGAAAGAAACAACCCAAAAAATAGATTGCCAATAAACAGTTCTTGACAGTTTCGCATTTTTTCTTCAAAATATAAGAGACACCAAGGAACACCCGGGGTAGTTGCGGCACGAATTGTTTGGCAATGGCAAAAATCAGTTTCCAAAGTGTGTAATTGAACAACGCAATGAAAATCCACACCTATAAAGTCAAAATAACCTATTAAAATGAAAAAAAAAAATATGTTAGCTTTGTGGCCTAGGGGTGTGCAAGCCTAGACTTTTCAGTTTCGAGACGAGTTCCAGCCTTGAAAAATTCTTGATTCGACTATCGAGGCAAGTCTTATACGTGATGTCTCATACTTGAGCCTTTTCACAAGACAAAAATCTTTATTCCAGCTTTAATAATATTTAACAGAACTGTCTTATATTAATATATTTGATGTTTAAAATTTAGTTTCATTATTATTGTTAACAGGAGACTCGTTTAGAAGTAAAAACTATTTCCGCCAGAAAACATGAGCATTTTTCATAAGATTGACCAATTTTAAAACTGACATGCCCGTAACTAATCCCTTGTAGCACAACAGAGTTGGGCCGGCCAATTTGCTCGACTTTCCAACGACTAGTATAAATTTAGTCTTGTGCTAGTTGGTGCGACGTCATATTGTCAGTCAGCCAACTACATTTTGTTGAACGAAAACTGAACTTAAACTTCTCTTAACTGTCATGTGGCCGATGGGAATTCTATTAGTTTGCCGAATCCATATATGAAAGCAAAATATTTTATTGACCGACTTTCCTTTTATACGTCTGCCGACTGTTAGCTGTCCGACCTTGTGGCCGAGGTTTAAATGCCTTTATAAAATAATTGGGCCAGCCTTGATTCACAGCTTAGCCTACTGAAACTTCTTCCAAAGTACTGCTTCCCGACTGAAATTACAACTTGTATCCAAATCTTTTACTGCCTTCATAATAGCAAGCGATAGGCTTTTTGTGATGGTAATATTCTTTCTTGTTTGCGCGATGTTTTTAAAGCGCATAGCCTAGTGCTCTGTTGAATTTAGCTAAAACGCGCATGCAAAGCTGACCGATCACGTATCAATTTTCGAAATTGACAGTTTTTACGTTGTTATCAGCGAATTTGAGGATCAATATTGATGTTGTCGACATCAACTTCGATTAATGAGACAATTACCCAATCAGGTGGCGTCTGATCACGTGGCTAGATGCTGAGACAGAAATATGGCGAACTAAAGAGAGTCATAATAACTCACAGTCTTAGTTGGATTTTGAATAAAATCATGGGGTGGGGAGGAAGATGAGAAAGCGAAGAAAACAGCCGCCTTTCTCTTCCACATCCGCAAGTGGGGAAGGCTTTTGTATCTTCACGGGAAAAATAAAATACTGCGTATATAGACACTGTTTCTTCATACTTATTCTAAATTGATAATTGGAAGTAATTAAATACATTTATTTCTAAGCTGATAAATTTATGTAGGACAGCGTTGACTTCATTTGACGTTCTTGTTCCAACGTTTTTCTTTAATATACAATTAGCAGCAACCAAATTGTCTTTATTTTACTTTATTCTTAAACTATTGACTTAACACAAAAAAACTATAACCTAACCTAACCTAACCTTACCTTACACATCCAATAAAACACAGAATATATTAATTTTAGAACTGGTCAACCACCTTTCAAAAGTAAAGTGTTTGGGAAAAAAATCATCTTAGTTTGCAAACCTATGCGAATCAAGTCTGAAACACCTGATTTTAATACGGCACTTAAAAGTCGGGAACGAGGCTAGGTTTTGGACGGCCATTATTCGGCCAACCTAAGATACTAAACTCGGCTTTACTTTGGGTATGCGGGAGAAGTCAGCGGACCGTTGACTTTTTTATTTATGTAGTTATTGACGTCACACTCCCCGGGTGTGAGCAAAACTAAAGTCTTTAGATCGAGATTTAGGCATGTGACCGGCAAATAAAATATAGCGAAGAAGCGGAGTGACATACCGGAGGATGGAAGATTTCAACGAGTCCAGTCAATGATATTTGGTATTCATCTTCGCGACAATATGATAGAAAGTTTCGTTCGTACAGCTCAAATGGGTGAGTGAGAGTTCTGTTCGCCGTTATCGGAAGATTAAGGTAGTTAGAATGAATCCTAGGTGTACAGTCTAAATCGCCGTACTTGAACAAATAAAACGTAAAGTAAATATATTAATCCCATGGTCAATAAAGTAGCTATAAATGTAATATTTCGTGTGTCATGTAGAAAAACAATACTTGCCACTAAGTCGTGTTTATTGACAATCGGAAAGTACGATATGTTAACCCTAAAAAACCTATTAATTTATCTCATATGGTAACATTGTTTTGGAAAATGCTGGATAAATTTACCGGCCTGTCGGATACAAAAGAAATTCATATATAAGGGTTGAACTTCTGAGATTGTGTATTTTCTTAATAAAGTTGAAGTCAATCTAGGAAAAAAAACGAGAAACCAAAATTTCACTTCTCTCAGCCGAGTCAAATTCTATCTTCACAATAATTTTACCTCAATATGCAACACTTTGCTACATAATAATATGCCACTGCCGTTAAAATTTTTCTAATGAATTATGCAAGCGTTATAATATATGGGTCTCTCTTTAGAACTAGGTGGGTATTTACACACCGTTATCTCGCCATATTTAAAACAAGATGCCCAAGGGGTGCGCTCATTATTGTATCCACATCGTACCGTTCTTAACAGGCGTACAGATAATTTGTGTAAATAGCCCCTCGATGAGCTACCTTTAACTATGCAATACTAACTTCTGTTTTAATTGTAATAGAGCGACACAAACTGAAAACCTGGTTGAGTAGCCTCACGATGAGTAGACCTTTACTGTGCTCAAACAATTACCCGTACCATATGTCTAACCCTTAAAATACATAGAGAACATCCGAGTGATTAGCCCCACTATGCGCTATCTCTAACTGTGCTGAAATTATTACCCGTACAGAAAATCTGAGTGAATAGACCCTCGATGCCCTACCCTACAAAATGATTACCCGTAATCCTTACTTCAATAAATTTATTTTTATTTTAATTGTAATATCCCAGGAACACAAGTTAGTATGTAGTTTATTTTGCTTTTAAAACTCGTCACGAGTTCTGGAGAAATACGCTTAACCAAAGAGGAGAGAGAGGGGGAGATAGAAACGCGCTTTATAGAATGCGCCGAAAATGGGAAAATAGGGGGGGGGGTAGTAAAACAATTTTCGGTACGATTAGTTTTAGGACGCGCATCCTTTGCGCAAGGGAGGATTGACCTCCTCGCCTTATCTCTGTCAAATTTTGGTGGAAAAAATTGTGAGTAACATTTTCAAATAATTGATTTTTAGAATCATGTTTTTAAAACAGAAAATATCAGCATTGTTCGTAAATCTATGTATTCCGTAAATCTATGTATTCCTGTTAATTATTTTCTGCAATCTTTAATTGACCGTTCAATCTGGCTCGCATATACGAAGCTGGTCATTTATGATCTGAAGTATGATCAAACAATTAATTAAATTACGTTTTTTTATAAAATAGAGCGCAATATTTAAATAGAGCTTGGTGTTTTCTATCCATTATCCACAAATTTTGGATAACCTATTATTTATAATCAAAGTTCTTGATAAAAAATTTAACATGCAAATTCTGTGGATAATTTTTGAAACCGGATGAGCATATAATGAAGCAGATAATGGAAAAATAACCAGGCTTTACTTTTAACACTACTGAATCTACATAAATTGCATAATCTAGTTCAGACTACTTACCATTTTCACTAAGACTTTCATTGAAGTTCTAGGATCCATGACAAAGACTTAATTATAGATGTCTCGGCAACAACCGGATGGCAGTAATCTATGACAGACACACGTTACAGTTTGAGTATAACAAATGAATCTCATAAATCGACATTTTAAATGATAATCACTAAAGAGATCAAAGAAGGATGCTTTATTTTTGAGTCTTTTTACTCAAAAGAGACGTATGTTACTCCCTAAAATAACAAAACGTTATTCATCGCTCATTTGTTGCACCACAACCAAGTTGGTTTCGTTATTGTTTGAACTGTATAATTCTTGCGAATTGAACCCCATTTGTATTAGGAAAGTTTACGAGGAGACTAGAAAAACTAAGCTGGCTTAAAAAATTACAAAACCATCTTCGATTTGAGTTAAAAAATGCTCGTATAAATCTCCTAAAAAACATATTTTATGAATAATTAAGCTTTAACTGTTAAATTATTTTAAATGTGTAAAATTAAAATTTTAAATGTTAAGTTTTCCTGAAATTTTTAAAACTTTAAATTTTACTTTCAAAATTATCTGACTTGAATTTAATTTCACAAATATAACATGTAACACTGACGCATTTTGGGTTCAGTACGTCCCTGGTGGGACGTCCTGCTCTATAGATGCTGACTTTCCTGTGTCGGCCGGTGAAGGCTTGACCCCCTACCTCATCTGCCAGCGACTATTCCCTCTCATATTAATCAAACCATACTGCAAACTTAATAATCACATCCTGGCCGTAGCGTCTCGCCCTATTCGCATTGAAACATTCTTAAAACCTTCTTAACAAAATTATGTTCATACGTTTCAAACAATTTCTTGAACATATATTGTATACTTGTTTGCTATATCCTATATGGATTTGGTTTTTGAACATGTTACCATATACAATTACAGATGGGCAAGTCTTCGAAACACAGGTAAATAAATAAAAAATGCGACATCACAACTTCGCTTTAATGTGGGAACAATTTCATACATCTAAGATTTTGATTTATGAAATTTTCAATGAAAATTAAGCCTTTGTTTAAAACACAAGAGTCCTCGACGGATTTCCAAAACATTACTTAGTAGAGGAAAACAAAACATTTCAAATTGCCTTGTTTCCCTAAACCAAAATGTTTCCTCTCTAAGTCGATCAAAAGGAGAATTATCTACTGACTCATTACCTGATTAGAAGGCTTTGGTCCCATTGAACCGAATTCCCATTCGACAGAACGGCTTTTTTGTGGTGTCCCACTCGACCGAACGTAGCCAAAACGTGCGATTTTATTATAGTCCCATTGGACCGGAATTCTATTGAACTGGAAGAAGACATACTGTGTGGTTTTGCATTAAATATATTTTTAATTTCACAACTTATTATTGTTAAAATAAATGTGAGTTGAAAATATATCACTGCACTTATTTTAACTACGTTTTAATTACGGCGAACCTCACCTACCCTAGCCTAACCTAACCTAACCTAACCTAACCAAACGTAACGTAACCTAACCTGACCCAAATCAACCTTTTTGGAGGTAAAAAGATTATTTATATGAGCATTAAAAGTCCGCCTCTTACCACGAACAATTTATTAGCGAAAACATAAATATTTTGGAAAAGATGTCAGATAATTAATTGGAGAATATTTTGGAAAAGGTGGCAGCTTATTAACAGGAGAATATTTTGGAAAAGGTGGAAGCTAATTAATAGGAAAATCATTTGGAAAAGTTGGCAGCTAATTAATAGGAGAATATTTTAGAAAAGGTGGTAGCTAATTAAAAGGAGACTATTTTGGAAAATGTGGCAGCTAATTAGTAGGAGAATGTTTTGGAAAAGGTTGCAGCTAACTAATAGGAGAATATTTCGGAAAAGGTGGCAGCTAATTAATATTAGAATATTTTGGAAAAGGTAGTAGCTTATTAAAAGGAGAATATTTGGAAAATGTGGCAGCTAATTAGTAGAGGAATGTTTTGGAAAAGGTTGCAGCTAATTAATAGGAGAATGTTTTGGAAAAGGTGGTAGCTATTTAAAGTGAGAATATTTTAGAAAAGGTGGTAGCTAATTAAAAGGAGCATATTTTGGAAAAGGTGCCAACGAATTATTGGAACCAAACCTAACCAAACCTAACCTAACCTTACCTAACAAAACCCAACCGAACCTAACCTAACCTAACCCAACCGAAACCAAAATATTAAAATTTTAATTTAAAACTTAAAGACAATGATGGAACTACCATTAAGACCGTACTTCATTTTAAGAACAATTTGTTTATTAATTCTAAATATCTCTTGCCTTGAAAGGAATGAAAGTGAGCGTTTTAATTAGTATCACGAAACATTTACTTTTAATATTATTAACATACCTTTCGGAGATTCGAACCAACAACTTATCGCTTCGCAGTCCAACATCGTGTCCACTACACCACCGAATCGCTGACGGCATGAGTGTTTCAAGTTATATTCATGTATTTTTAGGGGCATATTCGGACGAATGGGATTTCGGTCCATTGGGAATTCGGTTGAAAGGGATGATACCATAAGAAGTGGGACCATTTTCATTATTGATAAGCACCAGCGGGCATTAAAACTAAAAACTATTTATTCAAACGTTATAGAAAGTTGTATTAACAACTCGCTGGCCATTTAAACACTATTCTCTCGTTTTACCTTAATAATAGCATTAATAATTGCTTGCTTTTGTCCATACTGAAGCTGATTTGTCTCTAGCCTCATAAAACGAGAATATGCACAAAAATGTAAGTTATTTCGCGATTAATCGTCTAACTAAAGCCATTAAGTCGGGGTCGTGTCCCTAGGTTCTATTAAAGGACCTAAAACTATTTAACTGTGACTTTAATTCTCGGATCACAAGGCCTCTCTAGAGAGGTTCAGAGAGAACTCGAAACACAACGCCAATTTTAATCCTGTTCCTCTTAGCTCAAGCATTGGGTGTCATAACCTTTCGGTCCAATCCGAACCGATAAGACATCAATGGAAGGAATAAATTTAAGCATAACTTTGTTAGCTCTCAAAAGATGCTCTTGGAAGGTCGAAATGAACTGAATTTTATAGCTACACAACTTCTAAAAGCATCAAAATTTTGCAAGATATTTCTCATAGTTTAATTAGTGTTGCGAAAAAAAATATTAAGTTTGGTATGATTCTTTAAGGTGGAGGAAAACCGACCTAAATTCTAATATTTTGAATGGATGGCGCTCAGATGAGCGGGGATAACTCCACTCGCCTACCTTAGAAGTAGGGCTTATAGGGCAAATTTAAAAGCTTTTTTTCCTATAAGCTATTCCATAATTGGAATTCAATTCTTCTTACCCATAATTAGAATTCAATTCTTCTTACCCATAATTAGAATTCAATTCTTCTTACCCATAATTAGAATTCAATTCTTCTTACCCATAATTAGAATTCAATTCTTCTTACCCATAATTGGAATTCAATGATTATCAACTTCATTACAGGGAACCAATTTTCGTTTAAAATTGTCGCTGGGTTTCTCGAAGTCACTAAATAAACCATCGATGTTCAAAAAAAGCTGACTGGATTCTAATGTGGCATTATCACTAAAATTATGGAATATTCCTCCCGGCACACTTAGGTTTAACACGCTTCTGTCAGAAAAGGTTATGTCAGTCTTTAGTAAAGCAGTCACTCTTTCGTTTTCTCTGTGCGTTTCATTGGGGCTAGGCCCAAATACGATAGGGTGTGTACAAGGCTTAGTAGATAACAGACCTAAATCTTCATTTTTCACTTGAGTGCACTTGAAAGAAACCTCTTTTAATGTAAGATCACATTGGGTGAATTGATTTTTCATTCCGACTAATTTTTCACGAGGCATTTTTATTGCAATTGAAGTTTGTTTACCCGGATTCATGTAAATCGAAAAACTGGCGACCAAAAACTACAGAGTCAGTGATGTTAGATTGCAAAAAAATAAACTTTCATACATAGCTCTTTAACTTTCCCTGTGGGACCAAAATTTCCCTACCAGAAAACTACTTTTAGTAATGTAATTGCTTTGAAGTACGATTGGCTGCTCTAAACGGAGGAAAGTTCGAATACCACCAGTCTGGTTTGACTTTATCTTTTACGCGTCGTCTGCTCAAGAGTTTTATTTAAAACCACAGGAAAAGGCGCTACAGACTTCAATTTCTACCCTTTCTGTACGTAGTAGCGTATTCACTTTTGTCATTACCAAGTATAACATTATATAAAAGCGGTGCCTCCCCAATGAATTAGGCCTGTGCGTGTCGATTTTTATGTAGGGAAATATCCAGTTTCATAGAGGAAATATTTACACCCAGTATGTATACTAGATGGCGCTTCTACTACAGTTTCGAAGGGGCTCTTCCATAAATTGTCGTTCATATTTTAGGGGCCAAATATAAAAAATTTATATAAGAGAAAGGTTTCACCCTTAAATTAACGTAATAGCATGTTTTAGGGTATATTTATTTTTTATTGAATCACGGGCCTAGATATCTCGGAGGCTCCGGTTGATTTTTCCGAGTTCGTGTGTATATAGGTCCATATCTTTCACCCACGTATTCCTAAAATATTCGGACCATTTTCATCGTAATCCTCGATATTCAATATAGAAATTGAGCCCTTTAAAAGGAAATTGAGCTGCCCAAAAATTAGACAAAAATATTTATAGAAAAAGGGCTCACATTTAGAATCGTTCACATTTACCAGTACCAACCCTACCCTAAATTTCCAAAAATTATTAAAGAGACATACTCTTCAATTTAAATGTCAACAATAGCTATGTTTAAAATGATTTAAGGAAACAAGTTTCTTAAACCATTTAACTAGAATTAGGGTAAATTAATGCCGATTAATATAATTAATATCAATTATACAGGGTGTTTGTGAAAGGTCCATCAATAATGAAAGGGCGTATTTATTGGGCCATTTTGAGTCAAAAATGTTCTATGACATTTTTCCGTCCGGGCCTCTGCTTTCAAGTTATGATTAGAGTAATTTACGGATGACCCCTTAAATTTAATTAAGAAATTGAAAGACAGCGCTAATTTAATGAAGGGGTCATCCCTAAAATATTCAAATCATAACTCGAAAACCGTGGCTTGGACGGCAAAATGTCATAGAACATTTTCGACTCAAAATGGCCCAATAAATACGCCCTTTCATTATTGATGGACTTTTCACAAACACCCTGTATATTTTTAATTATTTAAAAAAAACTTCTTAATTGCGTATCGACTCGGAGAGGTTTATTTTGGTTTCCCAAATTATTACAATGCACAAAAGTCCAATTTATATGTTGTAAAGGGCACACATTGAATGACAAAAATTTTCCTACATAAAGAAACTGCTTTAAATAGCCGGCAAAATAGCGAGTATTTTCTACTCTAAGGCGGGACGATAAATTTAAAATGGATTGTCGGACTCTGATTTGACAGTTTTATCATTTGACCAATAAAAAATTCATAGTAAATGAAAAAAGTTAAAGTAATTCCATATTCCTCTCATTGGGTACGTTCATTAACCCTCTTTGATGATGTAAGTTTTTCCCAACTGTACGCTTTTTCGCGTTTCCGGTTTTGACGTCATAATGCTCGGCGCTTGCCCATCAAAAAAATCATCTAATCGATATGATTTTGTGATGGTGTGACGTAGCGCATGGCTGCTGAACACTTGACTGACGAAAAGTTAGCTCGGGACTTAAAACTTAAATTCCAATAATCCAATTCCAACAGTAATTGTATTAGTTTCCTTTACAAACTACTTCTACCATTCAAATGGACATAATTTTCTTAAACAATTTCATTATTTGCGAGCTCGTTAATAATTGAAAAGAGACATTTCAAAATTCCCTGGCCACCCGCGCGTTTTGTTCAAAACGTTTCATGACACGTAAGACTGAGTTGTCTCTTATTTATCTGGCGCTCTCATAAAGATGGTTACTAACCCTTTACTGTCACTCGCTATAACTCACTAAAAACAATCCACAATTTCAGCACGGATGTCCGCAGAATTCTACTTAGCTACTGCGAGTGTTCGAACCTCAAACACTTCTCGATAAATAAAAAAAACATTAACACTGAATCGCATCCTGGTGCTAGAATTGATTTCAATACCCCATCCCCTGAATATCTCATCCAGTAAGCCCCTTCGATGTAAGGAAGGTGGAAGTCAACCCTCAGTATCGAGTTGTACAAGAAGGTTGACCCTTAGCCGTCTCTGCGCGCTCTCAGGACCCAAAGTGCCAAAAAGTGAGATGGAAGTCCCCTTGCAGATAAGAGGCTTATTGCAAAACAAAAGGAACAGACCTTGAAAATGAACAGTTAAGGTTAATTTTCGCCAAGTTGGTTTCTTTAAAATTCGGACTGTACGCTGACTGTGATTCTATGAAAACGAACGCTGCTACTCGTTTTGTTGCGCGATCAGACCTATGACGAAGAGGAGATTAACGATTTATTCCAGGCTTCACGAAGCGAACTTACATAAAATGTTTAATCTCACTAAGAGGTCCGTTTGCGTGCCCGTACTATGCATATATATTAAACAAATGCACTCTTTGTTTACCCGGAAGAGAAAAATCGTCATCTTTGAAATTGTTGAAATGGGCCTCATTACAGCAAAATGAGTAAATTCAAGAAGGGATTTATATAAGAAGGCATAAGTCGCGAGATTTTACGCTAATACTCTTACGCCAGTGTCAGTGGACAAGAAAGCCCCACACCTTTCATGCCCGTCATTGCTCTGCGCTTTCCTGTTGGATCCCTTGGGGATAGGTCATACAGTCGCGAATGACGTATTCCGACTAGAGAAAAAACAAACCTCGAGCAAAGAAAACAGAAAATGGAGGCTGCCGCCGTTGCTGAAACGGTAAGACGGTTGTTTTTAATTGGCATTAAGAAGTTAGTTAAAGATTTTGAACCTATCTTGAGAGATTTTGACTCTGCGTCTCTACGTGAAAATCGTTCATTCTAAAATTATTTCTAAATCGAATCAAGTGTCCTGTATTTATGATTTTGTGAGTTCCAAAAACCAAACCAATGCTTAACGAAAAGGTAAAAGAGATAAATGCTGGAAAACATAAAGTAAGATAAAATATTAAAGTCTCGCTTCCGATTCCACCCCCACCCATGAAGGGGGGATTGCCGACTATCACGCGCGCACCGGACGCTATCATATGCCTTCTTTTATAAATCCCTTTTTAGTATATTTTTATTCCTTCAGGTTTTAGTATTATTACTCAAACCATTACCATGCATATATATTCTTTAAATAAGCTCTTTGTTTACCTAAGAGAGAGATAATGATCGTTTTAAGTATCTTGATTTGAAATGCGCGATCATTACAGCAAATGCGTACTCTCAATTATTTTAGATTTTTGGAATATTAAGGGGATTTAGATTTATGGCAGATACCAGAAGGGGATAATCGAAGAAGGATGACACTCTGAATCCTCTTAATACTTAAGATACGCAACGTCATTTTTTCCAGCCTCTCACATTTTTGTTTGCTCTCTCACTCATCAAACTTCAGATGGGCATGGCTTCGCATTAGGCTGAATTCTATTTAACTGTTTGGTACTAAATCCTCAGATATCAACCCACAGACCTTGAATGTCTCGACGTGGGACAAACATCCACAAGTGCGCCTAGGCAAATAGTTAAGCAGCGCTGATAGAGTAATGACGAGGGAACTATTTATCGCATATGTGATTCGGTTTAGTACCCTTGCTCCAAAATGTTAAGGGATGTTGGGAAGAGTTACGTTACACTTAACCCGCTTTGTGGTACACTTCTCTCGAAGGAAAGTATTATATACTTCTGCAGTTGCTGAGATAAAGAGAAAAATAAGAGAGTATAATGCTTGGATCAAAATTTAAATTTAGCCCTGCATTCTAACTTGCATGAAGGTCTTCCTGTTTTTTCACTTTTCTGGGCCTTCAAGTGGCCAATCAGGAGGCTAAAGGTTAGGTATTGTGTTTCTGGAAAGCAGCGCGGGACAGTATTTTTAATAATAATAGCTACAAAACTATTTAAGGCATCGAAATTCCGATAAACCTATCCATACCTTACAGAGCGAAAGAAAACTCATAATATACTACTATATTTGGTTAACCTCAGTTCAATTGAACAGTGTTTCGGAAAATAACTATTTAGTCGGCGAACCTACGAATCAAGTCGGGACCAATTGATTTTAAAACGGCATTTTTAAGTCGGGCATAAGGTTATATTTCGGACAGTCATTAGTCGCCACTATTTTACCCTTAGTTTTTCAAAGGGCCATCGCTAGTTAGCTACAGTACATTCGGCATTTTTTATAAATATATTTTTTTTCTTTAATCAAAATAAAATTTTAGCTTAGCAAGTTAACTTTGGAAACATGAAAAATCAATAAAATTTACGGAAACCGTTTTAATATTATATTATTGATCTAATTTGATCCAAAAATTAATGTCTGGTCATTTCATTCTCTCTTTAATGATAACACTTGCATGTAAATTTATCGTTCTCTTTCGTTACTTGTTCAATTTATCGTCAGGATGAAAGTTCAAAAAGTTTCACGGATGGTATGTATACAATGGCAAAATTAGCCATTTAAATTAACCCATTTGGAAGGGCCCAAATAAATACTAAGACTAGTTTGAGATTTGAATATAGTTTTTCATCAAATTTTCAATAAACCCGTTTAAATAGTAGATGAACAATCTTCAGAGGAAGAGGATAATTTGGAAATAACGCGGATGGTAAGTAAATAAGCATTTATTGACTCAATTTTTCTAACGATCCAAGCAAATGCTTCTATTTTTTTAAATTTCAATACTTTTCTGTTTAATTAAATAATCCATATTCCTTAGCAAATACCGAACGGGAAAATATAAATGAAGAGAGCTCGGAAAACATCGCGTATGGTAAATTCCAAGGCTAAATTAGCATGCTTGACCCTTTTGGGAGGGTCTTATTAACCGCTAAGACTTGTTTAAGATTTGTATATCTTAGTTTTATTTTATTTAAAATCTAATTTAGAAACGAACTCTGCTCAACACGAAACGGCTATTATTGAAAATATCAATATCAATGATGGTTAGTATAAATTGTGTTTCTAATGGTGGAAAAATAGTACAAATTACAGGTCAACTCTTTTTTCATTCAAATTAAAGCTGGTAACCGAGTCCAGGACCTTCTATTTAGCAAGTGTTTTGTAATCCAACAAGGGTTGTAACAAGTTGGGAAAATCAAAATATTACCTCTCCGAGTCAAGAGGTCTACTATTACAAACTTATTTGCCTAGATATGGAATTATTTCTCTTTTTTGAAGTAAAAATTTACGAAATATTGAAGCAGTATTCCAAGCATAGCGAATAATACAGTAAAGCAGACGACATTTTACATCCAATAAGGATAAATCTTGGACACATGGAAATAAGTCAATGGGGAAAAGATCAGGAAATGAAGTCTACGCTTCAGCTGTTTACCGTATATTCTGATAGCTACATTCACAACTGGTTTGCAGTGTAAACACTATCGTCTCGTCTCACCTCAATAATATTCTTAGTTTGCCAACATGAATGTTAACGTTAAATAACACCGAAGTTAAATTGTAGCTAGACGCACTAATAGTCAATGCGCACCATAAAGAGAATAAAAAGTCTGTAGCTACTACCCGTTTACCATTAGCCTTTTTACTATTCTAATTGCCACCATGATATTTTCTTCTATTATAAAATCTTAACCTGATCATTTTATAGTGTATTTAACTTTCGGCTCACTCTGAACCGTTGATGTCTCTTCATTTCAGACACGAAAATCAAAGCCCAAAGTTTACTTCACCTCAGGCCTCAATTATTTACTCTTTGTTTCACTAAGCCTATTGCGGATGATACTTTATATACCCGCCGGAGTCTAGGTCTTAGTTTTCTTCATGAAATCACTAAACCAAGGATTATTCTATATACAGATGTAGTATAGCTTAAGTAATATATAAACAGCCATTTCAAATAACAATTTTAAAAAAAATCTTTGGAATATCAAAATGAAACAGAGCTTTAAAGCTACAAAAGTACTAAATGCATCATAATTACGAAAAATACTTCCACATATTCACTTTATATTATGGAAAAAGGGAATATTAAGGTTCTGTATGCTTTCTTAACACATCAACACAAGGCTAACTGCTAACGCGACGCACTAGTGTAACCGCGTGGACACACACAGACAAAAACATAGACTGCTTTTTAACTCTTTCCGTATTAATTTTGAGTTGAGAAACAAGATTATCTTTAATATTTAAATAAATATAATTATTTTTAATTATTTTAATCTTCAATAATTAACACTAATAATAGTTAAATCGTTTAAAATAAAGTTATACCTATTATCATCTCAAACTTTGCTAATATTGACGTTGAAAGTGAAGGGTACCCCTATTGCCCGCTTTCTTCAAATTTTTGGGGTAATATACGATTCGTTTCCATTATAATAGTAAGGAAAAAGCGCAATTGCCAAAACCTTTGGTGGCTAGACGTTTCTCGTAACCCTAGCTGATCGCCGCGTATATCCTAAAACCAAACGATGATAATGGAGTAGAAGCCAATGAGACAGATTGGTTTCTATGTGGAATAGACGGAAGACCAGTAGATAGTGGTGTTTAGAAGCCAGAATGTACAGACTGGTGTCCAAGTGGGATGGACAAAGACCAGAAGATGGTGGTGATTAGAAGCCAGTATGTACAGACTGGTGTCCATGTGGGATGGACGAAGATGAAAAGATGGTGGTGATTAGAAGCCAGTAAGTACAGACTGGTGTCCGTGTGGGATGGACAAAGACCAGAAGATGGTGGTGTGAGAACTCAAGTAGAGGAGCCATTTCCGTGACTGTGAAAGCAGTTCGGAAATGGCGAACACGTTTGCTCCGATTTGGAAACTGCGAACGCGGTCACGTGGGTGTAACAACAGACACACACACAGACACACACACACACCCACAGACATGCCTGTCGATTTTAGAACCTCTCCGTGACATACGTCACTCGGAGAGGTAAAAAGAAGTGCTAAAATTAAGCACTAGAGAGTAGTTTAAACAAGTCGGGAAAACCAAAATATTACCTCTCCGTGTCGAGAAGATTATATAACCTTAAGTATCCAATGAAAACGTCGACCTTTTGCCCTCATCCTTTCCCGCGCTTTGCGCTTCCGCATTTCATCCTTACTCTCAACATTATCTTCCTCCATTTTACATATAAAAATCAAATACTCACAAAAAGAAGTGGCAAAAACCTGCTGGCTCTTTACAACTACTTAATTTGACTTAATATCCAATTTCCAACAACAATAATATACCGGTAGTTTAATTGACAACCTACTAGCATCGAAATTCTCATAAGGAATGGCTCCCGCGGATAAAAAACGGCAATTTTCAACTAGGTGGGCGTTATCTCATAAGATTTGAAAAATATCATTTGTCTTTTTTACCAATGCCTAACCGTTTGGATTTTTTAAAGCAGTCTTAGCACCAAAAAATATTTTTGAATGAGGATAAAAAAGGTCTTTCCTCTCGTAATTTTTTAAGGTTTTATCATGATTACTCTATACAACAGTAACAAGGAGTATAAACGCATTAGTGGAAGCAGTATTTTTTTCCCAAAACAATCTCGCTTATGTTTATGCAATGAATGAAATATATCACAATGCACGGGCCTTGATAGATATAGGAGGCAATGAAGGAAATATATCGCATGCACGGGCCTTGGTAGATATAGGAGGCAATGATAATCTCTCTCTTTGCACGAGAGGTTTATCTTTAATATTTAAATAAATATAATTATTTTTAATTATTTTAATCTTCAATAATTAACATTAATAATAGTTAAATCGTTTAAAATAAAGTTATACTTATTATCTTCTCAAACTTTGCTAATATTGACGTTTAAAGTGAAGGGTACCCCTCTTCCCGCTTTCTTCAAATTTTGGGGTATATATACGATTCGTTTCCATTATAATAGTAAGGAAAAACCGCAAATGCGAAAACCTTTGGTAGCGATCCTACCTTAGGGAGGCTAGACGTTTCTCGTAACCCTAGCTGATCGCCGCGTATATCCTAAAACCAAACGATGATAATGGAGTAGAAGCCAATGATACAGATTGGTGTCTATGTGGAATAGACGGAAGACCAGTGGATGGTGGTGTTAGAAGGCAGTGTAAGTGCAGACGGGTGTCAATGTGGGATTGACAAAGAACAGAAGATGGTGGTGATTAGAAGCCAGTATGTACAGACTGGTGTCCACGTGGAATGGACGAAGACCAGAAGATGGTGGTGATTAGCAGCCAGTAAGAACAGACTAGTGTCCGTGTGGTATGGACAAAGACCAGAAGATTGGTGGTGTGAGAACTCAAGTAGAGGAGCCATTTCCGTGACTGTGAAAGCAGTTCGGAAATGGCGAACACGTTTGCTACGATACGCAAACTGCGAACGCGGTCACGTGGGTGTAACAACGGACAGACAGACACACACACAGACAGACAGACACACACACAGACAGACAGACACACAGACACACAGACAGACACGGCCGTTACAGAACCTCTCCTGGACTACGTCACACGGAGAGGTAAAAAAGCCAGATAAATCCAATAAAATCCGGATTAAACCAGCAAAAAACCATACCAGTGGCTTTTTCAAGATAAATCCGGATTTTTGCCAACACTGTGAATATGTGGAAATATTTTTCGTAATTATGATGCATTTAGTACTTTTGTAGCTTTAAAGCTCTTTTTCATTTTGATATTCCAAAGATTTTTTTAAATATTATTATTTAAAATGGATGTTTATATATTACTTAAGTTATACTAGATCTGTTTATAGCATAATCCTTTCTAAAGTGAAAACAAGCACAACGCTACTATGTTGGTCAAATGAACTTTTATTCGTCAATAGGCCTAGTGAACCAAAACGTAAACGCTTGGCTTTCGTTTCTGTAATGCAGAGACATTAACGGTTCAGAGTGAGCCGAAAGTTAAATACACTTTTAAATAATTAGGCTTAAATTTTATAATCATGGTGGAAATCTGGGCCGCGTTCAGCAGAGCCCAGCGCTGTGAACAGTGTCCTACATAACGGGATTTTGTTTATGAATTTTGACGTCATGGTGCTCAGCGCTGTGCTAGCGCGGTCTTCAAAGAAAATAGTCGGCTTTTTGGATAACGTGACGTAAAACGCGTAGTTCTCAGCTTGGCGAAAAAACCATGGAGGAATTAATACAAATAGCTTGATGATTCTGATGGAACTATAGCAGTTTCTAATTTTAATTATAAAAGTTGTTATCTATCTCTATAAATATGTTATCATACAATTTTTGTTAAGCCTTGGTACCTTGCACGCTTTATTGCGCTAGCGTCATTTATAAAACGCGGATGACCGGAGAAAAGCTATGACGACAGAGCTCACCGGTAAACATTTCCAAAATCCGCTGTCTTTTTTGGTGAGCTCTGCTGAACGCAGCCCAGACCAGTGAAAGGTCTGATCGTAATCGGATTATAGCTTCGTGTTTTCATGCTTTTTATGATGCGCATTTACTATCAGTGTGTGTAGCCACAAATAAGCTTTGGTGTTATGTAACGTTAACAGTCATGTTGACAAAACTAAGAAAATCGTTGAGGTGAAACGAGAGGATAGTGTTTACATGGCAACCCTGTTGTGAGTATGGCTTTGAACATAGAGGGCATACAGTTGAGGAGTAGAAAATTGGGCCTTTACAAACACGTAAAGGTAATATCCCTCCAAAGTTTTATGTCTTCATTTCCCGTTTTTCCCCCATCGGATGATTTTAATGTGTACAAGTATATCATTATTGGATGTAAAATGTCGTCTGATTTACAGTATATTTGCTATGCTTTGTATACTGCTTTAATATTTCATAAATTTTAACTTAAGAAACATTTCCATATCTGGGTAAATAAGTTTGTAAGTAGTCGTCTTGACTCGGAGAGGTAATATTTTGGTTTTTTCAACTTGTTTACATTTAGTGCGCTAGATGTCTTCTGCTAGGCCGAATCATTTTTATTGTACATAAAAGTTGATAAAACTATAGACATTTCCCTTAGAGATGAGTAGGGACCCTGATTTAATCGGGATTTTTCAGTCCAACCCGACCCATATCGGGTCGGAAAATCCTAGGTCGGGTTGGGTGAGAAAATTACATAAAATGTTTTACTGGTCGGGTCGGGTAGGGTTATCATACAGTCTACCTGGGTAGACATGTTTATTATCTTCAATAGGGCAAGGTCGGGCCCGGGTACGCTTTTTTGTGATCTTCAATAGGGCAGGGTCGGGCCCGGGTAGGCTTTTTTGTGATCTTCAATAGGGCAGGGTCTGATAAAGATTTTTCTAAACGAGCGGTCCGACCCAACAATTTAGCGTTGCGAAAAATTGAACTCAGTCTCACGAGTTTCGGGTGGGGCAGCGGGAGGAGGGCGCGTCAAACTAGCCCACAATGTATGGGAATCGACCATTTCGATGAAATAAAGAGGTAAAGACATGTGGGTCAAACGTTTCCTTCCATCTCACTTTATGCTGCCTGCGCTGTACTCTATTATTATATTTTTTTGAAAAATCCACTGGATTTTTCATCGTGGTTTAAACCGGTTTAATCCAGGTGGATAAAACCGGACTGGATACCAGCGTGCCAACCCTGCACATTCACTTTATATTAAGGATAAAGGGAATATTATGGTTCTGTAGGATTTCTTTACACATCAAAACAAAACGAACTTCTAACGCAGCGCACTACTGTAACAACGGACGGACACACACAGACAAAAACATAGGCTGCTTTTTAACTCTTTCCGTATTAATTTTGAATTGAGAAACAAGATTATCTTAAATATTAAAATAAAAATAATTAATATTTAACATTTTCTTCGTTAGTTATTCGCCTTATTGAACGTTACATCGTTTTAAAAAAGAACGATTAAACATTCTTCAGAGACTTGACTAATATTGGCGTTTGAAATGAAGCATACGCCGGTTGCTTCGCCTTACTAAAATAGGTAGTATATAAGGGTGTTGAACTACAGTTAAAAGCAAGAACAACCGCAATTGCGAAAACCTTTGGTGGACACCCCACCTTAGGGAGGCTAGACGTTTCTCGTAACCCTAGCTGATCGCCGCGTATGTCTGAACCTTAAGGATGATGTCGGAGTAGAAGCCAGGTGTGCAGACTGGTGTCCATGTGGGATGGACGAAAACAAAAACCAAAGGATGGTGGTGTAGAAGCCAGGTGTACAGACTGGTGTCCATGCGGGATGGACAAAAACAAAGACCAGAAGATGGTGGTGTTAGAAGCCAGTAAGTACAGACTGGTGTCCATGTGGGATGGACAAAATCAAAGACCAGAAGATGGTGGTGTTAGAAGCCAGTGTGTACAGACTGGTGTCCATGTGGGATGGACAATGACCAGAAGATGGTGGTGTTAGAAGTTAGTAAGTACAGACTGGTGTCTATGTGGGATAGACAAAAACAACGCCCAGAAGATGGTGATGTAAGAAGCCAATGAATACAGATTGGTGTTCATGTGGAATGGACAATTGACTAGTCAGATGAAGTAATAGTGGCCAGTTGAATTGTGGATAGCCTCAAGTTTTGAATTTTCCGGAAACTGTGAATGCGGTCCGGAAATAGCGAACACATTTGCTTCGATTCGGAAACTGCGAACGCGCTCCCCTGGGGTGCAAGTCAATAACAACAGACAGACACACAAACACACACACACACAGACCCCCACACACCCACACCCACACACCCACACACACACAGACACGGCCGTTACAGAACCTCTCCTGGACTACGTCACACGGAGAGGTAAAAATAATCATTCAGAGCACGTTAAACATTGCTCTATACATAAACCTCAACGAATTAAAATGCCACACAAAAACCCCGTTCTATCTTTTGATAAATTTGAATGGATGCAAAAGGTGAGTTAGTACAATTTCACATAAAAATTGTTAAATGTTTAATTTATTTCCTATAGTGTCCCTTCGTTATTTACGCTGATTTTGAAAGCATTTTAAATCGCTATCAAACTTGCGCGAACAACGAAATTCTCTTCTCCACCACGAAGCTTTCGGAACACGTTGCCAGTGGTTTTAGCAACGTAGTGATTGGACCGGATGGTACGTTTCTAAGGTCTTATCGCTGTTTCTTTTGAATTCTAATAATTTTATCTAGGGGATTCCAAGCCACCCGTTACATATCGCGGGTTAGACGCCGGCGAAATATTTCTAGATAGTTTAATGGTAGAAGCAGAGATAATAAGGAAGCCCTTGAGGAAAACATTCCAATGAATCTAACTCGGGATGAATTGGAAGCCAGTAAGAAGGCGACCCACTGTTATATTTGTACTAAAATATTAACCGACTCGGACTGGGGTGTAAACGATCACTGTCATCTATCAGATGAGTTTAAATTCATAAACTACCTAATTTTGTATCGAATTTAATATCCATTAATTTCAATTCCAACACTACATAAGTACACTATATAATTTACTTCTGATCTACAATCGGCAACCAAAACATTTGAAACAAGTACTCTTGATTATATTTTGTTGAAAAAGGGCTTTTAAAATTGAAAATTTGCACGTTCTATAATAGATATTACCGCGAAAATATTCGTACACCGTGAATAAAAGGAGCACATAGTATGCATTGTATATTATTAATTTTAAATACTAGTAATGACTTACAGGGAAGCAAATACTACGCTGCTTATACGGTATCAAATAAATAATAAAGCTTGTGAGAGCAATCTAGATATAACCACTCTTCGACATTGACCCTCTTTTTTGTAAACAAAATAAAACCATCTGAAGATATTTTGAAAACAATATCAATAAAACAAAAATATTTCCAATGTTCGTATCTGCTTCTTTGTCTCTTGCAAGCTTATCCAAAAGCCTTTGAGTAGAGTTTTTTGCGTTATCCTCCTTGCTTTTTGATAATAATTTAGATTTAAAATTGTGTAATGACTTTGGAAAGTCAACTCGTTGTTCTGATGCTATGACTTTGTGTAACAATTTTTTGTTATCCGCTCCGACTTGGACTAGTTCAGCAAAAAAGTCTTTCGATTCTTCATTCATGCGTCGAAAAGAACGGTTTTGAGGATAGTTTGGGTAGAGTGATGGTCCCGTTTCATGATTATGCTCCAAATTCAACGAATGAATGTACAGTCTTTCAAACTTAGTGTTTACGGAATAACTCACAAAAGCTGGGCATCCGCTCTTGTATGTTGATGATTGGCGTTTTCCCGATGCTTTCGAATCATAAAAACCATAGTTCACGCATGTATATTTCACCTTTGCATACTTGAGCTTCTTAGGTAATGGTTTCTTTCGATATGATCTTTGGTTTTCTGATTCAATTGTTGTTGAATGCGGTGCTTTCGATAAGATGGGGGAATTATTAGCGTCACAATAATCACGATGGTTCTTAATGAGGGATTCCCAGTCCTCAAAAAGCATATTCACTTTTAACGTCATTTTAATTTGACAAAAAAGCTCATTCGATTCTCGCTCACTACGTGTTAGGTGGGAAAGCTACACTTTCAATCCGAAACTGAAAGATTCGCGTTGTGAAAAGGAGTCCGGGCTGTAACTGGGAAACCAACTCGAAATTGCGCAGCGGATAAAAACTTTATTGTAGCTGATTCATCTCTATAGAGAGGTTAACTTTACTCGAAATGGCAACTCCGCCTTAATTAGAATATATAAGTCTAAAGTTTTTAGAATGGTTATAACGTTAAATCGTGTTTTATGGATAATTTTAGTTGATCTATGCTTGGAAAACAGTTTGGACCTTCTGGGTTTGATTGCTATTTATGCTTTATTTTGATAGATGTCGAGGTTTATAAAATCTTGCTCAACCTCTCTACAGCTTTTAAACGAAAAATGTTTCCCACGGTGACTTTTCGAGGTCTAAACCGAGGAGCCAATCACTTCGCGACAGAGTGCTTCATATTTGAAATAACGATAATGTTTTTGTTTTTTTTTGGCTTTTGACCCTCCCCTCGTTAAAATGTAACAAATATACGCTATTTTTAAGAATTTAGTGGGCGATGGTTGAGCCAATAACAAAATGATGTGTTTTGTTGGAATTAGGTGCGTATTATAATTGCTGAAAACTTCACTAATATTGATGCATTTCTTATGTTTGCACGAACAATCAATTAAATTGAACGAAAGGTACAGTGCAGGCTATTGATACAATATCGTAACCGTGGCCCACGAAAATCTCAAGGCCTGGCTTATGATTATTTTGTTACTTTTTCCAAAGCTCAAGTCAACTTGGGGGTGGGGGACAAACCTCATAAACTTTGAAAAATCCGGTATGGGGAAAAAGGCGAAAAGCATAACGAAGCCAAACTGATACGCAAACATTTTGAAGAATATTTATTGTTAAAATAAATTGATTTTGGAATAAATGGACAATATAATATCGCTATAACAAGGATATCATAATTGCACTAGCAATTATCAAAAGTTATCTATGAACGTTCGGTTCTATTGAAAGTTGATCTCGCTCCCTTCCATTCAAATTTAAATTCTAGAGAAAAAATATATAGCTGGCCTATATTATAAAGACTAAAAATTTATAAAAAATAAATGGAGTTTGCTTTATTTTGCTTATAGAAAGGGTTGTTGTCATCGCAAAAAATATGATAATAATTGAGCACCCGGGCAGAAATAGCCATCCATCAATGGGTCACTATTTCTGCCCGGATTGGAAAGAACACTCGAGCACCCGGGCAGAAATAGCCATCCATAAATGGGCGACTATTTCTGCCCGGGTTGGAAAGAACACTTGTTCACCCGGGCAGAAATAGCCATCCATAAAAGGGAGACTATTTATGCCCGGGTTGGAAAGAACACTTGTTCACCCGGGCAGAAATAGCCATCCATAAAAGGGAGACTATTTCTGCCCGGGTTGGAAAGAACACTTGTTCACCCGGGCAGAAATAGACGGCCCACTGTGGACCGTCTATTTCTGCCCGGGCTTGAATTAATTTTTGGCTACCCGGGCATAAATAGTCGACTAATGTTTCAGGGCTATTTCTGCCCGGATTTTTAACCCGGGCAAAAATAGCCACTCCACTGTGGGCCGTCTATTACTGCCCGGATTTTTAACCCGGGCAAAAATAGCCACTCCACTGTGGGCCGTCTATTACTGCCCGGGTTTCTAAATTTCTGAAACCCGGGCATATATATCGAATGTTGTTTATTTAATCAGAACTGCTACTTCATGGAGTAAATTTTTATAAGTTTATTAGAAGTTTAAAATTTTACAAATTTGGGAGCTTTCGGACCGCGGTCCTTCCTCAGCCAGTTTTAAAAATGAACTAAAATAATTTAATTTTACGAGTAACCAATTTTCATTTTTTTACATAGATTGAAGGTGACATTGCCCCCTTTTTTTATATTGTTTTTTTATTGCCCCCTTTTTTATATTGTTTTTTTATATCATTTTTTATTTAAGTTAAATCCTCCCCACCCGCTTATGTTTACCGAACCTTATATATATATAGCTGTATATAGGTTAATCCTTATTTATGCCTTTGGGCAGAAATAGTGGTCCTTAGTTAAAGTGCTATTTCTGCCCTGAACCCGGGCAGTTTTAGTCTGCTATAAATGGGCGGCTATTTCTGCCCGGGACCCGGGCAGATTTAGTCGACTATAGGCTATTTCTGCCCGGGTCCCGGGCAGAAATAGCAACGGCCATGATATATACCCCATAGAACTGCTATCTCAATATAGCAAAAGCATGTATGCAGCCTAAACATACAGAGACGGCAATAGCTTTACGACCTGTCAATGAATTTTTCTTGTGCCGCGGGGCGCGGACCCTATAGTCTGGGGTGGTAAGGGGTTTCGTAATTGGGAATGGGGTCCGAACGGTGCCACTGATCTTGAAACTACTACTATTTTTTATTTTCTTGACGTCATTTTGAAAGTCAGCGACGTTTCAAGTTAACGGCGAACACCTGAACTTCTTCTAATTGAGGGGGGAAACTTCAAACCATATCTCTTTTCAGTGGAAAAGAATACGGCAAACCGGGAAAGGTCTCGGTTTGGCCTATTCTTTATTCGTTTCAAGAAAAAGGTCTTTGGTACACTTGCACTGACAGGAACCACCAGCGAGGGTCTATAAAAGGGTGGGGTTGGGCCTGGACCGAAGTCCACGCCCCAAAAAATATTCCTAAACCAAAATATAAAATCGCGACCATGGTGCCACCTATTATTTCATCACAAAAAAGTGGTTTTTAGTGAATAACTAATTAAGTATTAAAACAAATTTATGGTTTTTGTTGCAAGAAACGAATGTATTTAGGCTAGATTATCTGAAAATTCAAATTTTGAAAATTGGTTCACTGGAAACGAAATTAAACGGGAACTGAGCCTCATTTTATTAAAGTTAAGAAAGTAATTTTAATTAATTAACTGAAGCAAGTCAAATTCTCAGTTTTATATTGGGAACAAGGTAAGGTTTCACTAAAAATTGTCGAGAAAACGGTTTGTCGATAGCTTCTTTACTTTTGAAATAAAATGGGAACTAGTTTACTCTTTTTTCGAGTACAATTGGGAACTTCCACCTTAATTCACAAACATAAGTTGAACGGTTCGAGCGAGTACCGGCAGCTATGGTATCAACGCCATTAGAAAAATCAGACCCAACTCTAATCGCTGACGTTAGTAAGTGCGTCTGTGTGTTGGAGGGCTTAACAATAAAACCGTCCGCAGTATGCATGTGAAAGTTTCGTGTTAGCAATAAGTTTTCGTGCAGAAATACGAATTTATTATTACTCGTACTATTACCATTATAACACTGACAGCCAATAATGCTACAGATAAGCCTTTTAAATCTTAATAGCCTGCGCTGAATCACGCGGGCTTCCGTGAGACAAACAGTTTGAACCTTTTCCCGTCGAAATGGACTATGAGACGGGTGCTATAGACAATCCCCTCTCTCTGCGAGATATGATGAAGGAATTTCAACATCCGTTAAGGAATTTTTGGAGCAGTTATTAAGGAACCAATTATTCTTTAGAAGATCATTCACTGCTTAAATCTTTGGAATTTCCCTGCCAAAATTTAATTATTTTTTTTTCTTTCATGGGCCTAAAATTTATTATATTATACTCTTAACTATCAACATTAGGAATTAGCATTATTTAATCCTGTTTCAGTCAAATGACCCAAATCAACTAATTGTTGTTAAATAAATTGTAGTCATAGTTCGATTGTTTGAAAATACATTTTAATCAAATTGTAATAGAGTTATGAGCAAACTGATCAGTTGAAAAATTAAATAGAATGAAAAATCATTAATTTTTTTAAATCGTGTTCAATTGACAAAAAAAAAGAATAATTAACAAAAACTCATTTGCTGTTTCTGACCTTTTCTATATCCCTAAGTTTTTCCTCACAAAAAATTAAGTCCATAAAACTTTCAAAATCAAGCTGATTACTGAACTGGGTTACAAGATCAGTGTGTGAATTTTCCTCAGTAGCTTGAGGACTTGGATGATTTTCATCCATTGTGTTCAAACAATCATCGGGGTTCAAATTAATGCTTGGACTTATATTAAATGTTATACTCTTAATTGGGTCATCTGACACCAGCGATTTGCACTGATTCAACTTTGTGTCAGGAGTATTTAGAGCCTCCGATTGCTCGTTTCCCGTCCTCGGTTTTCGTTCTACCCTAGGATTGTTATACCACGGGGCTTTGTGACCCACTTGATGGCAATTGTAACAAATAATTTCGGGGTAATAGTAAGTTCCTCCCCCCTGTGGTTTGCTAATAGTCTCAACCCTTGGCTTATTACTCCTGCACACGTTCGCCGTATGCCCGTTTTTGCCACACGATTGGCAAGTCGGAACAAACTTGGGGCTTTGAGGATTTAAAACCTTGTTCCCCCGCTAGTTTCGTTTTTAATTTGGCTAACTACCGTACCAAATTTGGCTTTTCCTACACATCTTTCTACATTTGAGGCGTCTTCCTACACATCTTTCTACATTTGAGGCGTCATCAGTAAGTTCGCGCACACTGTCTATAAATTTTAACTTTATATACCCTTGAAGCTCAAATCTCAAATTTCGATAAATTAATCTTATTTGTTCCATCGTATCTAGTGGCTTATTTAACTGGCCAAACAGCTTCAAAATAGCAGTGTACTCCGCGACTAACTCTTGGGGTTTCTGAACTCTCAACGCAATATATCTTTAACAATATCGTCCCCACCTTCTCTTTCAAATTCCTTTCTCAGTCTAGTCTGGAAATCACTCCAAGTGTTGAACCCGTTTCCTTATTCGAAAGTCTCGCTATAAAACCAATCCGAGGCGGGACCCATGAGCATGCTGGGGACCCAAGAGCATGCTGAGGACCCACTTTTGAACAAACGTGGCCTCGTCTACACTATACGTAGCCACCAGTTGTCTAGCGCGCCGTAGGAAGTCTTTAGGCCCGGCATCCGTAGGATTACCGTGAAAAACGGGGGAAGCTACCGGCGATGAGAATAAAACCATAGGGACGTTACCTAAAGGGTTTGATTGAAAAACTTGGGCCGCGGCGGAGCTACCAGTCGTGGCCGGAGGTACGCTTATTGTCGGCGTAACCATATTTGGAAAGGAATTCGTCATACTGGAAGAAGTGACGGGGGTAGCTATTGTAAGTGTTATCACTGGGGAACGAGTGGTGACCGAACTTGACGTCGGATTATTTTGCGCTAGCTAACCAGTAAGCGCTTTAATCGCATTTTGTCAAATAATCTGCTGATTAGCCAGATAATCTAGTTTTATCATCAACTGATTAAAAAGGGCCATACTAACAACACCTTGATTGGCCGCATTCCCAACTTGGCTTACATTTTGCGGCGCTATGTTTGGGGGTGGTAGAGTTTGGTTGCTCCCCCCTTGGGAAATATTCTGAACCCCCATTTGACCCTTAACTACATTCATTGCTATATTTTGAGGTGGTAACGCTTGATTACCGAGGTTTACATTACCTTGACTACTTTAACTAGCAACTCTGCTCGGGGAATTACTCCGCGACGTTTGTGAACTAGCATACACAGGTGAGGAACCCCCTGTAGGGCTAACAATAGGGGTGTGAGTGCGAAACACTTTATCCCGATTAAGGTACCGCTCACTTCGCGACCGTCTTTGAGCGTGAACTAATTCTGAATCGAACCGAGAGTAAATATTCTGGTTCATATGGTATCACGCTAACCAAATTAACTTTCCATACTATAACTAATACACAATGTTAAAAAAAATATAGCGAATTTCACCTCGTAGAAATTGATACGATCGTCCTTTTATATACTTAACGCTTATATACCATAAGAGCAATTACGTAACCCATAAAACTAATAATCTGTTAATCTTTCCTCTATGAATTCGATAAAACCTGCAAAATCTTTGAACTAAACATATCCCGGCTGGGCCCCCAATTTGAGATGTCTTTTTCTTCAGGAACTAGCTTTCGTAGCAATGAGTATAAACCTTTAATTCAGTGTCCTTGAACCTTTACCAAACCTTGGTTCATCGCATCCGGCTAATTCCTGCGCTAAAATAACTTACCTTATTTTATGTCATCCGGGTTCTTCCGCATACCTCTACACTATTAGGGAGGTGCGAATCTACCATTGGTATTAACTAGGGATATGCCTAATTTCAATGAATGATACGGAAGGTTACCATGTAATCTATGACTCTACTATGCATTATTTGCAACACATTGAACTGCAACTTAAACTTACAATCTTATGCATGCATTAACTTAACCTAAAACAACTTAAAACAATAATCAGTGATCCTAAATATTAATTCTGTACATTCATAAAATTCCTAAAAATACAACCCTATTACTAACCCCTCCAAAATAATAATAATATAAAACAAAACAAAAACAGTCACTTAACACTTATATACATTTGGTCCGTCTTTCGGAAACCCAGGAATCTTTTGTTTATCGCGTGGCGGTGTCACGAATACGCGTTTTTTTTCGGGCGCGATTATCGCGCGGTGGGAGTTGTTTCCTTGGCTGCTTGTATGGTGTAAGCCCATTCTTCAGATAGATTTGGCTTGATTACAGCTCTTCTGTTCCGGGCAGATGGGGTCCTTCCGTTTTTATCGGACTGAATCCATGGCCTCGCTTGCTAAAGTTCTTATCCCGGAGACAGGACCTCGAGATCTCTCCTCTATCACTTCTGTTCCTCTTCTCTTTTCCCAAGTCTTTTTATCGTCATGAGTTTCGCATACCTTTTGACCAATGAGCATTTAACCCGAGAAGCGCGGGAAAACTCGGTCCAGTAAAAATATTCGTAGCCTTTTACTGTGTTAATTATATTACCTCTGGGGTCATTGTCGGTGCCAGGGCACCTTGGTGTCGCGACTAAATGTCGCTTCTTTTAAAACGTTCAACAGGGTTGCCTACTGTTTCCTATCTCATAATAAAGTATCAATAATCCCTTGACAGTGATAAAGTCTAAGATGTTTGACAAAAAGAACGATAGGTAACCTTCGGTGTTTTTGGGGTCAATAGGACAGGGGGACTTTTATTTCTCAAAAGTGTATGTGCGAAACGATTTCTACTGCTAAACAACTCAGATAACTTAATAAGATAACAGCTCAGAGGGGACGGCCACGATGTGCGCACAAAGCAATCCCGAGCCCCTCGTTGCCGCCGTGGAGCCAAAAGGATTACCAGCGTTCATCCAGCGTCCAGCGCTAGGTTCCCGCTAACCAACCCTTCAAGTCCCGGGGGACGTAAATTTCATATTAAACTCTAAATCATAAGCCAATATGGCGGTATGCAAGGTTACTGAATTTATTTTAAAGCTATATTGCCCTATATTTATTTTAGTCTAAAGGAATATGGTTATGAATATTTCACGTAATTTCACCTAACTGCCCCACTTACCCTAAAATACTCAAGTTGCATAAAAACCACGTTACACGCCGCGTACATCTTAATCATAAGGATGGGAGTAGAAGCCAAAAATATCTCTCTGCGAAAACGTTTCCTCCTATTTGTCAACTGAGAACGCAGTGACAGACACAGTATAATACCTCTCCGTGACGTCATCGTCAATACCGGATCTTACATGCGAGCCCTAAAACTGAACTGCTTTAACTTAAAAACCTTACGTGCGAGAAGACCTCTTATCAGTAGGCTAATATATTTTTATACGCTAATCTTGCCTGACCTATTATTTCATTTTTTACATGGTCGAATTATCTAATAATTTATTTTTTTTAACACGAGTTCTTTCAAAATGAAACCCAGTAAGTCATCGAAAAAGCACCAATTCTTTTATGAACGAATACCCGCGCGCAATAGAACAGATGTATCAAACACGATTTCTTTATTGAACAACTTAACGTGCGTCTTAGAACTAAGAACAATTTCAGTTTTGAACACTTGTTGAACGTTCAGTTTTGAATTTTGTTTTTCGTTCAGTTTTGAACACTCTTTTTGCGTTAAGTTTTGAATACTCGTTTAGTGTTCTGTTTTGAACACTCGTTTAGTGTTCTGTATCGAACAAAACGCTGTGCTCGTAAGGAAACAGTCCAAAGAACGCCACTTTGTTCAATATAGATGTTTCTCTAACAGTGTAGGAGTATGGCTGAATAAAATGTTAACATTGAATTGTCACATTGATTTTGTCATTGAGACACGTATATAGCTATTAAAACCATGCTCCAGTCCCACCTAAATTTTTACGCATTGAAATTAGTGTATAAGACGATTCTTAGACCTACCTTTGAATATGGTGATATCTTTTATTCTTTTAGTACTAACTTAAAATGAATACAGATATTGCAAAACCATTGCGCTAGATTAATACCGAAAATGCCAAAGAGATCTTCAGCCTCATTAGCACGAAATTAGGCGCAAATCAATAAGCTAAATCATATTTATATTAAAAAATGTACTAATTTTGATGTTAAGGTTAGAAATGAGAAGGTACCCCCATACATTGGTGAAAGATTCCCTGCTCAAAATTCTTTTAAAAACACTAGAAGTCAGGAAGAGGAATTTACATCTTAATTTAGAAAAAGTGTGTCAAATACACCGGAATTAAACAATGGAATGCTTTCCCAACGGTGTTTAAAAAAATTGAACACTATTGGACAATTCAAAACAGAATTGACCTTATTTTAAAACGAGAAAATCCATTGAGAATTTTCGATATGTAACGTTTTATTATTTATTTTTACACCAAGTTCAAGAAATAATTATTTCAGAATTGGACACGAAAAATATTAGTCGGAACGAGGATATTTCCGTAATCTTGAAAAATATCATTTTTAGAATAAAACATGTACGGAAAATTTATTGGAAACGTGTCAAAACTAGATGATATGTTAAACTGGCTTGAATATATATTTTATCTTTCATTTACACTTTTTTAGCTTTTAACCTCTGTCTGTCTGGATCAAAGCTTGAACCCATGTTGACACGATTTTATCGTAGTGATTTCTCTAAACATTTGGTGCTATTTTTGAAATTTACGTAGAATCATGAGTTCTCGGTCAAAATTCATAATCAACTAAAAATAAAATTTCACCTTATAGGATTAAAAATTGAACCGCATAAATATTTCCGAAATATTTTCGATCTATAAGAATACTTTAACACTAAAAATTTAATAGTTAGAACGTTTCTTTGCATTTTTTAGCTTAGAAAATTTTTCATTCTTTTGAAATATTTTTCAAAATATTAAGAAAAACCCGCGATGAATGAATGTGGTTAAAGTTTGGTACTTTAATTTATACGTTTGTATGTTAAAGTCGCGTATTCGTTTCGCAGTTCTGTTATAGCATTAGTATGTATGAATATATTACAAGAAGCTGTGTGCACAGTAAATATGCGTGGACGTAGCTTTTGTGATTTTGGCCACTTCTCGACACTCGAAGTAGCAATTCTTAAAAGGGGTCAGGAAATTGGTGAAATGGCTATGGCCAGGCACCCTTTGGACCGCTTGATTGAGTCGTTTTGTTTACATATATATACTTTTAAAAATCCCAGCTTTAACGTTATATTTTGAATGTGCAATTAAAGTTTTTGTATTGAACCTTTTTTTCGAATAACGTGCTGGTTGTGGGTGTTAACGAAACATATAGTATACTTATTATAGAGAATTAACAGCAAAATTTTTAAAATATTCTTTGTGCGTAACTGACTATGCTGGAAAATGAGGCTAAGATAGAAGCTCCAAGCCAAAGTCCCAAGTGTCCACCAACTGCACCTAAAACGTCTTGCATCTGTAAAATATTTAAAATTTCGTTGTTAATGTTTTCCTCTACAGTACTACGAATAAATTTTTGGAAATTCCAAAATTTCTTCAAATATTCGTTAAAAGAATTCTATAATTGATTTCATTACGATATCATGGAAGAAACATTCTATAAATGTACGTTACAAATGATGTCGATTATAGCAATCTATGGCATTTCATACCTATTTTTCACCTATCATACAAGAAATAGTAGGAAAAATAGTATTTTGAGTACGATAATACTACACCATAGAAGCTATAGTCAACAATAACGAAGCCATCCTGTATAGATTGTTAATTCATTTAATTTAAAAGTAAATGTCTCACCGTGTACTTTGGGTGAGTCGAGTAAATGTCTCACCGTGTACTTTGGGTGAGTCGAGTATACAACTTGATCAAGTGTCGAAAAATAAATCTTGAACCTCGAATTTTAAAATTTACGTTCAAAAAATAAGCATGAATTGAGTAACGAAAATTTCTTTACCTTCCAAAGTCAGCACTCTTAGGAAAAAAAAATAAATATTACTATGTAAGAAAGTATTTTTATAATTGTTAAACTTAATATAGTAATTTATTTCGTCATTTGACTTTTCACTTCATGCTGAATCGAATAATGAGCACTCACCGATCCATCCTCATCAACAGGTTCGAGATAGGATAGAGAAATTTCATATTTGGTATCGCTTCGGGAAAATGTTCCAATAATATTTAACTGGTTTATTATTTTCGCAAAAGGCAAAGTCAATCGACTTTTGCTCATAAAATAAGGTACTTATACACATGGACCGTTGCAACGACAATCCTCTATTCTTTCGATAATTAACTGACTCGAGCTTTGGAGACAACATACTGAAAATAATTATTTCAAATAAATGTCCAATAAATACATCGATGAGAAATAAGTGTATTTCGCATACCAGTTTTCAAATTAGATATATTACAAGGTGGAAAATTTCCCATTTCTTTGATAATTGGGTCAAAGCAACCGCATCTCTTCAGGTTGACTCTCTGAATGCACGCATTAATGCATTCCTAGGCCCAATCGAAGTTTAGCAGACCAAGCGTGAAGGAGAGGTTGAACATTTGTAATCGACAGAAAATTAAAAGCAAGAAAGTTACATTTGAGTTTTGGTATTTTTGAAATTGCTAGAGTTAGCCTATAGCAATTGTGAATTCTGATACAGATATTCTACCGGAAGCTTCCATTAAAAAGCCAAATTGAATATCTACCGCTGAGTTTTGTATATGGCCAATAATTAATTGCCCTGTATTGATAAGTTTGTAACCTCCATCTCTAGAAATTACCGTTTATGGAAGTTCGTAATTTTATTCCATATGTTAGACCAATTTATTACGTTGACCTAAAACCCTAAGTTCTAAAAAATGCAATTAACTTAATCAAGTATACGATGGCTTCGTTGTGTCTTATAAATGAGTCAGGTTCCCTAAACTTAATTTAATAGAGATTCACCGTTTAAAACCATTGGCTGATCCACATTTTACCTGGATATTGCAAACGACGTATAAGCCTACCGTTCGGGTTTGGTCTTTGTAGTCCATACAGTCATCTCTGTAAGGCGATTTCAAACGGCGAATAGTAGTCTAAAATAAAAAAACCAAGTATTAATTTTCACCCTTCCAAATTGTGCCGACAAAGCGAACTTGTTTCATGGATATGATGGTAGTAGTTTTGTCCCTTAAAAACACATTGTTTTCTTTTTCTAAATCGAGATAAGGATGAGGGGGTCCGACTGAAATTCGCATGCCAAACTCCTTTGTAATATATTTGGTCAAATGATATTCAATTCGATGGAGATTGAAATTGATTGTTAGCGCTGTACCAAAACATAATTACAAAGGTGGTAGTTAAATAATGGCGATTGAACGCCAATAAATATAAAATAGTTAATAAAACCTGAATTAATTCCGACTGAAGGATTATTTTTTTTGTTCGGGATCCATTTCAGACAGGTTCCTAGCTCTAGACTATTCAGCTCAATAATTGAACTGTAACAATTCATTTCTTATTTAATTGTTCCATAACATTAAGTTTTGATTGTTATATACCTCCAGTTGCACTCGCGAAAAGCGTAAGAACAGGAACTGATAACTAGGCTTTTTACCATTCCAGCAGAAATACGTAGAGTTTTATTCATGTTGGCAACTGCCTGATAATAAGTAGAATATTCCCTTTCCTGTTCGCTTAACTCCACCCGGTTAGGATTTTGATCGCAATCAAACACATTAAGAACCTGCATTTTTAGGAGCCTTTTCTCGTATTCTTGTTACAGGATATTACCACATTTTCTTGTTGTTAAGAAGAGCAACGTGTTCATAACCTAATTTCTACTTAGGTTTTTTTATACTAAAAGTATCCTTTTCAAACATTAAAAACGTTCTATAGAAACTTTTCTTTCTTGCCTGTTTAACGTCAGTAATGTAACTATCTATTAGTCTTAGGAGTAAATAAAACCAAGGATGATGGGGGAGGATGCGAAATAGGCGCGTTAACTGTGGAACGACTCAGGTTGGGTGGGACGCCAAAAATGGAGGAGGAATTGCAGAATCAGTTGTAATTGGTCCACCTGTAGCCCTTCATGAACAATCACCAATAGACCCAACCAACAAATAAACAAGTTGGCTTGGTCTCGACTCGATTTAAGGGATACGATCACGTGACTAAGGAAGTTGAGTGTAGTACCATCTGTTGTTGAGCGACGAAAATAAATCTCTTTTTTTCTGATTGGTTTAGTCTGTTAGGCTCACTATGAACCGCGGAACAAGCCAAGGCTTAGCTTACGAACTGGGTCTGGGTAACGACTAACGAACGAGGAACGGCTGTAACTGGATTTCCTTTTTTGTGATAATCGTATATGTTAAATTTTCGTTCCATGGTTGATATAAACTTCGTTGTTTTCTTTTATAAAAGGACTGCTACTTCATGGATTTTTAATAAAAATTTTATTTATTACTTTAAAATAACGGGAGCTTTCGGACCGTGGTCCTTCTTCAGCCGATACAATTTTTGTGATAAACTGATAAGTAATTTTAAAAATGAGTTTACAAGGAGGATACGTTTGTTGCGTAAATAATTGCAAAAGTTTTACGAGGACTCATCGTGACTTGATAAACAAGAAAATCAGCTTTCATACTTTCTCTAAAGACTGCTCTTCGTAATGAATGGATAGCCCGAATACAGTTAAGTTATAACGATGGTGATAGCCGTGATGGTTCAAACTCAAAGAGAAGAAAATTTGAACCAAAGAAATACAGCCTTGTTTGTGAGCTTCATTTTAATAAGAATGGTAAAAAAGAGCCTCTTGATAAGGTTCCCATACACATTGGCTGTCATGAGTTGTCGAAAAGTATCTTTTGTTCAACTACCAAGTTTCTTGATCCAAGGAACGATACATTTTTATTAAATATTGGAGCAGAAGTTGAAGTAGGTGTTGTTGAGGAGTTGCCAAACCCCCAAGTGTATACATGCAAAGCAGTGGGGCCACATTTAGGTGAGTTATCAAACATACACACTTTTTATCAATATTAAATAATATGTTTCTTGAAAGATCACACATATTGTTCCAATACAAAGAACCGCGCTGAACAATTTCTAAAGAAGATAGAGCTAATGAAGTTGCAAGAGAAGAAATTAGAAAGAGGGTTATTGGAAGCTCACAACACCATTAAGTGTTTGCAAACTGAAAACATTCAGTTGAAGAATGAAATTCAACATCATCGAAAGGAAAAGAAAGGAAAAGACGAGGAAATGAAAAAACATAAATTTACACTTGAAAACGTGTCACGAAACCCAGAAAATCTGAGATTTTACACTGGTTTTGCATCCATCGAAGATTTCAACTTGTTATACAGACATGTTGAATCAGCCCTACCGAAAGTTTCATTGTACTATAATGGGAAAGGCAACGAAAGAGGTAATGATCGTAATGAATCCTCTCGTGGAAGGCCAATGGCGTTAGAATTCAAGGATCAACTTTTTATGAATCTTTGTAAGCTACGAGTAGGGTTATTAAACCGAGATTTGGCGTTTCGTTTTGAAGTTAGTCTGTCTACAATTAGCAACTACATCACTACGTGGTTAGATTTACTATATGCAAAGTTAACAATAATACCTATTTGGCCATCAAGGCAAGTTGTGGATCAAAACATTCCACTGGAATTCAAAGAAAAATTCCCTTCTACGAGAGTCATTATCGACTGCACTGTTTTTTGCTTTCGCTGTCTATAGACTGCGGAAGCATTGCAATTACCTCCTACGGCTGGGCGTCATCTCCCCCCCTTTCTGCCCCCAATTTTTCATGTGACCTGGGAGAATCCATCATAAATAAAGTTACTTTCATTTCAAACTTCCCGCTAGAAATACGAACTTCAGCGACATCTATACGAAGTCCCGTTAATTTCTCACTATTGAAGAATTAATTTTTTGGCACGACCGGGATTTGAACCCGCCACGTCTGTATCCACACAGGCACCAGAGTACAACGCCTTACAGACTGAGCTATTGAGGCTTAGTACCTAGTAGCGATTTTCACCAACAGTATCTCACTCATCCCTCGACGGGCTAGCTATTTTTTTGCCAGAGAGAAAGAAAGAGAGGAGGGGGGCCACGTGACTCTCGTTACTAGAGCGGCGGGCGCGTTACTCTCGCCTCTCGTTAAGTTAGGGGTGGGCCGTTTCCATGGTAGCGCGCGTATGCAGGAGGTAAACTAACACGCAGCGCCACTGAATTATAAACTCTTGGCGGGAAATTCGCGAATGGTAGATTGGCAGTAAAGTATGTCGCGTTTTTAGCATTAAAAGGCTTACAAAATTATTTTAGGGATACTAATCGTCGAAAAGTCTAAAATCTAATAATAACTAAACACATTTTAAACGTAAGAGATAATTGATTTGTAAACCAAACAAAGTTTATACCGTAGTCTCTAGAGCGTGTATCAGGGAATCTTCTGTAACTAACCAAGTTTATGATATTACCATCTATGTAAGTGTTTATATTTTAAGTTAATTCTACTCGTCGAAAAGTCTAAATCTAATGAAAACTAAACACACTTTTAACGTAAGAGATATTTGATTTGTAAACCAAACGAAGTTTATACCGTAGTCTCTAGAGAGTGTATCAGGGTAACTTCTGTAACTAAGCAAGTTTATGATATTACCATCTATGTAAGTGTTTATATTTTAAGTTACTTAGATAGACACATTTTTGGGGTTAACTATGCCTGTACATTTAATTTGGGAATTTGGGTGTTGGGATTAGATAAGCACGTTACAGATTCGGACACACAAAAATGATAATTTGATGTTTAATTTTAAGTATTGGCATTCGCAATAAAATCTTTCTATTAAAGTTTGATTGCTCAAATAATCCTAATAATAAATTTTACCAAGCACAAGCACTTTCTAAGGTTCTTTTCACATTTCAGTAACAAGTTCGGACAAAGAAAAATTATCATTTCAAGTTTAAATTTGCCTATAAACGTTAATGATATTTTATTCAATTAACTCTTAATTTTATTAACTAATAAGAGTAATCAATTACTAATCATCACTAATTTCAGAAAAAAGTTCAATATTATTTTTATAAATAATCTTATCTCTATAAAAATAACCATTGGTAATAAAATAATTACGCCGTTGCGTCATCTACGTACGTACACTACTATTTTAGCAATAATTTCGAAGCAATAATTATTAATTGCTAACTCTATATTAAATTTAGTTTTTTTAATTGTAAATTTTATGTATGAGCAAAAAAGATTAAATTAACATTGCCATATGCATTTAAAATTAGGCCGACATGATGGCGCTAAATATAGCCTAGATCTGACGTAGACTACCCACCTTTATTTCCGAGTATTCCACCCTCATTTTTGCTTATTACTATTCCCCCATCACCCATGTCGTTTTGAGCTCGCACACAGCCATAGCCCACTCGATCAGGCGCATTACGACGCAAGTTACTCGCGCTATAGAAGCCCGTTAATAGAAATCATTTTAAATAATACCATAATTTTAATAATTTTAAATAAGCTGCTAGCGCATCGCGCTATAGCCTGCAGTCGCGTGATCCAGGAGGCTATGCTTGAATCGAGCAAAGAGAGGCCCACGCCACTCGACCACGATGATCACGTCGAGATTTATTTTTCGACTTCGCAGATGTAACTGGAACTTAACGGTAGTGTGTGGCGTCATAAATTGGTATGGATCCCGCAAACATGTAAGCAACTTGACAAAGTTGTTATTTCTTAATGTCCTTGAGAATGTACTAGGAGACCCAGATTTCCTAAAATCAGATACCATTTTTATTGCTCCATAGAAGCGCTCCGCGAGGACTATGGAGTAGCATAGCCCACTCGATCAGGCGCATTACGACGCAAGTTTCTCGCGCTATAGAAGCCCGTTAATAGAAATCATTTTAAATAATACCATAATTTTAATAATTTTAAATAAGCTGCTAGCGCATCGCGCTATAGCCTGAAGTCGCGTGATCCAGGAGGCTATGCTTGAATCGAGCAAAGAGAGGCCCACGCCACTCGACCACGATGATCACGTCGAGATTTATTTTTCAACTTCGCAGATGTAACTGGAACTTAACGGTAGTGTGTGGCGTCATAAATTGGTATGAATCCCGCAAACATGTAAGCAACTTGATAAAGTTGTTATTTCTTAATGTCCTTGAGAATGTACTAGGAGACCCAGATTTCCTAAAATCAGATACCATTTTTATTGCTCCATAGAAGCGCTCCGCGAGGACTATGGAGTAGCATAGCCCACTCGATCACGTGCAACACGACGCAGCTTCCGTGAGCACGGACCGAGTGGGCTACGGGAGTATTGAACCAGGGTGAGATTGATTGGAAATGATGATGGGAGACCTGCGCCATCTCCCATTGTACCTCGCGCAGCCCCTACACGGGCCAGGGGTGGGAGGTCGCTGGCCTAATGTCCATTTAAAAAATTTCCTTATTTCCCATCCTGGCCCGGGGAGTCCTTTACGAAGAAACATGTTACACCTTACTTCCCTGCACTGGGATGTACTTTTTCAAAAATAAAAAAAAACGGTTTTCCAAACCTCTCACCTCTGTGGTTGTGCGTCTGTGCGACAAGCGAGATTTTCTGATTACTCTGATTAATTCATGATTTAAATATTTGTCTTCCAGCAAATTTTGTTTTGCTTTTGCGCTTCGAGTTGCAAAAGCATTTGTCTGACCCTTTCTGGCTGGGTGCCTTTTCCCCTTTTTATTCGCGTGCGGAATCGCATTGAAATTTACAAATAGTACCTAGAAACATACCTAGGTGGCTTTGCAACCTCCACTGTGTTTTAGTTATTTAAGAAACTCTTAAGATTTGTGATGATTAGTAATTGATTACTCTTATTATAAGTTAAAATTAAGAGGTAAACCAATTATTTTTATCGTTTTTGTCAAAAATTGTAACTGAAAATAACCTTAAAAAGTGCTTGGTAAAATTTGTTATCATGGGTTATTTGAGTAATTAAACGATAATAGAAATATTTTATAGCGTATACTTATAATTATCTTTTTGTTTATCCAAAATTGTAACTGAAAGTAATGTTGGAAAGTGTTTGGTCAAAATTATCATTAAGTTTTTCAAACGACAATAAAATATAGTGAGAATATAAAAACAAATAACTGTACTTAGTTATTTTTCTTAAAACATTTGTTTTAAAAACAAAGTTATCATTAATGTTTATGTGAAAACAAAATCACACTAAATCACTAAATTAATTTCATTCATAATCGAAAGGATAGTTAATAAATAAGAAAAGAGTACCGCAAAATAAATTTTCCGGGGTCGTATCAGTTTTAGCCGCTAGAGGGCGCAGCGAAAGCATAATCTGGCCGGGGCCATCTTGTTTTATAGAAAGACTATCTGATTACAGTATTCAGTGCGACACTTATTCAAACTACAAGCGACACACAACAGCGAAGGGTCTCATAGGCATTGCTCCAAATGGATTTGTCTCATTTGTTGCGCCATTAGCTCCTGGAAGAGAGTCTGACACTGAATTAGCAGCCAAAAGTGGACTTATCGAACTGTTGGATGAAGGAGATTCTTGTATGGCTGACCGTGGTTTCTTAATCCATGATATTGTCGCTGCCAAAGGAGTGAATTTGAATATTCCTCCTTTCTTAGGCGACCGGACACAATTATAAGAAACTGATGAGCAACACACTAGAGATATAGCTAGTGTGGGAATACATGTTGAAAGAGTCATTAAAGAACTTAAGACTTTTCACATTATGAAATACACTGTCTCAAATTCTTCGCATTCAAATTTAGAAAAAATTTGGTTCATTTGCTGCTATCTTTTAAATTTCATTAACGAGCCTCTACTAGACAGGAAGAGTTCAGATGATATTAGAGAAGAAAATTAAATTGCAAAATGTGCTAAATCCATTTTTTTATTCTTTTAAGTAAATATATGAACATTTCTAACAATTTTAAAGCATGTTATTAAAATGAACTTATCACATTATATTTCTAAATATTTGGCATTCCATTCATAAAGTTATCACACCAAAACTGGTTTAAACATAAATATTTTAGGAACTATGTAGTATCACTAGCCATGATATGACTAAAGTAAAATTCATCTAATTTAGGCATCATGGTTTTAAAAAACATATCACTGTGAAAATTTATCCGTTCACAGAATATATTTTCACCCGCATCAACTAGAAAGTCGCACCATGGTAATCCAGTTACTCCTAACTGGCCTTGGACCTGGTAGTAGTAATTATGTGTACGGTTTAAATGAATGTTTCCGGAAGCATCTTTTTTCAAACATGTTAAGTTTCAGATCTTTCCTAGTAATTGCTTCATCAATTGTTAGATGTAACTCCTTTACTTTTGCAAGTGTTTTAATTTCTAAAAGACCATAATCTCGAGTCTCTTCGTCATAGATAAGGCTATCCGGAGATGCTCCTTTTATTGGAAAGCCAGGATTTATCACTAATCCCACTTTAAACGCATGCACCTTGTTCAATTTGACTAGTGAGCAATATTTTTGTAATGCAGCAGCTTCCTTTTCAAGCCCCTCTCTGACATACTTCATTCTGCTGATGTCTACAGCACGTACCTTTCAAACTTTGTATAAATTTTGACGTGACTTTAGCCCGTCTTTTCACAATTTGTCCAAATTTAGATGCAGTCAACCTTCCTTGTTGTCCAGAGTTGTGACGCAGATTGTTCTCTTGTATTTTGTTCAATTAATTTGGCTTCCTCCATTGTAACTTTCAATGCATCTGGAAATTCAATTTCATTATTGATCACAATGTCTTGGGTGGGTAACGGAATGCGTTGAAATTTTTCTATTGTTGACTCTTCCATGGAAATATCATTACTCTTGTTAAAACAAATATGTTTCAATTCGAAAGCCGAGTAGTTCTCTTCCTGTAAAATTTGTTGCCACATTTTACGTTTTCCTACAGCTTTTAGGTCTTCACCGAAGATGGTGATTCTTTAGGTAAAGAAAAATAATTTCCAAGGCAAATTTTTCTTGGTTTCTTATTGCTATCCTTCGTTCCCGGAGTAAATTTAAGAAAATCTAAAGTATTAAATTTTGATGTGGTTAAATTTCTTTTCACATTCAATTTTCGCCATTTTTGGGCTAAATCCGTTGGAGAAATATCACTCGGTATAAATTTTAAACCTTCTAAAACACAGTCCTGGATGAACCATAAAGTAGCTGCAACATGACAGCAAACTCCTATTCTCCCAGATTTGCATTCACATGATCCACTTTCACATCCCCTTTTGTTGAATCCAAGACAACATGAACATTGCAAATCTTCTGTACTTTGTACGAAGCTTGAACTTTTGATTTTACATGCGTAAAACTATTTGATTTGTCGTGAGAAATTAAAACGTTTGTAACTCTCTTTGCTTTAAACATTCTGTAGCCTTTAATTTTATGTTTCTGACTTTTTGTAGAACCATGGTGATTGTGAATAACACTATCGTTGAAGTTAATTGGAGCGCTTTTCAACTGCTTTGTCCAGTTGCCCTTTGGTAACGAAAGAGACTTCTTGTTTGCCGGAATGGCTTTAAGAGGTGATCTGCAAGGAATTGCATAAACAAAAAGTTTAAATTTTCCGAAGCCTTTGCTGTCTAGTTATGAATAGTCAGAATAAAATACTACAAATTTTTCTTTCTCTTCTGTAAGAACATCCATTTTCAACTACTTTGTTTCTGAAGTAACCTAGAGTGATATTATTATAGTTTTACGTTTCAGAAACTAGAAACTAATTAGAAATTAAGTTTACTCACCATAATTGTCGTTCACTTTTGACAAAACTAGAGACAAGACGACCATGAACGAAATTTCGTTCATGCAGACGACAGAGGTTGACTCTTGGGGCTAAGTAGGTTCTGCGCATGGCAAAATCAAGCCAATCAGGCTATCCCTATCTCGCCTCAAAACCCGAGAACGAGACCTGAGCCGTTATAAAAATTCAAAGGATTTGTTGGTTGGGTCTATGCGTCCGACTATTCCTCCCCTGTTTTTGGCGTCCCACCCAATTTGAGCCGTTGCACAGTTAACGCTAGGAGGATATAGGGTGAAGGAGTCTTCCACCGCCCGTTCTTATAGCTCAGGTTTCGGCCTCTCCGATAGGAGATTCGTGCACGCGCACCTAGTTACATTGGTTACGCGCATCACGTGACCACGCAAATCCAATTCAAAATATAGCGGGTTTTTCATGCTACCTTTGGCCTTACATGCAACGCTGTCTATATTACGTGTTCACAGCACATTTAGAGATATTTTATAATTTGATCGGGCGTTAATTCGACCCTCCCACAGGCTTTAATCCATCTTAAACACTTATCTAGTAGAGTTTTTGGTGTAGGGAAAGAGTAAAAAACTGTTACCTTTGCTTCATTTTTATATAAGAACCATAATTTACTGTTAATAAAAATAAAATAATGATAATTGTTCCATTAAAGCACTAAAATAATGCAGCGCGACGTATTAAGCCTTTAACAAAAATTAAAACAAATGACGATGTCCGCGGAACTAGGTGCTCGGCTAAGAATCTCCCAGAACGAGTGAAAACGGGGGGGGGGGAACCAATGATGATAACCAGTAATCGCCTTTCAATGGGAAAACGGGGAGTCGAAGACTCCGTCACCCCTATCAGTGAGCACAAAAATTGGACTCACAGTTAACGCGCCTATTTCTCGCAGATTTCGCATCATCCTTGAATTAAGAAAGTTTTAAAAAATCGTGGTATTTAATGGATTATTGACTAATAGGCCGATGCAATTTTCGCCCCTGAGATTGTTTTTACTCGGAAGCACTGGTTTTTGGAACGGAAGTATGTTAGTTTCGGTCGGTCCACAATAATCTCGTCTTCACTTCTGATGCTCAAATCGCGAAGAATTTTTTTATTTTAAACATCGTATAAGCAAACCTCTTTTGCTTTCTATCAATGTTAATAATAGGCAACAAAACAACTTGGCGGAGGCTGAGCGTTGGACACGTCAGTTTATACTGTTAAACCTAGACTCCGAGACGAAAAAAGATACGATGCCTGAACCTGTCTGTTTTGTCCGAAAAAATCTAAAATGACAGTTTTTTACTTGCCTGAACCGAATGCCTTCAAAAACGTCTGGCAACAAGTTTTTTTTGTCAACTGCTCATAGCGTTAGTAAAATAAAACTATTGACTAAGTGGGCAAAGATTCTGAACAATCATGAAGGACCAGAGCTACTCGAAATAGATGATTTGAGGTAAAAACCACAAGTAGGCGCATATTTTTAAGGGTCTGTTATTAGCAAGTGTACTTTGGGCATCAAACTGATACTGGAAACCACAAGTGTAGTATACCACGCTTTTAAAAATTTAACATTAAGTCGATAAATTCCTCTGAACAACTAAATTCATCTGTTGGTTACTATTTTTTCCAAAAAAGTTTATAAATAAATATTATTTTAATGTAAAATATTTTTTTGAATTATAAGAATCGGAAATTATAGCCATTAGGTTTGTTATAAGAAGATTAACTCTTAGTGTTTTTAAAATGAGAACTGGGAACTATTTAGCTACATGCAACGAAAAATTCTTTTTTTTTTGATAAAGTCTCGCGTTACGGAATTTCTTTTGGCGAAAATAAAGATTTAACTAAATGTGCCCGGAATTAATTAAGCATTTTTATTTACTTACCGAGAAAGCAATGTCCATTTTGTCGTAATTTTTATCCTTGTGGTTATATCCTGGACCAAATGGATTGCATTGTTTCAAAGACATATTATAAAGATCATCCCAATATTTAGATCTCTTAAACGCGCAAATCGCCGAAAATCTTATCCTGAAAAATTTTACGATATTCAAGTTTAGACTTTCTTGTAACCTGTAATAGTTCTTAAAAAATATTTTCGAAATATCGGTTCTAATCTGTTTTCGTCATAAACTGAGCAGCAACATTTTACAACTAAACAGTGAATATTTTGATGATTTTGGGACAATCAGGATAGTAACAGAAATGAATAAATTCTAGCTTTATTTAAAACGGGAAGTGCGAACAAATAGTGATAGTAAGGGAAAATTA